>NW_022103898.1:17158326-17167890 GCF_000313985.2 Echinops telfairi
GGAAGCATTCCCACCCAGCAGGTCAGCCGGTGAGGTGTGATGGAGTGAGGGCTTGCCCCTGAGAGTGCTTCCCTTTAGGGGGTGGATGTTGGGGGTGCCTGCTGGGGGAAGTGGGGCAGGGCTGTAGTTCGAATCCTGCTTTTCCTTGAAGGCCTGGACAGAGGGGGGCCTCGTGGTAGGATAGGCAAGAGTCTTCTCTGTGTACACATCTCGGGGATCGTGATAAATGGATGAGAGTAAGTGGTCCCGGAAAGGCTTGCCCACACAATGGAAGTAGGTGGCGGTCACAGCAGTGGGCAGGTTGAGGTGCTCAGTTGGAATCATGAAAGGGCAGCCCAGCAGGTGCACTTCTCTGGCGGTAAAGACACAAGTTCATTGTCTTGTCCTCAGGGTAGATGCTCCTGGAACGTCAGGGAGTATGCTCCTTTGAGTTGGGAGAAAAATCCATTTTCAGACCCCCAGGGTACAATGGTGAAATTCTTGGCTGCTCATCACCTAGGTCAATGGTTCAAACCCTCCCAGGGACTGCGTGGTAGAAAAGACGTGGAAATACCGTGGACTGCCAAAAGAACAAACAGATCCATCCTGGAAGAAGTGCTGATGGTGAGACCTGGTCTCACCCACTTGCGACATGCTCTCTCTCAGGAGAGGCCAGATTCCTGGAGAAGGACATCAGGCTGGGTAAGTCGAGGGGCAGGGAGAAAAGAGGAAGACCCTTGATCAGATGGATTGACACAGTGGCTGCAACAATGGGCTCCAACATCTGAATTTTTAAAAAAGTCATTGCATTGGGGCTCTTACAACATGCCATACATCAGTTGTATCAAGCATATATGTACATATGTTGCCATCATCATTTCCAAAACATTGTTTATTTGAGTCCTTGGTATAAGCTCCTCTTTTTTCCTCTCCCCCCTCTACCTCCCACCCAAGAAGAGTTTTGGGGATGGTGCATGACCAGGCAGTGTTTTGTTCTGTTTTATATAGGGTCGCTGTGGGTTAGAACCAACTGTTGGCCCCTACCAATAACCCTGGACCATCCCGGATTTTGAGTGACACTTTACCATAACAACACTGCCAGGGAGGTACTTAGCAATGATTGATTGATTGCTTTTTTTGCCAAGGGGGCAGAAAACCAAGTAAGCTTAGAAGCCTATACTCTCGAGCCTATACTCTCAAGCAAAGCAGTTTCCCTCAACCCAACATGTGTTCAGAGATTCTAGCTCCACGCAGAAAGAAAGGCTTGGTAATCCACTTTAGAAAAATCAGCCACGGGCAACTCCCTGAGCACAGTCCCACTGGGACACTGGGGGTGGGGGCGCCCGGAGTTGGATTCTAGTGATAACAGCTAGTGGTGGTACTGAAGTTCAGTGTCCTGGTTCACCTTTCTGATGAGTCTTGGGATTTCCCTACTGGTGCAGTGGCTTGTGTGTTGGGCTGCTGACTCTGAGCCTCTCCTTGGAAGAAAGATGAGACTTTCTATATCTCTAAAGAGTGCATTGTCATGGAAATCCTCAGGGGCAGTTCTACCCTGCCCTATACAGTGAACCCTTGCCACTTCGCGCTTCGACTTCCGCGGCTTCACTCTATCGCGGTTTTTGTGTAACAGCGCATGCTCTGTCATTACTGCCACTGATTGGCTCATACTGTACACGCTTGATGCCATAAATAATGTAATAAATAATAAATGATAATTGTAACGTCCAAAATGTTTTACTGTATTTTCCCTTTTTCGTTTAATAAATTGGGTAATACGAGTGTAATGGTGACTAAAGGGTGTTTTTTTCATGTCCTCTATGCTCTAACTACGAAAATATTTGATTTACAAATAAGGAATCCTACTTCGCGGAATTTCATTTATCACGGTAGGGCCTAGAACTGATTAACCGCGGTAAACGAGGGTTCACTGTACAGTTACAGTGAGTTGCAATCAGTCAGTGAGTTTGGAGTTTCTTCTCCTGAGAAAGCCTCTTCGCTCTTCTTCCCAGCAGACTCCTGCTTCTCCCTCGAGCCTCTGCGTTGGTGGGTTGAGCTGGACAGCTTGCAGGCGGAGGTGCTGCCTTGCCGGGAAGCCTCCAAGGGGTGACTATCTCCCCAGCTCCAGCCCTGGCCGGGGCCCACTGGGGAGGTGCTTTTGCTCAGGCCCCGACTGGCTGGACTAAATTGTGATTTGTTAATATGTGAGTGTGCACTGCTGCCCAGGCTACTGTGCTAATGACTGATAATTGCTTTAATGAGCGATTTGTAAGAAATACGGCAATACCAGGGGATCCAGACCCCTCCACAGCTGGTGATGTGACAGGCCTGTGCGTGACTCCTGGAGCAGCAGTCTGCAGGACTCTTGCAGCCCAGAGAAGGACATGCTGACGGCCCTTTCCCTGTGAACACACAGTGTGCCTCCCCACCCCACCCCTTATCCCGGGGTAGGGAGGTGCAGGAACTAACCTCTGTGGCTTTTAACAGTGAAAGAGTTTTCCTCTCTTAATCCACGTCCCCACAGGTCACCTGTAGCTCTGTTCTAGTTTGTCCTCGCTCTGGGACCCACGATAGGGAGGGAATCGCTATCAGCTACGTTGCCGGATGTGATGGCAGAGACTGAGAGAGACATGGGGGAATATGTGAGCGCACACCACACACATACACACGCACGCACGCACGCACACACGCACGCACGTGTGCCATTGAATGAATGCACTCCTGGTTACCACCGTGTGTGTCAGAGTAGGGCGATAAAATAATGCTCCACAGACTCTTCAAGGGCTGGCTTTTGCAGTGAGACCCACCCTGAGTGGACTCCACCCTCTGGGTTAGCAGCCGAGCACATTAGCCATATGCACTTCCTGGGGACTGAGTCCTCCCAGGCACGAGAGAGGGTGCTCTGATGTCTCTAGCCTTAGTGAGTGAGGCTGTGGCCGGGCCTGGGTGCAGGGGTTCTGTCTTGCTCAGTGGTCAGAGCCAGACAACTGATCACTGTCAACAACCTAAGCACCATCCTGGGGGGTGGAGGGGGGGAGGGGGGGTGTTCCCTGTACTGTTAGCTCAAGGAGGCTTTATTCTTGTCATTGTTGGGTGCTGTCGAGCTGGTTCCTTATGGAAGACAGAACGAAACGCTGCCTGGTCCTGCACCATCTTCACCGTTGTTATTAGGCTGAGCCGTTGTTGCAGCCACCTTGTTGAAAGAGGATCGGCTCACTGCTAGCGCGTTCATTCCGGCTCACAGAGACACTGTAGGACTGGGCAGAACTGCCCCGTGGGTTTCCAAGACTAACTCATTTCGGCGGTAGAAAATCTCTTCTTTCTAACAAGGACTGGCTGGTGGTTTTGAACTGCTGACCCTTGTCGTTAGCACCCCAGCTTATAACCACTACACCACCAGGGCTCATCCACAGGAGGCTGTGGGGAGATCTTATCACCCCCTTATGAGGCAGCGCCATGGTTAAGAATGCAGACTTTGGATCCAGCCAGCTCCTGGTTTAAATCCTAACCTTATATCCCTAGCCAGGCGACCCTGGCTAGCCCTCTTGATCTCTCTCAACCCATGTCCTCATCAGGAGCAGGACAACAGCACTGCTGTCAGGATTGTTGTTAAGGATTAAATGAAATTATGCACCTGAGCGCATGTCCAGTTTTACACAGTCCACATTAGCGCCTTCCCATCTCCCTCCATCCTCAGTTAGTGTGCAGGAAGGGCCCGTGTTGGCCCCAGGCTGGCTGTTGGGGTTGCTGTCTGCTCTCTCCCCACACAGAAGCTACACCCACCTGTGACTGTCAAGTGCTGGCAAGGAGGGGCTTCTGTGTCTGAGGAAAAGTTAGGGAATCTCATTTTGTATGGAAATGTGCAGATGATGCTGACTCTCTCCCCTCCCCCCTCCCTTTATTGCCACTTCACTGTCTGAGAAGGACTCATTTCACTTTAATTGTTGACAGGTTAGCATCCAAACAGAGGCAGACAGGAAATGTAAAATACAGCCTGGATTTTGAATGCCGAGAATGAGAAAAAGAATGTCAGGTTATCTTGTTCATCATTTTCATGTAGATTTCATGCTGAACTTTTTAGATAGGTTGGGTTGCCTCAAATGTGATTCATATAAGTTTGACCTGTTTGTCAATTCTGGAAATACAGGTATTTAAAAAAAAACAACAGCCCCAAGTCCCAAAGTCACTGTCATCAAGTTCATTCTGACACATGGCAGTCCTACAGGATAGGGCGAGCAGACCTGTGAGTGTCCGAGACTGTAACTCTTCACCGGAGTGGAAAGCCGCATTTCAGAATACGTGAAACCATAAGCACGGCTTGTATTATATTTCAACTGGGCAGCAGTGGCTTGGAGAATAGAACAAGGCCTATGGCTCATGGACCATCCAGGTGGCAATGTGGGTTAGGTGCTTTACTGCTAACTGCAAGGTTATCAATTCAAATCCACCAGCTGCTTTGCAGGAGGAAAATGAGGCTGACTGATTCTGTAAAGATTGATAGTCTTGGAAACCCTGGATTTGAGTCACTATGAGTCAGAATCAACTTGATGGCAGTGGGTTATGCTTATGCATCAATCTGCTCATCCGTCCGTCCATTCATCCATCCACCATGCATCTGACATCCATCCATCCATCATCCATTCATCCATCCATCCATCCATCCATCCATCCATCCATTATATACTTAGCAGCTACTGTTTGCCCACGAGCTGGGCAGAGTGCTCAGTGCTGATCCACATGGGCATCTGCTTTGATCACCCATAGCTCACTGTTTGTTCAGGAAGAGGGAAGCCCAATCATGTCACTGTATGGGTACAGATGTGTCCATGGTTGAATGCTGTGTAAGGAAATGTGGAGGTCGAGGATAGCCAGCACACAATCTTGTCATCTATCAGGTGGGTGGGGCTAGGGGAGGACTTACTGAGGTGGAAACTGGAAGGAGATGTGAGTGGGGCCTGGAGAAGAGTGTCCTAGTAGTCGTAGTGGGTGGCACCCACTAGTAATGTGCTTGGCTGCTAACTGAAAGGTTGGAGGTTCAAGTCCATTCAGAGGTGCCTTGGTAAAAGAGATGCCTGGAGGTCTCTGATAAATCACCCTCTGAAAAGCCTGAGGAGCAGAGTCCTGTCCTCACACACACAGTCGGAGTCGTCTCAATGGCACCCACAGTTTTGGTTTGTCCTGGGGATAGCTTTTCTGGTAAAGGAGTGGAGGGAAGGCCCAGCAGTTTAGGGGAGACTCAGGAGAGAGCATGCCTCTCTTTGTAGTACTCCTGAAACTCAGGAATAATCCACTTTCTTGGGAAAATGCAAAAGGCACATGGTGGCCTTCTGAGATCTGGGATTGCATCCTTAAGGAAAAACTCACGATCACGCTGCACTTCTCAGGCTTGATCCGGCTCCCACGCCACGTTGTCGGTATCCTGCGGATGGAACACATGAAGCCGTAGTTGTGTCCGTGGTCCCAGAGTTGTGCAAAGCACGTGGCCGACATTTATTCAGTGTTTGCAGACCGGGTCTCCGCAGTACTGGAGAAGATCTGTTATCTGGACCACCCTTCATTCATGCATGTGTTAAGTTGTGTTTTCCAGAGAGGCAAAACCACTGATCCTTGTAGGTGTGGCATATAGAGAGAGATTTCTATCAAGCAAGGGTTGTGGAAATAGGTAAGTCCAGTCTGATGTAAGTCAGGCTTCTCTTGACTCAAGGAAGCAGGCTGAGGAAGCAGAGACTACAGGGGGCACAAGCTGGTGGATGCAGACGTCCAGGGTTGGCTGAATGAATCAACTGTTGGTAATCCACTGGTGCCTCTTGGGACCTGCAGGTGATCAAGGAACCAGACACAAGATACAGCGTTGGCAAAAGACAAGGGGCCAAAGGGAATTGGACTCTGCTCCACATCTCTCCCTCCCTCCTTTGCTTCCTCCCTCTCTTCATCCTCCTCTCTCCCTCTTACAAAAGGGCTTGTGACACCAAGGAGGTGTCATCGGGCTGAGATGAAATTGACAGGTTGAGCGCCACCCCCACCCTTAGCCAAGAGTGTCTAGTTGAACAATCCCTCATCCTCACGATGAGCAAAGTCCTTCAGCAGCTCCTTCCCGCCCTCCAAGGCTGCTTCCTTCTTCTTCCAGAACAGGAGACAGTGGAATGTAAATCCTCAAAGACTGCAGCTCACCCTCATTACTGAGCTCTTCCTAGAGGCTAGCCCCTCTCCTCCCCTATACCTACACCTATGCATCCGTTCATTGCATCCCATCCACCTTGAGAGGCAGCTACCATGGCTCTCCTTCTGGTCCTGTAGCTGGTGAGACAAAGCACAGAGGAGGGAAGCAGCTTCCCCAGGGTCACAGGGCTAGAAAGAAGGAGAGCCGGGGTTTAGAACCAGGCAGGCTGTCTGCCAGACTTTGTTCCGAATGGCTTGCTGTGTTTCTCCCTGCTGCACCAAACTGCCCACCAAGCTGTGTTGTAAGGTTGGAAAGGGCAGGGAGGGGGCTCTGCAGTCAGCGCTGCTTGTTTCACCACAGCTCTTCTACCGCGTCTCATTGCCCCTCCAAGCAGCGCACTCACCAGGGCCACCCTGAAGTGACTGGAGTTCCAAGATGAAGATGCTTCAGCCCTGTCTCCAAGGAGGCTGTGGTTGGGAAGCTGCCACGTTGAGAGACATTTCCGGCTAATGCTGTCATCAGGTTACTGGAAAGCATTCAAGGAGGTGCACATGTGATGGTGTGAAGAGGGACTTCTGCTGAAGCGGATGCTGCAGCACCGCCTCTAACAGGCCCCAGGCTGACTTCGGTCTCCACTGCCCTAGGCAGCCTCGCTGGCTGCATTGGTCTTAGGGGGCAGTGGGGGGTACATGCAGTAGGAGAATTCTTGCCTTCCATCCATCCAATTGCACCTCAGTTGCACTCGGCCGAGGCATCTCAAGCATAACTAGCGCCCATCAGTTGGTGGAGCTTGGCTTGTACCTGAGCAGGTGTCAGGGAAACTTTCAGCTAAGACTGGGAAGAAAGGCCAGGTGATTTTCTGAAACCAGTCAGAAATCCGATGGAGCAAAAGGGTCCCACAGTGCCATGCTTGGGGTTGCCGTGCATTGGGCAGCAACCCCATGGCAGCGAACAACATCATCATCCTTGGTTTGGTTTGTAAGATCACAACAGAGTCTCCGAGGGTCCTTTCCTGAGTCCCCTTTTCCTTCCTCTTTTCTTTGAGATGATAGGGCCCATTTACCCCTTCAGTCATTCAGTTACTCACCCATCCACCCACCCACCCACCTCCCTACTCACCCACCCACGCACCCAGCCAGCCAGCCAGCCAGCCAACAAATGCTTAGTTCTGCTCCATTGTAGGGGAGAAGAACGTTGTTCTTTACCGTTATGCAGTCGGTTTTAATGCATGGTGATCCAATAGGACGGCGTAGAACTGCCCCTGTGGGTTTCGGAGGCTGTGGATCTCTGTAGGAGCAGGAAGTCTATAACTCCTTCCTTGGAGCGGCTGGTGGTTTTGAACTACAGCCCATCTCTCAACGCATTATGCCACTTGGGCCCTAAGCCATGGGTCAAGGTTCAGGAAATACGGTGGTGAGTAAACCAAAGCCTCTTGTTAAAAGCTTAAAATCCAGGGGAGGTCTGTGGTAAACGAGCAAACACTTTATCGTCACAGTGAACATCTCCCTTAACGAGAGCAAAGGCACCAGGGGCATGCGCAGCGGAATGACAGGTTGTCATTTCCTGGGACAGGTCAGGGAGGGAGGCGCTGGAGAGTGACCTAAAGGAGGTGAAGTGATCTAGCCTAGGTGGAGGTTAGAAAGGGCAGGTGTGGGCCTTCTATGAGTTCTAGAAAGAGCAGTGGCTAGAGCCGGTGAGGTTCTCCTGTGTGAGTAGACCCGCCCCACCTGTACTGACTGCATGAGAGTCATGGGGCCCGGTGTCACCCCTCTACCCAGATGCCTTGTCAGGGCACAGTGTGACTTGGGTAAGAGATGAAATCAGACAGAGAAAACTGGGCTGGGGGCTTCCAGTCTTCATGGGGGCCATGATCCTGAATGCAAACGTGTCCAGAGGAGTCAGGGGACCTGACTTTGTGTTCAAAGGGTGTCTCTGGCTACTATGTTGAGAAGCTGAGGCCAAACTTATAAGCAGAGATCATGGCTAGGATTCCCGCAAGAGATGCCAAAGGCCTGGACCAGAGTGGCAACAGCCGGAGTGGTGGGACTCATCGGACTTGGTAAACTGTGTAGGATTCGCTGACAGAGGGAGAGGGATGTACGAATCCATGGAAAGAGAGGGGCCCAGGGTGAAGCTAGAGTTTCTGCCCGGAGGAGCTGGAAGGAAGGGGGGCTTGCATTTGCTCCAATGGGGCAGGGTGCGAGAGTAACCGAAGTGGGAGAGCCAGTGAGCCTTTTGGCCTTAGTCCTAGGGGTGGGTGCCTTCGAGACCTCCAGCTTTGTTTGTTGGCCTGGGTCCCTGCCTATGGGCCTGGAGTCAGGGAGCAAGGAGGGGCTGCAGATGCAGCTGTGGGCAACAAAGCCTCCTGGATGTGAGAGCTGGTAGAGAGGAGACTGGGCTTGGCTGCACTGCCTCCAGGCTCTGGAAAAAAGTAAACCTGGCTGCCTGACTACACTGGGAGCTATTTCAGTCATTTGTAAAACCAGATTATAATAATTTTTGCTTTCTCCACAAAAAGCAAAGAGTTGGACCCTTCCTCCCATAGGGAGATATAAGCAGGCTGCCCCAGGTCTGACCACACAGGCAGGCATCTGGCTCTCTGCAAGGGGTTCTGAGCCTAGTGGTGCCAGGTGCCCAGGTGCAAGTGTGATCTGCATGCATCGTATTGAGCAGCTGTGGACTGGGTGCCGGTTGCTGCAGCCATCTCCCGTGTGTGTGTTCCCGGCAAGCAGCAAATAGTCTGGAATCGAGAAGGTGTGAAGAGATGGCTCTCTCTCTCTCTTGTTTTTGACAGGATGGACGAAGGGCCCCTTTTCCCCTCTGTCTGTGAGGACTACCCTAGGAAGATCTACTCCCATTAGTTCATGTGGTTTGGAACATAGAGACTGTGTATACTTAGGTGATTAGAGATAAAGTCCCCCTTCCAGGGTTGAAGATTTAGCAAAATTCTCACAGACCAATCCCAGATTGCTGTGGCTCAAATGAATGAATGAGTGGGCAATGGGCAGATTTCATTGGAGTGTCTCCCTGGCTGCGCCTTTTGCACGCATTTTTTGTTTTGGTTTTTTTGCTGTTTGCTTTGCTAACTGTACAGACAGACTCTTAGAATCATTAGAATCTATTGCAAACTAGGTTCCATACATCTGCAAGATGTCCAGGTCTACAAGCTAGCGTGCTTTGGAAACGGAGTCACAGTCCAGAGTGCATCCAGGAGTAACTTGGTCTCAGAAGGTTTCCACATACAGGCCAGCACGTGATGGGTGCTTTGGAGATGGTGGAGACAGGCACGAGTGACATGCTAAGCTGGGGAGAACATGTTAATTCCATACATGCTTAACTCCCAGAACAGGTTGTGTAAGTAAAATGCACTCCCCCTCAGACCTGGAGCCCAGATTACCGATTCAGACCCACCAGGCACTCCGAGTGAG
>NW_022103898.1:17168657-17170047 GCF_000313985.2 Echinops telfairi
GTTTGGGAGCTAAACAAGTGAGGACAAGAAGGAAGGCGGTGTTACAGAACGGATTGTAGTGACGACCATACAACTCTTTTTTAATTTGACTGAATGGCTGAGGTGTATGATATGTGAACTGTAGGTCAATGAAACTAACATTTACAATAATGTTTGAAAAATAAAGATTTCAAAAGAGGGTTCCTAGCAGCCGTCCCTAAGGAGTTATAGAGGTGCCTCGAGCCTTTGTAGTATTGGGTGGTGTGGTTACTCTTGTTTTAGTTTTCATCCATCTGCCTGGCCAACCCCTCACCCATCTTCCTGTGGATTCAGTTGTCCAGAGCCCTGTCTATTACCCGTCCATCACCCCTCTGGGCAGGCAGCTGCCGCCACTGTGAAGCCTTTGGTATGTGTCCAGCATGGGGATGGATTAAGTAGGCCCCTTTCCTCCCGAGGTGTGATCTGGGCAGTATATATGCCGGGTCACATTAGAGCACACGTTCTGTTTCCCCTGCTGGGCAGCAGAGATGCAGGCTTAGCTCTCAATCGTCTGTCCAGAAAGGCACTCTGAGCCGAGGCACTGGTGTCGGAGACTGCGTCTGACACTGTCTCCGTGGTCCTTAGGCAAAGGGGAGGAAGGCAGCCTCTTCCTGTGGAAGCTTCCCTTGGGTTCCGTAAGACACTCTTTTCATCTGGCTTTGAAGTGACCCAGAGCCAAGTATACAGCGGAGTACATCCTGTGCGCCCTCCTCCTCCTCCCTGTGGTAATCAAAGGAAGGGAGTATTCTGAAAAGTTCAGCAGCACCTGGGAACTCCTCTCAGCTTAAGAATGAGGGCTGGAGTCACGTCCCCCCGACCCCCCAACGTCTCCCTGCGATGCCGAGCCATTTGCAGCAGGGACAAGCCGGGTGGGGTCCGCCGTTGTGCAATGAAGAAGCCAAATTTTATTTCTGGCTTTGCCTGGGGTCAGAATTCCTTTTCTTTCTGATTTACCTTTGTTTAAGAAACTTGGCCTGGTTTCTGTGTTCCCAGGGTGTCCAAGGGAGGGGCAGCTTAACCCTTAGGAACTTGCCTGAATATGCCCCTGATGGAGTTTGGGGGTCCAAGGTTCTGCATAGTCATGGGTCATGCCCTGGCTGCCCTGGTCTTGTACATTTTTCTACCTGCAGTGCGGGTCCCACCTACTGTCCCTTTCTTGGTCCTGTCATCCCCTCTGCAACCTTGGCAACTTGATCTGCCTCCAGTCCTGATCGTGTGATGGTTTCCATTGTTCACCATGCCCTATGGAAGTGGCCACGTTCCTCTGCATCCTGGCCCATCATATGGCTCCTCTCATCAGGAGGATTTGTCTCAGGCTTGTCTTTGTCCCGTTGAAGACTCAAATCAATGGGTCTACAAATTATCTTTGGAT
>NW_022103898.1:17171258-17189718 GCF_000313985.2 Echinops telfairi
TCCAATCAAACTGTGACCATATTAATCCCACATGTTCCTATTGACCAGGTTGGCACAATAAACCTACCTATCACAACTGGCTTCAGGGATTCTTGGGGATGTGGCAGGGAAAGATCAGGGAAACTGTGAGCTAAAAACAGTACAAGGAAGAAGAAAATGTTCTAAGATGTATTGTGATAATGATTGCACAGCTCTTTTGGTAGGATTGAGCTATTGTATGAGATGCGGTTTAGGTGCCAATGAAACCATGTTAACAAACAAAAAAGAATGAAGGTTGATGTCGAGGTTTTAAGACTAAGCAATTTGAAGAAAGAATGTGCTGCTTACTGAAATGGAGAAGACTTCTGAGAAGTATGTTTGGACGGTGGTGAGGGGTTATGTGTTGAGTGTCCTAAGTTTGTAATAACTTTTGAACACCCAGCGGTACCTATTGGAGAACAGATGTGTGGTGTTCAAGTCCACATATTAGTTTATAGAGATGTATTTTTACCTCTCTGTGATAGTTAACAGAGCTCATCTTACAGATGAACTAAAACTCTTGTTCATTGATTAGTTGACATTTAAGAGACTGCTGGCTATATTCTAGAAGTTTAATCATCATCATAAAAATTGTCTTGCAATCCCACATTAAAAAAAGAAATCTGCAGGCTTGGATACCCGCCAAGGCAGATCAACCTTGTCCTACAGAGTCACCAGGAGTTGGCATGAACATGGCGACAGTGAGTTTGGTTTGGTTTGGTGCCGGGACTCAGAGTGACAGGCGCCTCTCGGTCCTGTCTTGGAAACTTCTTGTGAATCTGCCATTATTTCAAAATACACACGAGCAAGTGATAAATAAAGCACAGGGATACATATTCCAAGGCCAGAGCATTGGGTAGACTCCTCATGTCCAAGACGCCTGTCCTTTGAATGGGAGGGTGGAGGCCTATCTGTATCTGGCTTGTGGAAACAAAACGCCAGTGTTGGGACCCAACCAAACTCTGTGTCGAGCTAGGAGATTAGGAAGTCAAGCCTACAGAGAGCTCGTGGGGTAGCGGCTTGCGGGTCCAGTACAGCCGTGGCTGCACCCACAGGGCTCACACTGCTGTCTGCTGCTTCACTGTCCAGAAGCTGGGTGGCCACAGCTGTGGAGAGGGTGCTGTTGGCCTCTTCTCCACTTGCAGTCAGCCACTCTTGTTTTTGTTCTTTGCATTTATTCTGAATCAGTGTCTTTACAAAATAGAGCATCTCCACTGCTGGGCCAGCTCTTCAAGGGCATGGTGGGCACCTTCTCAGCAGCACTGGCTGGCCCTGCCACTGCTCCAGGGAATGGACTCTGGGCTGTGGGTGCATGTCTCTAATGCGACACCTGATCCCTCACATGAGTGCAATTGCCAGTGATGCCTGGTCCCATGGTCCTGCGCCCCGGCAGCATTCAACAAAGGTGTGGGGTGACCTGCTGACTCCTTTCTGCTGTGGGTCAAATCCTCTTAGTCATTTCCCGGAGAGAAGGAACACTTGGGCAACCGTGCTTAGATAATGGAGGTCCTGGTGTCCCCCTTGACTGCGCAGACGCAAACCAAAATTCACCACTCCGGGTGGCCAAGGTCACCAGTGTGAATGGAATGCAGATCAAGGCCTTGAGGTCTTAAGTGGGAGGTTGGCATGTCTGACCTCGAGCGTGCCTTCTGTCCCTGTGGCTCCCATGGGTGGGAGTGTTTGCTTCACCACAGGGCAGCGTGGTAAATCTTGCTGGAGAATTCTTTCCAGAGAAGGACTCAGGGTGGCATTTGAAGCCTGCGTCATGGAACAGAGAAAGCTGGCCGCTGACCAGTTTTCCGCATTTTTCCATTGTGCACAAGAGCTTGGGACAGAGCAAGCCAGAGTGATTATGCCACCCCTTTCAGACTGGACCTTTGAAAAGATGTCAAGATTCTCTGTCCAGCATTTAGAGCCGCAGCATCAGCATGGAACATTCCTGATGCAAGAGGTTGTGTGTGTGTGTGTGTGTGTGTGTGTGTCCGCACATGCGTGTGTGCACACTCCAGACAGTGAGGAGAAGAAGGAAAATGCCATTTGGGTTTTCTATAAAAGACGAAACCAGTGACATGTAGACACCGAGGTCGGTCTGTGTCAAGAAAATATCTCACACAGTTGTAGAAGCAGGCCACTTCCCAAGTCCATGGGTTAGGCTTTTCCTGATTGGAGTAGCTTCAAGGGCTGACAAACTCAAGATGGGCAGGGAGATGGTAACATGTGTGGCTGCAGAGGGGAACCTATCCAAAGTTGGTGAGTCAGACTTGTGGGTGCAGAGGCTAATGAACCCATGATGAGTAAGCCACTGGTGACTCCCAGGATCAGCAAGCAAGACAGCAGGCTGTTGGCTCAAGTCCAAAGAACCAGTCGTGGTTGAGCCAATTGCAGGATCCAGACCCAACCCAAAGCAAGCAAGCTTTTCCACAGCTTTCAGTTATGTTGGAAGCAGGGCACACTTAACCAGGGCTGCCTCTTAACTACAACCACTAGAGTACTGGCCCAGCCAAGTTCACACAAAGCTCACGTGAGACATTTTCTCCCTGTAGCTATGCTTTCTGTCCGACCTTCCTGTTAATCCACAGGAAGCTCCATGCTATTTCATGACACTCTATTTGCACTTAGGCTTATTAGTATATGATATATGTGTTCATATTTTTTAAATTATTGAAGTAAAAGATTACAAACCAACTTTTGTCATTTTGACCATCTTTGATAGGTTTATTGTGCCAACCTGGCCAATGAACACATGCAAGATTAATTGAAGGGCAGAGAGATAAATGGCTCGGCGAGCCTCGCCTTTCTTGTCTCTTGCTCTTTGATGATCGGACCAGTGTGCAGCTGCCTTACCTTGTTTTCTCCCTTAATTTGCAAGCTACATTACCTGTGGGACACCTAAGCCATGGACTGTGTTGCTGTAGTTTGAGATTCCTTCAAGACCTGCTTTGCCACACTACTGAAGTATACATCGCTTGAGCTGGGGACTGTCAGACCCTGTCATCTGGCTGACTTTTGGTGACCTGCCTTGCTGTTCGCTGCCTGTGGCCGGATTGCCTGAATTGCTCTTCAGAGGACTCAGCTGTCTGCTTCCTTGACTTGCACAGGGTGGCCCTCAAGACTTGAAGGACTGCCAGTGTATTAGCTGTCTCTGAATCATTGCACTGAACCATTTGTACTGCTCTATAGACTAATTAGCTGTTTATTTCTTATGTTGTGTAGATATATATCTATATAAATATATATAAAATCAAAAGTGCCTTGGTTTTGTTTCTCTAGAGAACCCTGTCTAAGACACTATATTGTGAGACTGGTAACTGCTATCCATTTCCAGAAGTTGTTTGTTTTACCATCTGCAGACAGGACATCAGGAGCCTGGTAGCATAGTGGATTATGGGCGGGTCTGCTAACCTCAACCAGTAGCAGCTCCAAGGGAGAAAGGGGAGGCTGTGTGATCCTGTAATGACTGATAGCCTTGGGAACCCAATACACTGAGTTGTTACAAGTCAGAATCAACTCGATGGGAGTAGGTTTTTATTCCCCATACCCTGTAAACCATAGCTCCCTCTTCCCCTCACAGGTAGCAGCCACCGATACACCTGTGGTGATTGCTGGCGGTGCAGTGGTTAAGGCTCTTGGCTGCTGATAGGAAGGTTGTTTGTTCAGACCCTCCTAATGACTACAGGAGAAAGATCTGGTGTTCTTCTCTGGCACAGGGGGGCTATGAGTAGAAAATTGACTCAGCTACACCTAACCACAGTGGTGAAGTTTTGTCTCTGGACTTTTGCTGGTTAAACATTTCATGCAACAGGAGCCTTGGTGGTGGGGTAGGTTATATGCCTGGGCTTCTACCCCAAGGTCAACAGTTTGAAGCCACCAGCCACTCTGTGGGAGAAAGATGAAGCTGCCTGCTCCCATGATGATTTGCTGCATGGTAACCCACAGTGGCAGTTCTACTCTGCCCTCTTGGGTTGCTGTGAGTTGGAATTGACAGGTTGTCAGTGGCAGTGAGTTTTGGTTTGAGAGATCCTATCACATCTGTCCATCCGCATCCTATTTCCCTCTGTATTGTGTTTTCAGGGCTTCCCCTGATGTAGCATGCATTAGAACAGTATTTCTTTCCATGGCTGAATAATACACCACGGCATGGCTGCACCACATTTGGTTTATCTATTCTATTCATCAGTTCATGGATACATGAGTTGTTACCACCTTTTTTTTTTTATGCTAGACTTCACATTGTTACTTCATGTAGAGAATTTAAATTGGACAAACATCCTCATGGCAGGTCAACCTGCCAACTATGAGGCTATCCATGAAAAGGACTAGCAATATAATAACCAAACAAAAACTTTGAAGTAGGCAACTGATTTCATATCTCAAGAAAAAAAAAAGTTCCCTAAGCTTGTCTCTTGTAAGGTTTTATAAATGAACAGCTCTTTGTCAAAGGCTGCTTGAGTTATATACATTTCCCTATTTAGCAAAATGCCAGGAAGATGCTAGAACCGAGGGTAAGCTTCCAATTGAAACCACATGCAAAGAGTAAACCGAGTATTGCTCAACAAGTGCTGATGATGTGGTTGTTCGGTGCCATTGTCAAGTTGGTTATGAGTCCTCGTGACCCCGTGCACAACAGAAGAAACACTGCTGGTCCTGCATCATCCTCACCATTGTTCCCATGCTTGAGTCCATTGATACAGCCACTGTGTCAATCCAGCTCATTGAGGGCCGTCCTCTCTTTGGCTGCCCTGTGCTTTACCAAGCCTGATGTCCCCCAGGGACTGGTCTCTCCTGACAACATGTCCAAAGTATGTGAGATGATGTCTCGCCATCCTTCCCGCCAAGGAGTACTCTAGCTGTACTTCTTCCAAGACAGATTTGTCTGTCCTGTTGGCAGTCCACGGTAATTTCAGTCGTCTTCGCCAGCACCATAATTCAAATGCATGGATTCTTCTTCAGTTGTCTGTATCCAGTGTCCAACATACGCATGCAAATGAGGCCATTGGACACACCATGGCTGGGGCCAGTGCACCTTAGTCCTCAAAGCCACATCCTTGCTTTTCAATCCTCAAAGAGGGCTTGTGCAGCAGATTTCCATCTCTTGACTGCTGCTTCCATGAGTGTTGAGTGTGGATCCAAGCAATACAAAGTCCTTGACAGCTTCACTCTTTTCTCTGTTTATCATGTTGTTACCTATTGGTCCATTTTGGTTTTATTTACATTGAATTATAATCTATACCGAAGGGGGCATCCTTGATCTCTATCAGCAAATGATAAAATTGGAAATCTAGGTGGATGACAGAAAAGCTCTTGGCTCAAGAAATACATCCCCCAAGACTTCCCTTAAAGAATGTGCTGTTTTTGATTTAGTGGGCCAGCTGGCTGTGTACCTGGGTGTATAAGTGTCCGTTTTGAGTCCCTAATTTGTAGTCGTTCAGGTGCATACTTAGGAATGAGATTATTGGGGCATCTGGTAAGCAAACTGTTTTCTACAGCAATGGTTGCATTTTCCAGCTTATGGGGATTAAGCCTTTGTCGAATATTTGTTTTTTAGGTTGCCTTTTTTCGTGATAAAGCCATTTGATGCATACAAGTGTGACATGGCGGCGATGCCCACTCTAGGTTTTCTTTCATTGTTGGTGGTGGTGGTGGTGTTATCTCTGCCATCTGTTGTCAAAATGACGTCCTGAGGTTTTCCTGGTTTCAGTTCTTACTGTTAGATCATCAATCCAATGTTGGTATAGACTCATTTTCCCTCTTCCCTACCCTCCCTCCCTCATGCAACCTTGGTAATTTATAAATCATTATTATTTTCTCATGTTTTACACTGAACGATGTCTCCCTGCACCCACTTTTCTGTTGTCCATCCCCCGGGGAGGGGGTTACATGTAGGTCATTGTGATCGGCTCCCCCTTTCTCTCCCCACCTTCCCCTTTCCCTCCTGGTATTGCTGCTCTCATTATTGGTCCTGAGGGGTTTATCTGTCCGGGATTCCCTGTTTTGCAAGCTCTTATCTGTACCTGGGTACATTGCTCTGGTCTAGGTGGATTTGTAAGGTAGAATTGGGGTCATGAAAGTGGCAGTGGTGGGGGTGGGGGAATAGGAAGCATTAAAGAACTAGAGGAAAGTTGTTTTGTTAGTGCTATACTGCACCCTGCTGGCTCATCTCTTCCTGGTGACCCTTCCGTAAGGGGAAGTCCAATTGACTGCAGATGGGCTTTGGGTCTCCACTCCTCACTCCCCTTCATTCATATCGATATTATTTTTTGTTCTGGGTCTTTGATGCCTGATACCAGATCCCATTGATAACTCATGATCATACAGGCTGATGTGCTTCTTCCATGTGGACTTTGTTGCTTCTCAGCTAGTTGGCCACTTGTTTATCTTCAAGCCTTTAAGACAGGGGACTTTCCTATGGTTACAGCTGTAAGGGAAAAACTAGAGAACCACAGTGACCAATTTACCTTTAGCACCAGCCCCAGCCCCAATGTGCAGATCCAGGCAGGCATTGCCCAATGTCAGTTTATCAGTATCAGTGAGGGCACTATAGGCCTTTAGTAGCAGAGTCTACAAACTGGCTTAAACTATTTAGGGGAGATGGGGGCATGAGTTAGTTTATTGTACCAACCTGGCCGATAAACACATGTGGGGTTAATTGAAGGACGGAGAGATAAATGGCTCCATAGTTCTCTGATCTTTTGCTTTGTGATGGTCGCATCAGGGTACAGCTGCCTTAGCAGTTCCCTGCTTCAGCTGGCAAGACTGACTTCGTGCAAGACATCCCTAAGGAGAAGCCACATGGTCTACCCCGATGCAGCCCTGGGTGCTGGAGCAGCCGTGTAGAGACCCCTGCCAGTGCTGAGATGCTTACACATTCACTGACTCGGCTTTCCTCCTGCAGTTGGCATCATTGCGTCTGTTTTGCGAGATGGAGGAGGACTTTGTAGATTGGTGTTGGACATATGGGTTAATGGGTTAATGTTGGACTTGTGGGCTTGAGCAGCACTGGGTTGGGATGTTTTCTTGATGCACACTTAATCTTTATATAAAACTCTCTCTTATACATGAGTTTCTGTGGATTTGTTTCTCTAAAGTGCCCAGACTAACACAGGGCAGATTCTCTTTCATTAAAAATGTGTCAATAGGGCAGACATCAGGGGAGGCTGGTCAGGGCTAGGACTTTTTGTCGTGCAGGTTTTTAGACGCTGTCTTCTGCCCATGCATCTTTCCCCAAAGCATTGTCACGGGGAAGTCATCGTAAGGACCGTGAGTTCAACCCTGCCAGCCCGCTCCACGGGAGGAAGACAAGGCAGTCCTCTTCCATGAAGATGTGCAGCCTTCACAGCCCAGTGGAGCGCAGTGCTCGGCTGCACAGGGGCACTCCGAGCTGGAATCGACTTAGTGACAGTGGACTTGGGCATCCCTTAAGCACGCAGTGATTTTCTGCCAACTGTCAGCCTCACGTGTTGGATCAGGCCTTGTTTTTCCCTCCGTCTCAATAAGCTGCTTTATTTTCCCGGCAGTTGTGGGAGGGTGAGGCCTTAGAGAAAACATGGAATCCAAAAAAAGAAGAAGAAAAAAAAAACACAACCCGTTTTTGGTTGTTGTTAAATAAAGTTCCCCCTATCAGTTTTGTGTGTATTAGCTTTTATTTTTAGATCTGTTTGCATGGAAGTGAGAGAGGCTCACAACACCCCATCCTTTTATGATCGGGACAGAGAAGCGAGAAGATGACATATTTTTTAAGGGGAACAAAATCAAAGGGGTGGGAGGGGAGATTTGCCTTCTCTGGAGAGCAGCGAGGTGTGGTGATGGGAAATCATGGGAGGCGGCATGTGGATAAGGAGATGATCGAGCAGGGTGCTGTTGACAGAGCAGGGATTTGTCCCCAGGCTCTTGGGGGAGGCCGGAGGGACTCTGGATGTGGCACTTGTTATTCTTAGCTACCATCCAGCTGAGTCCCAACATGTGGGGCCCCCCGTGCGTGAGGGACCCCAATGCCTCTCAGGCTGTCAGCCCCACGACCGCCTGCATCTTGACCCGCAGGGCTTTTGTTGGCTGTGTTTGGACATAGATTGCCAGGCCTCACTACACCATCTCATTCTGGAAACTGCTGAGAGCCCGTCCTCCCACAGGCTGCTGATGGTGGCTGTGCCTGGAGTGCAGGGACCAATAGGGAGCTTGGTCTCTCATGTGAAAGGCTGGGATCTTGCCTTGCTGCAGCTCCCGCCTGCATCTTGGAATAATGGGAGTTCATTCCCCAGGGAGAATTGGGGTCCCATCCTCATACCGATCTTGGTATTGGAGCTGCTTTCATTTTTTTCCTGATGGATGTGGAGAGCAGAGGACAGCATGGAGATCCTCACTTGAATCAACACCACCGCTGGGTTAAGGGTGAACGCAGCTAAATACAAGGTCAGGTATTTGAGACCCCCCCCACCCCCCGTTTTGCCACAGGAGAATCAGGTGACAGTCTGTTTCCGGAATGATCCTCAGTCTCAGAAACTCTTGTCTTCTGAGGTCACGAGGAGCTCAGGCGTTGTCGTGCTGGGTACCTAAATGCAAGGTTCACAGTTCCAAGCCACCAGCCACTCCACAGGAGGAAGATGAGGCTCTCAGCCCTTGTAAAGAGGTAGAGCCGAGAAAGCCCCCAGGGGGAGATCTGCATCCTATAGGGTCACCAGGAGCCAGAGCTGCTCAAGGGACAGTGGTATTGGAGGATGTTTTCCCTGTGGTCAAGGTGAGAGTTGTGTACAGGAGGCAGGAAGTGAGCTAGACTGTATCCTTCCTCTTCGAAGCTTGGAGAAGTCTAACATCCTTTCTTAGACTCAGAGTGCTCGGCTCTTCCCCCTTCTCCCAGGCATGGTGTATTTAAAATTGACAGCCCCGCAGAGATCCAGGTTTGTGAGGGAAAGATTGACACTTCCAACTTTCCCAACATGTTTTCCCACTCCTGTTTGGATTGCTAATGAGAACCATCGTGCCACATGGCACAGCTATCACCGCAGTACCTTAGGAGAGGGGCAAGCCGCTCCTCTTTCATCCAGGCCCCGCCTGAGACCCAGACAACTGGCCATGCATCCACACCATAGTTCCCTCCTTGGTCACTGTCAGAGGCCTCTCCATTTCCTTGTGTAAAGTTGTTCTGGGTTTTACGTAAGATAGTACTTGGCATGTGCCCTGTTCCTCTCCACCCTCCTCCCTTGCCCTGTGTTGTTCTTTTCTTCATAGGTGGGGCTTGGGGAGAACTGTCCTGGACATTGTGGGGCAGCATCCTGTCCTCCTGGAGACCTGGGACATGTTGGCTAAGGGAGGGAGGTGGGGGAGATGAGGATGCAGATGGCAGCGTCTGGAGGCAGGGCTGCTGGGAAATCAGACATTCTGAGGGAGGAAGAATCCCAAGCTCGGGGTGCTTTATGTTGGCCTGGTATGCAGCGTAGTGGTGCTGGTATGCAGCGTAGTGGTGCTGCATCAGGCTGCTAATCTCAAGGTCAGCAGTTCAAAACCACCAGCTGCTCCTCGGGAGAAATAATGGGATTTTCCTTCTCCCATAATAAGGTGCCTTCTTGGAAACTCAGTGGGCCAGCTCTACCCTGTCCAGGAGGGTTGCTGTGAGTCAGCATCCACTCAATGATACTCTGTTTCCCCGAAAATAAGACATCCCCTGAAAATAAGACCTAGTTACAGTTTTGCCTCTCGCTGAAATAGAAGGCATCCCTCCAAAAATAAGGCACACGGAAGCTACCGTAACTCTGGACTCTGGACCGTAGTAGCGGGTGCCACCGCGCAGCTCACTGTTGGCCGCAGTGCAGTCAGGAAGTGCAAGGTGTCTTTTAATAAACAATAAACAATAAATGTGTACCGCATTCTTCTTCATGGAAAAATAAGACACCCCCTGAAAATAAGACCTACCGCATCTGTGGGAGCAAAAATTAATATAAGACACTGTCTTATTTTCGGGGAAACAGGGTAGTGAGTTGTGTTTTGTTTTCCCCTGGATTTTGAATCTATGGCCCTGTTGTTCTGGTTCTGGACTTGTATGTGAACCTTTAATGCTGGCACGTTGGAGGTATGAGTAAGGTGATCAGACGTCCCGCTTTTTGGCATTTAAAAAAAGTCCCGATTTTTGGAAAGAATGCACGGCAAGCTAGGGAACGGTCTATTTGGTCCATATAGACCAAGGTTTTAATCAAGAACCACCAACCCCTAAACCCCCTTCCCTCCGTCAATGGTGTCCCACTTTAAATCTGGTCACCTTAGGTATGAGTCCACTCGGAAGGTGCCTTGGAAGAAAGGCCTGGCTGTTGGCTCCCAAAGGCCATTGGAGACCCTACAGAGCACAGTTCTCTACGAGACCTCGGGCTGCCATGGTGAACAGCTGGCTACCAGGGTTGTTGTGCCAGTCAAGTGACCACATGCTCATCGAGCACATATTCTAGCCATTAAAGGCATCCACTGGATTGGACACACCCGCTCTTTCAGGACTTACAAACGGGGTGTATAATAATCCTCCTCGGCAGCCCTGTTTGTCCTGGGAGTCGTAGGACTAGCCGTAACTGTGGCAGCACTGACGAGAGTGTGAAGGGGCTTTGGGAAGTTCTTGGAAAGATGGAAAGATGATGGGATTTTTCCTTGAGCTTTCTGAAGCCCCCTTGCAGTACTAGTACTGGAAGCACTCACGGCAGCAGTGCTAGTGTGGGCCCTTGCTTCAGTTTACATATGACAGGCTCTAGCGGTGGTGGTTTTTTCCATAATTATATTGCTGTACGGTTCACATATCAGACACTTCCATAGTCCAGATGTATTAAAAAGAATTATGCAATCAGTTCCATTTTCTTTTGTTTTCATTATTAGTTCCCCATTTCCCTCTAATGCCCCTTCCTCCTCCCTGCGCCTTCAACAAGTCACTGTCTCTATAACCCACCCATCCGGGACTTCATATACTGGGGAACACACCCAAGGAAAAAAGAAAATGATTTTTTTTAAAAAGAAAGAAAATGATGAAAAAACTCAGAAAGAAAAAAAAGATCAACAACAGTAATAAAATAATCCAAAGAAAACACTCCAATCGAGAAAACACCATGAAGTACTAAAAACTAGAACAAATTTAAAATTGGTCAAAAGGTGATGAAGTGATCAGGTATTATTGCATTTTAACCTAATTACATCTTCCTTATTCTTATTAGGTTTTAACTTAATTACATCTGCCTTATAGTCTCTGTCTGAGAGCATGGCCATTCACATCACTCAACTATGGTCAGAGGGGATTCATCAGAGAGGTTGAATCCACGTAGGGACCCTGCAAATGGATTTGGGGTTCCCTCTGTCATCATTGCCTCCTGCGAATCAGGCACTCCCCATGGAACCTTTGATCCCATTCCTCCCTTGTGTAGCCTATAAAGGTCTTTATAGACTGGTCTCGTATTTGGCAGCAGCATCCCTGCAGGAACCTACCCTGGGGTAATTTCATGGTACAGCAGCCCGGACAGGGGGATGTCCACATGAAAGGGCAGCTTGCCTTTGAAGCAGCAAAAATTCCCAAAGCTAAATAAAACACATAATGGCTTTACAAAATTGTTCTAAATTTGTTTAAATTCAATGTATGCCTCAATCTAAATTCAGAGATTGGAAGCTTAAAACTCTCTCCTCCCTTCTCCCACAGACAACAGAATACCCTTTAAAGTGTTTGTAGGGTAACACAATTTTCTCCCTTGTGACCTATTGTTATCCATAGAGGTCCCCAGGCATTATGGGAAAGTGGCTGACTGTTTACCCACACACTGAGTGGCCCCCACTTTGTTGTTCTTCTGGCAGCTTTTTGTTGTTCTTTCTTTAGGACTTTTGACAGCTGTCACGGTGCTGCCGGCCTGTCCTCGCCATCCTTCAGTTGCGTATTGAAGATCTGTTGTTGTTTTTACATTCCTTTGAGTCGATTCCAACGCACAGCAGCTCCCTGTGAAGCAGAAGGAGATGCCGCCCGGTCCTGTGCGGCCTCCCCACCATTCCTCTGTGTGAGTCCCCTGTGGGAGCTCCCATGTCCATGAATTGCATTGAACGCTTCCTCTTTTTTTCTGTTTCGCCAAGAAAGTGATGTCGTTCATCAGGAACCGATGCCTGCTCATTCCTTGTCTGAAGTTTGAAAGCCAAGTCTTGCGTCTGAGGAATATTCTAGCTTTGTTTCTTCCAAGGCAGGCATGTTCATGCTTCTGCCAGTTATGCCCCACTCCGTATTATTTGCCAAAACCATCATTCCCACGCTTCGATTTCCCATCAGCCTCCCCTATTCATTGTCCAGACTTTGATTGCCGAAATGATTGAAAAGATCATGGCCGAAAGCAAATGTTTTGAGAATGATGATAGCAATAAATGTACAAATGTGCTTGACATAATGAAAAAAAAAAAGATCGACATATATATAAAGCCATTCATTTAGCTTAAAAAAAAAAAAGACATGGCTTCGTCTTCAAAGTAACAGCTTTCATTTGTTAACACTTTAAGAGCGATCTTCTATAGCAGATTTGACCGATTCAATGTGTGAGTTGATTTCCTGCGTGCTGCTTCCCCATGGGCATTGTTTGTAGATCTAAGTCAAGTAGAAATCTTGACACCTGCAATCTTTTTTCCAGTTCTCAAAGTATATAAAAGCCCACTGCAGTGCAGAGCAAATGTTTTGAGAATGATGAGGGCAACGAATGTACAGATGTGCTTTACACAATTGATGTATGTATGGATTGTGATAAGAGTTGTATGAGCCCCCCCATAAAATGATTTAAAAAACAACAACAACCCACTGCTGTCTAGTTGATTCCAACTCATAACAGCTTGAGAGGACAGCGTGAAGCTGCTCCTTTGGGTTTCAGAGACTATACAAAAGCGGACAGACCCGTGTTCCCCTTGGGGAGCAGCTGGTGGCTTTGAACCACCAGTGGTGCAAGTAGTGGTCCAACACTCAGCCAAGTGCAACACTTAGACTTCTTATCCAAGTAAATACCTCACTGCCATGGAGTCGATGCTGACTCACAGCAGCCCTATAGGACAGGGTAGAACTGCCCCCGTGTGTTTCCAAGACCGTAACTCCTTACGGGAATAGAAAGCCTCCCGTGTCTCCCGCAGAGCAGCTGGTAGTTTCAAACTGAAGATCTTGAGGTTAGCAGCCTAACTGTAAGCTCCCTGCCACCCAGGCTCCTCTGCAAGTATCTCGACCTCAAGGTTTATCTCCACACTTACAAGCTTTTGCTACTTAGTTCTGCGAGAGTGGGCTCTTCCTTTTGAAGTCTTGTCTTTATGACTCAATTCAAGTTATAAGAGAGTGCAACATCCTTTATGTTTCCGGAAGGAACATTGGTTTGCGGTGCTTAAAAAGCAAAGTGATCGCAGTTGTGTTTGACGAGATTTACCTGGTGATCACCTTGAACGGGACATGCACCTGTGGGCATTTTAAAGAACAGAGGTTCAAGGCCCTAATGCCTGAGGCTTAAGTACAGAGGAAGTGTTTTGAGAATGATGAGGGCAACGAATGTAGAAATGTGCCTTACACAATTGATATATGTATGGATTGTGATAAGAGTTGTATGAGCCCCTAATAAAACAAACAAAAAAAGAACAGAAGTTCAGCTTGAAACTTCAGAAGTCATGTCAGTAAGTATCCTGGTTATGCATTGCTAGGAGCAACGAAAATCCAAACCAGCTTTTGGAAAGATCTATCAATTATATCATATAGTTCCCAAACTTAGGAAGCTGGTTGTAACATCAGTAGATGTTCTTGATTTGGAGGCTCTTCATCTGCATGACAGTGGGGGAAACGTGAACTTCAATAGAATCCCGAAAAGTCATAGTTGAGACTTTCATTTGTTATTGAAGGCAAAAAACTAGATGTTCATCTCGAGGGGGTGCGCACTGTATTCCTGCAGAGTTACAAATACCTCAAGGAGAAGAACCATTTACATTTTCTTTTTACTCAGCAAATATTCGGCGCTTTTGAAGCACCTTGGTATGAGTCTCCGTTGGTGAAAATGTTTGCCGACTGGGGTAAGAAGACTTATTTCAGATTCCTGCTCTGTCCCAGGATGATTGAGTCTCAATCTCGGTTGCCCGTATCCCTTCACAAACAGTGATGACGCATCTGCTGGTTGTCACGCTGGAAGTGACTGACATGGTGGTGGTCCAGGTGGACACCCAGTCCCAGAGTTCACAATAGGGCGGGGCTTCCTGATCTTTGTCATTCTCTTCTTCAATGACAAGGTTAGGCCATATCTTCTGAAAGTCTTAGGAAACACAGATGTCTGTGCTGCCCTCCTTCAGTAGCAGGTGACCAAAGGGGCTACCATGTTAAAGTGGGTTTAGCTCTTCTTGCCAGCCAAAAGGTCTTCGAATGGAGGTTGTCCATTCCCTCTGCTAGGTATTGTGGTTATATTGTTGTTAGCAGCTTCTCAACGTCTGTGCTAGCTCTATAATTCACCTCAACTCGTTATATAGGAGTGTAGGGGTGGAGTCTAGCCTGTCAATCAGGTCACAGCCTGATGGCACCTGTGTGGGTGTGGCCCCTCTCTCTCTGCTTTTACCTTCCTGTTGGCGAGCCGTGTGAAGACCGGTGTGAGCCCAGTGATGCGGCCACCACCATTGGATCTGCACAACCCTGCACCCCCTCGCCTGTGATCTCCCTGCATTCTGCATCATTGCATGTGGCTGCGTGAGTCTGAAGAGGGACTTACAGACAAGTAGTATCAAAGTTACGGACTTGATCTGGACTGGGCTGGGATATTTTATTGGTGCTCGATTACTTCTTGATATAAAGCGCTTTCTTACATACACGAGTCCTCCTGAATTTGTTTCTCTAGTCACCCCAGCCTAACTCAGCATCGTACTGAAACTCTTCTTGAAGCTCATGTTAGTAGGTGCTATTGAGTTGGCCCTTGACACACCTTATGACATCCTTGAGATTGGATGGCCCATTGTGATCCATGATTTTTCAGCAGTAGATCACCAGCATTTTTTCCTTATCCGTCTTGGTCTGGAAGCTCTGCTGAAATCGCATCAGCATCATATCAACATGGAAGCCTCCACTGACAGCTAGGTGGTGACTGTGCCTGAGGCTGACCTAAAGTCTCCCCCAGAGAAGGCTAGAATTCTAACACGTGCTCGAATGAATGTCTCACCATAAGCCTGGTCGACTGCTTCTCTTGAAGCCACTGGATGGGCTGAAAGAAAACAGAAGAAGAGGCAATAACTTCATTCCTGCAGTGATGGGTGGAGCCTTTCAAAGACGAAATGTATGTTCTTGATTTCCTCTGTTGGAGCTGAGCACTGCGTGATAGGGAAGGCACCAGGGAGGAGGTGATAGTTGAGCAGGAGCTAGAAGGACAAAGAGTTGACACTTAGGTTTTGCAACCAGAGGTGCATCCACTAGGCTGGGCCAGGGCTCTCAGTAGTTTGTTAGTTGAGGCTTCCACCAGGACATGGCTTCCCATGATGTAACCAACTCCCTCATGGATTGCAGTGAGCAGCCAAGTAGTTGTGGGAAGATTAGGGTTCAGGGCAACCCCTGACTCAGGTCACAGTCTGATGATGTCTCCTTGAGGATATGGTCTGTGTCACACACACACACACACACACACACACACACACACACAACGGAGACCAACCCTGGGAGCTGTTGGCAGCCTGCCATGCTGTCTACGAACCCTGGGACGTTTTTGATACCCTTCCATGTCTGCTGACTTCGGGTTTATTGGACCTGGCCCCCACCAGCCAGCTTCCTGGTTCAGTGGGCCTCAACAGCTGCGTGCGTTGAGAAGGGCATCCAGCATAGCATTTGACCCAGGGGCTTGGGTCTGGACTGGGCTTGCCCACTCCTGACTTTAATGCCACACTGTGTTAATACAAATTTCTTGCCTTAACATACAAATCTCATTGCTTGTGCTTCTCATAAGAGAACCCATCTTAAAGGTAATTTGGACAAAGGACAGTTCAAAGAGCCACTCACAAAATGGCTTTCATTAGATATTGAAATGTGTGTATAATTTTTCTATTTGACATCAAATATAGCATTTTGAAATTATAGAATTCTTCAGAAACCCTTTCAAAAGAAAAGTGAGCCTAAAAAAAAAAGAAGAAGAAAAATTAATACTATCTGCAAAGCTAAAAAGAAAAGAAAAGTGAGCCTTCCCCAGGAAGACCTGCTCTCAGGAAGAGTATCGGGTCAAAGGCCTTGATCAGTCCCTACCTGACCCACTCTTGCTACAGATAAACAGCATCTCCTTTTGAATAACAGTCTCCAGCCCAAGTAGGGAAGCTGCTTAACCCCTGAAACTTGCTTCTCCAACATGTTTTTTCAGGGGTTCGGGTTAACAAGTTTATTAGACTTCCCTGAAATGGTTGTAACATCCATTGCAGGGGCTACATGGACTCACAGGTAAAACTCATGGTGAAGCAGTTTGTTAACGGGTTGTAGTACACATGAACGGGTTGTAGCTCAGGGTAGAGCCGCCCAATGGGAACATGTTACAGAGTTCTTTCATGGTAGCTCATGCGTGCTCAAAGGGCACTCCACCGTAAGCCGCAACCTGAAGGCATTCAACTCACCTCTTAGGGCCAGCAAACCCAGCTCCCTGGATTAAGTGCCCAGAGGCACCTTACTCCACAAGCCAGCTTCCTGCATAAAAGCATTTATCTGTACATGTTCTGTGGGTTGAGAAACACATCAGTCTGTTCCATGCTCTGGTTCCTGGTTCTGCTGCTGCTCCTCTGATGGTGTAGCGTCTTCTGGATCCAGGAGGTTCACTGCACAGGGATCTGGGGTCCAGAGGATCTGCTCCACTCTTGGCTCTTGCTGATGATGAGATCCCTCCTCCTCCTCAGGGGGCTCATTTTATACCCAGCAGGATGGCACCCCAGGGAATTCTGCTTGTAATTAATCTCAGATCAATCCTTTCAGTATTGTCCCTGGCCTTCTTAACAGACCCATGCAGGCCAGGGTCATTTGGTGGGTGTTAGAGACTTTTTCTAGAAGATCACAGTAAATCATACACTGCCCCTTGAACAGTTAATTCGAGGTTTCAAAGTTCTTCTCTAGTCCCTGTTTGGCTGATAGGAAGTACAGTTGGCTTTATGGTAAGGTGACCAGATTTTAACATTGATAAAGTGGGACACCATTGATAAAACTCATATCCTGGTGAAATAGCCACATGGCAGCCGAAAACCGTATACCCTAGCTTGTTGTGCATTCTTTCCAAAAATTGGGACTTTTTTAAAATGCTGCGGGACGCAGGAAAATTGGTTAAAAATCAGGACTCTCCTGCCAAAAGCGAGACGTCTGGTCACCTTACTTTACGGAGACAGGAAGAAGCAAGCCCGCTCTTTTAAGGAGCTTACATGGGAAGATGCTTCCTGAGCAGCACAAACAGTCAAGCCCTCAACTGCTAGCTGAGAGCCTGGCAGCTCAAGCTGCCCAGAGGCGCATCATAAGACCCCTTGCTTTGCAATCTGCTTCCCAAAGGCCACAACGTTGCAAACTCTATGGAGCAGTTCTACTCCGTCACTCACAAAGTGGTCATGAGTCATTATCCACTCTAACGCAACCACCCACAGCATCCACCTTATAAAGGGGAAGGTAGGCCTAGAGCAGCCTTGCCAATCCGGGTACGGGGTTCTGGTGGTGAGCACTAGGCTCAGGGAGGCTTTCTCTGGGAGCTGAGGGTTGAGCTAAGACCTGGTGGAACGTGGGGCAGCAGACAGTGGTAGGGAAGGTGATCTGAAGGGAATTGGTAAGGAGCCTGGGAAGAGATGGGATCTGACCTCCTCCATGTGTTTCATTATAACGTCAGAATGCATCCAACCATGGTGCATCTCCCACCCCTGTCCAGGGCAACAGTTCTTAGCTCAGGAGGACCAGAGCTGGGATTTCAAGGCTACTGCTATGATGAACTGTAACTAGTCCCTCAGGAGAAGGGCCCTTGGCAATCAGGGTGGTAATAGCGAGTCTCACCTTCGATGGCTCCCCGGTGGGTGGATTTGGAGAGTTTGAGCTGGCTGTTATTCCATTCAACACACCTGACGCTTGGTATTCCTCCGCATTGTAAAACGAACGTACCAAACCAAAACCAAGCTCGTTGCCATCTTGTCGATTCCAGCTCACGGCAACCTTGTAGGACTGGGTAGAACTGCCGAGTTGGGTTTCCAAGATTTTAAATCTTTGACAAGAGTTGACAGCCTCATCTTTCTCCCACAGAGCCACTGGTGGGTTGGAACTGCTGACCTTGTGGCTAGCAGCTCAATTAGAAACCCACCACAGCACCAGAGCTCCTTATACCATGAACATACTCATACAACATCACAGAGTTGGTTCCTAAGTAAGGTCGGAGTAGAACTTGGAAAATGATCTTCCTGCCTCTGCCAGCAATTCAATATGGTTTATAGGACATTAAACCGTCAAAGATGATGATTTTTTTTTTTT
>NW_022103898.1:17190179-17194309 GCF_000313985.2 Echinops telfairi
GAGGAACTGTATTAAAGGGTCGAGCTATTAGGAAGGTTGAGAAATGCTGGACTATAGCCTTGAGGATTCTTCTAGTCTCTATTGGATGCTTCTGCCTGGTCTCTCTGACGGTTTTTGAGTTCTTTTTCACAGGTTTCTCCCACTCTCTCTAGGACCTTCTCATGCGACCCTTTGCTGAGCAGTTAGTGGTGATAGCTGGGCACCATCCAGCTCTTCTGGTCTCAGGCTGGGAGGCTGTATGTGGTTCATTAGTCCATTGCACACAACATTGGAACTCATCACTCCTCAATGACCCTGATTCTGGTCATTTAAAAACACATTTTTACTGTCTACTGGATTTTTATAAAGCAAAATAAACAACAAGAGACTGTTAGAATGGGGCCCTTGAGCAGTGTAATTCTGTCATTGGCTTCTGTCAACAGAGCATTTTAAATGTTCCTGCCATACTCTGTCTGTTAGTTCTTCCTCCCCCTTCCCTGGGTGTGGAGAGAGCGCGAGAGCGAGCGCTGACGACCCCACTGTTTGTTTGCATGGAAACGTCGCACACATTGAATCCAATAGCATTTCCCACCCTCCTGACTGCTCTCTGTTTTGTTTCTCTGAAACAGCTCTGACAAGAGTCTGGGCCAGATTTTTAACTCACCCGCCTGGCCTTTTCTCCTCCTCAGCCATTAATGAACTTAGAACACTGGGCTCTCCTCTGGCGGCCAAACTCATTTTGTTTGACGAAGGGCTGAGAAGTATTTGTAAACAAGAACCAATTGGGGAATGCTCTTTTTTTTCATTCTCCCCAACTAGAGCTGCACTGGATGTTAAAGGTCTCTCTCTCTCTCTCTCTCTCAATTTGACAGGGGTTTGTAGACCTTTCTCATCGGTTTGTCTCTCAGTTGTCGCTTCCGTGATGTGGGCAGCTTGGGAACCCAGGCACATGGTGGCCCCTGTAGAGTTTCTCCACTGTCTCAGGGTCCTTGGAAGCATGGGGGGCTTGAAGTAGGCAGATCTGTACTTGACCAAGCCGCTCCTGCTATTGTGTCACCCCACAAGATGGGTTGAGGTTCTAAACCCTATTCCTGTGAATGCACCCTTGGTTGTTTGGGGTTTTTTGGGTGGGGGTGGCGGGGAGAGCAGGGAGTTGTCATCGTTGTTTTGTTTGTTTCCTTTTGGGATGTCATCAGCTCAGTGAGAGGGCTCTCATGTGGATCCCTTTTGAGGGGTGGTCTATGAAAGAAGAGGGCAGAGGCGGACACACTTGGGGCAGCGGTCCTGGGGCGGGGGAGGCAGATGCATCGATAAGAAGCAAAGAAACGGCAAGGGTTGCTGGAGGCCTCCAGGCACCAGGAGAGAGACAGGAGCAGCTCTTCTCTCCAGAGCCCCTCGTGTATCTGAGACCCAGAGCTGCAGTCCTGAAGGAGGAGGGAAGACACTTCTGTTTTTCAAAGCTACCAAGAGCAGTCCCTGGAGAAGGACATCATGCTTGGGAAAGTGGAAAGGCAGGGAAGGAGAAGACCAGATAGACTGACCCAGGGGCTGCAACCGTGGGCTCAGATGTAAGAACAGTGGTGAGTTGGTGCCGGCCTGGGTGGTGTTTCCTTCTGTTGCAGGTAGGGGTCGCTATGAGTCAGAGCTGGCGGGACAGCACCTGAGCAGCAATAGCAGCAACAGCATAGTCTCAGAAACCCCCAGGCGCAGTTCTGCTCTGTCCTATAGGGTTGCTAAGGATCAGAACCCAATCCATGGCGGCGGATGACGTGCTGTGTGGGATTTTGTGATGGCAAGCTAAGACGATATCCTAACCTGTGAAACACCCAAAGAAGTCCACTGACATGGAGTCCCTTTGACTCTTAGATAATTGTATATAGGGTTTCTAAGCCTGTAAATCTCTACAGGAGCAGACAGCTTCATCTTTCTCCTGCAGAGCGGTTGGGGGGTCCAAACCACCAAGCTTGTGGTTTCAGCCCAATGCTTACCCAACAGCATTACCAGGGCACCTCAATCTTTAAAATACATCATGCATTCAGGTCAAATGTCAAATACTGTGTTTTCAGGCAAATACAGTGCACATCATGTGTGAAGGAGACTGCTCAGCTTCCACGCGCTACTCTCATACACTCACTGTACCAGGGGCTAGTGGACTGTGTGTTGGGCTCTTACCCACAAGGGCAGCAGTTTGTCACCACCAACTACTCCTCAAGGGAAAGAGGTAACCGTCTTGGAAACCTATAGGCACTGTCCTTCCCCGTCCTATAGGGTCACCGTCCTAGGGTCACCGACCCATAGGGTCACCGTCCTATAGGGTCACGCTGAGTCACAAGCAACTTGAGGGCAGTGGGTGTGGTGTTTCTGCTTTGTCTCAGAAACGCCCTTTGCTAGGGCAGCTGGCTCCCGCCCAGGAGATGTGTGGCTATGCCCATTCTGCCCTGCCACCTTGCTGCCATCTTCTGCCCACAAGATGCTGCAGGGTAGGCATGAGAGCCATGCGTGCAGAGGGATAGTGTGTTTGCCAATTCTAATGGGACTGGTCTGCTGGGAGGCCCAGAGCAGTGCAAACCAGTATCCCCTGCTTTCTGACTTTCCATTAGGCCAACCCCGCAAGACCCAGGTGTGCATGGGTCACAACTCTCCATCCAAACCTCTGCCTGTCTTTGGCATGGCCTGCCAGCAGGCAGGTGGACTATAAGCCACTCCACCAATCTTGGTCCCAGCTGGGAACTGCCCCAAAGTGGAGACACAGGTTTTCAATGACCAGGGCACTGCTCAGCTCCACCACCTGGGCTCATACCTCTACAATGCACACCCGATCAAGTCACACATTTTGGGGCTGAGTGAGGCTCAAGGAGGCTGAAATCCACTTCTGTCCACGTGTGTGCACATGGGGTGCTGTTCCAGGAGTCGGAAACCTGGTGTCCTCATTTCCACAAGCTGTATGAGTGTGCATGTCCTCTTCATGGGTGTGCTATTTGTGAAGAGTCCGGTGTTTTTTTAATTTACGTTGAAAAGTGATCAAGTGCATACGTCTACCTTGAGGAGCCCTGTTGGTATGGGTGGTTTGAAGGGAGGAAGATGTAGCAACCTGTGCCGATGAAGAGTCCATCCTCAGAAAGCCCGGGCAGTTCTGCTCTGTGATCTAGGAGTCTCTATGAGTTGGAACGGACTTGACCCGTTTCTACGTCTCTGTAGAAGGGTCTCCCTGGGTGGCACAAATAGTTAAACACATGGCGACTAACCAAAAGGTCAGTGGTTCGAACCCACTCAAAGGCACGTAGACAAAAAGTCTAATTCCAAAGAGCAGAGCCCTGGGATCTCCATGGAATGCCATGCTGGTCTGAGTTGGAAGCAACTTGACACCACATTTTTTATGTTTTATTCTTTAGAGTATGTCGTTCTTGTAGGAACCCTGGTGGCATAGAAGTTACAGCAGTTTGAAACCACCAGCTGCATTTTGGGAGAAAGATGGGTCTTTCCACTCTGGAGAAGATGTCCCAGAAACCCACCAGGGCAGTTTTACCCTGACCTAGCAGATCGCTCTGCATCGGCCTTGACTTGATGCCAGCAAGTTTGGTTGTTGCTGTGGGTCATGAGCCTGAAGGGCAGATACACCTTCCTCAGAGGGTAGCCTCGCTCGCCCTTCCTCCCCGGCTGTCATCTGTATGTGAGCAGATTTATCAAGTCCTTTGTCTCGTTCACCACCCGCCAGCAGTCTGAAACCACCAGCGGCTCTGTGGGAGAAAGAGGTGGCTTTCCACTCCTGTAGAGTGTCTGTCTTAGAAACCCACAGGGGCGGCTCTACCCTGTGCTAGACGGTTGCTATGAGTCAGCATCCACAAGATGGCAGGGAGTCTGGTTTGGTTTTTTGCTTGTCCTGCAGAGTGGCTACTGGGTTGGAACGGGCGACCTTGGGTCAGCAAGCATTTTGTGTGTGTGTGTGTGTGTGTGTGTGTGTGTTCCCTGCTTCTCCCCTGCGCAGGACTATTCTGCAAGCAGAAGAAGGGCGGCTGCTCCAACAGAGGAATGTCACTCTGCCTACCACTTCTCAACGTGCTCTTTCATCCCCTTGCATCGAAGTACCTGAACTCTGAAGCAGTTTACCAAAGCAAATGAGGCTATTGGGGATCTCTTCCATTTCGGTTCCC
>NW_022103898.1:17195577-17204652 GCF_000313985.2 Echinops telfairi
AGTACTGAAAAAGAAAACACACATACACACAACAAAAGCAAACAGTTGTTAAGACAGAAGAAGGGCTGTCTTGAAGCACACCATTGGGGGGCTCCAAGGAGTTGAGGATGGCTTTATGGAAGAGGTGGTCCCTGACAGATAGCCGGGTGCTTGTCCTGACTCAGCGGGAAGAACGTGAGAGGTTGTCTTAGTGCTTCCGTATTGATTGGTTTTACCAACTTCAAAGTTCCTTGGTATTCACAGACCCTCTCTATCACCCAAAGATGGACGAAGACGCTCATCCCCTCCACTACCCTCCTCATGCCCGCTATGTCCAGCAGAGCCGGGGGTCACTCAGCACCGGGAGACTGAGAACGCTCCTCTAGTGGCACACAGCTCTCCAGAATCGTGCAGGGGCACCAGCGCGCCACCCCAGAAGCCACTCCTGTCTTGTTTGTGATCATGTCGTCTCTGCCCAGTCAGCTCTGGAGCATGGCCTCTCATGCAGTAGGAGCTTTGGAGGCACAGTGGTTATGAGTTGGGCTGCAAACCTCAAGGTCAGCAGTTCGAAACCACCAGCTGCTCAGCAGGCAAAAGGTGGGCTTTCTACTCCCATAAAGAGTTACAGTCTCAGAAACCCAAGGGGCAGTTCTACCCTGTCCTACAGGATTGCTTTGAGTCAGCTTTGAATCTATGGCATTGAGTTTGGTTTTTGGTTAGTCCCAAATGGTAGACCAGGATGGAGTTTGCTTTCTGTCGAGAGTGCTTGGAGCCCACACCTTGGCCTCTTCTTGGATTCTGCATGTCACTGCCTGCCTTTTCTTAGCCCCTGACTCCAATCTTTGCTTTCTCTTTCTATCATAGATAGATATATAGATAAGATAGGTAGATAGATAGATAGATAGATAGATAGATAGATAGATAGATAGATAGATAGATAGATAGATACATCACTGAAATTGAGTCAATTCTGACTCACAGATACCTGGTCTCACCCAAAACTCACTGCTATTGAGTTGATTCCAATTCGTAGTGACCCTGTAGGATGAGTTAGAAGTGCCCCTTTGGGTAACCAAGATATAACTCTTTATGGGAGTAGAAAACCTCATTTTTCTCCTGAGGGGCAGCTGGAAGTTTTGAACTGCTGACCTTGCATGTAACAGCACAGTGTATAGCCACTATGCCACCCTGTAGGAAAAGGGTAGGGTAGAGCTGGCCTTGTGGGGTTTCTAAGACTGTAACTCTTTAGACTCTAAAGTTTATAGGAATAGAAAGCCTTTTTTCTACTGGTGGTTTTGAACTGCTGTCCTTGTAGTTAGCAACCCAAGCCATAACCACTATGCCACCAGGGTGCCTACATTTTTCCTCTGGAGGATCTTGGAAGGCTCTTCCAAAGTGTTCTTGGGCCGCAACAATGTAGTCTTGACTGGACTCAGGCTCTGATGGGATCTCCTGGCTCAGCTTTTAGCTTGTGGTAAATGTTCTCTGTGATCTTAGACCTGAATGAAAAGCTTGTGACCTCCTCGATGTTCTGAAGGGCATTTATTGGCTATGGGGGAGAATTCTGTTTATTACATCTGTAAATTGGGGACAGTGGCATTTATTTCTCCTGCTTAGTGTGCTGATGAAGCACTCCATGACATCTCCTCCTTATAATTCTACACCACAAAGTTACCTGCTACATTATGAGTGGAGGAGAAGTTGAAACTGTCGTTTTCATAAAGGTTTAAAGTCTCCAGAACCCATAGGGGCAGTTCTGCCCTGTCCTATAGGGTCACTGTGTGTTAGAATTGATGGCAGCAGGTTTTTCTGACATCCCTTAAATATTTTTTAAAAATGCAATATAATTCCCCTGCCATAAATTTTACCCCAAGAAGGGTGCCATCGAGTCGGTTCTGCCCCATAGTGACCCCTGTGCACAGTGGAAGGAAACACTGCTTGGTCCTACGCCATCCTCAGATTGATCTGATGCTTGAGCCCATTGCCACAGCCTCTCTGTCCACCCATCTCATGAAGGGCCTTCCTCTTTGTTGCTGCCCATCCACTTGACCAAGCATGAGGGACTGTCTCTCCTGACAACATATTCAGAGAACCTAAGACCCAAGTCTCGCCGTCCCTGTCTCTGAGGAGCGCTCTGTCCAGACTTCTCCCTAGACATGTATTTGTCCTCTGGGCAGTCCGTGGGACTTCAAATATTCTTCGCGAGCACCACAATTCAAGCACATCAATTCTCCTTTGGTCTTCTGACGGGTATACCCTATTTTGCTCTCTGAAGTATGTATAGAGTTTAATCTGAGATGATTGGGCTGTTGCTGCTGAGAAAGGCCATGCAGAGAAAACAGAGGCAACAGAACCAGAACAGGTGACCTCAGGTTCCAGACCGCAGGAATTCCTTTGAGCCCTGGGTCACAGTGAAGGGGTCTTCCCCTTCTCTAAGCCCCCATTTCTTCATCTGGTTTCTAGAACTGCCCTCTCCTCCAGCTCATTTTCAGGCTCCACACTCTCTGATCTTGATCTGTACATATTTATGTTGATTGGCTTAAGAACTGGCATTTTCACCCAAGCCATTGGCTCTTCTAGATCCCAAGGTGATTCTTACATATACACGCACCCCAAACCACTGCCATCACTAGCGTGCTGACTCAGAGCGACCCTATCTAAGGTTTCTGAGGCTTTTAAAATAGTTTACAGGAGCAGCCAGCCTGCACTTTCTCCCTCGGAGTTGCTGGTGGGTTTGAACTGCTGATCTTGAGGTTAGCAGTCCAATGCTTACCTGACGGCACCACTAGGACTCCTTAGGTGTATAAAAAAGAAAACAGCAACACACTCTCATAGGGTCCATGCCAGCTCACCGAGGCCCACTAGGACAGGATAGAAGTGCCCCTGTGAGTTTCTGAGACTGGAAATGCTTATGAGAATAGATAACTCCATCTTTCTTTCTTGGAGAGACTGGTAGCTTCAAACTGCTGACCTCTCTGTTAGGAGCCCAATGTGTGTAGAGCCAGTTCTCAGCCCTACTTTAAGTACCGGCTCCCCAAGCCTCCTGTGCTGTCTGCAAAGCCCAGAGTTGGCTTTCTCCCTCCCTTCCTCCTCCCCTCTCTTCCTTCTTAATTTCCTTCCTTTGCGTTTCAGTGTGCTATAAAAAAATAAAAATCTCCATAAGACATGCATCACTGATACTTGTATGTGTGTCTGGAAAGCAGGGATCTTGTTCAAAATTCCCTCCTTCAGACAGCTAGCGTGGTAGGTGACATGTTGGGCTGCCAATATCAAGGTCAGCGGTTTGAAACCACCAGTAGACGAGGCTTTCTACTCCCATAAAGAGAGAGAGTCTCAGAAACCCACAGGGGTCTCGGTTCTTCCCTGTCCTATAGACTCGCTCTGAGTCAGAATGCAGACTCTCTCTCGGACAGTGAACTTGTCTTTCCTTTGTTAATAGCCGTGAGGGTAATTGATGTCGATGTTTTAATAAGAGGCGTGGCAGAGAGTAAGGGTCCAGTGAACATTTCCCCACTACTGCTCGGTGATGCCAAAGGGTCACCATGATTCAGAAGCGACTTGATGGCCTAGAGTTTGGTTAGGGGGTTGGCTTGGCGGTGAGCGACCCTGGGTAGACCCACTGACATTTGTCCAGGTGAAACGTGTTCCACGATCCTCCCACCTGGCTCCAGTTGGAGGTTTCCCTGGGCCTGGGACGGGCTCTCTGGTCTCTCTCGATTTCTGTCTCGCTCTGTTTCCCGGAACACGCCAGTAGGAAATGATAGATTTGGAAGAAACAGATGCAGTGAGGGAGCCATTTCCCTTAACCCGCACCCCTCGACTGGCATGGGAAATGGAAAACGTCCCAACGAAGACAAATTCATTAGCCACCCAAACCGCCAGGCTATTGATTTTTGGAGCCAGACAGCACGGTTATGAATCGGGTGATAAAAACGGGAAGCGTTTAGCTTGACTTGTAGGATGGGGACAGCTGTGTGTGCGTTATCGCAGCCAGTGGGTGCTCCTGACAGCCCGCAACTAATGAACCCGCACTTATTAACTGGCCTGTTCACTCTATGGGCTGCATCTGTCGGATGTGCTGTGTGAGTGGGAGAGAGCCGGGCAGTTGAACTTTTCATAGACACCTAGATGCCGGAGACATGTCTGGCTGACTTGGGACAAACGAGAATGTTCTTCACCTGCGCTGGGAAAGCTAGCAGTGGCTGGTCTCGCCTCCAGCCCCACCCAAGCAGCCAGGGAGGGCTTTCCATCTCCTGGTAGATTCAGACAGCGGCTAGCAGATGCTGAGCGTTCAGTGCTAGGACTGGAAGACGGTGTTGGATCGGTGATGGAAATGCCCTTTATTTTACCTGTGTGGACACCGAAGTCCAAGTTCAGTCAAGCAGTTAGTTGCTGGCCAAGCAGGTCTGGAGCCAGGTGTACCCACACCTGGCTGGGTAATGGGAAGAATGGCTTGGGGGCCCTCGTATGCCCTCCTCCCGGTGTGGTGGTGGTGGTGGTTGATGATGTCCTTAGTGTCGATAACCCGCGACCTTATTTTAACAGGACGAAGCACCACCAGGTCCTGCGCCACCCGCACCAATGTTCTTAGGTTCCAGCCCATTATTACACCCGCTGTGTCAATCCATCGTCCCATAGAACATGAAATACCCCTTCTTGGGTGTCTGCCTCCTGCTGGTCTCCATCCTTGACTCTTGGCATAAAGGTGAAGCGCTTCTACACCTTGGACATACAGTTCACGATGAGCAGGGGAAGAAGCAAACAGCTTTGGTGGTCTCGCGGCGGAATTCTCCCCTGCCCTGCATGGGACATGGTCACCTCGTTCCTTGCCCCACACTCATCTGTCCATGGTGGCTGAGGTGCCCATATGGTGTTGGGCAGATTTGGGGGAGCTTCTGGACTAAGACAGACTAGGAAGAAAGGCCAGGAAATCTCTTCTCACACATCAGCCTGTCCAAAAAACATCACTCAGTGCAAACCCACTGGGCTTTTCGACCCCTCTGCAGCAGGGCACCACTGCCTGCTGCTTTGTAGGGGGTGCCCCTGGGCTAGTGGCTGACACAGTGGTGCTAACGGACCATCAGCTCAGTTTACTTACATGCCCACCCCCTACCCCCAGTCGTCGTTTCTTTCCTTTTTGTTTTTAATTATGTAACTGTGACTAAGTCCTTGATTAGTTAATTAGTGTTTATTGTGGAGCTTCCCTGTGCCAGCTAGCACCCTGGGCACTTTTCCACTGTGTTGGATCTCGGTCCTGTTCTCTCTGTGTGCATTCTAACCTGCGGTGAGCTGCTTCACCCCCTCGGAGCCATGGTTTCCTCGTGGGCAAAACCTGCAGACTGTAAGGACCTTGGAGGGGCGTCAGTGAGATGTCACTGTGCACAGGAACCCAGACTGAAGCCGGGCGCTTTTTGACACTAAATCCATGTTGTCGCTGAAGCTCCCTGTGTGCCAGCTGCTCCGAAGGCAGAGTCTCAAGGAATAACAGAGTAAGTCCTGGCATGCACCAGGCAAGGAGGCTGAGCCCGTCTTACAAGGAGCCCCCTTCATTACTCACTAAGAGATTTATTGATGGTCCCCAAACACCAGTGGGAATGTGGAAAGAAAGGTTTCCGGAGACAGCTGTCAGGGACCATCTCCTCCTAAAATTGCGTTTCTGTGATGTTGAGAGACTTCCTGGCCAGGGCCGTTACTCCTTAGAGCAGTGGTTCTCAACCTTCCTCATGCCGCGACCTTTCAATACAGTTCTTCATGTGGTGGTCACCCCCCAACCATAAAATGATTTTCGTTGCTACTTCATAGCTAATTTTGCTACTGTGATGAAATGGGCAGCCCCTGTGAAAGGGTCATTCGACCCCCCAAGGGTCGAGACTCACAGGTTGAGAACCGCTCCCTTAGCGTGACTTCCTCTGTGTGACTGGAGTCAAGTATCTGAAAGAGCAATTTCCTCCGGGACACTCTCCTTCCTGTGGCCCCGAGGGCTGTGACAACTTTTGGTTGCATTGCAGCTTGTGGCCAGAACTGGGCGATGGGCCACTCCCAGTCCAAATCCCAGACAAAGTAGATGGAGCTACACAGAGGTTGTGGCCCATGCTGCTAGAGGCCCTTCCCGCAGCAAGCACGGTTCTGCCCTCTGTGGGTGGAATGGGCCACTGTTCACAAGAAGGCTCTTGGGTCAGCCCAGTCTCCCTAGGGAATTCTCCTATTGGACCCTTGTCTTCTCCTTCCCTGGGTTCAGGGTTCCTACAGCTGCCTGGACCATCCCTTCCCATAAACACAGAAGCCACATGCCCTGCTCAGTAACTCCCCAGAGGCTGTAGAGCCAAGTTCTCCTGTACTTTGCCCTGCTTGCTCCCTTCTACCTGGTTCCCAGCATCCTCCACGCTGGAAGGAAAGGGGTCAGCTTATGCTGGTCCCACACATGCTGGAGCACCTTGCCCAGTGGTCCCTTGGCCAAGGATAGCTCTACTTTCCTTCTGATAGCTCGACTTTCCTTTGGAACCCATGCTGCCCTCTCGGACTCAGTGTGGCTCTCTCCTCCCAAGAACCATGTCTCCCAGATTCTGGTTTGGGCTTATGCCCATGGGATTTGTGTCCGTTCATTCCCTAGGCTCTGTTAAGGGTCCAGAAGGGTAGCTTCTGACTCCAGGCAGCCCCATGTGTGCCATAAGGATAAGTATGTGCCCCGGGGTCTTCAATGATTTTTTTTTTCATTTTTCCTAATGAAGCGGATTGCCAGTCCTCCCTCCCAAGGTACTTTTTTTTTTTTTAATAATGAAATTTATTTATTTATTTTTTATTTTATTTTATTTATTTAATTTTAATCATTTTATTAGGGGCTCATACAACTCTTATCACAATCCATACATACATCAATTGCATAAAGCATATTTGTACATTCACTGCCCTCATCATTCTCAAAACATTTCCTCGCCACTTAAGCGCCGGCATCAGGTCCTCTTTTTTTCCCTGCTCTCCCCTCCCTCATGAACCCTTGATAATTTATACATTATTATTTTGTCATATCTTGCCCTGTCTGACGTCTCCCTTCCTTCACCCACTTTTCTGTTGTCCAAGGTCCTGCCAAGGTACTTCTGAGTGGACTCAACCTATTTTGGGCGCAGCAGCTTGAATGTGTGAACCATCTACACTATGCAGGGACTGTTCTTCACAAACTTTTTTTTTTTAGTGAGCATTTACAGGGAAGATTAGATTCTCTTTGATGGTTTCTGTACATAGTTTCCGTGGCGTCGCTAGGGATGTTTTCCATAACGCGACAGCATTCTCAGCATTCCCGTTCTGGTGGTTCTGCTATCAGCTAGCTTCCCTCTCAACCCCCTCCCCTCACTGTATCATTTTTGCTTTAGGGGTGAGTTGATGGTTGAGTCTCAAGGGAGCTGTTGTTTGGAACTACTGCCATTTCCATCTCCTTGTCCCAAGCACCCAGAACTATCCTTGTTATGTAGGATCGAGTCAGTTGGGCTCAGAGTGACCCTGTGTACAGCATAGCTTCATCACCCTCCCCATCCCAGTCATGTTTGAGCCCTTGTTGCAGGCCTGTGTCCGTCCACCTCCTACAGGGCCTTCCTCTGTTTCGCTGCCCCTTTACTTACTATTGAGCATGATCTCTTTTCACAGAGACTGATCTCTCCCCCAAACATGTCCAACGTACATGTCTCACCATCCTTACTTCTACGGAACATTCCGGCTGTACTTCTTCCAAGACAGATTTGTTTGGTCTCCTGGGCCATCTTAGGTACTGTCAGCCTTCTTTGCCAGTACCACAATTCAAAGGCATCCGTTCTTCCTTAGTTTTTCTGATTCAAGGTCTTCAACGGGCTCCATGGTGAGGATGGCACACGACCAGGCAGTGTTTCTGTCTGTTGTCCAGCGTTCACATGCCTAGGGGGCGATGGACAATACCATGGCTTGGCTATTTTCAAAGCCAAACCAAGCCAAACTTCCAGGCTGACTCATAGTAACCCGCTGCGGATTTCCAAGACTATAACTGTTCATGAGAATAGAAAGCCTACTCTTTCTCCCAAGGAGCTGCTGGTGGTTTCAAACGGCTGACCTTGGAGATCTCAGGCCAAAGCATAACCACTACCCCGCCAGGGCTCCCTGACTTAGGTCAAGCACACATGAGTCCTCAAAGAGCCATCCTCGCTCTTCAGCTCCTAACGAGGTCTTCTGTTAGCAGAGGCACTTGGTGCAGTACTTCTTTTCGACCTCTTGACTGCTTCTTCCAGTGCATGAGTTGTGGATCCAAGCCAGACAAAATGCTTGGCAACTTCAACCTTTTCTCCATGGATCATGATGGTACCTACCGGTGCCTCCGAGTCAGAATCAACCTAATGGTAGTGGGGCTTAGCGACACCCCGCTCAAAGGTATGACTTCTCCAAGGGAAACTCTTCCCCAAGTGAAGGGCTCGGCACAGGACATGGGCCCTGGGTGGACAGCCAAGTCACGGTGGCCATCTTGTCCTCCAAGCCGCCTTCGCTGGCCTGAGGACCCTGGAGGGTGCTGGCCTGCACACCAACTGCTTCCCACCCAGAGTGCGATGCCCCACCCACTGGGCTCCGCCTGCAAAGGGCAGGGCTGGGGCCTCATGGAGCTGAGGTCCACAGGCAGAACCAGGAGTACTTCCAGAGCACAGCTCTCTGGGCAGGGGAAGCAGGGAGAGGAGATGCCAGGCTGTAATCAGAAAGGCCCACTTACAGCATTAACCTCTCTCCACATGGAGCCGCTAAACAGATCTGCAATGCAAAGGGGTCTTTGCAGAGGACACACTTTTTCTGGGGTCAGACAGCCGCTGCAGGAGGGCTGGTTTTCTCCTGAATGTCAAATCAGGCCTTCCTTAATCACATCCACGCTTGCCCGAGAAGCCGCCCATGGAGTGTTTCCGTCTGTGTGCTTTGGGTTTTCATCATGGGCAAGGATGACTTCAGATGCAGGCAAGGTCAACAGTTTGAACCCGCCAGCCTCTCCTTGGGAGAAAGGTGAGGCCTCTTCTCCCTCCAGTAAACCCGAGTGGCCTTTCTTCCCTGTCTTATGGGGTAGTTGTATGAGCCGGAATCAACTCAAGGGCAGAGAGC
>NW_022103898.1:17205096-17222830 GCF_000313985.2 Echinops telfairi
CATCCTACATGGTACTGTAGTATTTAATATGTCTCAGAACGACCCTCATTTTCCCTATGGGTCTGGGTAAGGGGCTGGGGTAAGATTCTGATTGGGTATAGCCTTCAGTTATGAGTGACTGCCTTACTGCTGGGGATAAAGCAAGCCATCTCAGAAGCCGGGAGGCGGGATCGCACTACTAGCAAGGAGCGTGTCTTCTGGACCCCAGGACCCTGCACCGTGAACCTCCTTGATCCAGGACACAACTGTGACACCAGAGGAGTGGCACTGGAACAGCAGCAGCAGGACCGGGAGGCAGAGCAATGGGCTTCTCAGTCCACACAGTAAAGCCAAGCTCCGTGCTTTGGACAGGAGGCTGGCTTGTGGAGTGGGGCGCTCAATGCAAGGAGCAGGGTTTGCTGACCCACGGAGCTGGAGCTGAGTGCCTTCGGGCTGAGGCTTAGCAGAGCGGCGTGCCCTCTGGACACTTAGTGTTGGTGTTGTTAGAGCCCATGGATTCATTCCAACCCAGAGCCATTCTCTGCACAGCCGAACGAAACGCTGGCTCGCCCGGCGCCATCCTCACCATGGTTCCTCTGCCTTCGTGTGCAGCCCTGAAAGAGCTTTGTAACATGTGCTAGCTGAACAACTTTATCCTGAGCAGGTCTCACCTACTTTGTAGCCTGTTAGCTGCTATAATAAATCCCGTAATCGTGAGCATTGGCTGGGAGTTCTGTGTGGCCATGCCAATGAACGAGCGAACCGGGCAGGAACATAGAGAAGGCTACAGAAGACAGAATGGAAGAGAATGCCAAAAGAAGGCAGCTGGGCCTCTCTTCCCTTTTCCCCTACTACGCCCTCCCTCCGCCTCCCCGCCCGGTGTTTACTGGGTCTGCTCTATTCCAGGCCCTGCTCGCTGAAAGTCAGGAGGACTTGAAGCACTTGCTGGTGATGATTAAGGCTGCAACCTTCAGTGTGGATTATGACTCTGTCGAGGACCCACCTCCTCACACCTGTGAGGACATAGAAGCCCTGCCCTGCGGGGGTGATGGCTGCGGAGTTAGAATGCATAAAGGAGGAGCAGCGCAGAAAGTGCAGAGTGTTGCTCGGCCTTCTCGATCGGGCCTGAGAAGCGGCAAACTGTTTCTCTGTACAATGGCTCCCGGCACTCCGGTGAGACACATGGTCCCGAGAGCTAGCATGCCTGTAAGCTTCCACAGTCCTCTGCATGCGCTAGCCCCTGGCCAACGCCTGCTGCCGCTTCCTCGTTAGCGCAATTTCATAACCATTTAAGGATAAATGTTAGAACAAGGAAGTAAGCGCGGTAACATTTGACTGGCTGATGCGCCGTATGTAAACTGCAGAAAGACAACAATAAAATTGGATCTGCGCCATCATAGCCTGGTCTCCGGAGTCTGTGTGCACCCACACTGCCCCACAGGGTTTCCACAGCTCTGGGTCCATACAGAATCGGACTGCCACCTCTTTCTCTTGCTGAGCGTGTGATGTGGTGGGTTTGAAACCACTGACATCTTGGTTCACAACCCGGTGCTTTAACCATGGTTAAACCAGGCTCCTCCTAGGGCGTCTTGATCTCCTCATTACCATCATCTCCTCCTGCCCTCCAGTGGGTTCAGACTGCTGGTGACCCTATATGACCCTATATAGGGTTTCTGAGACTGTGCCTTTATGGTCTTTCTCCTGCAGAGCGGCGGCTACAGGGGGCTTGATCTTCAGCCAGGACGGTAGCAGCCCAATGGCTAACCCACTGTGCCACTAGGATTCCTGTCTGTCGCTGAGGGTCTTACCCTTCTGTGTCGTGGAGGCGGTCCCGTGCACTGCGGGCTATGTATTTGCCCAGGTGTGACCAGCAGGAGTGTCTGCATCACCTGGAAATGATGGCTTCTACATATAGATGGGAGTGAAGGGGAACAGGGCCGGGATGTTTCTGTGGGAATTAAGGGCACCTTTAATAGCTGACCAACAGCAACTTGTGCTGCCAGGCTTCCTGGGTGTGCTTCCTCCGTGCCATTCCCACACCCAGAGCAGGACTGATGCCCAGAAACCAGGTGAGGTGAAGGGTTAGAACCTTACAGCCTGCACTGCCTCGCTCCAGGGCACCAGCCCCAGATGGCTACTGAGCACTTGACCCGTGGCTACTTCCAGTTGAGATGTGCTCTCTTTGTTAGGTGCACACTGGATAGCATTCCAAGGCTTAGTTTGAGATCCCACTGCCTTCTAATCTGTTCCAACTCGCGGTGACCCTATAGGACAGAAGAGAACTGCTCCTCAGGTTTCCCAGGCTGCAACTTGTTACAGGAACAGACAGCCTCATCTTTCTCCCTCGGAGCAGGTGGCGGGTTGGAACTGGCAACCTTGCAGTTAGCAGTCTAACACATAACCCACTACTCTACCAGGGCTCCTTCGTATGAGATAAAGAGTGTGAAATGCCTCATTGCTATGTTTCTTTTGATCACATGCTTCAAAGCTAATATCTTGAATAGAGTTGGTTACAAGAAAGGACATGGGTGGCATGGTGGGTTATGCATTGGGCTGAAAACCACATGGTCAGCATTTCAAAACCACCAGCTACTCTGTGGGAGAAAGATGAAGCTTTCTACTCCCATAAGGATTTATAAGCTCAGAAACCCACAGGGGCAGTTCTTCTCTGCCCGATAGGGTCACGCAGAGTCAAGATCGATCTGATGCCCGTCAGTGAGTAGGCTGAGTAAAGCAGGTTGAAAGACATGTCTCTTGTTTTTCAAAATATTTTTAAATGTGTCTGTGGGAAATTAAGTATTATAATAGTATAAATTACTATACCCCCACCGGACGGCTCTGATAGGAGCTATGAGAGGACCAAGTCTGGCTGGTCATGGAGCCTGAGCAAAACCTTCCTGATGTCTGATGAATTTTCAATGGTCTGAGATTCCGATCCCAAAACACTGCTGGAAAACCCACGGGCTTTTCCAAGAGGAGTTATCGGTTGTCTTCTCAAAGGCAGTGGCTGGGTTCTTCCAGAGAGAATGCTCCTCTGGCTCTACATTGTGTGACGTAACTGGTTTGCTCTGCAGTCCCCTTTCAGGGCAGGCAAGTGGCCTTCCCTTAAAGAAGAGGATCATAGTGACTCATGTCTTTAGCAAAGTTGTCTCGCCCAGTAAGCCCAAGCATGCTCTCTCCTGGTCAGTAGTTTGCTGTAGGAGCTTCAGGCTGCCCAGGACAGGACAGGGTGCACACACCCATGCTTGTCTTTTCGTTCAGTACTCCGCCCCCCACCCCCCCACGTTTTCATCACAGCCATTCCTTGAGTTCGATTGGTTGAGCGACTAACATTCATTTTAATGTCCTCAGTTCCACTACTGCAGCTCACATCCTTGTGTGATCATATTTCAGATTTCATTTGTTCTCCCCTGGTCCTTACAGCAGCCCCTAATGCCTGATCTTGCTTTTGGGGTTTTCCAGAAAAAGGAATGATCTTGTTGTTGGCTGCTTTGAGTCAGGGCCCCCAGCTCCTGGTAACCTCTTGTAAAGTGGAACTAAATGCTCCCTGGCCCTCCTACACCATCCCTGTGATGGGTTGCAGATCAGACCTTTGTGATCCGCATGGTTTTCACAGACTGACTTTCAGAAGTAGATTGCCAGGCCTTTCTTCCTAGTCTGTCTCCATCTGGAAGCGCCTCTGACACCCGTTCAGCATCCCAGCAGTCTGCCAGCCTCTGCTTTGTGTGCATGGGGGGTGCAGTGGTTAGAATGGAACCTGGCGGGGCACTGCTGCCCTTGAAACCAAGAGTATAAAGAACAGTCATGTGCAGAGCTGGGGCTTGAACCCAGGTAATTGTGACTCCTGATCCTTTTTGGTGCGTGCAGCTCTACGTGAAGCTGTTCTGGGCAGCTTGCTTTTCATCAAACAAAAGATGGGCAAAACTCCCAGGCAGTAATCCATGTGTCCTAAGGCAGAACTGTGTGAGAGTGGGTGGCTGGCAATTGTTTGTTGGGGACGTTGGTGAAACCGCTTCCCTTGATCTGTGACATCACAGTGGCTTTGAGGGCAAAAGGACTTGTTTCCCAGCAGTAAGAGAATTTGACTTCAGAGCGGGATCAAGAGAAACCAGGCTGGCATAGATGGCTGGACTGCTGGAGACGTCTGTCCACTGTGAACTTGTTTTCCACGTTTCTTCCAAAGCGTAATACGTGCAGCTGTTACTCTGCTCTTCTGCTTCCCATGACCAATTTTTTAACCATTCCCTAGGCTAAGGTCAAGGGCAGCCTCCCAATGAAATAACAGTCAGGCCCCTCATCTGGCAGGCCAGAGGCTCAGCCACAGGAGGGAGATGCCCTGGTGTGTGAACTCACAGGTAGTTAGGAGGGATGGAGGGCAGTATGGGCTTTCAGAGGGGAAGCTCCAGACCCAGGGGAGGGGCTGTGCTCTTGTATGCTCCCCATGGATCAGAGGAACTTAGAAAAAAAGACCTTGAAGGCCCAGAAATGTGCCTGGGTCCCACCATTGCCTTGGGGACCTACTTGAGGCACTGTGCCAAGGCTGTGCCTCCTGTAATTGAAGCACAGACAGCTAGTCGTCAGAGTTTGTTAAGGAGGCCTCTTTGTAGTAGAATTCCAGAGTGACTACAAGGTACCTGGTGACTGAGAATCTCCCAGCACACTCATCCATCCATCTACCCACTCATCTAGACATCTGTCCATCTATCTCTATATCTGTCTACCTATACATCTGTCTACCCACTCATTTACTCACTCATGCATCCATACATGATATATTCATCCATCCATACATGTACATATTCATCCATCCATCTACGTATTCATCCATCCATCCATGTATCCATCCATCCAACAAATGCCCATTGTCTCCTATTGGCCTGCGATGTTGTTATTGTTAGGTGCCATCAAGTAGGTACCCACTCATAGCAACCTTATCTACAGCTGCATGCAGCACGCCTGTTCCTGCACCATCCTCACAATAGTGGTGCAGGTAGCTTGCGTGTCTTTAACTAGAGGGGCTCATCTTCTGGCACTACGTCTGACAAGGTTGCGCTGCCACTCATAAGGTGTTTAGTGGCTGATCACTCAAAAGTGGACAGCCTACAATGAATGTACAAATGTGCTTTACACAATTCATGGATGTATGGATTGTGATAAGAGTTGTATGAGCCCCGAATAAAATGGTTTCTTTAAAAAGTGGGCAGCCTATTCCTTTTTTTGTAATTAAATCTTTCCAGGTACGTATGGAAACGGAAACTTGTTCACCTCTGGCGATCCTGCTGATATTTGAAATACCAGTGGCATATCTTCCAGCATCACGGTGACAGGGAGGCCACCACAGTGACAGCCAAGTGGTGGAAGGACAGTGTGCCCGGAAAAACAGTGACTATAATGCCGTCATTGTTTTTGCCCAATGGAGATGAAAATTTAGTGGGCGATCACTCAACCACTCAACAATCAAATAATAGTACAAAGGGGCTCTGGAAATTTCCTGGGAAATGGAATGAAAAGTTGATGGTATATGTCCATGAACTTTTTGAACTGCCCTCATGTAAGTTCACATTTCAGTGAGTGCCAGGAAGGGAGCACCACCACTTACCTGTCACTTAGGTCAGTCTGCTGCACAAGACCTTCTAGAGCAGTAGTTCTCAACCTGTGGGTTGTGACCCCTTGGGGGGGTGTCGAATTACCCTTTCACAGGGGTCGCCTGATTCATAACAGTAGCAAAATTACAGTTATGAAGTAGAAAGGAAAATAATTTTATGGTTGGGGGTCCCCACCACATGAGGAATTGTATTAAAGGGTGGCGGCATTAGGAAGGTGGAGAACCACTGCTCTAGAGCAATGAAAAGCAAGACTGTCACTTGGAGGACTAAGGTAGACCTGACCCACACCGTGTTGGACAGGGACTAAGGAAGACAGAAGAAGATGGATGCATTGCATTGTGATGTTGAAGAAGAGTGTTGAACGCACCATGGATTCCTAGAAGGACAAACAAATCTGTCATGGAAGAAGTCCAGCCAGAGTGGAACAAACTCAATGGTACCTAACCATAACGTCATGAAGGAAACAACGAGGGCATGGTGGTAGCTGAATGGGAGGAAGCCAACTTAGGCACAGGTTTGTATGAGAAGGCCTACCTGGCTTGAAGGCATTTAAGATCGAGATTGGACTTTGGATAAGGAAGACCAGGAAGAGGTGGTGGAAGAAGGGCACTGAAAGTACCAGGAACCGAAAGTACCAAATCTGTCTTGGGATAGATACAGCCAGAGCACTCCGCAGAGACAAGGAGGGTGAGACGTCATCGCACATACTTGAGACATGTTATCAAGAGAGAACAGCCCCTGGAGGAGGTCACCGTGCTTGGTCAAGTAGAGGGGCAGTGCAACAAAAGAAGGCCCCCCTCGAGACAGATGGACATAGCGGCTGCAGCAGTGAGATCAATGGTAGGGACGAGTGTGAGGATGGTGCAGGACTGGGCAGTGTTTCTTTCTGCTGCTTAGGGTAGGAATCAACTTAGTGGCACCCAACAGCAACAACACTTCCGATGGAGATCTGGAAGGTGCTCTCCCAATGGTGCTGTGCTCTTGTCTTACGTCTGAGATGGCATGGCAACATATGAACAAATGTGCTTGATACAATTGATGTATGGATTGTTACAAGAGCTGTAAGAGCACTCAAAATGTTAAAATAAAGTAAGATAAATAATTGGCAGGTTTTCCTAAAAATAAAAAAAATAAAGAAGTTTGAGATGGCTCATGGATTGAGGTGTGGTTTCTGTTTTTAGAAGACCATAAGACCCCCCAGGGACACAAAGGGTGGGGCTTGGCACCCACCTCTATGAGGTCAAGACTCAATCCCACCTTAATCCTGTATTTTAGTACAGCAGAGCGTTCCCCCATAAATGCTTTTAGAGGCATAGGCCTAGAGTCTAGAATTATAATGCATCACATGAGGAACTATAGCAAGAAGGGCCATTTCAATGATCTATCTATATCTCAAGATGGGAAAGCAGTAAGGAGGAATCTGGAGCTGAGGTCTGAGAAGTCCATGGACCTAGCTGGTGGAGACAGATCATTGCGTCTCTGACTGTGCAGCTCAGAGACGAGGGCATTGGTGGAGATACAAACCAGGTAGACATTAGCTTGCAGATTGCCTTACAAGTCCTTGGAAGGGAACTCCTCACCTACGACTAGAAAGAAGCCTGGGCCCCCCCACACTGGACCCTGGGACCCACCCAGAACGTGTGTTTTAGAAATACAGGGTTTGAAGAGAAGTGGAATAGGTGGGATAAACATTTTCAAGTGTGAGAGAGTGAGTTCACCCAAGAAAGCTAGATGCATTTCTGAGCTGTGGACAGCCCATTGGAAGTCTGAAGGATGAAAGAGAACAGGAATCGCCTGCACCACCCACATTGAAGAGCCCTGGCTGTGGAGTGGTTACATGTTGGGCTGCAACCACAAGGTCAAGAGTTTGAAACCACCAGCCACTCCTCGGGAGAATGATGAGGCTTTCTACCACCCTAGAGAGCAACAGTCTTGGAAACCTATAAGGCAGTTTACCCTGTCCTGCAGGGTCGCCATGAGACAGAATCGACTCCGTGGCAGCAAGAAGAACACCTCCATTTGGCTGCACACGTGATGACACGGAGGAAGGAGAATGGTGGGGTACTGCTGTTTCCTGGCCCAGTCTGGTTGGAGAGAAGGCGGGACCAGGGAAGTGTGCAGGCAAAGGGAATTTATAAGGATGACCTCTGGCTCTGAGCTGGGCAAGAGAGAAGCTAAAAAAGATCAAGACCAATCTCGAGGGTTTGCGGAAGATGCTGTTGGGTTTGTGTGATGGCCGGTGCCTTTGCAAGGCGAAGAGGGTAGTGGGTGTTGACATCTGAGGTTTGGGAGGTTGTGGTCCTCATTGTGAGAGTCGTTCGAGAATGTGAGGCTGATTTAAGACATGGGACACTGAAGTGGCACGCATTTTCTTCAGGCCGTTGCCATCACCAGCCCTGAGGTGGAGGAGCGATGCTTGTGAGGACCTCAGGTCTTCCATGAGAGTCAGGGACCAGGAGTTGCTCCATGACAAGCCAGAAAGACAGTAAGACACAAAAGACGGGGGTCTTCCTGCGAGGGGGGGCAGGGAAGCCAGGAACACATGGGCCTTGTCTCTTAACCCAGAGAGAGATGCTTTGCGGGGGTGGCAGAGAGATTTCCTCCGAGGGAAGCAGGGAGCTTAGGGGGACAGCTGTACTTTCATGTCCGAGCAGGAGGCGGGCGGCACTCAGAGGAAGTTGACAGGAGAGATGGGGCTGGTGATGATGTCATGGGATGTCCACAGGGCTGCGGGCTTGGGAGGGACGGGGTCGGGTGGGAGTTTGTGTTTGCCGAGGGCTTGGTGTGAGAATGAATCTCCAAGGAGACTGTGGGCCGGCACTGAGAGATTGGGTCATTGATCCATTCAGTGAATATTGATCAACCTTCTGTGTGGCAAGTCCTCTGCTGCTACCAGATAGCTAGATGGATATACAGCTCTGGCCACGGGCCTGCCCCAGGGCATGAGGCCCAGACAGGGGGGATAGGTCTGCCCATGGACTCTGGTCCACAGCAAAAAGCTGCTTTCTTGCCTGTGGGGGTGCCAGCATGTCCCTTGCACTGGGGCACAGCTCTAGCCTCGCTCCCAGACCCCCTCTTCCACTAGAAGCTGTTTGGGGTGAGCCTTCCTGGGTCCTAGATGCCTGACTCAGGAGTCCGGGGATGCTTCCCACAAACAACTTTGCCCTTAAGGGGTTTCAGTGTGACAGAGTGGGATAACCTAATTTGCATTAATGGATTCCATTAATTTATTAAAAGAACATAACAAGCAACTGTAAAATCTCTCTCTCTCTTTCTCTCTCTCTCTCTCTCTCCAAACCTGAGCGGCATTTCTAGACTAGCCACACATCTGGGGACACCAGTCGAGACACCGGTTTCTGGCTTCTGTGATGCTAATTAAAACACAGCCTCTGGGGTTGACCAGAGATAGCAGGAGTGTGGCGGTGGGAGTGTGGGCTCCTGCCTAGCGTTTGTCACATGGTAACCAGCTATCCCTGGAGGGAGTGTTCACAATTAGGATGTTAGGACGGATGCAAACTAAATGCACAGCGCGTGTAAGCAAGAGCGAACACGTGCGCGCGGCCCCCAAACCTTAGTGCTTTGAACTGCACACAGTGTAACCGGAAGACACAGTGATTTAAGCTTTTTATGTGCTGTTTAAATTATAAGGAGCAATGCAGCTCAAATTTGGGGAAAAGAGATGTTCTTCTAAGGGGCCTTGGTGGTGCTGTGAGCTAAGCATCAGGCTGCTAACCTCAAGGTCAGTGGTTCAAAACTACAAGGCACTCCGCAGGAAAAAGATGAGGCTGATGGGACCTGTCAAGACTGAACATCTTGGAAACCCCAAGGGGCAGTTCTACTTTGTCCTGGAGGGTTGCTATGAGAATCCATAATTTGGTGGCAGAGAGGGGTTTTGTTTGTTTATATATTCTTACAAGGAGCCAGGTGGCAGTGTGGGAGAAGCACCTGGCTGCTAAACCCAAGGTGGGTGGGTCAAACCCACCAGACGATCTGTGGGAGAAAGATGAGGCTCCTTGCTCCAATAAAGAGCCACCCTCTCAGGAACCCACCACTATAGGGTTGTCAGGAGTCTGAATCGACTCAGTGGTGGAGGGTTAGGTGACTGGCTTTGTATGTAGGAGCCCTAGTGATGCAGTGGTTATGTGTTGGACTGTTAACTATAAGGTCAACAGTTTGAAACCACCAGCTGCCCTGAGGGAGAGAAAGGGGTCTTTCTACTCCCTTAAAGAGTGACAGTCTGGGAAACCCACAGGACAGTTCTCTGCCCAGTCCTGTAGGGTCACTATGAGTTGGTATCAACTCAGTGACAGTGAATTTTCGTTGTTGTTTTCTAAGATATAATCATATATATTGAAATTATCCATATCTCAGAGTCAGTGATACCTTTCAACATGTAAACCTCCATCGCTCTTTTTGAAAAATTCCTAATACAACTGTAGCTAGCAATCAATGGGCTTGTCATGGGTATAGATTTGGAAATAGATCACCAGGCCTTTCTTCTTAGTCTGGAAGCTCTGTTTGAAAGGGCATGCTGCTGGTATTTGAAACACCAATGCTTCAGCTCTCAGCAGCCCAGGAGCAATGGAATATTGCCCAGTATTGTGCCGGAGCAGGCACCCCTCAGAGGGGAACACTCAGGACACTGAGTGGGCAGCAACATTGACCCGGACTGCCTCCGATACGGAGGATGACAGTGTTCCGTTGTCTTGCGCAGACAGTGGGAGCGGGCGCCAACTCCGTGCCCAGCCACAGCGACAGCGTGCATGGGTGCGTAGCTGTGTTGGGCATCTGGGGGTGCCGTGGGTAAGCACTCTGCCCCTCACGGAAAGGGTGGCAGCTGGAAACCTCTAGCTCAGCGGTTATCCACCTGGGGCTCGAACGACCCTTTCACCTGGGTCACCCATTCATCACAGTAGCAAAATGACAGTGATGAAGTAGCAACGAAAATAATGTTATGGTTGGGGGGTCCCCACCACATGAGGAACTGTATGAAAGGGCCGCGGCATGAAGAAGGTTGAGACCGGCTGCTCTCGCTGCTCGGAAGGAGAGAGAGGCGGCAGTGTGCTTCCTTAAAGATTGCGAACCCACGGCCCTCCAGTCGATTGCAACTCGTAGCAGCCCTGTAGTACAGAGTAGGGCCGGCCCCAACAATCACACAAGGGAGCCGATGGCTCTGTGTTCCTCCCGTGGAGCTGTTGGGGTTCAAACCGCAGGCCTTAGCCTCTGTGGCACCTGCCGTGCTTCGTGTCCTCTCCAGAGATGACCGCTGTGGAAACCCTGGGGGCAGTGCACCTCTGTGCTGTAGGGGCCACTATGCGTCAGCATCAGCCCTTGGGCACTCCGTTTGCCTGCGAGGTGACATCCACGGAGGGCTGCTTCTCAGTACATTTTATGTTCCACGGGGAACTCGACTTCTCCGGTCTTACTCTGCTGCTGTGGTTGGTAGACGCCTTCCGGTTGACTTCGGCTCATGGCTGCCCGACATGCAGCAGAACAGCGCTGCCCGGTCCGGCCCCCCTCCAGCCTGGCTGTAGGTTGGAGCCCCTGGTTGCAGCCACGGCATCATCCACCTTGTCCAGGGCCGCCGCCTTTTTCACTGGCCCTCCACGTGAATGGTGTCTCCAGCCCACAGGACCAAAGTATGTGAGACAAAGGCTCACCATCCCTGCCTCTAAGGAACGTTCTGGTTGTACTTTTCCCTAGGAGCCCTGGTAGTGGAGTGGGGCTATGCATGGGCTGCTAACAGAATGGTCAGCAGTTTAAACCCACCAGCTGCTTGCTTTGTGCGAGAAAGTGCCCTTGAGTTGGCAGCCCGCTGTGGAGGGAGTCGGCCTGGAGAGCTGCCCTGTCACCCGGCGGGCACACCCAGGGTGTCCTGCTCAGCCTGCCGGCTGCTCGCTCGCTCGCTCGCCCCTCTTTGTTCTGATGTCTGCTCTGAATTCCCAGAGAATTCTCTGATCTGCACGGAGAGGTTCCTGGCAGAGGCGTCCTCGGGGCTCAGAGGTGCTGTTTAAAAGTCCGATGCAAGGGTCTCCATGTGACCTCCTCCCTGGGGGACAGACACCAGAGAAGTGGGTGAAGGGAGACTTCGGGCAAAGCAAGATATGACAAAATAATAATTTATAAATTATCAAGGGCTCATAAGGGAGGGGGGGAGGGAGGGGAAAAATGAGGACCTGATGCCAGGGACTTAAGTGGAGAGCAAATGATTTGAGAATGATGAGGGCAGTGAATGTACAAATGTGCTTTACACAATTGATGTCTGTGTGGATTGTGATAACAGTTGTATGAGCTCCTAATAAAACAAAACAAAAGTCCGATGCTTGGAGGAATATCGTTACCGGCCACGTTTAATTTCAGGTGCCAGTGTTGTCTTACAAGGTAGCCCACCCCCACCTAGTTCTCATTTTAAGGGTTTGGACACATCGTGTAAGTCAAAAATGAACATTTGTGGATGGAGAGAAGGAAGGAGAACGATATGGGTTTAAAAGTGTTGTCGCTGTAGGTTTTGCTTTTAGAGATGTTATTTCTATATAAGTGCCAAGCAAAACACCCACTTTCTGCTCTTCACCCCCCCAAAAAATCCACCTGTGTTTCTTACATTGTGTGTGGGATACACGTAGGGACAATGTGTCTGACTTTGTGACAGTAGCAACCATATGCTTCCAAAGACCCCCAAACACGACTTAGGATCGGTGACCCAGGGAGAGCTGCAGCGCGTTTGCCTAGTAGGAGCTGTGCGACCTTTGGCCAATTAATGAACTTCTCTGTGTTTTGTCTCTGTAAATGGGATTCAAAAGAGTCCCTACCTTGTAAGGTTATTTCAAACATTAAATAAGCAAATATGCTTAGAAACATGATTGACACATAATTAGTACTACTTCCTGGCCATATGTCCTGCTGTGGTTGTTTGTGTGTTGTTGCTGTGATGCTGGAAGCTACGTCGCAGGTACTCAACCCACCCAGGAGTCACTTCTCAGAGACACCTCTTTCAAACTCCGGAGAGCGCCTCCAAGCTAAAGAGCTTCAGCCCCTGGTGTAGATGAACAAAATGAGGCTTACCCAGAGGCAGGGGGCTTGTCCAAGGTCCTGGCTAGCCAAGGGTGCTGCTGGATTCGAACCCAGACCTACACAGCCTTCCCAACTCTCCCTTTCTCTGAACTCATCGCGAAAGCCCTGCCTTTTCTCCGTGATGCTTGCTGGGTCCCAAGTCCGTGGGCATGGCCCGCTTTTCAAAGTTTAGACTGAGCCAGCATCTTCTTTGTTTAGAGGAATGTGCCTTCTTAGTGTGACTTTCAAGTCACCCCAAGGCCCCTTGGCCTTTTGGCTTTTCCGGAGAGGGTATTAGGGGGCCGTTCATCTGTGCCATTCAGAGGCTGTGTATGATCGGCAGAGGGAGGCGGTCTGTGGTTACAGTTGTACTTGGCTTCCTTAGGCCATTTCTTGGTGATGACTTGGCGAATGCCAGCTCTGGACACTCTCAACAGCTGCCTTTGGGGAGGACCCAGGCCATTTCTGTAACAGGATCATCAGGGACCTCAGGGTCCCGGGGAATGTGCTGCGGGTCAAAGGAGCTGCCCGAGTGCTGAGAAAGACCCAGCTGAGGTGGGTTAGCCTCTCCATCATCAGGTGGGCGCCAGGGCTGGGGCAGAGCAGGGGCCACCCAGCCCAGCTCTCTCCTGGACATCCTTTCTTTGGGGATCTGGTGCTTGGCAGAGCAGTCTGCCGCTGGCAGGGCTGCACTGTGGAGACTCCTCCTGAAGTTCCCCTTTGCCCACTGCCAACTCGCCGCTTTCGCCTGGGAGGTGGATAGAATTGGTTTTTAAATTTCCTTCTGACTCACCTGTGAAAGATCTGAGGCCAGGTGAAAGATCTGAGGCCCTCCACTCCGAGGTCACCATGGGGAAGCCTCCAGCTTCACCCCTGAAAAGCCGGCCAGTTGCGAGCCCCCCAGTCATTCTATTGGAGAACGATGGGGCACTTTGTTTCCTGAGAAACACAGCCATGGAAACCCCCTGTCCCCGACACTCCCACCCAGCCCCACCCCCAGCCCCGCGCCGGGGCAGCTCCACTCGGTCTTCCAGCGCTTCCCTGAGGCAGAAGTGACTCCACAGCACTTAGTTTTAGGTTTGGGCTTCTTGATACTGCCATGAACCCAATTCTGACTCTTAGTGACCCTGACAGAATCGAACTGCCCCTGTGGATTCACAGGACTGTAAATCTGTATGGGAGTAGAAAGCCTCATCTTTCCCCTTTGGACCAGCTGGTGGTTTCAAACTGCTGACCTTGTGGTGAGCAGCCCACCATGTAACCCAATATGCTACCGAGTCCCTTAAAAAACCCATAGCTGTGGAGTTGATGTTGACTCACAGTGACTCTGTGTAGGACATTGTAGAATCACTCCTTAGGGTTTCCAAGACAGTACATCTTGATGGGAGCAGACTGCCGCCTCTCCCTCTTGTGGGGTGGCTTTTCAAAGTTTAGACTGAGTCAGCATCTTCTTTGTTTAGAGGAATGTGCCTTCTCAGTGTGACTTTCAAGTCACCCCAAGGCCCAGAGAGGGTACTAGGGGGCCATTCATCTGTTTGGACTGCCAACCTTGCGTTTAGCTCCTCCCTCCCACTTAACTTACAGCGCCCACCCCTCCCTGCTGTGAGATAGTGGCATTCCAAGTCAATGCAGCTGAGAGCTGTTGTGTAGTGTGGCATTGCTGCTTGACTGAATGACTCAGGGTAACAAGTTTGGCTTTGGATTTTTTGATTTTTCTACTCCATCTCTAAGGGCATGGGTCACTCGACAGTAGAACTCCTACCTTCCTCGGTGGGGGTTCACCTTCCTTTTCTGGCCAGTGCATCCCAAACACAGGTACCATCCAGCTGACCTGGGAGGCTTGAGTGGTGTGAGGATACTGAATCGGTTTCAGGAGCGCTTCTAGACTAAGACTAGGAAGAAAGGCTGGGCAGTCTATCAGCATTTGAGAATCAGCGATTGAAAGCCTTATGGATCACAGATTGTTGGATTGTCCGGGAAGCAACCCGCGTGAGCGTATGACGCAGGAGCCCACTGCCCTCCTTCTGGGTGTGCATGGGACGGGGGTCACCGTGAGTGGGGGCCCAGCTTGGTGACAGCGCCAGCCCTCCTCCCACTTGACTGGTCCCATGCGTCCTAGGCAGTCAGTTTTCTGCCATGGCTTAAGGGCAGTCCCTGTGCCGACTGGTTACGCAATACCTGTGTGCCCCCCTCCAGGCCTGTCTGGGCAGACGTTGTCTCCCATATGAGGATGAGGCGCTATGAGACAGTCCCTGTTCATATTTTGGGGTTTTCTGCTTTGAGTGAGGCTGAGTCCCCTGCAGGCGGGTGCTGTGCCCTGGCCAGTCTGCAGTCCTTGTGTGTGCTTCTGTCCTGTCTCCTGTCCACCACCTCATGCCATCCGTCCTGTGCCTGCCACCAGGGGCTGCAGCCAGGCCGTCTCGATGGCCCAGGATGTCCTCACCTCTGCCAGCTGCACGTTGCCCTGCAAGCCTTCTCGCCTCTGGGTTTCTAGGGATGTTTTTGTCTGGTCTCTTATTAGACAGTGCTCTTAAAAGTCAATCTGCTAACCGCCCCCCCACCCCCCGCATGGAAAGCAAAACAAAAATAACTTAATTTTTAAAAATGTTAACAGTTTTATTAACCGATAACTCACATATCATACATTCAGTCTTCTTTGCAAACATAGCACTTGGTGTATGCTTGGGACATTAAAAATAAATAAATCCAGCTGCTGTTCAATAGAGCCCGACTCTGGGAAGCTCCCTGTGCGTCGGAACTGGACTCCATGGGGCTATCGGTGGCTGATTGTTAGCAAGTAGACTGCCAGGATTTTCTTCCTAGATACCAGCCTTGCCACTAGCAGCCAGGCCTGCTCACCACCGTCCCACCCAGGGACTCCCGGCGCCTAAGAAGTGCTAGAGCAGTGGTTCTCCACCTTCCTCATGCCGAGACCCTTTCATACAGTTCCTCATATGGTGGTGACCCCCAACCATAACATTATTTTTGTTGCTACTTCATCACTGTAATTTTGCTACCTTTATGAATTGGATGACCCCTGTGAAAGGGTCGTTTGACCTCCCCAAAGGGGTCGCGACCCACAGGTTGAGAACCACGATGCTAGGGAAAGGCTCCTTCACAGAGGTGTGTCCATCAAGGCCCCCTAGCCAGCATTCATGCTGTAAAACACGAGTGGGCACCTTTGTGTCTTCATCTTTTATTTTCAAAGAACTGCCTTCGCTCGGAAGGCCGCAGTGTCACCTGTGGACCCAGAGGGCAGGTGGGAACTGTGAGCCCATTTTCCTGGTCAGCTTGTGTCCGTGTCCCGTGCTCCTGACTCAGCCCTTCTCTCCCCCTGCTCTTTCTTTCAGAAAGTACTATGAGGGAGGCCGAGGACTCCACGCTCCGGCCAGAGACTCGGCGCTGGGATTAGGGATTGCCCCTCCTGAGAGGATGCTGGGAATCTGCAGAGGGAGACGGAAATTCCTGGCTGCCTCTCTGACGCTTCTCTGCATCCCAGCCATCACCTGGATTTACCTGTTTGCAGGGAGCTTCGAAGGTAAGTGTGGGAGCTCCAGGGATTAGGGAGGGGGCAGAGAGGCAGAATCCCGGCTGTCCCAGAAGTCCAGAAACACACCTCAAAGCTGTCTCATTCCAACGCACCTTTCTGTAGGGCATGGCTGGGCTCAGGGATCTAGTTGGAGGCAGTTGTGACGAGTCAGAGGAAAACAAAAGCCAAACTGCCTCTTGATCCATTGGCGCTGGGGTGGATTTTGCACAGGTCAGATAGCACTTCTGCCAAGTCCCCTGGTCCGCCTGTGATGGGGAGAGTGCTGGACCCTGGAGGAATCGCGCAGTCATCCACACGACAAGGCAGAGGCTTCGTCCTGGCTTCCATCTAGCCATTTTCTGTCCACTGGCTCAGTCTTCTCCTTCTCCTGCCCAGCATGCACATATTGATCCATCCCCCTACATACTCACTCACACACTTCCTGGCTCCCTCATTCATTAATGCGTTCGTTTTTGTGGAATATCTACCACTGACCCTGGTGCTGAGGGTAGAGCAAGAGCAGGTGTAGAAGCTCACAGTGCAGGAGGGGCGGTAGACTGGCACCCAGGAGACCCGTGACAGGTGCCAGCGTGTGTTGTGATGGGAGCCAGGGCGAGGCTGAGGTGGGAGGGGTGTGCTGGAGCCCACAGGCCCGGGCTGGCTATGAAAGGTGACAGGGACGCAGCAAGGGAGCTGCCCTCCCCAAACAGACAGACGCCATCCCTGCCGCCTCCTAGCTGGTGTTTTCTATGCCCATGAAGAGTTACAGCCTTGGAAACCCACGGGGGCAGTTCGGCCTGGCCCAGTCCTAGAGGGTCGTCGTGAGTGGGGGGCGGTTCTGCCTGGCCCGGTCCTATAGGGTTACTGTGAGTGGGGGCGGTTCTACCTGGTCCTAGAGGTTCGCCGTGAGTGGGGGCGGTTCTACCTGGCCCAGTCCTAGAGGGTCGCCGTGAGTGGGGGCAGTTCGGCCTGGCCCGGTCCTAAAGGGTCGCCGTGAGTGGGGGCGGTTCTGCCTGGCCCGGTCCTAAAGGGTCGCCGTGAGTGGGGGGCGGTTCTGCCTGGCCCGGTCCTAGAGGGTTTGGAGTTTGGTTCCTTCGTTGGAAAGAGCTGGGGGCCGATTGGCCACGTTTTCCACGTATCTGAGGGGGCTTTCTAAGTTGCCTCGGGAGGGAAGGCATGGCAGGGTGGAAAGGGCAAGTTTTCTTTTACTTAACGCGCACCCCACCCCCACCCGCTCTGCATACTGGCTGCTCGTTTTTTCAAAATAGGGAAGGGGGGGAAATATATATCAATGGAAAATCTGGCTCCAGGATGTCACTGCTGTGTGTCTGCACATCTCATTATCTGCATCGTTCTATGGACAGCTCAAGGCGACCTTTAAATCCATGTGTAAGATTTGCCTTCCGTTGGGGAGGCTGCGTCTGAATGAAGGGCACCTGTCTCTCCCCATGCCGGCATGGGGAAGAAGGGCCTGGGAGTCACGGTCCAGGGCTGGGGCCAGTGGCATCCCGTCACCCTATTTGGGTGGCTCGCGATTGGTGGAGGGACGGAGGTGAGCCGATGCTAGAAG
>NW_022103898.1:17222930-17251671 GCF_000313985.2 Echinops telfairi
AAGGGGGGGAAATATATATCAATGGAAAATCTGGCTCCAGGATGTCACTGCTGTGTGTCTGCACATCTCATTATCTGCATCGTTCTATGGACAGCTCAAGGCGACCTTTAAATCCATGTGTAAGATTTGCCTTCCGTTGGGGAGGCTGCGTCTGAATGAAGGGCACCTGTCTCTCCCCATGCCGGCATGGGGAAGAAGGGCCTGGGAGTCACGGTCCAGGGCTGGGGCCAGTGGCATCCCGTCACCCTATTTGGGTGGCTCGCGATTGGTGGAGGGACGGAGGTGAGCCGATGCTAGAAGGTCTTCTCCCAGGCACGGTAGGAGACAGGTGTGTGAAGTTACGGCACAGTCATTTTTGACAGTGTGACTTCACTGGGGACAGTCTGATGTTGTTGGAAGCCATCAGGTCCATCCCAGTCATGGTGACCTGGAGCCCCTACCGGACAGGCAGTGAAATAAACCCCTGAGGCCTTAACGGCTCCTGGGCACCCTCTGTAGATAGACTTCCAAACAGAATTGGCCTACTATACCCTTCCGTCTCTCTCTCACTCTCTCACGCATGCACGCATGCACGCACGCTGAGCACCACCCTAGCCATTAAAAACGGTTGTGCTCCAGCCCACGGTCCAGGATCAGCAGTAGGGCTGATTCTGTGTAGGGTTCCCGAGACTGTAAATCTTAACAGGAGCAGACAGCCTCATCTTGCTCCTGAGGAGCGGCTGGTGGATTTGAACCACTGACCTTGTGGTTAGTGGTCTGATGCTTCCCTGACACGGCCAGCAGGGCTCCCTAGATAGTTTATGTGACCCCTCAATCTACTGCTTGTTGCTGACCTCTTCATTATCCTGCAGAAATTGCAACGAGAAGGCAGAGGAGGATGCCCAGTTTGCTCCTTTGTACCCATTCTGCTCCCAGACGCTCTCCCCCCTCCCCATAGACACCAGGAAGTGGCAGGAGAGGCCGCATCAGAGACAGGTTGAACTTAAGGTCCTGAATCTCCTACGGTGGGTTCTGGACGCAGTGGCCATGGTCGGAGAGAATTGAGTTATTTCACATGGCTGATCTGGTGTGAGGAGTCTAAAGGGCAGCAGAGGGGGAAAGGGGCCTTCTTTCGATGGAGGTATGATGACCTCCGTAAGCGATGAGAGGAGTCAGCACACAGAGCTGTCGCTGGCAAGGCCACACAGGCTGCTGGTCCTCAAACCTGCCCTAAAGATCTGGTGTCCTCAGCACCCAGGTCGCCCCTCGGCTGAGCAGCATCCCCTCCCTGAGCCCAGGTCGCCTTCTCCCAAACGGGAGTGGTGAGACCTGGGTGAGGAAGTGTTGTTTGGGTGTGAGGTGGGTGTTAGACGGCTCCTCTGGCAGAATGGTCACAGTTTGATTCTGATTCACAAGGTCAGCAGTTCAAAACCTCCAGCGGTTCCGTGGAAGAAGGGACTTTCTACTCCCATAAAGAGTTACGTTCTTGGACACTCACAGGGGCAGTTCTACTCTGTCCCAGAGGGTCGCTGTGAGTCAGCATCATCTCTAGGGCAGTGAGCTTGGTTTGGGTTTTCTTCTGCCCTGCACAGAGTAGGTCTACAAAGTCACTTTCTGTTCAGCTGTTACTTTGTTGTGCTGACTGCTTCCTGAAGACAAGCCGTGCTGGAAGAATGAGTGAAGTTGAAGGGTTAAGGCTGCATCCTTCTAAAGATGCTTAAAGCTGCCTAGATACTTGTCTTTAATAGGGTGGGACCCTTAAATAAAGGGTCCGTCCAGCAGAGGGCACCCCATAACCCCTTATGGGCCAACCCATCCTTGCCCTTAGCGAAGCCCAAGCCTGCGCCAGGCATTGACACTTGCGGTCATGTCCCAGGATGAAAGTGTCCTCACTGTACCGATTGGTAACGATTAGGTGTCCACTTGCTCGTCGAGCTGACTGGTTTGCAGTGCCCATGTGGGTCAGGGTAGGGTGTACTCCATAGGGTTTCAAATGGCTGTGGGTTGGCGGACTTTTCTTCCTGAGAGCTTCTGTGTGGCGTGGAAGCACCGACCTTTCTGTACATAGCCAAGTGCTTAAACATTTGCTCTCCCATGAACTTTAGCAGTTACGATAATAACCAACACATGTCAAGGTGGGGGTGGGGGGTTAGTGCCATCCAGTCAGTTCCACCTTGCAGCGATGCTATGGAGAGCAGAATGAAGCACCGCTCGCCCCTGGCCACCTTCACAAATACGCAGTTATGTTTCAGCCCCCTTGTTGCAGCTGTTGTGACAATCCGTCTTGCCCACGCTCTTCCTCTTTTTCCGCTGCCCCTCCACTTTACCAAGCGTGATGTCCTTCTCCAGGCAGCCTGATAACAGGCCCAAGGTACGGGAGATGAAGTCTCACCATCCTTGCTTTGAAAGAGCACTCTGGCTGTACTTCTTCCAAGACAGATTCGTCTGTTCTTTTGGCGGTCCGCGGCGTGTTCAATAATCTGGCAGCCTCGTCATTCCGTGCTTCAATTCTTCCTCAGTCTGACATATTCAGTGGCCCCCTTTCACAGGCAGATGACCAAGACAAACCCAAAACCACTGCCAACCAGTTGCTGTGGACTCATGTGGTGGTACAGGAGTGAGGTGTGGGGCTGCTGCCTACGAGGTCGGCAGTTCGAAACCACCAACAGCTCTGTGGGAGAAAGACCACTCTACTTCTGGAAAGAGTAATAATCTTGGAAGCTCACAGGAGCAGTTCTACCCTGCCCTATGAGGTTGCATATGTGGGGCGGCGACGGAGAATACCACGGCACGGGGCAGGCACTCTCCCGAGGCTGCAAAGTAGCATCCTCATTGTTCAGTACAAGTCTGGGGCCGCAGGTTTACCCAGTGCAGTGCATCCTTTCCGTAACCATGGATGGTTTATCCAAGCCAGACAAAACTCCCTGACCACTTCCACCTTTTCTCCATTGATCCTGATGCCACCAATTGGTTCAGTAGTGGGGATTTTCTTTCTTTCACACTGAGTTGTAATCCATACTGAAGACTGTGATCCTTGGTCTTCACAGCCCGTGCTTCGAGCCCTCCTACGAAGCATTGTACTTTTTAATATGGGTTTTGGAAAGGCTGGTGGGAACATCCCATTATTGTTTCAGTTCATTTTCCACAAAATTTTTGAGCCCCCACCTCCTACATTTGGATCCCCATCCCAGAAACTCCATTGGAGAGGAAAGTCACCCTCATTTCCAGGACAAAAACCTGGAATTGCGGGGCTACCATTAAGTCACCCAAGATCATACATTCATTCAACAAACACCAGCACTGGTGCTAAGTAAGCACTGAGGATCGTGCCGTCATTGGTTGTCTCTCCTCTTGGGTGAGCCAGAACAATGAAGGGGCCCATCTGCATGATGCTGAGTGATGATAGCATGTTACAGGGGAGAGGGGGGGCACGGGATAGCAGTGTGCATGTGGTAGTGGGCAGGCAAGGGAGGAATAGGAAGGGAGGGAGCTATTTGATTTTTTAAAAAATTTTTTATTTTTAAACATTTTATTAGGGGCTCATACAACTCCTATCACAATCCATACACACATCAATTGTGTAAAGCGCATTTGTACATCATTCTCAAAACATTTTCTCTCCACTTAAACCCCCGACATTAGGTCCTCATTTTTCCCCTCCCTCCCCACTCCCCCCCCCCCCCATGAGCCCTTGATAGTTTATAAATTGGTATTTTGTCATATCTTGCCCTGTCCGACGTCTCCCTTCACCCACCTTTCGGATGTCTGTCCCCCAGGGAGGAGGTCACATACAGTTCCTTGTAATCGGTTCCCTCTTTCCTACCCATTCTCCCTTTACCCTCCCTGTTTCGCCACTCACACCACTGGTCCTGTAGGGATCATCCGCCCTGGATTCCCTGTATTTTCAGTTCCTATCTGTACCAGTGTACATCCTCTGGTCCAGCCAGACTTGCAAGGTCGAATTCGAGTCATGCTAGTGGGAGTGGGGAGGAAACATTTAGGAACTAGAGGAAAGTTGTATTTCTCATTGTTGTTACATCGCACCGACTGGCTCGTCTGGGAGGGAGCTATTTGAAATCAGAGTCCAGCAGTCTCTCTAATAATGGATGAGTGAACAGTCAGGGGGAGGCCTGGTGGCCTAGTGGGCTATGCACCAGGTCAGTAACCACCGAGTCAGAGGTTCAGAGTGACAGGGTGCTGCACACGAGAACAATGAGACTGTCAACTGCTGTCACGAGTTACCATCTCAGAAACCCACGGGGGCCGTGCTGCTCCGCCCTGCAGGGTCTCTGTTGAAATCCACTTGGTGGCAGTGTGTTGGAGAAGCAGCGTCAGATGGAGAGCAGTTGGACAGGCACCTTGGGTGGAGGTCATAGTCAGCGCTGGAGGGCCTGGGTCCTCTGTTACTCCCCTGAGATGAAAAAGTGCACCCTCCCAGGGCTCTCCGGGCATGGTGGCCACATAGTGGGTGAGGACAGAGCCCTGGGCTCCTCCAAGGCCCTAGGGCAGGTCCCTTCCCACCTCTGCTGGCTCTAGTCCATCCCAGGGCTCCTTGACTGGCACCTGCGTCTTCATTTGGCCATTGTCGCCCTCTCTGTCCCTTGTCCCCTTTCACAAGACCACCACATGTCATGCAGGACATCTGGATTAGCACACTCATGCACAGCCACCCCCAAAAGATGTCACCAACAAGCAGTGGATTAAGGGGACACATAGACTATCTCAGGGAGTCCTGTCAGAGATGCATTAGACCACTAACCACAAGGTAAGGTCAGTGGTTCAAATCCACCAGCCCTCACATTCACCCCCTGCGAACCCAGCCATGGAAAACCCCTGGTGCAGGTTCAGATCCCATTCCTCCACCCAGGTCCTGGGATTGCAGCTCGTCTACAAACTGCAGTGACGCTGGAAAGACAGGCCATACTTCAGTAAGACCTCCTGTTGTTCAGTGTATCTTGAGAACCCCTATTTGCCTACAAGATCACCTTCACAGACACCGGGCTTAGGAGGTCAGCCTAGCTCTCTTAAGTGGACGTGACCCGATGCCCAGCAGCCCATTTGTGAGTCAGGGGGCAATCTGGGAGTGCTGTGAGGGCTGGGCTGGGGGCCTGAGAGGGAGGACTGGTTACCCTGCATCCTGACACCCACCCCCACTCCCCCCACCCCCAACCTTCTCCCTGACAGTCTGGATTTGACTTAGCAAAGGTTAAGAGGAACCTACCAGGGAGCATTTCTGCCTACTGCCCATAAGGAGTCACCTAGCCCCTTCTTCCCAGAAATTGGGAGATGATAAGACTCACCTGGGGCATTTGTTAAAATTGAGACTCCAGCCCATCCCCCAGCCCTCTGGAGCCACCCAGTTCTTGGGTCTCTTCCCAGACATGGGACTTCTCAGGAAGTGCCAATGTCTGTATTTGTAACCAGTGCTTCAGGTGCTGCTGCCGCCATTCTACCCAGTTGGGGCAGCAATGACCTGGGTGGAGTGAAGCCTATGGGTAGCTGGCCTCCCCACTGCCCCCTCCTCCTCTCTTGGCCACAGGGACATCATCATCATTATTAATATGACCCAGGCAGTGGATGGAGTCCCTGCTGTTTGCCTGGCTAGCAGCCTCTCTATACTTAATCTCCTTTGACATTTAAATCTTAGCCCTCACTCCCAGCTCCTGATGGGGGAGTATTAGCCCCTGTCAAAGTATTATTGACATCTCTTTAATGAGGGCTCCTCATTTGCATGAAAGCACCGCCTTCCCAGGACTGTGTGGACTGTGGCAAGTGATGGGGTGAGTTGCTGGGGAGGGTCCCTGGGCTTGTGAACTAATCCATGGTCCTTAAGCCTAAGGAAACTGAAATCTCCACGCCAATGCCTGCTTGTGCCTGCCTCCTCTGTCTTGGGCACAACACCTGGGACAGTGTTGGAGGGAAAAAAAAACCACCACCCCTGTGGCTTTCCAAGCCTCATCTTTCTCCAAAGAGCACCTGGTGGGTTCGAACCGCTGACCCTGTGGTTAGCAGTTCATGGCATAGCCCATGAGACCAGGCTCAATAATTGGTGATGTGTCAGAAATAACAATTGTGGCTAGCATTTAGGAATAACTTACATCACGTTCAGGACCACTCAGCATGACACTATACAGGGTTTCCAAGCCTATAAATGGTCATGGGAGTCGACAACTTCATCTTTCTTTTCCTTTAATTTCTTCGTTATGTTTTTCTAAAACCATTTTATTGGGAGTTGAGACAGATATCATATCATTCCACTGTTCAGTCACATCAAGTGGTGTGGTACCATCATCCGTTTCGAAACTGATGTTCGGATTCAAAACATTCTCTTTCTTCTTGAACTCCTGGATATCAGCTCCCCTTTTTAATCCCCCACCCCCACCCCAGGGACATTTACTCTACTTACTGTCTACAGATTCATTCATCAATCCTGGGTTTCCTATACTGAAAAAAGAGACACATTTTTATTCTGATCAATCTGCTTTCCTCAGGATGGAGAGAGACCAGCTGTTGCATCTCCCATAGCTGCTCAAGGACTTTTAAAACCCCTGTGCCCACTCACCTGAATAGCATGTAGAACGCTCTGCCAGTCAGGCCTTCGTGCCCCTGAAGATTATAGGGCATTCATAGGGCTTTTGTCAGCTAACTTTTGGAAGTAGCTTGCCAGCCTTTTCGTTCTAGTCCATCTTAGTCCGGAAGCTCTGCTGAGACGTGTTCAGCATCATAGCAACCACAGGCCTCCCCTGACTGTGATGCATTGGTTGGGACTCGAACCCAGGTCTCCAGCGTGGAAGGCACAGCCTCTACCACTGGGAGACTACTCAGAGATGGTACCACGGGATCAGAACCTTGTCTCCGGGCTGCATAGGCTCAGTCCCATTAACCTTTCTTATCTTCCAAACTCTGCATTTCCTTGCTCCCCTCCTTGGTTATCTGTGTGTTCCCTCTGCTGAGGCTTGGCTCCAGGTCCAGAGACAGATAAGGCTCAGTCTGTTCTGAGCAGGAGAGATAACTGGCTCTCACCTGCCCCTTCCAAGACCTGGGATGCATGCTTTCCAGAATGCTGTGCATGGTTCCCTCATGCTGTGCTTTGAAGAACTCCTCAGGGATGCGTGGCAGGGACGGAGCATGCAGGAGGATCATATTGACAGATGTTTTAGTCTGGGTACTTTAGAGAAACAAATCCACAGAAACTCATGTATAAGAAAGAGTTTTATGTAAAGCGTAAGCGCACATCAAGAAAACATCCCAACCCAGTGCTGCCCAAGCCCTCAAGTCCAACATTAACCCATATGTCCAACCCCAATCCACAAAGTCCTCCTCCACCTCACAAAACAGAGGCAATGATGCCGACTGCAGGAGGAAAGCCGAGTCAGTAAATGTGTAAACATCTCAGCACTGCAGGGGTCTCCACACGGCTGCTCCAGCACCCAAAGCTGCTTCGGGGTAGGTCCATGCGGGTTCTCCTTGGGGATATCTTGCAGGAAGTCAGCCTTGCAAGCTGAAGCAGGGAACTGCTAAGGCAGCTGCACCTTGGTCCGACCAACACAAAGCAAGAGACCCGAGAACTAGAAAGGCGAGGCTCACTGAGCCATTTATCCCTCCGCCCTTCAATTAACCCCACATGTGTTTATTGGCCAGATTGGCACAATAAACTACCTCAGACATCTTCCTTTTTGCTCAGACAAGTCTCCCTCTTCATAGGCAGCTCTGCCTGGGTGGCTTGCTGATGATCAGAAAGAGGGTCTGGTGGTCCTTTGGATCCTCCCTTCTACTCCAAGCAGCCCCTGCAACACCATGCAGATGCCTCCCTCAGTGGGGTGATGGAGGAGAAGGGGTCCCTTGAGCTGCATTCCTCCCTCGCTGCTGCTGCTGCTGCTGCACATGTTGAGCCCCAGGGTGAAATGGATGGGCTTCTTTTGTCACTTGCTGCCAGGGAGCCGATGCTGACTCATAGGACAGGGTTGAACGTCCCCTGCGGGTTTCTGAGACTGGGACTCTCGACAGCAATAGGAAGCTGTGATCTGCAAGGTCAGCAGTTTGAAACTGCCAGCTACTCTTTGGGAGAAAGACGGGTGTGTCTACTCCCATTCAGAATTAGTCTTCCACGGAACCACATCGGAAATAAGTCTCCCCAGAACTCCCTCTATCTACACTTGGAGGGATGGGAGGAAAGTGGTTACTAAACAGAGAGATTTGGAGAGATGAGTATAGAAGTTCAAAGGCATAAATCTGATTTGAACCGTTAAAACGTTGCCAGTAGATTCTCCCACCTGTGATGCAGGCTGGACCTGATCTGGTTTCTAAAACTGCCTCTTTGATCTGGTTTCTAAAACTGCCTCTTTGGTCTGTGTTGTTCTGTTTGGTTTTGCTGGTCCACATAAGGATGTATCCTGGAGGTGTCATGTCATTGGAGAGCAAGCACACTCTTGAAGTTGTGATACATGTTTTTCCCTTTTTTGATATATGAAACCCAGGATCGATGAAACTATAGAGACACCAAGTAGAATAAGGGTTTCGGGGCTGTGTGTTAGTCCGGGTTGACTAGAGAAACAAATTTAGAGATGCTCATATATGTGTGTTACGGAGTCGCGCCCAACAAAAGACCACTGACCCACAAGCAGCTGCAAAGTAACAAAGCAAAAGTTTATTAGAGAAGAGCAAAAGTTTACTAGAGAAAAAGAGGCAAAGGTTAGAGAAAAGCAAATCCGGATTTGGGCTATAGCATGACCACGCAGGGTCCAAACTGAAGCAAACGACAAGAATCTCTTTGTCCTTTTATACACTTAAAACCAGTGAGGAGAGGGGTGTGTGTGTAAGGAATGGGGAAGGGTGTCTGCACAAGATAACAGGATGGGGGCAGTTTGTAAGGTCACAATGACTTACTTTTACAACTTACTTCTCATCTGCTAGAGATAACATAGTTTTACTTTTACGACTTGCTTTTTCTAAAACAACATTTTCCTCTTAAGGTGGGGGATGACCTTTAGACTCTTCAAAATCGGGTAGCTTAAGTCAAGCTCTTTTATCTTATTGAGCCTTAACAATGTGTAAAAGAGAGCTTTATATGCAAGAGCAAACGTATGTTGAGAAAATATCCCAGCCCAGTCCTGGTCAAGTCTATAAGTCTGATGTTAGTTCATAAGTCCAATACTAGCCCATAAATTCCTCTTGAAACTCATACAGCCACATGTGATGATGCCAAATGCAGGAAGATCACAGGCAGGTGAGTGGAAAGTCTTGTGGCTCCAATGGCAGTGGAAGCGTCTCAGCACTGGTGCGGGTCTCCACTAGGCTCCTCCACCTCTCCCAGTGTCTCAACAACAGGAAAGCGAAGCAAGGAGAGAATGTGGCCCACCTCCTGGGAAGAAGAGAGGAAATTCCCAGAATTCTCAAGAGAAGGTCACACCCTCAAGGAGGCATCATCAGTCTGCGACCTGATTGACAGGCTAGATTCCAGCCCTTCACTCTTAGTGCCCTCAAGTTGACAGGAGATTAGGTAATGACCACAGGGGAGGGGTGTTCAGTGGTAGAGGCGGGAATGAAGGGGAGATGATGCCAAGGGTTCCACATAGAAAAAGAATGTGTGGAAACTGTGCTTGTAATTGTAGAATTCTGCTTGACGTGATTGAACTATGGAATGACATATATATTAATAATAATTAAGAAAATCAATTACACTCTTGAAAAATCACAGGGGCAGTTCTACCCATCCTATAGGATCACTATGAGTCAGTATCCACCCAGTGGCAGTGGTTTTCCTCCCTTTGAGCAGCTGGTCGTTCTTGAACCGCTGACCTTGCAGCCCGACATGTAACCCATTATGCCCCCAGGCTCCTCCACCGCCGCTAGTGTAGGGGGATTCGTGCTCACGTATGTGTGGAGCATTTGCTGTGTGCGGTATCCGAAGCACTGCACTCGCTTTCCCCCCACATCTCTGGGATCTGTAGGTTCTGAAGTGGATGGGTAGAGAGCTAGACGGTAGGTCGGCATCGCTGTTGAGTCTGGGCACTCGTGGCATGCCAGCATGAATGGTACTCGAACTTCTAGCATCCGCATGATGGCCAGCGTGTTTGAGTCCGTAGCTGCATCTGTGCGTGCACCTTGTCTGCGATTGGTCTTGCTCCCTCGGTAGAGGATTTAAAGAGACTGGAAAGCCAGACCATTCCAGGGGCTTGCAGGTTGATAGGCAGAAAAAGACCAAATGATCATGCCCTTAGGTGATTGACAAGCACCTTTAGCAGAACAGAGATGTTCATAACCACACAAGTGTACTTAAACCACGTGCAGAAACCTTGGAGCAGCAACTACACCCAGCCTCGCTGGGCCTAGAGCCCCCCCTCCCCCCGGGAGCACCCCCCATGGGCTGGCTGGAGCCCCAGGACCACAGACAGGTGGAGAGAGATGCAGGGGCAGCAGGGCCAGTGTGCTGGGGACTACATCTCACAGGGAGAAGACTGGGCCAAGTGGTCCTGCAGGAAGTCTAACTCCTCAGCACTCTCAGCTTGTGGCAAGTCCAGGATGCCCTCTCCTCATCTGGGGAGATGACGCCTGCCTTGGCTACCCCAGAGAGTTTTGGCCGCGGTCAGATGGAACAGTGCGTCAAGAAGGGGACTCGAAGTGTACCAACATGAGCTGGCCTGGCCTAACCAAAAACCCGAACCCAGTGCTGGCCACTCCATCTGCCAGAGTAGAAGTGCCCCACGGGGCTTCAGGGGCCTTCAGTCTTTACGGAAGCAGACTGCCCTGTCTTTCGCCTGCAGGGCAGCTGGTGGGATTGAACCACTGACCTCTGGCTAGCTGACAGCCCTGATGCCACCTGGACTCCTGTTGTTGGCTGCCGTCAAGTTGGCTCCTGACCCCTGTCGACCCCTGTTGGCCCCCTGTCTTCCAGAGTCGAACTGCTCCCTATGGTTTTTCTGACCCTCGGCTTCATGGAAGCGGTATTGCAGGTCTTCCTTCTGCAGAGCAAAAGGGGAGGTTCACACTTCCATCCTGTGGGTTAGAAGCTGGTCACCAGCCATTTGCACCCCAGGTGCCTTACAACACCATTGCTGGCTGGTGAATGTTCAGGTTTCCCCTTTTTTTTCTGGAACTATTTGGAAACAAGAAGCTGCTTAGTGTCCGTGTGCGGACCCAGCATAGGCATTCAGAGGACAGAGGGCTTCCTCCCTCGGAATCTAGCTGTGGTCCTCAGGGAAGGGGGAGGCGGCACTGAGCCCCACAGAAGAATGCTTGGCTTCACTCTCCTCCTCTTCATCCCAGGGAGAAGCTTCTGAGCCTGAGCCTGCACCCTATTCTCCTCACCCGGCATTTCCCACCCTTCCAGGCCCAGCTGGAAGTCAGACTGCCTTCCCGGCACCCTTCACTGGAGTGGTCTTCCCAGCCTGCACTGCGTTTTTCTTCCATTGCAATCCCACAGCCGTCTTGCCTGGGCCAGGCATGTAGACCAGGGCCTGCAGTCTTGCTCACGATTCTGCCGTACTCACGGAGCCCTCCATTCAGGCCCAGCCAAGGAGCCCCGGTGCCCACGATTCCCTGGGTGGTGCCAGTGGTTACCATACTCAGCTACAAGCTGAAAGGCTGCTGGTTGGAGTGCACCCAGAAGAGGCTCAGAAGAAAACCCTGGCTATCTACTGAAAAACCAGCCACAGGAACCCCCTAGAGGGTACCATGCTAAGGGCGCTGACACCCTTGGGGTCCCCGTGAGTTGGGATTGGCTTGACAGCAACTGGTCTGCCCACATTGTTGCCCCTCACCAGTCTAAGTGGGCTCCTAGCCCTTGCTTTGGGGGATCGTTATGAACACTCAGTGAGGGGGCCTCACAGGCAGCGTGCCAGGGGCAGAGTCTGCTTGTCAAGAGCTCACTGCCCTGAAGGGAAAGGGGTGGCTGGGACAGCACCCTTATCCGTAACAATCACATCAAATGTGTCCTCACTCTATGCTAGGTCCCATCCGGTATGGCTTACACAGGTTGACTCTTCATCCTCATGTGAAGATCATGGTTCCCATTTGTGGCGCCTGGTGCAGAGCAGGTTGCTATGTGGTCCCTGTGGTCTCTGGTGTCTTTGAGTCCATTGTTGTGGCTGCTGGGTCAGTCCATCTCATTGGCTGTTGCCCTTGTCTCCTCTGACCCTCTCCTTTACCAATCATGATGCTCTTGTCCAAGGATGGAGCTTTCTCTTGGGGCTCCAGGACCAGTGGAGCTGGCTGCCATTACTGCTCTGGTGTCTCTGCACTTGGTGCACTCAAACGTTTATGAAGGTCTCCATTCCACAACAAGTGTTTGGAGATCATCCCGGGGACTGGGATTTGATCTTGCCGTCACTGGTTTCTCGGTAGATCTTTTTCTGCCCAAGAGACAGCCTGCAAGTCCATTAGAGCATCCGGGTTTTCGATCCCTTTCCATCCCTACGGAGGGAGAAAGATGCGTGAGGGTGCCGGCACCTGTAAAGACTGACAGCCTCGGAAACCCTAGGGAGCATTCTGCTCTGCCCTGTGGGGTGACAGTTAGTCAGAATGGGCTCCATGGCAGTGGGTGGGGTTTCCCACACCCCCTACTCTGCTCCACACATGTGCATGTGGCTGAACACAGCTTTGTAGTCAGTGCTGACTCTTAGCAACCGTCAGGACCTCAGAGCTAAGTACTGCCTGCTCCTGCCGGTCTTCAGAAGCTTGCTGTGGTTTGAGTTCATTGCTGCACCTGCTGTGCCGGTTCATCTCATTGGTAACCTCTGAACTTCCCTGTGAAGCCCCTCCCCAACTGTGAGTGTGGTCTGTGAGTTCTGTGGAGCCACTGCCATGCGTCATGGAACCCAGCATGGACGTGGAGTACCATGGGGGGTAGGGGGGGCAGTGTCAGACTGCGGCAGGAGGGAAGCCAGAGGAGGTCAGAGAGGGCCTCCTCCAGGTTGTTTCCTGCCCTTGGGGTCTTGAAACACCAAAGGGTCTGCAGTCAGAGCCTGGCTGCTGCGATGCAGCAGGTTTGAGGTCACCCCCATCCATCAGGCTTGGGCAGGAAGGTGACAGGGGACGTCGAAAGCCCCCTGGGCATCACAGCTCCTCTCTGTCTCCGCTCGGTTTGCCTTCCACACACGGGGACTGCTGAGACAGTCTGCGGGGAGGAATTCTAGCTTCCTTTTCTGCTTCCACACCCACAAGGCACTCCCACCCCATCCCCAACCCCTTCCCCACCCCCTCTTTGGCCCTCAGTAAGCCTGAATTAATAGCTTCGATTAAGCCACCTCAGCTCATCAAGGAGAAGATATTAATCTTCATCAGGCCCAGGGAGGAGCTTCTGGGTTTTCTGCAGGGCCCCACCCACAGGAGTCCAGTTGGAGCAGCATCTGTGGGATGTGGTCTTCTGCTTGCAGGGGTGTGTCTGACTGTCTCCCATTGCCTCCCGCACCCCAGCATCCTAGTGTGCAGCGCAGGCCATAATTGAAGGGCACTGTCAGCAGATGGAGGGAGGGGCAGAGTGTGCCCATAGATAGAAACCCCTGCCCCCGTTGTCCTCCGCCACAGCTAGTAAATTGGACAGGGTGGGACCACAGCTGGGAGCTGAAGGGCCCGGGCCGGCCCGCCGGCCTTCTGCATGTGATGTTGCATGGGTGTTGGATGCCCAGGGACAGGAGCCAGAGAATGAGGATGGAGAGGAGTGGGTTCCCCAAGCCGGGCCAGTCCTGCAGGAGAGAGACAGCCACCAACAGGGCCTCATGGTCCCTCGGGTTTCTGTTCCACGCAAGGCCCTGGGCCAGCTCAGTAAATCAAACGCATTGTCCCATGTTAATTTTCCACTTGCCAGCTATGCCTTGCAATTCACTCTTCTGATGGAGGGAGGGAGTGAGGCCTGAGAGGTGGTAATGTTGCAAGCTGGCTGGGTGTTTCAGGGTAGAAAAGAGACCCCCGAGTCTCAGATATCATTTAAGGCGAACGTTGAAGATGTGCACGGTCTTCTTTGTTCGTCTCCGTGATACTGCAGGTAAAGAGTCAATTCTTTCGCCAGAGGGGAAGCAGGCTTAACCGAACAAATAAATCAGAAGTGTTTCTTATTATTTAGATGGGTTAAATATTTAAATCTTAACATTGTTCGACCCACAAAACATTAAGTATCTCGAAGGTTCTTTATGACCCCATGTTGCAGAACTTGAACAGGTTGAAAAGTACTTTCTAGAGACTTGGCCTTTGGGTGTAGTAGCCATATGTTGTTGGTTCATTTCCTGATGAGCCCCATGCTGCAAAGATGTAAAGGTGGATTTGAAAGGAGTTTAAAGAAATTAGATATCTGGATCCGTTCCACTGTTTCGTGTATCTTGCCTCAGTTTCTGGTGATTAATTTACACCCATCCAATTACATAAAGCGAATTTGGAGGGAGGTGGGGGTGGGGGCAGAGATGGGTCTGGGGTCTTCTACCAAGACACTAAGGTCATGACTCATGACTATGTCCACCCCCCCCCCCCCACACACACACCAGTCCAGTGATTTCCATCAAGGACAAGCCACCAAAGGAGCTGGCCCCTCCCTGGGCTGGCTGGAGGGAGTGGAGGCACCCCTGTACCAGTGCACTCTAGGGAGCAAAGAGGGACTTGGGAGAGGTGCTGCTGTGGGCCAAGGATGGTGTCCTGCAGTGTACTGATCCTGAACTGCAGCTACCCATGAACATCCCCAGGAAGCCTCCATCATTGTGAATACTATCAGTAAGTCTGAGTGTAAGGCTTCCCCATCAGGGAAGGTAGGGTAGAAAGGAGGAACCACCGATTACAAGGATCTACATATCACCCCCTCCCTGGGGAACGGACAACAGAAAAGTGGATGAAGGGAGACATCAGACAGTGCAAGACATGACGAAATAATAATAATTATCAAGGGTTCTTGGGGGGGAGCAAAGAGGGAGGGGAAAATAAGCTGATACCAAGGGCTCAATTAGAAAGCAAATGTTTGGAGAATGATGATGGCAACAAATGTGCTTGACACAATGGATCGATGGATGGATTGTGATTAGAGTTGTAAGAGCCCCCAATAAAATGATTTAAAAAAAAAGAAACCTAAGGTAGGTAGATCTATAGAGACATTAACTTGATATAGGCATGGCAGGAGAGGATGAAGGGTGGGGTGAGGAGCTAACAATGAATATGATGAGAAAATGTTCTGAGATTAATAGTGGTGATGATTGTACAAATCTTCTAATATTGAAGAATTAAATTGTATAATATGTGAAGTATATGCCAATAGAACTATTTTTTAAAAAGAAAAAGACTTCACATCTCTGGTCAGTCCCCCCTAAAACAAACGTACTGCCATCGAGTTGATGCCAACGCAGAGTGACCCTAGAACTACCCCTGTGGGCTTCCGAGACCGTAACTTTTAAAAAAAATCATTTTATTGGGGACTCGTAAAACTCTTATCACCATCCATCCATCCATCCATCCATCCATCCATCCATCCATCCATCCATCCACCCATTGTGTTAAGCACATTTGTACATTTGTTGCCATCATCCTTCTACTTGAGCCCTTTCTACTTGCTTTCTACTTGAGCCCTTGGTATCAGCTCCTCACTTCCCCCCTCCCTCCCGAATCCTCTATAATTGATAAGGTATTACTATTTAGTCATGTCTCACATAGTCCGACGTCTCCCTTCACCCACTTTTGTGTTGTGAGCCCCTAACTCTTTAGGAGCTTGGAAACCACCCTTTCTCCCGAGGAGACAGCTGAAGGTCACAGCCCACTGGTCACCAAGAAGCCACGGTCAGAAGGAATTCAGTGGAAGCTTAATCCTTGTGGAGACTCTGTGAATGGATTGGGGCTTTCACTTTCAGCCACAGCCATCTGCCAAGGGGTCTGCTCAGAATTTACACTCTAAGAAGTGGATAGCACAGAGGGGACCTCATTCTACCTGCAGCTTCTTGATGCTGCTGCTGCTGGTGCCTACAGTGGCTTTGGAATTCACTGCCTAACGTGAGAGGAAATGCCATGCACAGCGATGCTGGGGCAGCAGGCCCAGGGCAAGGTAAAAGCCAGGGTTCCCTCTGACCTAAGCCACTGCTGGAGGCCAAAGGCATGCTTCCACTCTCCTTTTGGAAGCAGAGCTGGCAAGAGGGATCTGTCCCTTCTTCCTCCTTTCCCTGTGCATCTCCCCTCCTGCGGAAGTTACCCGCAGCCCTGTGAGCCCTGCTGGCTCACTGACCCAGGCAGGCCAGATGATTTTACTTTAAAAGGAAGACTCTCTCCAGCTAAGCCATCCTTAGAACCAGGCCACATCAGAGGGGCTCTTGAACTCCCTCCTCTCTGAGGAGTGGCCTTTGTTCAGCCATTGAGCACACCTGGGTTGGAGAGAGGCTGCTTTTCCCAAGAATGGGCTCAATTTGCATTCCATCAGCCGCCCTCCACTCCCAGGCATCCCAGAGATATTAAATTAGCAGAAAATCACATTAGGACTAAGAACCAAACTCGATTACCCGAAATATGAGTATTTATTGTAAGGAATAAAACCACCACCCCTTCTACCCCCACGCTCCCAGGACAGACTTTCACCCCGAATCTTATTCATGCCAGCTTGCTAGTCAGTAAGGAGCCCTCGTGACCCTGCACTTTCAATGTTGGGCTGCTAACTTCAAGGTCTGTGGTTTAAATCCTTCCGTCGCTCTGTGGGAGAAAAATGAGACTGCTTGCTCCTGTAAAGATTTACTGTCTTAGAAACCCTAGGTAAGGAGCCCTGGTGGAGTACGGGCTGTGATCCACCATCAGTAGTTCAAAACAACCAGCCACTCCAAGAGAGAAAGATGGGGCTTTGGGGTTCTGTAAAGGATTACAGTCCGGGGAACCACAGGGACCGTTCTACGCCGTGTTCCAGGGTTGTTGTGAGTCCGCAGCGACTCAATGACAGTGATTTTTTTTTTTTTTTTAATGCATGGGAATTAACTGACCAGCAATGGGTTTGGCTGGTTTGGGTTTTGGTGGGGTAGTGATTTAGCTGTTGGGAAGCTAATCACAAGGTCAGCAGTTCAAATTCACCATCTGCTCGGTGCAAGAAAAAGGTTATATCATCTACTTCCATAAAGATTAAGCTTCAGGAGCCTTATGCAGGGTCACTGTGAATCAGAAGTGACAGCACTGCGCTTGGGTTGGGCTATGCTTTTACTTGCACTATTTAATTTTAAAAAATTTGATAGGCTATCTTAAAGGCACAGAATGTGTCCTAACATCACCCATCAGCGCAGGGTGGTGTGTGTTTATGGGTGGTGGTTGTACGTGTCATTTACTGGCTGTCCCATGATTGTGGATTGTGATTTATTGTGGTCCACAAGAGGGATTCTGCTTTACCTCCTTTGCATGTGTCTTGGGGTACAAAAGAAACCTCAAATCGCAAATTTAAGGAGAACATTTGTCAAACAGGACAAAGACAAAGGCATGTCATCCGGATTGGGAGGAACCATGAGCCTGAGCTCATAATGCCTTCTCCAGATTTGCTGAGATGCAGAGCTTTAAAAGGGACATGGGAAGGCAAAGGAAACTGTCACAAAAGCGTAACTGGTGACAGAAGAATGCATCAGTTACAAGTGAGAGGACACAGCAGGGATAGGACCGCCATAGGGACACACACATATGACAGAAGAGCTGACAAGATTGGTCCAGGGCTGTCTAAGGCCAAGGCAGTCAGGGGCATAGCTCATGGTTCTGTGGCTCCAGTTCCCACCTGGAACACACCCAGGCAAACCCTTAAGGGAGATGTGCCCTCCCTGGGCTGGTTGGAGCTGGGTGGAGGTACTCCACTTCCCAGTGCACTCTGCCTTGTAGCTAATGGTCAGAAGGAATTCAGGGGAGGCTTCATCTACGTGGACACTCTGCCGATGGGTTTTGGGCTTTCACTGTCACCCATTGTCGGCACGTGGGGTGCTCAGAAACAAAGCTTTCAAACAATGCACGATCCCCGGAATCCACCCATGCTCCCACTCTGCTTTTCTGCAGTCTGAGCGCCACCCACGTCCCCCTGCACTTGCTGCCTTCTAGGACACAACTGCCATTTGCTCTTGGCAGGTCTCTCCTGACCTCTCTTCCCCGGGGCGGTGCTCTGCACAGGCCAGTGTGTCCTTGCACTCCCAGGAGTTGTGTGCAGGGAGCACACAGCAGCCCTCTGGACACCAGACACACCATCTGACCTGTAAGCTTGTGCATTTGTTAGACCTTGGGTCAGATTCTGGGTCATCCTGGGGCTCCTGTTCAGGGCTCTCACTGGGAGCAGGTAGCCCGCAGTGACAGAAAGAGGTCACTGACATGCCGAACACTCATTGAATCTTCCCAACATCACCTCAGTGTGGATGGTTCTCCCCGCAGACAGAGGGAGCAACCCAAACATGCAGATGTTAAGTATACCTTACCCAAGGTCACCCTGCTGGCAAGTGTGCTGAGTGGTTGAGCTACGTGTTGAACCCAGGGAGTCTAACTCTTGAGCCCGTACATTTCAAGGACTCTACCCTCCTCTTGCCCCCACCCTCACCCGAATGTCCCCTTTGGTCCTTGTACTTAGGTGTCCTTGCATCGGTTCTGACTCATAGCCACGCTGTGTCCAATAGAACAAACTGCTGGCTGCTCCCCACCACCCTCGCTCATTGCTACGTGTAAGCCCGTTGTTGCAGCCTGTGCCCATCTCTCTGGTTGAAGGTCTTAATCTTTCTTGCCATCCCCCTACTTCTGAAAGAACAATGTCCTTCTCCAGAGTACGTGAGCTGCAGTCTGCCATCCTCCATTCTAAGGAGCATTCTTGGCTGTATTTTTTCCAAGGCAGATGTGTCGATGCTTCTGGGAGTCTGTTTCTTACTCGGCTAACCTCACCAAGCAGGAGCGTGTGCGTCTCTGCAGCTGTAGGTTGCTAGCGTAAGTGGGGAAAGCACCCTTCCTGGTGTCCACTGCAAAGGACAACATGGGCATCCGGTTTGGCAGCTATAGGCTCCTCCGTCTTGAGAAACAGCTCAGCGTGCAGCCTTGGAAGACGAGCTGCTTCCTGACACTGAAAGAGAAGAGTGTGTATGTGTGATGGAGTCAAATCAGTTTCTCCTGCTTACCCAGTTCCAAAAGAGAAAAGCCATTGCACACACACACACACATTTATACACACTTACAGATTGACTTTATATAAATAATTTTACTGGGGGCTCTTACAGGTCTTATAACAATCTATACATCAACTGTATCAAAGCACATTTGTACATAGGTTGCCATCATCATTTTCAAATCATTTTCTTTCTACTTGAGCCCTTGGTGTCAGCTCCCCCCTCCCCCACTTCTCCTTTCCACCCTTGTGGCCCCTTGAGAAATTATAAATTTTTATTTTCCTATCTTACACCGTCAGCTGTCTCCCTTCACCCATGTTTCTGTTGTTCCTCCCCAGCAGGGTAGTTGGTGGTTGGGGGGTTATACACAGATCATTGCGATCCATTCCTCCTTTCTCCCCCGTTCTCCCCCCACCTTCCTTCTACCCTCATGGTATAGCTACTTCCATTATTGTTCTTCTTCTTTTTTTTTTTTAGGAAATAACATGCAGTTGTGGAGGCTGTAAATCTTCAATTTGTGGGTTGGGCTAGTGGTAGAGGGTTCTCCTCACTTAGGTGGCTGCATGGGCGGATGGGCCCCCAATCAGCACGTCAGAGATGGCAGGCTGCTGGCTCAATGGGCTACAGGAGCTGGCAGTCTGAAAATCTGCAGATGAGACGGCAGTCTGCTGGTTCACATCTCAAGAACCAAAGGCTAGATGATGATGAATCAGGGCAGAATTGAGAGAGAAGAGAGAGAGAGAGAGATCCTTGCCACAGTATCTCTGCTGTATATTGGATGCAGAGCACACCCCCAAGAAAACATGCCCCACATAGATCATAACATGGGGGATAATTACCAGAAAATAATGGCCAAGTTGACACACAACCTTAACCATTCCACACTGCATTTACTGCTGTTATTCTGTATGTGTGGGTAGGGATAATCTCAATGCATTCTTAAATTCTGGACATGTGCCTATCAGATAAGAAGGATGGGTGGATAGATGGATGGATGGACAGATGCCTTGATGATAGAGCCTATCCATTTCTCCTGATTGCCCTGTTCCACAACAGAAAAACCAGGTTCTTTGAATCAAAGCTCAACGTTTTGAAATGCAAACGATCGTTTGAAAGATATATTTGTCCTCTCTATTTGAGTCTCTTGTTGGCAAGCAATCTTTAGGCATTTCCCAGTGTAAATAACTCTGAATGTGTTAAAAAGTTTGCCAGTGTTTAAGTTCATTAAATTAATGTTGTCATTTTGGGCTGCCGAACGCATCGCAGGTTGTAAGCCATTCATCACGTTTCTCTAACCCGCAGTAATGTCACCTTTGGAATGTGGGCGGTATTAAAAATGGAAGAGTTGCCTTAAATCAAAGAGCCCCAAATCTGGTAGAAAATGACTCAGGCCTGCCAGTCGATGCAGTGTGCCATTATCTATGCATCCACGTAGTCATTCGACTCAGCTCCGAGTGCCCACTTTGTGCCATCCTCTCTGCTCCGAGTTCGGAGCGCAGAGGTGGACACAATCAGCTCCTGCTCTTCCGCCCTGTCGTCCAGCCAGTTCTGACCCTGAGCTACCCTTTAGGACTGGGCAGAACTACTCAGGTGCGTTTCCCAGACTGTAACTCTTTGGGAGTAGAAAGCCTCATCTTTCTTCCTTAGAGCAGCTGGCGGTTTGGAACGGCTGACCTTGTGATTAGCAGCCCGACATGTGCCCACGATGCTACCATAGCTCCCAAGCTTAGAGTATGGGGCTTAGAGTGTACTGGGGGAAAGAAAAGGAATGAAGTAGACCTTGGGTACCAACACTGGAGAGATAGGATGGAAGTTCGCATAGGAAAGGACCTGTAGGCCCCTGTGTTTTGGTGGTTCGTGTTGGGTATGTGCAGTCGGCTTTAGCTCCTAGCCACCTTACTTACGCACAACAGAACAAAGCCCGGCCGCCCCTGGCCAGCCTCACATTGTTGTTATGCTTGAGGCCATGGTCACAGCCACTGCATCCGTCCACCTTGCTGAGGGTCTTCCTCCGCTGGCGGCCCACAGCCCGTCCAGCATTCTTCGCCAGCACCGTAGTTCCAGGCCATCAATTTCTCCCTTGGGCTTCCTTATCCGGTGTCCCACATTCCCAAACACAGGCGGCACCTAAGAATGCCATTGTTTGGGTCCAGCACACCTGCCTCCCCAGGCGGCATCCTTGCTTGGGGTGGTCAGGAGATGCTGTCAGGGGTGATTTCAAGGGCTCTCGGCTGGAGACACAGCTTTCACCCAAGAAGGCAGATTGTTGGCTACTTGGCATGCTTCCCCCGCTCCAGGTGGGGACATTGGATGCGGCTGCAAACACAGAGCAAAGCATATGCAAAGGCACGGAGGTCCCTGGATTCCTTAGGGTGACTCTGATCAGGGCTGGAAGTGTGCAACTCAGCGACTGGCTGCTGTTAGAAGAGAGGAGCTCCAGGGTCGTTTTCAAATATCCAGTCTCTTATGGTAGTTTCCCCATGCAAAATAGTGCTTGTTGTCTAGTGCTGGGAACAGAACTCCCTAGGTCAGATGGCGTCCTGCACTGACTGGCAATGCCTCACTGACCCTGTTGTTTCTGGGGTCTCCGAGCCCACTCCCCACCAACTCTGCCCACCTCCTTTGATGTGAAGATTGAAGTCAGATGTGCCCAGTTCATAATAGGTGCTGATCCAACAACTTAATCAACCCTTCCCGGCCTCGGTATTTGACATGGTCCCTGACATCTCTTGAGTCTTGTGGACCGTACACCAATTTCTAATTCTCGTGACAACATCCTCGCCAGAAATAGTACCCCCTTTCTCCCTGGGAGCCAGCCCACAATTGCTTCTTTGTGCAGCTCTCTGGATGTCCATCCTTGACCATCTCCCACAAGCCCATGGATACCCTGGTGGCTCTTTGACCTTCTAATGCCCTTGTCTCTGCTCCCAAAGTTGGCCCGCCTGTGCTGGTCTAGAGAAGCCAGTTTTCCCCCATGATGCTTTTGAGCCAATCCACAGTGCACCTCAAAAACCTCTCCCCTTTGCCTACACACAGCTGTGATTGCTTCTTCCTCTGCTATTGATTTCTATTAAGATGAGCATTTGGATTTATTGAGCAGAGAGGTAAATATTGGCAGAGGCAGGGGGGATGGACATGGTGATCCAAGTGGAGAAGGAATTCTGGAGCTAGAGTTAGTGGGTTACAGGTTGGGTTGCTAAGTGCAAGGTTAGCAGTTTGAAACTACCAACTACTCCGGGAGAAAAAACACGAGGCTTACTACTCATGTAAAAGGAGTACAGACTTGGAAACTCACAGGGGCAGTTCTGTGCTGCCCCATAAGGTCTTTATGAGTTGACATCAACCCAATGGCAGTGAGGTTTTTGTTTTGTTTTGTTTTATGTTTTGAGAGCCTAGTCATAGGGAGTTCCCGCACACTCTGTAGCTGGAGGAGAATTGCCCACCCTGGGTCTGAGCAGATAACTAAGAGAGTCTTGGTGCGTCTTGCATTTGAATGTCCCTGCCTTAGCGCAGGTTGGCTATGGATAGAAGGAAGGCAGACAGGGAGGTACATTGACTCATTCCTCTTCAATCGAGATAATTCTCTCCTGGTTATGGAGTTCCCCTGGGCATGCAGCTATGTACAAGAAAGGCAACCTGTTTCCGGGGACCAAAGGGACCCCAACCTCAAATATAATTTAAGGAGAACACTTATTAGGTCTTGACAGAGACTAAAACAACACAAACACACAGCACATCATCTGGTTGAGGGAAGCCCTTAGCACCAGGTCCAAGTGGCTTTTCCTCAGATGGATGCTGGTCAGGATGGTGGTTCAATAAGGGATGGAACCAAGGAAACGGTCACCAGTGCATGATGGGGGCATGTCAACCCAACGCAGCTCCGGGAGGCACCACCGAAGCAGGAGCAGGACCGTGATTGGGACACATACGTTATGGTAGATGGAAGAGCTCACAGGATTGGCCCAGGGCCTTCTGACCAAGGCAGACAGGGCAAGACTGATCATGACTCATGGCTGTGTGACCCCCAGTGTTGTCCATCCAGGACATACCCAGGCAAACCCCTAAGAGAGACTGACTTCCCCTCCCTGGGCTGGCTGGAGAGGGGTGGAGGTAATCCACCCCAGTGCATTCTGCCTGCAAGCAAGGTTACCTACATCCTTGGTTCATGGTCAGAAGGAACCTGACCACAGGGAAGACTCGGCACATGGCTTTTGGGTTTTCCCTGTTGTCCACAGCCTCCTGGGAATGGGATGCTCAGAATTTTAGCTCCACAACAACCCAGCTGTCTCTGTCTGCCAGCAGTGTTGCTCGGGCAGAAGGGCCACACTTGGAGGAACACAGATGTCTTCTCTGACAGATCAGGAGGCAGCTCTGGGGAAGGGGTTTTCCTTGCTCTTTGGGGAAATCACAGGCCCTTTCAGCTTCCCTGCAAGAGTCTGAGTGCTGAGCCCTTTGGTAATCTCCAGGTGTTTGCAGTTCTCCCTTTGTGCATTCTTGCCTGGGTGTCAAGCAGCCTATTGTATCTCGGAAGGGATTGGTTTAAAACCAGGCCTTCAAAAAGGGTTCATTCCTCTGCTAGAATGTGCCCTTCCACCCCCCACCCCTCACTCCCATACACCAAGTGACTCAATCTGCATTTGAACAAGATCCCAGGTGCGTGTACATATCACCTGTGGGGAGTGCACATTCTCAACAAGGGGGCCAAACAGAGTTCAAAGCCCTATTTACAATGCGCCCACTGACCACAGACATGTCCCTGTATGTTGGCATCTTCTCCATGGTGGGGGAGTTTGGTTGGAACCCTGCTGAGGGCAGTGTGTTATGGTTGTTGTTTTGTTTAGACTAGGCTATTGCCTCATTAACACAACAAAGAATTTCTGTCCCTAATGGGATGACATCTAGATATGCCTGCTTGTTGTCAGGTGCCCTTGGGGGTATTTTTCATTCAGAACACCGCCCCCGGTGGCAGAGCAGAAGTGCATCATCGTTACTGACTGCCTTTCTGGTGTCTGGAGCCATGGTGGCAGAGTGGGTTCTGCATGGGCATGCTAACTACAGGGCCAGCAGTTTGAAACTAACAGCCCCCCCCACCCCACCCCCTGTCCCCTGCAGGGAATAAGAACAGGCCTTCTGCTCTTGTAAAGAATTCCAGTCTTGGAAGCCCATGGGGGCAGTTTTGCCCTGTCCTACAGGGTCCCTCTGAGTCAGAATTGGCAGTTGTTTCTTCATGTCTAGGGGGTTAGGATTTACAGCACGTAGTTTTAATCCATCCCTAGAATGCTGTGACCAGGAGCCTGCTCACCTCCACTGGCAGCCGTGAGTCACCTTTGTTTGACACCCTTATTGGGGAGCAGCTTCCTGTTCCCTCTGCTTTGCTGGGCAGGAATGTCTTTCTTCAGGGACCCTCTTCTCTCTGCCTGTCTTTTGGCCAGCACCCCTATCATTTTGGCACGCCCCCTGGGCCGCATAGCCGAGTTCTCAGCCTGTGTTTCCTTGCACACTTCTGATGTGCTGCCCTCTGTCACACTTGCTGCCACCCCACCCCCCCAGACCTCCAACGTCTCCCTTGCACTTCCACGGGCTCATCTTCCCTCATCCCTCCTAGGCCCACTTTGACCCTTGCTCTTCAGTCCATCTGGGAAGCAGGAGACTGGTTTGATATGCACTAGCTTCCAGGGTGTCTGTCCCTTCTCTGCCTCCTGGGCTTGGCCACCCTCAGGAACAGGCCAGGCATGAGTCCCCATTGGATGCTGGGGTGCTGGGGTCAGGCCCTGCTCACTCAGCCTGTGGCCTGAGTTGATCCCCAAGGAGATCACCCTGTGTGTCGCAAGAGAGAAAGATGCCAAGGGGTCTGAGCCGGCTGTGGAGATGGCAAGGCCAGCTGAGGCCCCAGAGGCAGGATTCCTCTGGCAGTGCCCCCAGAGCCTGTCTTCCAACCGCTAAGGTTGCTGCGCTGAGTTGGCATCAACTTGATGGCAGTGAGTCTTGAGAACTTCAGCGTAGGCCCACTGAATCCGGAGCCCAGCCCCTCATTTTAAGGAGTGGTGGTGGTACAGCGGTTAAGCGCTTGTTGGCTTACAGAGAGCGTTGTGGTCCAGACTCACCCAGGAGGCCAGTCAGAGAAAGACTTGGTGATCAGCTTCTATAAAGATCACAGCCCTGCAAACCCCGCGGGGCCAGCAGGCTCTGCCACATGGGGTTGCTGTGGATTGCACATTGATTGCACTAGGAGCGCCCAGCAACAGCCATCTCCTCTCCCCCACCCCCTCTCCCCCGCTTCCTTCCTTAAACCTCTCTTAGGCCTCTCCCCAGATCTCAGACTCTTGTGTGTCAGATTCTTGGCATCAGCAACACTGCCTGTTCTGTGCAGACCATAGGACAAAGGCATCCAAAGGTGCGCGTTCAACAATTGCAGGGATGGCGCCTGTGACCATGCGGTGCCATTGCATTCTGTCATGCGTTGGGTCGCAAGGGGGTGGAGCTGCCTCGAGGGCACGGAATAACCACAACCACCTAGAGTGGCCTAGGTTGAGCCGACTCTTAGCGGCGGGCGAGGTACGAGGAGAGTCGTCCACAGTGTCTGCTCCTTCTCCACTCTGAGATGGCGAGGGGTACCAGGGGTGGTGCGTCTCCCCGGACTCTGGAGGTTGAGCTTCATTCCGTCAGGAACTCAAGTGTCAGAGCTAGCTCTGCAGACCAGCCGGGCATTCATTTGTGATTTCCCCTGGACTGGCACTCTGTAGAGTTCTCTGAAACTTGATGTTTCTCTTTCTTGTCATAATCCCTGTGCGCTGGGTTGATGAGGCTCCCCCCATCCAATCCCACATACCCCTCCCCTGAAACTCAGACTGTGACTCAGAAATAGTGTCTGTGGGTATATGAGCCAGTTACGATGAGGTTGGACTGGATCTCAGTGGACCCTGAACCCAAGGACAGGTGCCCTCTTAAGGCAAGGCAAATGTGGACGCAGACTGACACCCAGGGTAGAGACACAGAGGAGCCTCCCACGGAGGAGTCACTGAAGATGCAGGCCAAGGTGGGAGCTCTGTTGCCATCAGCCGAGGACTAGGCAGGAATGCCAGGATCCACCAGGCATGAGGAGTGGGCATGGAGCAGATCCTCTCTTGGGAGAAATCAACCTTGCCATCCCTGGGATTCCTGACTTCTGCCCTCCTGGACTGTGAGAGAATAGATTTCCACTATTTTAAATCACCCCTGTTTGTGGTCCTGGGTTCTGGCTGCCGAGGAAAGGACTGTAGCCCTTAGCTGCCACCTTGTTTCAGAAAGCCTTTGTCGGCTCATGTCTGACTCCTCTCAAACTTTGACTCCTAGCATCCTTTCATAAGGGATCTTCCTCATGGGCTGTCTGAGAGTCCTAACTACCTGGGAATGAAAGACCAAGACCAGAGCCTGTTACCTTCACAGGACTGCTGTCCGTAATCTCTAGTCCCTTTCCAACTCTGGCAAAACCGCTTGCTTCCCAGCCACAACTCCAACTCAGGACCCCGTCCCATGATGCACTCGGGTTGGCTCGCCCGAGGCATGCCTTGTCCTTCTCTCCGAGCTGCTACCTATATAGTGCCCACCTTCTGCCGCCTCGGCCCACCTCATCTTTTCTACAAAGCCGGCTGGTGTGTTAGGCCAGGTGGTCCTTGGATGTGTTTCTCTAGTCAACCCGGACGACCATACCCGGCTTAATTGCTTTCTCTTCCAAGACATGCTCTCCTATTTGCTTTTGTCTGAATTGTGTTGCCACTTTTGGGAATCACCATCACACCCCTCTCCACGGTGGGACTCACCACCGGGCGCCTTCTGTTGTGACTCTGTTGTATGTTTGTGCCTCTACCATTCAATTCCGCGGGCACGCACAAAAGGTCGATCCTGGTCCCACGCACAGACCTAGGTGTTCAATACATTTTCATCCAATTGGAGAACTTTCCCTGCTTTTGATATATTTTTTTCCCTCCCGAGGAAAACCTGGCTGTGCTCAAATGCCGCTTCCTTTACCCAGCAGTTGGCCGGGCCTGGGCAGGGCCGGCTGTGCCCACCTTCCGGGGCTGCGGCAAGAACACAGTCTCCCGCAGCCGCCCACATGCCAGTGGGCAGCAGCAGCAACCTCCGCCCCCATCCCAGCTGCCCCAGAAGGGCAGAGCCCCCAGAAGGGGAGAGGACCTGCGCTGTGGCCATTTCTGTCCCACCTGGATGGCCCCAGGCTGTCAGCTCGGGAGTCCCATCCTGCCAACCTCCGCCTGGCTACCCACCCCACGACCCCTGCCCTCACCTTCCCCGGGTGCTAAGCGCTGCTTGACCATAGTCCTCAGCTCAGAGATGGGGCTGCTCTGTGCTCCATGCCAGGGGGCCAGGGCCAGGCCAGGGGCATAGGAGCCCCTCACTGCTGCTCCCACCAGAGCAGCCGCTCCCAGCGCAGCCACCAAAGCAGATGGCACCTCCACTGCATCTCTCCATGGGCTCTGCTCCTGATATTTTTATCATCTTTATTGTTAATATCTTCATACCAGGAAAAGAAAAAAGAATTACTGTGACTCAGTGTGTAACAAGAGTTGAACTGGGCATCACAGGGTTTTCAACGGCGGATTCTTGGGAGATATTAGAAGGCCCCTCTTCTGGTGCTTTTGAACCTCCAACCTAGCAACTAAACTCTGAAAAACTTACTGCCATCCAATCGACGCTGGCTCACAGCAACCCTATAGGATAGGGTAGAACTGGGCCTGTGGGTTTCAGAGACTCTAACTTTGTGTGATAGTACAAAGCCCCATCTTTCTCCCACAAAGTGGCTAGTGATTTAGAACTACTAACTTTGTGCTTAGCAAGCCAACTCGTCATCACTGTGCCACCAGGGACCTCGCCATTCATTAGCAGTGAATGACTTATATCACTGGTAATGCCAAAGAGGCCAGGCCATTGTCTAGACGCCTCTCTTCATCCGCCTGACTCTTGACCATCATTGGATTTGGCCCAGTTGGGGCTTCTTCCTGGACAACTTTCTGGACCAGGCCCCACCCATCCATCTCCCTGGTGGAAGAACAGCCCTGCCCTGTGTTCCCACAACACCCCCTGTTTACATAGGTGCTAAATAGCACTTTGCCATCTATCTTCTGCAGTCTGGCTCATAGGGGCCCAGTCGAAGTCTTGTATTTCAGCCAGCACCAAGTACTGGGTGAAAGACAGAAGGTGCTCGACAAATGATGGTTGGATGCGGACCTTTATTTAAAGTATCATTTCAAATAAATAATGATTGAGAGGTGTTTGATGTGAGTCTTTCTAATTCTAGACTTTTGAATTATAGCACATAGCCGTCTGGTCACCTCGAGAAGGAGAGTGGGGCTCTGTAGTTAGGATTGGTCCGTGCCAGGAAGCCCAGGAACGGGAAGACTGACCCGGTATCAAGCTGATCCTGTAGGAAGCAAGACTACTTCCCTCCAGGGTTTAGGGGGCTCAGGGTCTGTCTGAGTCTGGATATTGCAAGCGGTTAGGTGCTTGACTCCTGGCCTAAAGTTTGGTAGTTACAACCTACCCGGTGGGGCCTTAGACATTGCTGGTGATCTGCTTCCGAAAGCTCACAGCCGTGAACAGCCTGTGGAGCAGCTCTCTTGGGCACACGTGGGATAGCCACCGTCAGAATTGGCAGGTCCACAACTAACAGCAACAGAGTTCAGCTGGTCCGCTGCTGCTTTGTCTCTCTCTCCCCATCT
>NW_022103898.1:17251771-17252962 GCF_000313985.2 Echinops telfairi
GGGTCCAAGGGGTGGCTGTGTAATTGAGTGGTAAAATTAAAGAGTCATCAGACAATATCAGGCATTCAATTATTCACCTCCCAGATGGCCATGATCTCAGCAGCCAGGTCCGTGCAGAGAGAGAGCTTATATTTCCAATCACAGCATACATACACTTTTGGAGATGCGTAAGTCCCCCCCGATTACATCATAAGTGGAAGGGGTTGTATAATCAGAATACATCAATCAGAGGGGACCAAACTAGAGGTACACATGCAGTCGGAAAGAGTGGCACTAAGGGTATACATGTGAGAAGATGGGGGGACCCTAGATTCAAGATGGCGGCCTAACCTTTGTTCTCCTTGAGTGGGCTCTCCTTCAGGGAGGCAATCCACTATCCTTATCAGAAGGGGGTGGACCCTACTTAGGGTGGGACAACTATAGGGTCTGACTGCTCTAGATGGCTGATAACCCTCAGGGAGATAACCTCTAAGCAGCTGACCTTGACCTCCAAGTGCACTGTTATTTACCATGTGTTGCATTGCATGCAGGGTCTTAGGTTTGGCATATATTTGGGGGACAACCTGGGGAAAAAACCTTCTGCATCCCATACCTAACACCTTTTGCACAACCCTCAATGGTGTTCCCACCAGCCAGGCTAACTGACCTGCCCACTCAGGCCCCTCTGGCCAATGGGAGCCACTGAGCTGCAAAGCTGGGAGAGGGACTGAGCTTTGCTTGGGAGTGCTCGTGGAAACCTCCCGCTCTTTTCTTGGGCTAGGAGCCCGTGGCGGGTGCAGAGGGGAGGCAGGCAGTGAGAGGGTGATGGACACATCTAGGAAGCACAGTAAAAAAGTGGTTCTTCTGATTGGTGTAACCGAAGGCTTAATGGGATCAAGCCCTGATGGAGAAGGTGATAAAGAAGATGAGGAAGCCATTTCTCTCTAGGTCCTAGGATCTTGGGTTGGGGTGGAAAGCCAGCCCTCTGACAGCTCATGTCATTTCTACCATATCAGAATCTAAGTCTACTTAAGATAAGTCCTGGCTTCAGCTTCTGTGACTGCCTCTGGGAGTCCGGTCAGCACATTAATTTATTATCCTCTGTGTGAACAGATTTCCTTTATGAAGCCACCTGCCTGTTTATTTTCTTAGTCGCATTCTGTGCCTTCCAACTTGTCCAACCCAGTTCCCTTATACACTGGCCATTGCCTT
>NW_022103898.1:17253722-17255589 GCF_000313985.2 Echinops telfairi
GATATGACAAAATAACAATTTATAAATTATCAAGGGCTCATGAGGGAGGGGGGAGTGGGGAGGGAGGGGAAAAATGAGGACCTGATGCCGGGGGCTTAAGTGGAGAGGAAATGTTTTGAGAATGATGAGGGCAATGAATGTACAATTGCACTTTACACAATTGATGTGTGTATGGATTGTGATAAGAGTTGTATGAGCCCCTAATAAAATGATAAAAAACATAGAATCTTCTGCAGGCAGAGGACCAAGTTGTGTATGCTGTGGCATTGTGATTGAGCCTCTCTCCAAAAGGTTTATTTTATCAAGTGTCCCGGAAAACTGGAGATTAGAAGGAAATAAGACAACAGTCAGCAAACAATAACAACGTTAGGACTCGTGGGATGGAAGAAATGAGAAACGTGAAGACAAATAAGGGGATTTCTTGGGGATTGGAATCACAGGCAGGTGGAATAGGCAGGATCCCACAAAGAAAGGTTGGAGGAATGTGCTTGGAGTGAAATTGTAGAGTATGATTGGTTAAGTAGGTAACGCTGGTGGCGTAATAGATATGAGTTGGGCTTTTAGCCTCAAGGACAGCATTTCGAAACCACCCGCGTTCCCTGGGAGAAAGATGAGGCTTTCTACTCCCATGAAGAGTGTCAGTGTCAAACCCACAGGCCCAGTTCTATCCTGCCCTATAGCTTCGCTGAGTTGGAATCGACTCAGTGACAGTGAGTTTGGTTTGTTTTCTCGGTTGGTTACGTGGTACCTTCTGGTTCTGATCATCTCCATTCTTGTGTCCACGTGTGTGTCTTCTCTTTGTTTCCCTGGAGAGATAAGTACCAGCTGGTGCCTTAACCATGCCCCTTAGTGTTTAATATTGTTCTCAGAAGCACCTGTTGGGTCAAGCATCTTCTCAGATAACCTGAGCTCAGAGCATTCTTGCCCTGCTCAGGTACTTGAGTGTTCTGGAGAGGATTTATTGGCCCTCAAGGACCCTCTGCAGCTTTTGTGGATTTCTGCAGGGTCGTAATGTGACCCTAGCAAAGTACTTACTAGGTAAAGAGAAGAATTGGGTCAAGGAGTCTGGTTCCCTTCCAATACTGGAAGAAAAAAGCATGCCCTTTCTTGTTGGTATCATTTGAGAGCATATTTGCAGAATATTTCACCCAAAAGGTCCTTGGGGGGTGGGTGGGGGGGAAGAGATCCTTGATGGGAAATATTAGCCTTCAGTTCTCAGAGAATCCATTCAAAACTAAAGACACAGGTTGGCATGGCTTCCAGTCGCTTCAGAGTGTTGTTCCATTTTTTAGTAAATACGTAAAGGACATCCAACCCTCACATACATGGACAGCATCCAACACTCATGTACATTGCTACATACACATTACACATAGAAATATACACATCACGTAATACTCACAGTGGTGGATGGATGGATGGAAGGAAGAGTGAGTGAGCAAGTGAAGGGGAAGGATGAGGAAGAAACAAGGGCTCATGGACATGACTCTCAAATAATAATGACTTCACTGGTCACTTGGAGGGACAGAGCAAGACATACACAGAGGAGTACAGGCATGGCTTGTTTGATTGTACGGCATGTTCACCTGCTTCACAAATGCTGCCTTTTTAACAGGCTGGGCGTGTGTGGCAAGCTTGCATCAAGCAATAGAAGGCTTACGGTGCCTTCTCTCCTCCCCCCCAGCGATGTGCTCTTTGTGTGTGTCACATTTTGGTCATTCTAATGATACTGAAACTTTCTCATAATGTAGTTGTACCTTCAATGGATGACAGTATAGTGGAAGCCTTGTATGTATGCACTGGGAAACCCCCAAATCTGTGTGACTTGCTTACTGACCAAGCTCACTTTACTGCTGTGGTCTAGACC
>NW_022103898.1:17257363-17269044 GCF_000313985.2 Echinops telfairi
CGACACAGTCCACAGGCTAGGCGTCCCACAGGTAGTGTAGCCTTTAAATTGAGGCACAGGACAAGCAAGGCAGCCGCACACTGGTCCGATGATCAAAGAGTGAAAGACAAGAAAGACAGACTCACCAAGCCATTTATCTCTCTGCCCTTCAGTTAATCCCACTTGTGTTTATCGGCCAGGCTGGCACAATAAACTATCTCACTGCCTTTCACAGGAGTGGTGGGCCAGGAAGCCAAGAGGAAGAAGTTGCTCAGATGAGGGGGAACTGCTGACAGGAAGTGTATCTTGTTGATCAGCTGATAAAAGGGAAGCTGGTGGTTGAGTGGGTTAAGCATTGGGCTGCTCACTACAAGGTTAGTGGCTCAAAACCCTTAGTTGCTCCCTGGGAGATGGATAAGGCTTTCTGTTGCGGTAAATATTGACAGGATCGGACAACACTCCACAGGGGCAGTTCTACTGGATCCTTTAAGGTCGCTGTGAGTCGGAGTCAGCTTGATGGCGGTGAGCGTTTTGCTTGCACAGACTTTGAAGCAGACAAAGGTCAGGAGCCCTGATGGCGCAGTGGCTAAGCACTTGGCCACTTACCCGAGAGGTCAGCAGTCTGAATGCACCAGCTGCTCCCGGGAAAAAGATATGGCAGTCGGCTTCCATCAGGATTTCCTCTGTCAAGCAACCCTGCGGGGCCGTTTTTCTCTGTCCTGCAGGGTTGCAATGAGTTGGCTTGGACAACCCCCCAATGAGAGCCAACACGAGAGTGGGGGACCCTGAGGCAAAGGCAGTCAAAACCAAGGGGAGGGGCAGAAATGGATGATGTGAACCAGGGGTCCTCAAACTACGGCCCGCGGGCCACATGCAGCCCACTGAGAACATTTATCCAGCCCGCTGGGTATTTTTGCCCCATTTGTTTTTTGACTTCAAAATAAGATATGTGCAGTGTGCATAAGAATTTGTTCATAGTTTTTTTTAAAACTCTAGTCCGGCTCTCCAACAGTCTGAGGGACAGTGAACTGGCCCCCTGTTTAAAAAGTTTGAGGACCCCTGATGTGAACACCCCTTACTTGGGTTAGGGGCTAATGACCCAAGTATAGAGGGAAGTGGCTCTCCTGAGAAGGCATTCAGAAAAGAGCCTTACTTCCTTCTTGCTGAAGAGACCACCGAGAAGGGGCCTCACACATTCGGGTTCTTTGCAGCTGCACTGCTTACAGGGGGAGGTGAGGGGGCACTTCTTCCCAGCCCCTGAGGTGGCTCACACTGGAACTCAGGGTGCAGCGGGGGCCAGGGCGAGGTTAGCAATGGCTCACAGTCTGTGAGGCCTGGGAGCCGCAGGGCTGTGTGAGAAGGAGCACCAACCAGGGCTGTGTCCATCAGTTATACCTCAACATTGTAGATTGTTTTACTAATTTCTTTTGGCCTTTTTCTTCCTTTTTTTAAAAAAAAAACAAAAAACAGCTAAGGCCACCTCATACAACAGTTCTTCAGTTAGTGCTTATGATCAAACCGAAGGAGCCTCGGTGATGCTAGGGGTTAGGTATTGGACTACTAACCCCAAGGTGGATGGTTCAAGTCCACCAGCCAGTCCCCAGGTGACAGGTGAGCCTGCCTGTTCCTCTAAAGATGGACAGTCTCGGAACCCTAAGGAGCTGTTCTCTGCCTTATGGGGTCTCTCTGGATTGGAATCTGCTTGGTGGCAGTGGGTGTTTGATGATTGGATCAGTTCCTACATGTCAGAGTCTGCAGGAGCGCGCTGTCTTCTTTTCTCTTTGTCCTCCTTCTTTCTCAGTTTGACTCTCTGGCCATTTGATCCCGTGGAGTGGGTATAGTTATTTTCTTCAGTTTGCAGTTGTGGCCACAGGTGTCTTGCGGGCGAATGACTACACGTAGCCTTGGAGCTGGCTTTGCGTCTGACTTGAGAGCCAGAACGTCGCTGTCCTCCCTGCTCTCGAGATGAAGACCCATTCCCTGAACAAAAGCACTTCCATTTTCACGAGCCACGAAAAAAAATTTTTTTTTAAATTTCCTGGGAGTCACATGACCCAGAGTGGCACTAATGGAGTCCTTCCAGCCTGTAGGGGAGGTAGAGGTACGACGGTGGGGGCTTCCGCCAGAGCTGCGTGAAAGTGCTGGGATCCCACATTCCGGAACATCTGGTTCAGCTTGGCTGACTGGTGAGCACTCCGTTTGAAATGTTGAGTATCACAGACAAGGACTAAACAAACACATAGAGTGACTGTTTATGATTTAAGAAATTTGAGAGAGGAGGTGGGAAAGAGGAAGAGAAGAGAAGTGAAGCTTGAGACAAAACCAACCCCCTCGATAATTAAGGAACTGTCAGATTCAATAGTGTCAACCTGGTTGGCCGTGTCCAGCTTCTGGTGCCAGCTTGTGTGTGTTTAAATAAACCACCGATGCCCATGGTAACTCACAAAGCCCAGCTGTAATTGACGCGCTTCCCAGGCCACCAAAGGTGGTGCCAGCATTGAAGGCGTGGAGGGCAGGGTATTCTTGGCTGAAGGCTGTGCGGTGGGTGTATATTTTAACATGGTTTCTGAGGAAAGGACACTAGCCCTCTCATTTTTCTTTATCTGATTCAGGTGCAGGGAGGGTGCTGGATTTGGAGCCTCTTTTAAAATCAACTCCATCCATTTCTTTAATGCTCATCGACACAGCACAAGCCTGCCAAGACCATTGTGTAGAATCATTCTCCAAGCTGGTCTCCATGTCCTCTCTTCTTTAGGTCCATTTCCCCCTCCGCCTTTTAAATAAAACTGATTTATTGTAGGAAGATAGAAAGAAACAGCGCTCGCTCCAAGCTCCTTAGCAAATTCTCACCCTCCAGTGATGGGATTTTGGTCTCAAGATGGAGAGAGTCTGTAAAGGGGAGATTTTGAGGACAAGCTCAACATGGAGGAGCCACGACAGAGCTAAGCAAGGTTCGGTGCCTGTAAAGGAGTTTATAATGCACCCTCTGGGTCTGCAACCACGGTGCAACGCTGATGCCTGAGGGCAGTGAGCTTGTTCCAGGGGAACCCAATTTAAACTCAGCTCCAGCAGGCATTGTGGAGGGACGCTGGGTGGCTGGGGCACTGGCTCTTCTTCACTCTGCTGTCGTCTTGCTTCCTCTTTCAGAGACCAGGGTCCTGGAAGCTGAGGCACATGTGGCTGCTAATGGAAAGGTTGAGGGTGTGAACACACCCTGAGTCTTGGTAGGAGAAAGACCCAGTGTTCTGCTCCCTTAGAAATGCTGTCTAGGAAACCCTATGGGAACAGTTCGACACTGTCGTGTGTGGTCCCTATGAGTCAGAATCAACAGCACTCAATGATACTGTTGTGTTAGCACTTGTTCTTGCTGGCCTCCGTGGGGTATGTGATACCAACCCATGAGTGTGTACATACACGGATGCCCAATCTCTCACACTAACTCATTGCCTTTCTTCTCCGTGCTTGACTTGAACCACTGCTGGGGTCTTTCCATGCTTCATCTCTCCTTTCTGTCGCTTGGCCATACAACAGCCCAACTCATGGTTGTCCAGTGCTTTCTGTGGAGGGTGGAATGCAGTATATGGCTTACCCTGTTGTCCAGTGGTTGGTTGGACCCCACCCCTGCCGTGTATCACAGCCAGTGAGCCTGGCCGTAGTGAAACTTCTCCTCTAGTGCTCTTCTCTTTGAAGGCCTCTGGTCCCTTGACCTTCCAGATTGTGCCTGCCCCATGACTAGGGCGGCCATTGGCTCCATAAAAGCAGACAACCCTACTGGCCCAAGGCTATTCATGCTTTGTGTTAGGTTCTTTAGCTTCCTTACCAGGGTCACACCACCACCACCGTTCGATGGATGGTACCAATCGCTACCTCTATCTTCACTTAGGTGTCTTCTTTTTGTGTTTCTGTCTCTTTTTAAAAAGGTACCCGCCATATTGGCTTAGGGCCCAACCTACTCTACCATGACTCCCTGTTAATGGATAACATCCGCAAAGACCCTATTTCCAAATAATGTCATGTACACAGGCACCTGAGGCTTAGGATTTCATTATATCTCCCCGGGAGAGAGACAACTGCTCAACCCATGACACCTTGGTTCACCTGTTTCACCTGTTAAAGGTGGTCCCCCTCTGTGGGACTAAGCTGGAGCCACGTGTTTCTCTCCCAGGCTGCTGATAGCCCTTTCTCCTCCTGAGTAGGGTACAATTCTGTGATACGAATGTCTGTCCTTCCCTAGCACTTCCGTGTATATAGGAAACTCTGGATGCATAACAATGGACCATTTCTACAGTCAGGGTTTTGAATCATCGCCTCTCAAAGTCTTCCAGGTGATTTGTTGTTTGTGTTGTTTCAAAAGTTTCTAAAATCTTTTTTTGTTTTCCCCTCTTTAATCTTACTTATTTTGTTGTCGTGAATATTCGTAGCAAAGCACACACCAATCCAACTGTTTCTACACTTACAATTCGGTAACATTTGATTACATCCCTTGAGCTGCGCAACCAATTTCACTCCCCTTATGTCCCCCGTGTTAGGAGTCCTATGGCTGTGGGTGAGGCATGGGGCTGTTAATTGTAAGTTCAGCAGTTCAAACCCACGAAGGAATCCTCTGGAGATAAAACGAGACTGCCTGTTGCTTTAAACATTTCAGTTGTGGAAACCTTATGAGTCAGAAATGACTGGGCGGCATTGAGTGTAGTTTGGATTTTGCTAAGTTGCTCCTCTTCCATTAACAAACTCACTGCCCTCCAAGGTTCCTATCTCATCTTGCAAGTTGCTTTTGTTAATTTGATCCCATATGGATTGTTGTTGTCAGGTGCTATGGAGTTGGTTCAGACCCGTTAGGACCCTATGCACAACCGGGAAAAGTACCACACGGTCCTCACCGTCCTCAGAACTGTTCTTATGCCTGAGCACATTGTTGCAGCCACTATGTCCATCCATCCCCTTGAGGACCTCCCTCTATTTCCCCGATTCTCTTCTTTATCGAGCATGGTGTCCTTTTCCAGGGATTCGTGTCTCCTGACAATATGTCCGAAGTATGTAAGACAAAGTCCTGCCATCCTTGCCTCTAAAACATATTCCTCTGAGACGAATTTATTGATCCTTTTGGCACTTTCAGTATTCTCCAGCACATAAGCCAAATGCATCAAAACTTCTGTCTTTATTATTCCATGTCCAACTTTCGCATGTCTATGAGGCAGTGGAAAATACCACGGCTTGGGTCAGGTTAACTTTAGTTCTCAAAGTAAGATCCTTACTTTTCAATACTCTAAAGAGGTCTTGTGCAGCAGGTACTGAATGCAGCACATTTGTTGATCTTTTGACTGCTAACTCCATGAGCATTGCCAAGCAAGACAAAATCCTTGACAACATCAAACTCCTCTCTATTTATCATCATGTTACCTATTGATCTAGTTTTGAGGGTTTGGGTTTTCTGAACATTGAAGCCTCCTAATCCATCCTGAGAGCTGCGTTCCTTGATCTGCATCAACAAGCGCTTCAAGTCCCCACTTTCAGTGAGCAAGGTTGTGTCATCTGCATAGCACAGGTTATGAATAAGCCTTCCTCTAATCCCGAAGCCAAATTTTTCTTCACATAATTCAGCTTCTCTGATGATTTGTTCAGCATAAACCACTTGACAGGCAAGTAGTGGCCCATATCGACAGCCCCTTAAAAAAGTACAAGACTATTTTTACTAGCTAAACTACATGATTGTTTGGTTTTAAGAGCAACAACAGGGGGTATTTTTTGATTGAAGATCTGAAAACTATCTCAAGGCAATAGTTTGGGGGCTTCATTCAATCTTCATGACTCCAGGAAGTCTAGGTTCCATGGGAAGCTGAGACTCTGTTCTGTAGTTCCCTTTCTTTTGATCAGGACTCTTCTGTAGAATCTTTGATACAAACCTTTTAAGATTTTGAGCAAAACTTCTGTGTATAGTGTTCTTCCAGTTTAATGCTACTTTGAGAGGTAATTCCCTCCACTTGAAACGGACCCCACATTTTAATGAAATGTGGTGTTTGGAGTATTGGCTCTTCCGTGGCTCCTCCCGTTCTAGCTCCAAGCACTACCGCTGGAATGCTGTCACTGCCCCTCTTCAGAGGCTAGCGAGCGGCCTCTGAATCGTGCAGTCACACGCACAACGTGAGCTCACCCTCGTGCTCTAGAGGATTTCCCCTGGCTTTCTTTTAACTAGATGGCCAGACCTTTCTTCCTAGTCTATCTGGAATACTATGGAATACCGGTACTCAAAAACATTTGTATCATCTTACTTTTCTGCTCAGGAAAGTCAAATGGGAGTGTGGTCCTCCTTGCATACAGGTTGAGAGAACCCTTTGTAGACCTCTAGGACCCCCTTCTGAAGGTCATCATCTCTCCTTTAGCCTACCCTAACTTCTTTGGATGATCTCTTGTGGTGCTGTGGGCTGAGCATTGGGTTGCTAAGGGCAACGTCTGTGGGTCCTTTGTCTCAGGGAGATGACATCCTGGGCCTATGTCTGTCACTATTCTTCCTGAAATACTCACCACCCTGGCCAATTCATGCCCATGGTTAGTCTCGAGTCTAGCCTAGGGAAGGGCCAAGGTCAAGGTTTCCAGTCTTGGTTTCCTCTCCAATTCTTTGGGGCATCACCATGGGGGCTCCTGTGTTCTCAGGAGCCTTTCTTATGTAGCACCCCAACCTCAGAGCAGGCATTCCTCAACAGTGTGACACTCATTCGTACAATTTGTAGTACATTCTTTGGCATCCTTGCACTCATCTCTTTAACGTGCTTGTAAGCTCCAGGCCCGCATGAACTGTGATTTTCTCATTAGTTGGAAATGGCCCAGGGTGGTTGTTTACTTGCATGGTTGTGCAGACATGTGTGTACTAGCAACATCATTTCTAGGTAGGAACATAGACAACTAGAGGCTCAAGAGACAATAATAGCAATTTTTCCTCCCGTTTTCCCCCCCACCCAGTAAGTGCCTGGTGAGAAAGGCAAGTACATTCAACTCAGTGTTGATTGATCACCAGCAGGACATTTCATTGGTCCTAGAGACTGTTCATCATTCGGTATCTTCATTCTCATGGGCAGCTTCTTATCACTGCTATTTTTACTGTGGGTGCTGATGTGGGGCAGGTTGGCTGAGGAGGAGGCAATCCTCAACCAGCCCGCAGTAGTCCCACTGTGTCAGCCTCTTACAGCAGAATCAGAGCCTTACAACTGGACAGGGCCTGGTGTTAGGCCGGCTTGTCTACAGAAACATCCAGTGACACTCATCTATGTATAGAAAGAGCTTCATATCAACAAGTCATCTTTCATCAAAGAAGGCATCCCAGCCCAGTCCAACTCAAGTCCACCAGATGAGAGCCAGCGGGATGCCTCTGAAGACTCACCCAGCTGATGCCGAAAGCTGAAGGGGGAAGCAGGAAGGTCATGAGCAGAGTCACGTGGATCCAAGGTTGGTAGAAACATGGCAGAGAGCTGATGGTGGTCCCAGTTGGGCGTTGCACACAAGGCCACCCCTAGAGGCAGACACAGAGTCTGAGTGAAGCCTTAGCAACCAGCTAAGGGGAAGAGACAGAGAAAGAGATCTTTCCCAGAACCCCTCACTCATACAAAAGGCCACACTCCGAAAGAGGTGTCATCCAATGACCACTTGATTGACAGGTTTGACTCCACCCTCAGCCAGAAGTGTCTCCAACACACCAAACTCCCTACCATCGAGTTGAGTCGATGTTGACTCAGCAACCCTGTAGGACAGGCTAGAACCGCCCCTGAGACTGTCACTGTTTCTGGGAGTAGAAAGCCCCGTCTTTCTCCTGCTGAGCGGCTGGTGGGTTCAAACTGCTTGCCTGGCAGATTGCAGCCCAAAGGCATCACCACTATGCTACCAGGGCTCCAGCCCTACATGTCTAGTTGACAGACTTGATATAGTTACAGTTCATTGTGCCAACCTGGCTGATAAACACATTGGGGTTAATTAAAGGGAAGAGAGATGAATGGCTCGGTGAACCTCACCTTTCGAGTTCTCGGGTCTCTTGCTTTGTGTTGGTCGGACCAGGGTGCAGCTACCTTAGCCAGTTCCCTGCTTCAGCTGGCAAGGCTCACTTCCTGTAAGACATCCCCGAGGAGAAGCCACATGGACCTACCCCAATGCAGCCCTGGGTGCTGGAGCAGCCCCGTGGAGACCCCTGCCAGCGCTGAGATGCTTACATGTTCACTGATTCTGGTTTGCTCCTGTAATCGGCATCATAGTATGTGTTTTGAGAGATGGAGGAAGACTTTGTGGATTGGGGTTGGACATATAGGTTAATGTTGGACTTGTGGGCTTGGGGAACACTGGGTTGGAATGTTTTCTTGATGTGCACTCACCCTTTATATAAAACTCTCTCTTATACATGAGTTTCTGTGGATTTGTTTCTCTAAAGTTCCCAGACTAACACAAAACTCATCAGGTTCTGCAGGTCTGTGGAGGTTACTTTGATCTTTTCCAGCCATCCTTCCATCCGGAGGTCCATCTTCCTTTCTGCTCATTCGCATTCATTCGTGTTCTTCCTTCTTTCGCGTAACACTTCTTTTCCTTCAGTAAATCACTTTCTCCGAGGCTTATACGAAGCACCATCCAGAAACCAGTTCTCAAGCTTTGGCTTCAGTCAGCCCCAACTCCTAACAGCCCTGTAGGATGGAGTAGAACCGTCCCATAAGGTTTCCAAGGCTGAAAATCTTTTCCCCCCCTTAATATGAAGTGGCAGGCACAATTTACTTGAGAAAATATCTGCAGATGCTTCCGTTTTAATCGCCATCCCCTGTCTGTTAGCCATTCTTTCAGCAGGCATGGTCTGTGGGGAGAGTGGGTAAGCCCATGACTCTCTGCTCAATCCCACACTTGCTTTTCTACAGTTAAACCATCCCATTTGGGTCTGCGGTCAAGCACATGCAGTGTCCCTCCTACATTGTCACTAAAAAAGATGTGTCCTCTAGGATCAAGACTCAATAGTTTCATTAAATTACTCTTTGGCTACATTCTCCCGATTCTAATTATCTTTTTCATTTTGCTTTTGACTTATCCCATAGCCCAGCGGATCTGCAGCATTCATAGCATGTCCTTAATTTCTTTAACTTTCCTTATTCTTCTTGCTGGTGGCTGCCACAGTGGGCTTAATCATAGGGACAGTGGTGAGGGTGGCACTAGAGTGGGCAGTGTAGGTGGGGTCAGAACCAACTTGATGGTACCTAATAGCAACAGTATTCTTCTTGTTAGGGATTTCTAGCTACATTCTATGATGGTCAGATTAGATGCTTCATATGGCTTCCGTCTTTTCAAACTTATTGAAATGCATTTTATGTTCAGAAAGTCGATACTTGACACAGGTGCAGTGAAGGAGAACATGTGCCCTGTTCTCTTTGAGTGGTATACTCTTTGTCTTTGAGGTCCAAATGGCTCCGATTATGCAGGTCTTCTGTTTCTTCATTCACTTTTAAAATAGCCGCCTCCATCATTTTTTTTAAAGCCTCATTGTTTGTCTGCTAATAAATTTTATCTTAAACTTGTTGTCAGACAATAATGCCGCTACTCCTGCTCGCTTGGTATCACAGCTCACTTGGTGTGTCATTTCTGATACATCCCCACCCTACTTGTAATCTGGTTACACGCCTGTGCTACACTTGTGCCTCAGGTGTGAGTCTTTACAGAAGCAGACAGCCAGGTGATTGCCCCTTGATTCAGCTGTTGGCCTCAAATGGCCACCCTTGGGTCTGCCGCCAAGAGCTTCCCCGCTGCTGCAGGAGACAGTTAGGAAATGTGCAATCCCAATCGGAGAGCGGGCATGTTTACCCCCATGACTGGGTGGCCGTTGTTGAGCATTCACTGAACCCCTTTCTGAAGAGCGGTGAATCCTGGGGAGATGTGTAGCCAGGGTCTGGGCAGCTGTGAATAGAAAATACCTCATTGCGCTTCGGCCAGTTGCCGGTTCCACAAAGAGGGCTTTGGTAGTGGTGGCGCCTGGTTTTCAGGTAGACCGAGGAGCCACAGTTCACCAAAGGGTCACAGATCTAAAAGGAGTGATACCAGGACTCCTACCTAGGTCTGTGCAATTCACCCCCACTGGCCACTTGCAATGCGCCGGGCAGGGAGCTCCAGGATCAGAAGCCTCGGGTCTGCAGTCAAGAGCTTCCCCACTGTCTCCTGCAGCCTTTCAAGCCACCAGCCCCTCCCAGCGGGACAGGGGAGCGTGTCTGCTCTCATAAAGATCCACGGCTGCAGCAAACCCTGAGGCGCAGTATTTCTATCCCCTGTCGGGTCACCTTGACTCGGAGTGACTCAGCGGCTGGGATGTGGTTTTGTCTTGGGATGCACACATTCAGCGCACCATGGTGGCCCAGGGGTACAATTCCTGCTATCCATGCAGAAAACATGGATTCGATTCCTGGCCCGGGTCCCTCGGGCACAACCACCACCCACCTGTCGGCGGGAGCCCGTGTGTGCTTCTGTGATGCCGAGCTCATTTCAGCAGGCTTCCAGAGACAGCAGACGGGGAAGAAAGACCTGGCAGCCTGCTCCTGGGAATCCACCAGTGACAGCCCTGTAGGTCCCGGCGGTCCCGTCTGAAGGACATCACAAGGATGTCGTGCCTGAGCTCACCATGAGGCGGTTCCACCTGGAGGATAGGTACAAACAACACCAATTCCTCTCCACCTCACCTCCCACGGTGCTGTTCCCAAGGAGGCAGACTGGGTACGTGGCACACAGTCAGGTTAGTGGGGTTTGTCAAAATGCCGGCTCTGCCGAGAGTCTCTGTGGAGACCAGTCACTGGACAGAGTCTGGCTCCCCTGTTCTCTGCTTCCTGGGTCCTGAGCCCGTCATTCTAGGAAATGGCCAGAGGGTCCCACTCGGTGATGTTAAACGCAAACAAACCTAACTCACAGCCGTCACAGCAATTCTGGCTCCTGGGGACTCCAGAGGACAGGGTAGAACTGCCCCTGTGGGGGTTTGAGATAGTAACTCTTTCCAGGAGTAGAAAGCCCATGTTTCTCTCTCAGAGCACATTGTGGTGTCCAACAGTGGACCTTGCGGATTGCAGCCCAATGCAAAACCACTGCCTGCTGTGGGGGCTGCCTTGTTCCCAGCACCATGGGCATCACCAACCTGGCAGGTGTCACTGCTGGTCTAAAACCCGGGACTCAGTCCTGCCCGTGTGTGTGTGTGTGTGTGTGTGTGTGTGTGTGTGTGTGTGTGTCCGTCCTTTTAATCGGTCTTTTGGTGGCAATTCTGTGGACACGTCCAGAGCTCAGTGCATGATGTCTGTCTGTGCTGCTCAGACTGGCTCACAGTGGAGGCTGGGCTGTGGGGCTCTCGTCCTTCCCCAGTTCTCTCAAACCTGGTTTGTGACATCAGCCCCTTGGGGGTGTGGGAAACCGGGGGGAGGCAACTCATTTGTAAACTTAAAAGAGAAACAAAACCTTCGGTTCCCACATGCGCCCGGACTTCCCTGTAGCTTTGCATGTAGACAGGGCCAAGTAGGGAATGTACAAATTGACGTGCTTTTTCTAGAGCAGCTTGACTCTTTCAGAAGGTTCTGCGGATGCCAGGAAGCAGGGCTCAGGGAGTGTGGTTGGCCTGGAAGGCAGAGCAGTTGGCGGAAGGCGGGGGCACAGTGCCCATGTGCCCGGAGCCCCGAGTGCTTGGAGCATCACGGCAATGCGGCTGCGGATGGAGCCAT
>NW_022103898.1:17269168-17279324 GCF_000313985.2 Echinops telfairi
GAAGACCATCCCTGGCACTCCCCACTTGTCTAGTAAATGTTGGAGTGTGTAGCTTGGATGCTTCTGTGACCACCTGAGTATTGCCTGCATTTCTGATGGACAGAGAGAGCTTGCTCAGGCTGCCGGGGCCAGAGGGCACGGGTGGTCCCGGGAGGGAATGACAGGTGCAGCTGGTGCCAGGCAGTGAGGAAGAGGCACTGGGTTGGCCCCCCTCCCCTCCTTTCCTCCTGTAGTTGTAGCACTGTGGCGCTGGAAGTAGTCAATTAGTTGGTTCCCCATCTCTCAGAGAGAATGTGATTGTTATTTCGTGAAACGCAAAACCCACGGCCCACTTGATTCCAACCTAAAACAGTGTGATAGGAGGTGGGGGCTGTCCTGTTGAGTTTCCAAAGCTCCCCTCATCATGTGGGGGAGACCTGGTGGTGCAGAGTTAAGTATCAGCTGCCAACAGAAAGGTTGCTGGTTCTAAGCCACCAGCCGCTCCACACGAGAAAGAAGAGCCAGTCTGCTGCTGTTAGCATGGCCGCCTTGGAAACCCTGTGGGGCAGTTCCTCTCTGCCCTTTAGGGCCCGTGTGAATCTGAATGAGGGATGGCGATGGGTTTGGATTTGTTTGTTCATTGTGCTTATTGGGGAAACAGAATGAGGCATCTTTCTCCCTTGGAGCTGTGAGGTAGCTAGGTATAGAAACAGGGGATCGTCCCTCCCATGCCTGCAAAGGCCCCCATAAAGGAGGTTGGGAAGAACTCAGGCAACCATTAGACACCTATGTGGAGACCCTAACTGAGCATGCTCCAATTCAAGCCCCGAGCCAGGTGGGAGATACACCTGGGCTGTCCAAACTAGGTCCAAGCTCATGACATCACCCCGGTGGGCTCAATTCAGCCAATGGGGTCAACCAGTATCTTCAACCATGCCTCCCCAGCCAGAAGTTTGAAATACTCTGGCGGCAGGAAGGCCAGTTCTCTTTTAACCCTGATCCTGGTCAGTGGCAGGTCAGAGGGTGAGGTCTCAGGGCCTCAGTCAGTCAGTCTGTCTGTCTGTCTCTCTTTCTCTGCCTCTCTCTCGCCCATGCTCTCGCTGACCCCAGTCCTCTTACCCTTTCTCCCTTGAACCCTTGGTCCCTGGGATCCCTCTCCCGGTTCCACATATGTGGGCACACTGTTCCACGAGGTTGCTCATGACCGGTTGTGAGCCCCAGCGTGGCTCCAGCATAGTTTGGCACGCTTCCCTGAGTGTGTACTCTTTCGAGACTGTAAAACCTGGAACTTGTCCTGTCCTTCATAAAATCCACTTGGATTACAAAACGGGCTTCGGCGTGAATTCTTTCCTCGTGCAAAGCCAAGAACCAAGGTGTGACCCACCCGAGAACCCTGACGGTCACTGGTGGGTTTCAACTGCCCACCTTCCCTTTTGGAGCCAAGCGCTTTAGCCAGTGCTCCCCCCAGATATGGCGATTTCTCTCGACGGCTGCTTTTCTTTTGTTGGCAGAGTGGGTTACGCCCACCATGTCTGCGGCTGTCTCACGGACTTTGGGCATAGTACCAGGTGAGGCCAGTCCCTGGAGAAAGGCCATCACGCTTGGTAAAGCAGAGGCCACGAGAAGAGGAAGACCCCCCAACAAGATGGATGCCGCTGTGGCCGCGACTGTGGGCTCAAGCCTGGGAACAATTGGGGCTGACGCAGGACTGGGCAATGTGTCCTTTTGTTGTGCATGCCATGCTGAGGCTGCGCTGACTCAGGCTGAACAAGAGCGGTGGGTTACACCTGGGGCCCTAACAGCAAGGCCAGAGGTTTGAACCCACCAGCTGCTCCATTGGAGGAGGCTATCTGTTCCTGTAAAGGTTGACAGCCCTGGACACAAGCCTGTATAGAATTGTTAGGAGTCAGAATTGATATTCTACCAGTGGGTTTTTTTGAGGGCCCATGGGGCATTTTTGCTGTCCAGCCAGACGTGAGCCTAGATGTGTCAGGAGAAATTTGGGGTGGGCAAAAGGTCCAATCCACAAGGTGAGGGTCTGCACCCAAAGGGTCACTATGGGGCACTTATGCCAGTGACCTGGACTTCAAGTCCCTTCAATTTCCTGCTGCTGAATCATTTTTCTTGCTTTGAAGTCTGTCTTTGCTAGAATCCCCACCCCACCCTTTTAGGGGCTCAGAAATTACAAATCCCCTGCTGGTGCTAAGACCACGTCCCCTGGGCAGGCGTGCACAGGGTTGTAAAGAAGGACATTGCAGACCCACCCAAGTCGTGCAGGGGAAGAAAGGTCTTCCTGCAATCTGCTCTCCACGAAGCTTACAGCCAACAAACCCTGGGGAGCACGTCCCTCTAACTCATGGCTCGGCCAGCTAGGTGGCAATAGGTTTGATTCTAGTTCGGGTCAACAGTTGTTGACCAAAGAGGGGGTGGTGTTTCAGTCCCACCCAGGAGTGCTTTCCCACCAGCATGCCCTGGTGGTCTGTTTCCAGAGACTCCATCCACCCCAGAAACCCCAATGGAGCCCTGTTTACTCTGACTCGCAGAGAGGCCTTGAGTTGGCATTGACTCATTTTGTTTAATAATTTTATTAGTTGGGAAATCAATCACAATGATGGATGTATAACCCCACCCCTGAGGGGGACGAACAACAGAAATGTGGGTGGAGGGAGACAGCGGACAGTATACGATATGAAAATATTAATAATTTATAATTTATCAAGGGTTCACCAGTGGAAGGGTGGGGGAAAAAAGAGGAGCTGATACCAAGGGCTCAAGTAGAAAGAAGATATTTTGAAAAGGATGATGGCAGCCTGTGTACAAATGTGCTTGATAACAGTGGACGCGTGGATTGTTATAAGAGCTGTAAGAGCCTCAGTCAAATGATTTATAAAAAGTAAACAAATGATTCTGTGAGTCTTCAAGTTTCACACTGAGTTAATGGCAGAGCTTGGAGTCGAACCTGGGGCTTCCTTTCACAGCTCAGTGCTGTCTCCCAGGCTCCTGGGGCCGCTCTCCAGGCATGTTCTCCTTGCTGGGCCAGCCTCACACCTGCAGAGGGCGCCCTCAGAGGGTGCCTTCCCATCTCTTCTGGTGCTGAGATGCTGGAGCCCCATGCTGAGATGCGGGCAGATCCGAGGGGCAGCAGCCCCCCAGCCTGGAGAATGACTTGCATCAGTATGCAACTGGTCTGATGGGCTGGAGATAAAAGCAGCAGGAATCAGATGATGCCCAGCCAGCACAGTGGCAGGAAGACAGACCGAACCAGAATACTGCTTGCTCTCCCACTTCCTTGGGTCCCTGTCCTTCTTGGTCCATGTCTGGTGCTCATGGGTCAGGATTATGTCAACTAGCCGCTCCTGGGTAAGGGTAGGGGCGGAGCTCAACCTGCCGATGCATCACTGCCTGATGGCACCTCCTTGGGGTCATAGCCTTTTTGTGTCAGAGAGAGAGTGAGCAGTTTTAGGCTCTTGGGCCCTTCATCTTCTGCGGGAGCTGGCGCTTGCACCTGGATTCCTGATCTATTGTGTCACCTGCCCATCCCAGCAGCTCTCCGTGGACTACTAACAGTGCTGACTTCACACCTTTGCAGCCACCAGCCTGTGCCCCCAGCTGTCTCTGCCTGATCATCCCATTTCCTGTTCCTCAGCTGCTGAGTGTCAGAAGCCTGGCTTGAGCTGAACCGAGCTTACCTATTTCTACAGCCATGTGAGCTACGTCTTGATATAAAATCTCTTTCCATCGGCAGCACATGCAAGCGTCGCCAGTATTGCTTCTTGAGAGAACCCAGCCTCACCTAGGGGCCATCTAGTATTGTGACTGAGCATTCAGGCTTTGAAGAGAGCCCTGTGTTTCGTCAAGTTTCTTGATGGGTTTATTTCCACAGCAAGTTGCTTCTCTAGCTTCTGGTCTTTCACTGATACACTCAGCATGCTGCTGCCCTGCTGAAGGTTGTCTGCAGTTAACAACGTACTGTATGGATGTCGAGTGTATGGCCAACTGCTGCTCACATCCCCAGCATCATCGGCTCCATCTTTCTTTTTGCGTCGTTGACTTGAATGGTCGTGATGGGCTGTGGCTTTCTCTAATAAAGCAGATTATTACTGAAGTCCGGGATGAGCCCAGGATCTGGATAACTCAGCAGATACAACAGAACCGGAAGGTCCCTGGACATACACCCCCAACCCTTGCCTCCAGGTTGACTGTGCTGCTAGGAGCACATCTTCACATTTGACAGGCTCTCACTGTTCTCATCAGTCAGATGTGTGTGGTAAAGTGAAATTCCTTCATATGACTCTGCTAACCACAAAGTCAGCAGATCGAAACCAGCAGCAGCTCCTCTGGGCAGAGGACACTTTCTAGACCCGTAAAGAATTACAGTCTCGGAAACCCACAGGGGTTTGTTCTACTTTGTCCTGTAGAGTCACTATGAGTCAGCATCGACTAGATAGCAGTGCTTTTTTATTTTTATTTTTTAAGACCTATGTCTTTATAACTCCCTTCCTCAGTGATTGGATGGGACTATGGGACTATGCCCTTTCTCTTTCTCAGCGATTGGATGGGACTATGGGACTATGCAAATAAGGCATGTGTAACCTAATCGAGGGGACTGGTCAGTTTTGTATTAGCACCCACTGACTCTAAGGTAGGTAAGCAAGGATGGATGGAGCGTGAAGGCATGTCAGACCCCTGTGTCATGGCACGAGGGAAGTCAGATGAGGTCAGGTATGGTCCCCACCCTGTGCCATTTATTGAAATGGGCTTTGAGCCTTGTCATGGATGGAATTGGAGCCTCCCAAAACTTATGTTGGCAAAGACTATTGGAAGAGCCGTCGACTGCCAGAAGAATAAACAAATCTGCCTGGCAGGAAGTACAGCCAGAGGCACCTTACAAGCCAGCATGGCGTGACCTCCTCTCATGGACTTGGGTTGTATTCATAGGAGGGACCAGTTCCCCGGAGAAGAACATCATGCTTGGATGCCTGGTAGAGTAGAGGAACAGTGAAAAAAAAAAAAGCAAGACCTTTGATGAATTGGGTAGACACAGTGACTTCAGCCATGAGCTCAACATTACAATCATGGAAATGGGAAGCTAGCCACACTATCGACGAGGAAGAAGATGTCCTAAAATCGATTGTGCTGGGATTGCATGGCTCTTCTTCGTGTGATTGAACTATTAATTGTATGATGCATCAATCATATATGCCAGTGCAGCTGGTGGTTTCGAACTGTTGACCTTGAGGTTAGCAGCCCAATGCAGAACCAGTAGGCCACCAGGGCTCCTAGTCCAAGACTCAAACCAAAAACAAAACCAGAAAAACAAACTCACAGCCATTGAGTCCATTCTGACTTACGGCAACCCTGTAGGACAGAGTAGAACTGTAGGTTTCTGAGACTGACTCTGTGCGGGACTAGAACGGCTCGGCTTTGCTCCTACAGAGCGGCTGGTGGTTTTAAACCACTAGCCTTGTAGTTAGCAGGCCAGTGCATAGCCAGTACATCACTGTTGTACATGGGAGTCCTGTGACTTGGAACTGACCTGAGGGCACCTAACAACCATAAAAGATGTGTTAGAATATTGACCTCTTTACCTTCAGGTGTTCCGATTGGTAGATCGTTTCTTTGTGCTAATGAGGCTGATCCTCGTTAGAGGTGAGGCTGACCCAAACCACTCCTGAGGTATATCAAAGGGCAAACTAGACCCAGGGCTCTGACACACCCACTGTCACCAGTGTAGTGTCTTAAAGCAACTTACACCCTCTGTCTTTCTGTTCTGGGACTCAGAAGTCCAGAAGCCAGTCGTTGAAACCCCTGTGGAAAGCGGTCCTGCTCTGGCCCACACAGAGTCTGGGTTGGGTTTGGACTTTTGATTCTTGGTACCATGATTGTCCTTTCATTTCTTTGGGAGAAAGATGGAGACACGGCTTTCTATTCCAGGAATGAGTGACAGTCTTGGAAACCCACAGGGGCAGTCCGACCCCATCCTGGAAGGTCGCTATGCATTGGAATCAACTCAATGGCAGTGAGTTGGGTCTTTGGTTTTTAGCTCCCGGCTCCAGGAGTCCTTGGGGCCAGCAGGACCACCGTGTGATGGCCTTGTTCTCCTTACTTCCTGGAGCCATGGCTCCCCAGTTGCTGCTGTCGGGTGCCATCAAGTGGGTTGCCACCCATAGCAATCCTGTGCACAACAGAACAGCACCCTGTCCGATCCTGCAACTTGAGCCCATCGTTACAGCCACTGTGTCAGTCACCTCATGGAAGGGCTTCCTGTTTTTCGATACCCCTCCACTTTACCAAGCATGCTGTCCTTCTCCACGGACTGGTCTCTCCTGGCAACATGTCCCACGTACATGAGACAAAGACGTGCCTCAAAAGAGCACTCCAGCCAGACTTCTTTGGTTTGTCCTTTCAGCAGTCCATGGTACGTCCATGTTAAGTCCAATGTTCTCCAGCCCAATTCAACGTACTGACCTTCCTTATTCTGTGTCCAGCTTCCCCCTGCCTAGGAGGTGATTGAAACACTCTAGCCTGGGTCAGGTGCACCTTAGTCCTCAAAGGAACGTCCTTGCTTTTCAACACCCTAAAGAGGTCTTGTGCAGCCCAGAGAACCCACTGTGTGGTGGCTGCCCAGGAAAAGCGAAAACCAGGCAAGGATGGTGACACTCACCCAGGAGCCGTCCCAAAGAGCCCTTTGTCTAGACGTGCCTGCTGTCTTCTAGGCCCCCGATTTTCATTTTCTCCGGGGAGCTGAAATCCTTTGGATGTTTGCTCGTTAAGGTCCCGTGTGTTCCTGTCCCTTCAGCTGCCTAATTCCCTCTTTGTTGGGCCACAGTAGATTAGCCTAAGTTAAAGCGAATAGACAATTTCCTATTAACATTTATATTGCTTTTCTCTCCTATTTCTTGCTGAGGCTCTGAGCACTAGGGATGCATCGGAAAATGTTCTTTCTTCTAAATGATGTCCTGGTCGGGGGCTGGATTCGGGCTCTCTCTCTGGGGCTGAGCAGAAGAGTGGGCAGGGTGGACGGCGGGGCCCCTGGGATGTGCAGTCACAGGCATGCCTCCAGGTACTGCGAGCTGGATTCGTCGGTGTGCCAGTGTGTGGCGAGCGTTCTCGTCTGCCATTCATGAAGCAGTGATTCCATGGCAGGCCTTATTCCAGATGCGTGCATTTCATCATCTCCTTGACTTTGTAGAACATTCCTGGGGAAGGCAGATGCCTCTGTACCATTTTATAAAGGAAGATACCGAGGCAGACAGGGATCATACTGCGTTTTCAAGGTCACACCCCACCGTGTGACTTAGGGTTCCAGAGCCCACCGAGGTGTGCCTACTACTCCCTTGCTGTCCCAGAAGCCATAGCCCATATCTTCAGTGAGCTGGTGGCCTGGCAGGGGTGGCTGCTCTGGGGGCACACTTAGAGGTGAGGGGGTCCATGGGTAGTCAGAGGTTCTGAAGGGCATTCCTGGCTGGTAGAATAATTGAGATGCCAACCCGGAACAGTGAAAGTGGTCATTGCACTTCAGGAAGAGTAAGGAGCAGTTGAAGGGGGTCTTGGCTGCTTTGAGGAGTCCCCGGGAGAGGCAAACCGTTAAGCACTGGGTTACTAATCGAAGGACTGGTGTTTCAGACCCATCCAGAGGGGTGTCAGGATGATGGCCTGGTGATCTGCTTCCAAAAACATCACAGCCTTGGAAACACCAGGGAGCAGTTCTGCTCTGTACCTACGGAGTTGCCACGGAGTTGCCACGGTTCACAATGGATTCTGTGGCAGTTGACAGCAGGCTGCTTCTGAGATAGTAGGGGAGATTGACCAGGAGAGGGAAACCTGGGATGGCAGGCAGGTGTGGCCAGAGAATGGCTTTCCACGCCCATGATTTGGAGCTCCTGGCAAGGACCAGTCATTAGTGGGCAGGTACATACCTGGGGATTTTGCTAAAAGTGCTGGTTCAGAGGTGGTGGGCCTGGAGCCAGGCAGGGGACTAGGCTTTTCTGGCAAGCTCCCAGGGGATGGTGATGCTGCCGACGGCTGGACCACAATGAGACTTTATTGGGGAGTACGCGTGCTTCAGGGGTGTTACTGCCAGGCTCGAGCTGGGTGGGGCCCTGATAACATTGTCAAGAGTAAATTGCAGCCAACAGAGGGGCCAATTGGGACTTGGAAGCATCGTGTGCCTTACTCCTTGTTGTGCTGCTAACCAAAACAATCAGCTCTTTGAAACCACCAGCCACTCCGAGGGCGAAAGGCAAGATCTTCTACTGCAGTAAGGAGTTACCATCTCGGGAAACCATAGGGACAGTCCGACCCTCCTGAGCCAGAGCTGACTCAATGGCAGTGAGGAGTGAGGGTGTGGAGCCAAGTGCAATGATCTTAGACTGAAAGGAGCTTGTGGGAGATGAGGTGGTGAAGCTTCTGCAGTTGAGCTCAACAGCTTGTGACCAGCCGTGTCCTGCGGTAGTGGCCGGAGTGCTGCTGTGATGGTGGAAGCTGCCCCACTACCCTGCAGAGACGCCAGCAGGGTCACTGCTGGTGGCAGCTTTCAGCACAGCTTCCAGACTAAGCCGGACTAGAAGAAAGCCTGACGGTCTGTTTCTAAAAAGATTAACCAATGAAAATTCGCTGTGGATCACAATAGACTGTCATCCTTTATAGACTAGAAGCTGGGCCCCAAGGCTGGCAGGTGTCACCCGTGGGTCAAGCACATCAGGCATTAGGAAGCAGGTGCAGGGCCAGGGCACCTTTTGTGGAGTCCATTCTCCATGGAGCTCCATGAATCAGAATTGACTCGCGGACCACTAACAGCGATCCACAGGTGATCAGCTCTTTCCTCTCTCATATGCGAGACGGAGGAGGCTGGCAGTGCTGAGTGGATGCGGCTTAATGGTGCCTGTGGATTCCCAGGGTCTTATCTTTCAGCTCTGCTATCATTGGCTCTAGGCTGAGATCGACCATCGAGTCCAATCTGACTGCTACAGCATCAATCTTCTTGTAGGCCAACAGCTGAGAAAACAAGATAGAGGGGAGAAAGCCAAAAAGGGCACAGACTCCAATTCAAGGAGGGAGATGTGCCTTTCAATGGTCTTCCTGAAGTCCCACACAGGCACGTGCCCAGCTGCAGAGAGGCTGCATGATGGTCTTTTATCTGGGCGCATTGCTTCTGGCATGTATTCACACACACACACACACACACACACACACACACACACACACACAGAGAGAGAGAGAGAGATTTGCCTTAAGGAAATGGCTCAAATGTCTATAGAGGCTGACAGGTCTGTGGGTGAGATGTCAGGCTGCTGGTTCCCGGGTTTCCCAAGAATGGCAGGCTACTGGCTCAAGTCCCAAGAACCAGAGGTCAGAAGATGATGAGTATGATGGAGGATCACGAGGAAGCAAGCAGCCAGAGAGCTTTGCCAGAAAGTCCATCTATTTGAACGTAGACCATACATCCTAGGAAATGCCCTTACATCTGATTGGCTGCTCCTCGCAGATCTCTACATGGAGGGGATTTCATTATATTAGATCATAACATGGGGAGGAGTACATCATCACAGAACAGCCAAACCATTGAGAACCAGGGCCCAGCCAAGCTGACATACAGCCTTAACCATCTCAGGGAGGACAGGTCCGAGGTACAACTTGTAGCCTTCGATAAGTGGGAACTTCAAAAAATGAGGTGGCTTTTGAATGCATCGGGTTGTTTGGGGACACCTTGATAATGCCTCTGGAGCTAACAGGACTCTGAGTCTGTTTATGCTCTCTCACTCCTCTGTATCTGCCAGCCTGAAGGCTGAGAGTCTCTCTATTGTCACAAAGCACCTGCCACATTCTTTCACCCTGCAAGTCCAGCTCCATTGCCACCACCACTTGGATGTTTGTGTCATACTCGGTCTTCCATCTCCAGAACAGAGCATGGTGTAAGCACGTCGTCAGCCCTTCTCCCATGCGGCTTCATGTTTTATTTTGTTGCCCACACACGCACCCCTTCTGTACATGGTGAGGCAGCATCAGCCCCAGCGCGGTGCCTGGTGCATGATGAACCCCCAGGACGTTTTAGCTGAAGCTGCATGAGTCTGTAGATCAAGCTCCTGCTTTCTTGGAGCATGCTCCTCAAACTCATATGTTCCTGAAGAGCTGAGGTATGTGAGTATGAGTGTGTGTGTGTGTGTGTGTGTGTGTG
>NW_022103898.1:17282626-17283799 GCF_000313985.2 Echinops telfairi
CTGAGAATTCTGGGAACAACTGTATTCCTTTTTGGAGGTGGGAATCTCTCTCTCTCTTTCTCTCTCTTCCTTACTCTCTTGGAGATGCACTACTGACAAGACTCACTCCCTGGGAGACAAGACTCACTCCCTGGGAGACATTGCAGATGACAAGCCACATGGAGACAGGCTGATGGCAGCCAAAGCCTCAGAGCTGGAGAAGCCACGTGGAGACCCTGCCAATGCTCATATTCTTATACTGCCACTGGATCCACAAGACTTTCCACCCACTGACCTGTGATCTTCCTACATTCATGTCATTGCATTTGTTTTGTGAGTCTGAAGAGGAATTTAGATTATTGTCAGCCATATGGGCTAATTCTGAACTTAAGGACTTGATCTGGACTAGGATGGGATATTTTCTTAATATTCAATTGCTCTTGTATATAAACTTCTTTCTTATACACATATAAGTATCTATGAATTTGTTTCTCTAGTCCACCTAGACTAACACACTGATCTGTGTAGAACAGTGGTTCTCAACCTTCCTAATGCCTCAACCCTTTCATACAGTTCCTCATGTTGTAGTGACCCACAATCATAAAATTATTTTTGTTGCTACTTCATAACTGTAATTTTGCTACTGTTATGAATCAGGTGACCCCTGTGAAAGTGTTGTTTGACCCCCCCAAGGGGTCTCGACCCACAGGTTGAGAACTGCTGATGTAGAAGAAAGAGCTTTATATCAAGAAGTAGTTATAGATCAAAGGGCATCTTAGCCCAGTCCACCTTGAGTTCATGAATCTACGACTAGTCCATAAGTCCCTCCTCAGGCCCATGTAGCCACATGCAATGATGCAGACTGCAGGGAGATCACAGGCCCGTGCGTGCAGAGTCCCATGGATTGGAGGTTGGTGGAAACACATCAGTGCACCAGCAGCTCTCAGGGTCAGTGGTAGAGTCCCAGAAAGCAGGAAGGCAAACAGACAGAAAGAGGGGAGGATCCCAGTCCCCCTTCCCGGTGATATGTAGGCCACACCCCCCAAAGAGCCATTATCAGATTATGACCTGATTGATAGGTTGGATCCCCCCCCCAATATAGTTTCTTTTTTCAATCGTTTTATTAGGGGCTCATACAACTCTTATCACAATCCATACATGCATCAATTGTGTAAAGCACATTTGTACTTTCAT
>NW_022103898.1:17285282-17291323 GCF_000313985.2 Echinops telfairi
CCCAAAGTCCCACCTTCAGCATTCCCTGGGGACCTCGCCGCTCCATTCCTTTGCTGTTCTGTTGCATCCCCTTAGTATTTTGCTTTGGTTTGGCGGGATCAGATCGGGTGCAATTCCACATTGTGTCTCTGGTGTTGTCCCCCGTAGGACTATGGGTCAGCCCCCAGTATACTTTCATACATCTTTGATTTGACATAAACTCATTTATCTATGGCATTAGGCTGGCTATGTTTGTTTTGTTTTAGAGATGAGGGCTTCTGGCCAACAAGCTTCTGGCCAGCAGGCGCACATCCCTCCGTCAGCTAATTGCCCCACTCCCAGGGGGTGTTTCCTGGTGGTGGAGTGGGTTATGTGTGGGGCTACTAAGCATAAGGTCAGCAGTTTGAAACCACCAGGTTCTCCATGGGACAACGATGAGGCTTTCTACTCCTGTAAAGAGTGACGGTCTTGGAAAACCCACAGGGGCTGTTGTACCCTGTCCTATAGGGTTGGAATGAGTCTGAATTGAGTCGATATCAGTGAGTGACAGTTATTGGTGTGCACCAGTCACCATGTTAGCCGCTGAGAGTAGTGGGAGGGACAGAAGGAACAGTGAAGTCACCATGTAAATGCTAATACACGTCAGTGAGTACAGGGGCTTAGCGGAGGTGTTTTGAAATAGCAAAGGCGGACTTGTGTTCGGCATGTGCAGCAAAGAGAGATGGGAACTGGACTGGCACACCATCAAGGCTATGTCTGACTTGTTAGGTGCCATCCAGTCGGTTCCGACCCATAGGGGCCCCGTGTGCAACAGCAAGGAACGCTGCCGGCCCTGCCCCATCCTCACAGTGGTCCTGTGCCTGAGCCTATGGACGCAGTCACCCTGGGTCAGTTCCATCTCGTTGAAGGCCTGCCTCTTTTCCCCTGCCCCGCTACTTTACTAAGCATAAGGTCCTTCTCCAGGGACTGGCATCGTGGCTAAAGTACATGAGATCAAGACGCTAAGGAGCCTTCTGGCCATACTTCTTCCGAGACCGATTGGTTGATTCTTTCAGCAGCAGCCCACCGTCCTTTAAGGGAAGGGTGAGTGGAGGGCAGGATGGTGCTGGGTGCACACCCGCCTTATCGCAGGGAAGCTGCGTGTGCATCGGGCGTGTGGCAGGCGTGGGCGTGATATGGCTGTGGCGTGGTGAGGATGCCAGCTGGGCTGGCGCCGTGGTGGAAGCACAGAGAAAGTTGGAATAAATGGCTCCAGCTGGGCTGTATGTAGCAGGGCCGAAATGTCTAGCTTGCAAGTCCCGATGCAGGGACACATGAGAGGCCCTTTCAGCTCATGCTAGTCTCTGCTTAGTGGAGGGAGTGTAATCTTCTAGGAAACGGATGTCTTCATTAATTCGGCTCCAGTGGCAAAGCACCCAGGGGAAAGAAAGCCCCATCCCCTCTCCACTGTGCAGCCCAGGTGGGACCCAGGACGGGGGCTTCCTGCTTCTGTGGTTTACTCAGCCCAGGTGAAGATCATTTCACACACCACGCTCCGGGGTGTGTGGAAAGGAGCAGCCAGGGAACACCCACGTCTCCCTCGCAGCGCTGGTCCTCTAAATAGAACGTGGGCCTTTCAGCTCTCTCCCCTTTGAAGTCCAGGTGCAGAGGCAGACTGGGGGCACATGCTGTGCCAGGGAGAGCAGGGCGCTGGGCGTGGGCTCTGCCAGTTCATAACTGTGGAGCAGGATGCCTCCGAGTTCAGTTAGTTACACCCTGAACTTGTGCCCCTGTTGAAAGGGGGCTTCAACTCACTGCACTGATAGAATGCCGACTCCTGGCGAGTTTGCAGGACAGAGAGAACGGCTGCCTCTGTGGCTTTCTGAGATGGTAACCCTTTGCAGCAAGAGAGAGCCTCGTCTTTCTTCTGCTGAGCGACTGCTGATTTTGAACTGTTGACCTTGAAAAGGGGCTTATTGGCTGCCATGCTTAGGCACCTTGGAGAATGAGAGGAGAGGCCAGTAGTGCAGTCCCTTGGCTTAGCTGCCCAAAGCAGGGTCTTTTAGACCACCCAGGAGAGCACTGCCCCTTTCTCCCCCATCAGGATGCCCCTGCAAAAGGTCTTTGGGTGGGGCAAGCTATTTGTGCCCCATTACTAGTCTCTGGGTGGGGCAAGCTATTTGTGCCCCATTACTAACTGGAAGCTCGGTGACGCAGACCTGTCCGGGGCGCCATGGGAGACAGGCCTGGGCATCTGTTTCCCTGAAGATTACAGCCAGGGCTGCCTGTGTGTGCCCTCATCTGCTGCTGGAGCAGCTGCGGAATCCCTGGTGGTGCCTGCCTGACAGCAGCCCAGAGCATGGCCTCCGAGCCTGGGGCAGCATGGTTAGCGCCCTTGGAGGCTGATCTGTAGGGCAGCATTTAGAACCACCAGCTGCCCCAGGCATGAACACGGTGGCAGTCCATGACAGCCATGGGAATAAATCAGAAACCACTGGATGGCAGGAGGGTCGTTTGTGTGTGTTTGTTTTATGATCAGGCAGGTGTGTCTGCTGAGTAGACACTAGCTTCACAATAGGAGTTGAGCGGGCCACCATGTTTTGGAAACTTGACCCTAGGCGTAGGGAACGTTCAGCCCACAGGCCATATTGTTGTTGGGTGGCATCGGGTTAGAACCAACTCACAGGAACCCGATCTGTATCCAACAGAATGAAACAGCACCCGCTCTTGCCTTGCTCACCGCTGACCCAAGGCGGTCCAGCATTTGACCTCTGGACTGCTGCTTCCTTGAGCATGGATGGTGGATCCAAGCCAGACTAAATCCTCAACAACTCCAGTCATTTCTCCATTGATCACCTCTTGGTCCTGTTGTGAGGATTTTGATCTTAGTGTTGAGTTGTAGTCCATTCTGAAGGCTGCAATCATTGATCTTCATCAGCAAGTGCTTCAAGTCCTTCTCACTTTCAGCAAGCAAGCTGTGCCATTTGCATATCATAGTTTGCTAATCAGCCCTCCTCCAATCCATATAATAAGGTCTGTGAAATCAACAATACCAACTAACATCACACCTCTCAGCAAAGAGAGGCAGTTCCAGCCATCATATTAGGAGTGGATTAATTCAATGTTTGTCCAGGATGGCCAGCAAGTGATGTTATCAATATCCAAATGGCCCTGGGCAGAAAAAAAAAAAGGTTCCACACCCCTGGTGTGTGGAGAGGAAATAGAAGGCAGCCTTGTGTGGGGGGAAGGCTACTGTGATGCCCAGAGAGGTAAGGTTTCTACACTTCAGTCCAGCCAGTCAAATGTCCATTCTCCTGGACGTCTAAATAAAAGACAGTCTTACGATTTGAGCTAGCTCTGTTCTGAAACCAACATCCAGTCCCTGGTCTGACATCATCGTGCGGAGCTTAAGGGTGCTATCCGTGATGCTGGAAGGTCCCCCACTGGCGTTTCAAACGCCTGCAGGTGGACAGGTTTCAGGGGAGCTTTCCGACAGGAAGAAAGGCTGAGTGATCTGCTGCTGAAAACGAGCCCAACAAAGACCCTGGATGTTCTTAATAGAGGGCCTCTCTGTCTTAACCTTTCTTGTTGTTGCTTTTTTAAATGGTCCTGCTTCCTAAAATGCATCTGGCCCGACAGCACACTTAAGAGGAGTCCTCGTGGTGTCAGGACTAAGCACCGAGCTTTGATCTGCAAGCTCAGCAATGTGGAGAGAACTACCAACTGCTCCTCCGGTAGAAAGACAGTCCCTGGAACTCACAGGCCCGTTCTCGTCGGTCCTCCAGGGTCACTCCGCGTCCTCATCAACTCCAGGGCAGTGACTGGTTTTGCTCTTTGTATCACCAAAACAACAATCATGTAAGGGAAAGTTAAAAAATTACATCACAAAAGTTAGATTTGCTTTACACAAATCAGTCCCGGGTGTATTGAGTCGTGGGCCAGAGACATAGGTAGGCTATGGGCATCATTTGGGTACCTCTGCTCTGGGAAAGTTGTGGGTGGGTTGGGGGCCCACTGCTGCTGGCCCTGGGGAGGACTGCCCTCCTAGTGGCTGGTGGCCACGTGGGCAGCTTTGTGGCCACAGCAGTTTTTAACGCCCCGCATCGTAATGAGAGAATTGTGACCTTACCAAACAGTGGCTTACAGTGGTTGTGTTTCATGTTAGGGAGGCGATTGGGCCTGGCCCTTGGCTTAACATATCTGGTGCACGTGATCTGCTCCCATTTAGAATAATTGGAAATCAGTTCTCGCTGTTTGAGCTTTTTGGCAAAGACTTGAGAAAGTCCTGGGGGAAAGAAGAATGCTTTGGACACTGATTTGCCAACCCCACAACTCTGTTCATTTGGAAGGGAATAGATGGGAGGGAGGGGGGAGGGCCTGGAGGGAGGGACCTGGCTTCCCCACTGACCCCAGAGCTCCCAAAAGTGAACATTCCCTTGGGGCTGGGGCCCTCCCTGCTTCTGTAAGTCTCCACTGCCTTCTATGGAACCATCGCAGGGGTTGGGCTTGGGATAGGGGGAGGCTATCGTTCCGAGGGAGGATTGTGGCCTTTGTCGCTGCTCATTGGGAAGCAGTGGGCATGGGGTAGGATCAGAGATGCGTGGCACTGAGCAGATTGGTCTGGCTGTATCTGGCTGGGGATGCATGGATGTGAGTGGAGCAACACGGGGTTTGTTGCTTTGCATCCTCGCCGCCTGCTCTGCATGGGGCTGCCTCCCAGACCCTCTCTCTCTCTCTCTCTCTCTCTTTCTGCTCAGTCGATTCTGCCAGGGAGAAATGAGTCCACAGGTACCACCACGTCCGATACTCAGCCAGGCTTATTCTCTCTGTGATCAATGTCGTGTTTGGGCAACAACAAATCTATTTTTAATTCTCTTTCCTCCCAGCTTGGAAGAAAGGGTGAACCCACTCATCCCCACCACAGACCTCTCCTCCTCCGCCTTCCCCTGGAATGTCAGCTGGATTACAACTGGGGTGTCACAGCTGCCTCCACATCTGCTTGCAGGGGGCTGCGTGGCATCCTGGTGGTCTGGTGCTGTCTTTGTAGCCCTCTCTAGCATGATGTGGAAGATTGGCTTTGCTCTCTGGCCAGGGCCACCTGGAGCAGACTGTGCCCACTGGAGTGAAGGTGTCAGAACCAGGAAGGACGGCCTTGCTGGTGACTGAGGGGCCAGGCAGGGTTGGCTTGAGCGTGCTGCACCGCTGGTCCAAGTGGACAGGTGGCACCAGGGGCAGCTCAGAAGCAAGCATAGAGGGTGGAGAAGTAGATCTGGGTGCTGGCTTCTCTTGCTAGCGGGGTTGCCTATGGCCCCAGGAGGGCTAACATGACACAGAACCCCTGTCTTGGTCAAGAAGGTCTCAGGGTGTCTTTCCACACTTTTCTTTGTTTCTCAACTCTGGTCCCCGCCTCTGGTGATACCCACCTTCTCCCCCATCTCCTCAGGGTTCTCCTCTTGTTTCTTCCCCCTTTTGGGGGGGGGGTTCCCTTTCCCTGCTCTCTCCCAGCCTCTTGGGTGGAAGGAGTCTGGAGACTGGAGCACCCTCTTCTTCCTGCTGAATGTTGCCTGCCTGCATGTGGGCACCAGCTTTCTCAGGACAGTGGGGAGGAGAGGGTGGGGCTGGAGTTATCCTCTTCTGTGTAGGAGATTGGATTCGATTTCTGGCTTAGGTACCTGGTGGTGCCGCCACTCATCTGTCCAGGGAGGCTTGTGTGGTGCTATGTTATCGAGCGGGCTCCAAGGGAGCTTCCAGATTCAGACGGACGAGAACATGGTTCCGCCACAGCAGACCCTGCACCTCTCAGCCACACAGGCAGCAGCCAATCACGGACATGCCCCAGGGGCAGGCAGCTCTCTCCTTGACTTTGCCTTGAGAGCAGCACACACACAGCAACCATTTGGGGTGCAGTTGCTGCCTTCCGGGGCTGTTGAGGGAACAGAATAATAAAGGTGTCCCTAGCAGCCTTGGTATACCACTAGGGGTCAGGTACACTCATAAATCCTCTGGGACGCCCAGGACATGGGCTTCTGCTCCTCTCGGCACAGATGAGGAAGAGGGTCTGGGGAGGTCACGTGGCTCGGACA
>NW_022103898.1:17292640-17294267 GCF_000313985.2 Echinops telfairi
GAGGAGACAAGCCCTGGGCAGGCCAGACCCTTGGGCAGTGCCTGGAATCACCAGCTACTTCAGCTGCTAGAGAAGACCAGGGGTGGGGGTTGGTAGGTGGTATGGCCTAGGGGAGGGGGCTTCGAGAGATATCGGAGCCAGTGGTTGGTGCAGAGGAGTGCAAGTCTGAGCTCAAAATCACAGTGAACGTGGAGGTGCTACTTCCTGTGTGCTGGTCTCCTGGACAGTCATTTCACCTGCCCCAGGCCCCACAAAGATGGCTGTTCTTATCTCTACTCTATAGCGGGGACATGGAGATACAGCCAACTTTGTGGTTGGGATTTTGTTCTAGGCAGCCCGGCCCCAGGCATCATCTCACTGCATTCATTTAAACCCTGACCTTGTTCCTTCCTTCTTGTGCTACCGTGGGCCAACTCCTTCATCTTCCTGGTCCTTGCTTTACTCCCCCCAGTAAACTGAAAACCCAGGGCACTGATGTAAGTCATCAAACCCAAACTCATTGCCAATTCTGACTCGGGGTGACCCTATAGGGCAGGGCAGAACTGCCTCTGTGGGTTTCCACGATTTTAGACAGCCTCATCTGCCTTCTGAGGTGGGGCTTGTGGATTCGAACCACCCACCTCATGGTTCATCAGCTCAATGCATGACCCACTATACCACCAGAGCTACATCAGAGCCAGTGGTAGAACTCTCGCGCTCCACCTGGGAGATGACATTCAGTTTCCAGCCGATGTGTGTAGTGATGACATATTCAGCAGTTCAAAACCACCATCCTCTCCTCGGGAGAAAGTTGAGGCTTGCTACTTCTGTCAAAGAGTTACAGTGTAGGAAACTCTTGGGGAGAGTTAGAGCCTGCCCTGCAGGGTTGCTGTGACTGTACTGACTGATGGCCGTGATTTGGGAGTTTGGGGAGTGCCTCATGCTAGGGCAGGCTTGTCTGCTACTGTGTTGGCGACTAGGTATCAGCTGAGCTTCCTGGGAAGCCTGACCAGGATCCAGAGCCAGTTGATCTATGTCAGAAAACCCGCCATGGAAGGCCCTGTGGGCCACCTTGGTCTAATGTTACTTATGCCGGCAGCCTCGAGTAGGCGACACTTCTGGTATCTGTGTGTGGGAGTGCCTTGTGTTGGGGAGGCCAATTTGACATTGACAGCAACTAACAACCAATTAGGATCAATAGCACCTCCCTCGTGGGGTTCCGGTGAGTCCCAGGTGAGGGCAGCGGGCAGAAACCCTCACTCCCGTGTGATGACGGCTGGTGACCAGGAGAGGTTGAGGAAAGGTCCCTGCAGAGGAAGGACATTTTCACCTGGTATGTGGGCAGCACTCATGCTGGGGACTGGCCTCCCTGCTAGTCAGCAGGTTCTGCTCCGACCTCCTACCTCCTCCAACCTCCCAGCACCAGCCTCCTCCTGCACGGGAAACCAGGAGGCCCGTCCAGTTGGCACCACTGCCGGTGGGGCTCCCTGGAGCAGATGGGGACGTGAGGCCTCCGTGAGCGCTTCATCCATTCACTCCACAGGTGTTCATTGTGCACCTATTGTGTCCTCAGCTGTGCCTCGTGGGTGAGGAAGCCCGAACAGTGAGCACTTGAGGCTGCAAAGCAGCGGTTCTCAACCTGTGGGTC
>NW_022103898.1:17295311-17297239 GCF_000313985.2 Echinops telfairi
ATGCACTTTACACAACTGATGTATGTATCGATTGTGATAAGAGTTGTATGAGCCCCTAATAAAATGGTTAAAAAAATAAAATAAAAATAAAAACTTATAAGCAGCCTTCTAAGGTACAATATTGGTTTCTTCCGTCCATAGTGAAGAAGAGTGAACGACTCAGATTCAAAGAAACAATTCGTCCACAGGATTCAGGGCCCGCATGGCCCACGGCCTCCCTTAGCCTGAGGCCGGAGAGCTAGAGAGTGCCACTGCTGACCCCCTCTGGGGGGGTCACCATAGCAGGCCCCAGACCAAGAGGGAGGGAGATATGAGATCCAAATATACTGTTGTTCGGTGCTGTAGCATCCATCGCGATGCCATCTAACAGTGGTCCCTGTATTCCACAAGACAAAATAGAAAACCAGAACAAATAACCAGGCAGACTTGTCTGTTAGAAACTGGTAGACCTCCCTCGGCTATGGCTCTTAGATGCCTGTCAAACTTAGACGTGAACCCGAACCCTCTCCCTCAGATCACCTTACAGCCCAGCAGTAGACAGGTCTATCAAGTGAACAATAGTTCCGTGAGGAACGGTCAGCTATAGATGGCTCGAAGGGTATTGTTGGCCCAAAATCCAGGCTCACAGACAGAGGGAGCAGGAAAGAAGGGTGAATGGGAATGGGGAACCCAGGGGAAAGTGGGAAGAAAGCTGCTATATTGAGGCATTACAGCTGTTGTCCAGAAACAAAATGTTTATAAATTGTTGAATGGGAAACAAATTTGCTCTCTATAAATTTTCACCCAAAGTACAATAAGATATTCCACTGGATGGATGGATAGATAGATAAGCTAGATTAGACAGACAGACAGACGAGCTGAGGAAAGCGAGGGATACTATGGCTGATATCATAAGGAAGCCCTGGTGGCCCTGTGAGTTTGGCATTGCATTGCTAGCCACAAGGTTGGAGGTTCAAACCCACTAGCTCCACTAGAGAAAGATGTGATTGTTCCTGTAAAGATTTAGTCCAGGAAACACTATGTAGAGTCACTATGAAATCAGAATTGACTTAATGATAGTAGATTTGGTTTGGGGTATAATAAAGACCAGGATTGGAGGAGATGTTTTAAGTCCTCCCCTCCCTCCTCCTTCAAGGGAGCCACCTTGGCATAGTGGGCTGCACATTCGACTACAAACTACAGTTCTCCTCCAGCTCACCTCTCGTCCCTCTTACAGCTGGAGGAAGAGGTACAGCTACCAAGTACAGCTCCAGGCAACTTCTCTGGGAAGGGAAGGCTTAGGCGGGGTTCTGATTGGCTGTGCTTCTATCCTGTCTATTCCTGGGGGAATCCCAAGTGTTGGGTGCACTACCCATTGATACCCCCCTCTTCCCATTGTGTGGAGTGGACCCTGACTTGCAGTGTCCCTACCAGACAAGCAGAACTGCCCTAAGGAGCTTTGATGCCCGAAGAAGTGCAGTCTTTATGGGAGCAGACGGCCTCGCCCTTCTCCCAGGTAGACTGATGGGTGTGAACGGCGCTCCTGACCTTCGGTGCTTCACCACTGTGCCTCTGGACTCCTTCTCAGGAGCGGGGAAGTATAACTAACTGGTCCGTGCCTGCCGGCTCCACCCAAGGCACCTGGAAGTCTTTGACATAGAGGTGAGGAGCCATGAAATTTGAGCTGAGAACATGGGGGGGCGGTAGGGGGGGCAGGGTGAGTCAGTGAGACTAAGGGTGTGTGAATGGGGTTACAGGGAGGATGGGGTGGAGAGAGTTATAGTGGGCTCATACTTATCGGCTAAACTTTAGGTGACATGGAAATATTTTTCTTCACCATTGACTATACTAATGCGGAACTTATCATCATATATACAGTGGCCCCAATGAGCTCATTCCTGAAATGCCACCATCTCTTGCCATTGTCTGTCCCTAAATGGGCCATCTGC
>NW_022103898.1:17297800-17303265 GCF_000313985.2 Echinops telfairi
GAACCCATTCGGCATTCTCAGGGTGTACCATCTGCGATGATTTCTGAGGCCACTAACTTAAGGACAAGCACATTGGGTCCTAAATCTTGCTTTGCCTCTGATTAAGAAGCTTCTCACTATAAAAATGTTATATGAGCATCTCAGCGTGGTTTACTCCCAGAACCTCTCCACTTAACTGACTTCATGCCAGAGGACAGCCATCGGGCTAGAGTTGTGTGGCTATGAATCCGATTGTTGCCATCATGAGTCATAGTACAGGCGCCACCTTAGAGCTCGAACCTCCACCAAGCCCCTGGTGTCATTTACATTCTTCCTAACCCAGTGTGGGACTTCAGCAGCAAGCCCCCCAGAGAAGAACCCCAACTGTCCTGCTGGGATGAGAGGCAGGAGATGGTAGATGGTTCAACTCTCATCTCCACCACTGAGTAGCTGTGTGACTCATAGGATGTAGACTAACTCTTCTGTGCCTCACTTTCCTCATCTGTAAAATGCAGATAATAGCAGCATGTATCTGATGGTATTACAAGGAAGAAAGGAATTAGTGATTTGGAGTGCCTAGAACAATGCTTCGTATGTAGGAGGGTCTCAGTATATATTGTCATTGTTGCTGTTGTTGTTGTTGAGTTGGCCTCGACGCATGTGATACAAACAGAAATGGCTCCATTCGGTTGCAGATCAGATTATTGTGATCTGTGGAATTTTTATTGATGAATCTTTGGAAGTAGATCACCAGACCTTTCTTCCAAGTTTCTCTGTGTCCAGAGGTTGTGTTCAGCACCGTAGCCTCACTTAAGCCTCCATTGATGGATGGGTGGTAGCTGAGCATGAAGTGCATTTGCTGGAAAGGGAACCTGGGTCCTCCCTGTGGAAAGCAAGATTCCTGCTGCTGGACCACCTCGCTTCGCTTGAGTATATCTCCCTATTGTTACTTATGTCCGTCTTCTCTGCCACCACCGCCATCACCATCACAGGACCATCACCAACAACAACACCATCCTCACCCACATCACGGTTGATCATTCAGAGAGATTCACAGCCACAAACCTGGGATTGAACTCCTGGCCCTGCCCCCGACTCTTCGGTGGTTTGGGGCAGATATTAGCCTTGTGAGTTTCAGTTAGCCCAAACCACTTGTCTCTGGTGATGCTTCATTCCAACACTTAGTAGTAAGCACATAGCAGAGAGGAGACACAGCGATTCATTCACTGGCCAGTGTATTCTCACCCAGCGTCTGCTGTTTATCCGAGTATGTTCCCAGTTGGGGATGCATGCATTCAAAGATGCATGGTACCTGATTCCTAAGAGCCTATTGTTCCATGGGCATCCCCAGGTAGTACAAACAATTAGCATGCTCAGCTACTAGCTGAAAGGTTAGATTTTTCAGATCCACTTGGAGGTGCTTCTAAAGGAAGAAAAGGACCTAGCAGTGAACTTCCCAACAGAAACACAGCCATTGAAAACCCTATGGGAAGCACAGATTTGCCCCGACACACACATCACCCTGCGTCAGATTAGACAACGTAGGATTCTGTTGTTTCCTGAGAGTGCAGGGGTGACCAGAGAGGAGTCCCTACAGAAAGGCAGAATGGAAGGTTCTAGGAGAACAGCAGGGCCAGCAAAGGTGAGCTCATATCTGCCAGAGGGAATTAGGGAGGCTCCACGTAGGTGATGTTGGCAGAGCAAGACCTTCCCATTTGTGGGGGACCCACAGGCCTGAGTGATGGGGAAGATGTTGGGGTGTCCTGCGGAAGGGTACATGGTGGGCAGTCTGGGAGAAAGGTCACAATTAGGTCTCCGGTCTTTTCCTCTTGGGCCAAGTTTCTTGTCACCATTTTATATTCCCTGTTCCAAAAGACCCCGGCGCTGGCATCCGCTGTTTGCATTCCCTGACTTAAGTAACTGCTCTTTGTGTCGAGGTCACTTGAGTGCATGATAAGAGCACGGCAGCTGCGTTGCATGCATGCGAATAAAGTTGCAAACAGAGTGAAGTCATCCACATGCTTCGGCCATCGTTCTCTATCCTCCCTTCAGGACGATAAAAGGGATCCAAGTGGCATGGAATCCAGACAGCCAGTGGCTTGTCTTTCCTACCACATTCCTCACCCCTTCCAGCCAGAGAGGGCCGAAGCACTCCATGCGCCATCCCTCGGCCTCGGCGAGGTGTGGCCAGTGTTGCTTACGTGTGCAGCCTTGCCCTGTTCTCTTGTCATGTCCCAGGCCGCCCACTGTGTCTCGTGGTGGCCCCCTCTGTGGGAGGCGAGCTCTGGTCTATAGGGTTTGCATTGGTCAATGACTCAGAAATAGACCTTGTTCGGAGGAACCCTAGGTGGTCTCGAACCCCCGATCTCTCTGTTAGCAGTCAAGCACGGTCACTGTGTGCACCACTCCTCCCTCCTCCTTCACTAGAGCAAATGAATGTAGTGAGCACGGTCTGGCTCTAATCACAATCAACTCATTGCCATCGAGTCAGTTCTAACGCATAACGTGCAGACCTGACAGTGCAGAGAGTAGCTCTGCTCCTGTGAGTTTCCAAGGCTGTAAGCCTTTCTGGAGTAGACAGGCTTCCATTTCTCTTGCAGTGTAGTGGGTGAATTTGAGCTGCGGACCTTGAAGTTAGGAGCCCAATACATCATTCACTGTGCCACCAGGGCTCCTTATAGAAATGATACAAAGAAAGTCCCTTGCCATCAAGTCAACTCCAACTCATTGCTTTACAGTCTCAGAAACCCTGTAATCTTTACGGGAGCAGACAGCCTCATCATTCTCTCGTGTAGTGGCTGGTGGGTTTGAACCATCACCCTTGTGGTTACCAGCTCAATGCCTAGGCCACATAAACCATCATGGTTATTCATAACGTGGTACAATTCATAATTGTACCAAGTATTTAAATTATGCAGGCAGAGGAACGTCATGGTGGAGTGGTTATGTATTGTGCTGCAAACCACAAGATCAGCAGTTCGAAACTATCAGCCACTCCTTGAGAGAAAGACAAGGCTTTGTGTTCCTGTAACAGCTACAGTCCTGAAAACCCAGATGGGGCGATTCTCGTCTGCCTTACAAGGTCTCCACGAGTCAAAATTGACTTCATAGTGCTGAGTTTGGACAGCTTGCTGTTGCTAGATGTGTTAGGCTGGGCTGCATAGAGAAGCAAAACCAGCGGCACTCCGTTATGTGTAAGAAAGACCTTTGTATCAAGAGGTCACGTTCTATGAAGAAAGCAAGCCCCCCTACAGACAGGCCCAAGAGAGGGGCTGCATGGTGTGTGTGTGTGTGTGTGTGTAATTCAGGCTGCGGTACAGCACTGATGAAACTCATCACTGTCCTGTGGTCCTTTAATATTTCCTCCCCTTACTATGAAGGCTTATGTTTCACGTCATTAATATTGTTAGGCCTACGTAGGTTCAGGCACATAAGGCACATCGTTTGGTGCAGGAATGCCAGGAGGATGGCCCTCCAGAAACAGTGGTGGGAGCAGTGGTTCCCTGAGGATACGCGAAGACTGAGGGAAGAGAGGGGAAAAGCTGATAGCAATGATGACTGTGGAACTTCACGGGAGGAGAGTGAATAACGGAACTGTAAGTGAAATATGTAATAATGGAATATTAATAATAATATATAACAAGGGTTCCTGGAGGGAAGAGTGGGGGGGAGGGAAGGGAAAAGAGTTTAAGAAGAAAGAAAACCTTTTGAAACTGATTGTAGTAGCAATTGTACAATTATGCTTGAACTAATTGAAGGATGGAATGTTATGACATCTGTAATAGCTCCCAATAAAATGATGAATTAATGAAAAAACAAATAAAATGTAGTTTAAAACAAAAAACGAAACAAGCATCCCAGTTCAGTCCAACTCAAGGCCGTGGGCCTCCTTCAGATTCAGGTAGCTTGAGGCCTGTGGCACAGAAAGGTGAAGCAGGAACGGGGAGATCACAGGCTGGTGGGTACAGAATCGAGTGGATCCACGGTCAGTGGGGATGTGGCAGGGTGCCTGCCAACAGCTCTCAGGTTGGCGCCCAGCATCAGCAGCCCACACAGGCCCCGCCTCCCTGAAGGTAGTCACAGTCCCAGGAAGCAGGGCGGGTGAAGGGGCAGAGAGGAGGAGGAATGCCTAGTTTCTCTCTTCTAGAAAGGCACCCCCCCAAGGAGGCATCATCAGACTGTGATGTGATTGACATGTGGGACGCCGCCCCTACCTCCACATAAGTACTACCAAGTTGACCTAAAATCTGACTGCTACACCAGACAATGTTCTGAAAGCTATAGATCTTATATATGTGTGTGTGTGTGTGTACATGTCTTCACAATTGTACTGTGAATTAGTATAGTATTGTATGCATATATGTATATATATTATGTCATCAAGTCGATAACGACTCATTGTGATCCTATATAGGATTTCTGAGACTGTAAATCTACAGGAGCGGAGAGAGCCTCATTGTTCGATCTTGGGGTGGCTGGTGGAACCACTGACCTTGTAGTTAGCAGAGGCATTGAACTGGCATTCCAATTTAACTAGGGAGCAAGCTGAGAGGTTTAAGTCGTGGGCATAAGGACACAAGGCTAATAAACATCCAAGTCGGGGTTTGAACCCAGGAAAGCTGCCCCTGAAGTCTTAGCTCCTAACATCGACAAAGAATGCAACCCCTCTTTTCACAGCTAACCCCTCAAGTTAGCTGGTCACCCACTCCCGTCATACCCTGCCAGTAGTGTCTTGGGCGGGGTGATAACTGGTTAAAACTTAATATTCAGATCCATGCTGCCCCAGCTCTTTGGCAGTTTCAGATATAAATCTACCTGAGAGATGTGTAAGTACAAATTATACAATTTGATTTTTAAGTGCTTTTTCCAGCAATATAAATAATGAAGTGTGTTGGAACTGGCAGGTATAGTACATTAAATTGAGTGCAATTAAAACACTGTGATATTTTTAAATGAACAAGGGGAAAAAAAGTGGGAAGATGGAAAAATCAGAGGTCGTTCCCACAGCCTCCCAGCTGCTCTCTGCGAAAGGGACTGGATAGCGTCTTGGTAACAATGGCACCCCGAGCCCAGGTGCCACCGCAGCCGATTGAACATAAAGAGCACGTTGATTTCCATCCTGCACACCAGGCAGCTGGCATTTCCCACCGCATCTTCTTGGATTTTGCCTGAGCGCCGAGGACGAGGGAGGCTGCTGAGAAGACACCCTCGTCGAAATGATGACTGGCTTCTGGGTACTGTCTCGGTGAGACAGACAGACAGCCTAGCGCCAGGCTTCTCTCTGCTTCACACAGAGGAGGAGGAGGAGGGGTCGGCCTGGCTCACGCGCCTGGGTGGGCTTTGTCCTTTCCAGAAGCCAACAGGAATGGAGGGGTCAGTGCAACTGTGAAGGTGGCTTTTCTTGCCTCTCCCAAAGGCTTGGTGTTGGGGGATCTGCTTTTGACCAGAAGTTATTCTCAAGCACAAGACAGGGAGAGCTGTTCCTC
>NW_022103898.1:17312601-17314013 GCF_000313985.2 Echinops telfairi
ATATTTTTTCCACATAGCTTCATCACTTATGAAGTGGCTTCCATTTCTCTAACCCTTCCGTAAATGTTTACAGGAGAAGACGGTCTCAGCTTTGTCACTCAGAGCCTCCGGTGGTTTCGAACTGCTGATCAGTTAGCAACCCAATGCATGACTCTCCACGCCACCAGGACTTCTTTAGGGGAGCTCTGCTCTGTCCTACGGGGTCACTATGATTCAGAATCGACCCCATGGAAAATGAGTTGTTGTTGTTGTTGTTTAACCCTTCCCTGGAGAAGTCTGCATTCCTTGAATTAACCACATCAAAACAGGAGTTTTGACATCTTCACAGGATGCAAATTGTGCTCTTTTTAAATGCTCTTTGAGTTTGGGTCCAAACAGAGGCCTGAAGCAGCACGATCAGGGCTGTAAGGCAGGTGGGATAATGTTTACCCTCCAGTTCTCATTTCCCCTCAAGATAGTCTAGGATATCAGTACAGCCCTCAAAGAAAGAACAGGTATATTGGGTTGGAAAATCCCTTAGTCCAACTTTCCTGGCCTTTTCTACTGAAGCAATTTTCAATTTCCTTCTTCATCATAAGCCGCTGTGATCATTCTGTCCTTCAAGAAAGTCTTTACGTATTAAACCTTGGCCTTCCAAAAAACAGTTACCATAACCTTGTGAGCTTATCTCTTTGATTACATATTTGACTTGAATATAACTGACCTCACAGATCTTCCCATGAGCCACTGTTTGGATTGGGCCTAGTTTTTGGCATTGTGGTTCCACATTGGACTTCCAACTGCAGGGTCAGCAGTTTGAAACCACCAGCTGCTCCTCAGAAGAAAAATGAGGCTTTCTACTCAGGGAAAGAGTTACAGTCTCAGCAGATGGACATTGGGCCTCCACTCCACTTCTATTAAACTGGCATTCTATGATGCTCACCTTGCTGACATGCTGAAGACAAATGGTTGCATAAGCAAATGTAGTGAAGAAAGCTGATGGAGCTCGGCTATCAAAAGATATAGCATCTGAGGTCTTAAAGGCTTGAAGATAAATAGGCGGCCATCTAACCGAGAAGCAACAAAGCCCACATGGACGAAGCACACCAGTCTGTGTGATTACAAGGTGTTGAAAGGATCAGTTATCAGGCATCAAAGAACAAAAAATCATATAATCATGAATGAGGGGGAGTACGGAGTGGGGACCCAAAGCCCATCTGTGGGCAACTGGACATCCACTTACAGAATGGTTGTGAGGAGGAGACAAGCCATACAGGGTGCAGTATAGCAATGATGAAACATTCAACTTTCCTCTAGTTCTTAAATGCTTCCTCCCCCCACTATCGTGATCCCAATTCTATTTTACCAATCGGGCTAGACCAGAGGATGTACACTGGTACAGATAGGAACTGGAAACATGGGGAATTCAAGAC
>NW_022103898.1:17314377-17319210 GCF_000313985.2 Echinops telfairi
GTGATAGGAGTTATACGAGCCCCCAATAAAATGATTAAAAAACGAAAAGAGTTACAGTCTCGGAAACCCACAGGGCATCTCTCCCCCATCCTGTAGACTCTCTAGGAGCCGCATGAACTCCATGGAAGTGAGCTTGGTTTTGTGTTTTGAAGGAGACTTAGTGTGTAACTGAGAGAACGTCTCTAGTCGTACACTGATCACAGAGACACATTTAAACGCGTTTCGAATAAGCCCATGGACGCATGAACTGCAACCCTAGTGGTAATACCTGGAGAAGGATGGAGGACAGAGAACAAGAAGGAAGACCCTCAACCAGAGAGATGGACCAGTGGCCGCAATCCTGAGCTCACCCCTGACAGTGGTGAGGCAGTGGCCGGCGGAATGTTTCTTTCCCTGCTACATTGGGGGCCTGGAACGGCCCCTAACAAGAACAGCCTTCCTTTGCGTACACTCAGAACAGCCCTCCCCACTCGGGTGTTTTTCCAAATCGGCGTTTTCATCTGCGGGGTCATTTTTATCACTTTCATGTGGTTTCTCTCCAAGTCCTCTAGATTCTTCCTGAATTGAGTCAATAACATCCCATATCTTTGAAGTCTTTTTTTTTAAATTCCAGCTTGGCTTGGTGTTCCTCCCATCTGTCTGCTGTTTCTCTCAAACCCTGGGTCTCCGTCTCGTCATCTTCCTTTTTTCCCCTCTTATCACAGAGCCCTGCTTGGCTCTTGCCTCTCTGCCTGCATTCCCTGCTCTGCCTGGTGCCTCACAGCCCCTCACCCTGTGACCTTGGCCACTGCACTATGGGGACACCTGTGACTCACTTCTAGACCTTTAAGGTTCTTCTTCCAAGCGTTTAGACAAACACAGAGTACAAGCTGTGGGTTCAGAGCCGAAGGGGTGGGGAGCCCCAGGCCAGGGTCAGCGGTGTGGCAGGCAGACCGGATCATGAAGGGCCACAAGCACCCACCACTCAGCAGAATCATCGCTGGGGAAGCAGGGACCGTGTGCTAGGCACTCCCAGGAAAGTACATACACAAGACTCAGACTCCTGACACCAGGAGAGAAATGCAGTGAGTTCCAATGGATTTCCAGCCCCGGAATTACCTTTTTTAATATGTTTTTGACAAAGGCTTACTCAACACATTGGGCTCCTATGGGTTGTATATTGAACTGGTAATGCCAAAGTCAGCCTCGGTCAAACCCACCAGCTACTTCTGGGCGGAAGATGACGCCGTGTGTTCTGGTCAAGATGTACAATATTTCAAACCCTATGTCGGGTGGCAGAAAGCCTTGCTGGCCCTGGTATGCACTGGGCTGCTCACGACAAGGCCAGCAGTTTGAAACCACCAGCTGCTCCATCGGAGAAAGAGGAGGCTCTCTACACCTGTCAAAGAGTTACAGTCTCGGAAACAGAGGGGCAGTTTAAACTTTGCTGTTGGTGTAGTGGAAAGTTTGAACTTGGAGCGTTTGGACAGCCGAGCTATCACTATACTTGGTTACTTCTATGAAATATTTGCAAGTGTGCCCTGTGTGTGGGTGGGGGGGAGGGGGTGACTAGGAGATAAGCATTTGTTTCTTCTATATATATGTGTGTGTGTGTGTGTGTGTGTGTGTGTGTGTGTGTGTGTGTGTACATGTATATCCATGTCATGTCACACATATCTTTGGTTGTTGCTGCTGTGACAAAACTGTATACATTATTCTTGCAAAATTACATATGCTGTGGCATTTAGCAAACAAGGTTCCTTATTCCTGTGTCTTTACACATGCCATCATTTGCCTGAGTCAGGATGAGCACCCCTCACGCACCCACATTGGGTGCTGCCCTTCCCATCACCAGAAAGCACAGTGTCTGCTGTCAGGAGAACGATGCTCCGCTCCCCTTTCTTTCCTGATGCCCCCCTGGGAACATTGGCTTCTGTAGGTATACCTATCTTTACCTTTGTTATGAATGTGGGGGACACAGCATCCATCATGGATTTGTGGCTGATGAACTGCACTCAGTGGAGTACCCAGCAGATTCCCCCCTGTTATGCTTCTAGAACTCATTGTCTTCTGCAGAGCTGCATAGTATTCCCTCCTATGGATGGGCTGCTTGATATGTGTCCAGTCATCCGTTGGTAGGGATTTAGGTAGTTTCCATCTTTTTGCCATTGTGAATAACGTTGCAACAAATACAGGGATGCATTGAGAAACATTTTGATTTCCCTACGTATCTGATGTCCAAATCTTATGGAGTTAAATGATCTGAGAAGGCTTATTATTGACCTTGAAGGACGAGGTTGGTGAATCACAGATTGTAGATCCAATCTGGCGCACCATTGGCTTCTGTAAATAAATTCCAATTGGGACGCAGCTGGCACATTGTCTGTGGCTGCTTCTGCCCGACAATGGCCGTGTTGAATGCTTGCAACGGAGACCATCTGGCCCACAGAGCCAAAAATATAAGGACCTTCAGAAGAAAAACTGGGCACCCCTTATTTAAACTACCCCTCCCATCTTGAGAGGAGTCATAACATGTCCCGGTACCCATGTTGTATATAACTTACAGACTTCAGCTCTATTGGTTATTGATACCTGTTGTGGCTCTCCTTTATTTAACTAGCTGGTCCATTTTAGGCCAGTCCAGGTCTCTTTCAGATGTTTGAATGGAATGTTTCCACATAGCAGCGGGCTTGCCATTGGTTTGCTGTGTGGTCAGCAGGGTCCCTCACCTGTAGCCACCTGACTCTTGCTCCCCTGGTTTTATCTCCAGAGTCTGGCCTTTGGGGGGGAAGCACCACTGTAACCAGAGCCACTGCAGCTTAGTTTGTTATCAGCAAATCTCTTCATAATGTGCACCCATATCTTTCACAGCCAAAGGGTCACCGTATAACACAGACTGCTAGGGCCTTTCCTGCATAGAAATTGAGAACCATCTTTGGGAAGCAGACTCTTAAAGAGCATTTAGAAAATAAAAGAAATCAAATTGAGGCTTAAAGGCGGGCCATGATAGGGTGAAAAATGTCGTGCATTTTGGAGCCAGATCTTGTTAGGACCTTGGGCCAATAGCCTAATGTGCCTCGTTTTCAGCACACTGTTCTCTGCCTGGGAGAGAACCTCTGCCTCCCAGATCTGGAGAGGTGATGGAGGGAGATGCCGTAGAAAAGGCCAGAAGGGTCATCTCCCCATATGTCAGCGTTGGGGGTGGAGATTCTAGTATTATTTACAGATAGGTCCTCTGGTATGCCTTTCCATCATTGGGTACTGTTTATTCTAGAACTTTCTCTGATCAGAGGGCTTCGTGGAAGGCCAGCGTTTCCAAGCCTTTCAGCCATGCTGTTTCAGGCTGTTCTGACCCCAAGCCTACCTGCTCACCTGGGCCCCATTGTTTTTGCCTACCCACACTGGCCTTTGTCTTTTCTTTGTCTTCAAATATCCCACGTGCTTTCTTTGTTGTTGTTGTTTTCTCTATTGTAGCCTTCTCTTTAGAAGGGCCTACATCTGCCCATTTTAGCCTAGTTATTTTTTTGTAGTTTTGTTTTTGGAACACATAGGTAGTTTCCTCTTTTGTTCCTTCGTTAAGCAAACACATACTTTCTGCACCCCTACTAAGTGCTAGGCACTACAGTAGAAGGAGCCCTGGGAACACACCAGTTTAGCACTGAGCTGCCAACCTACAGATGGACGCCTTGAACCTACTGGTTGCTCTGTGGGACGAAAAGGCCTGAGGCGGTGCTCCCGTAAAGATTATAACCCAAGGGCCCCTATGGGGAAGTTCTCCCCTGTCCTTTGGGGTCCCTGTGAGCAGTTCCTCTGGGAACTGCAGTCTGCAGAAGGGCAAGGGCTGGCCAGCCCACAGGTTGATCTGCTTTCATTGTACTTGAGCTTCACAGCACAATTACTCATCGTGCCCAGAGAACCCACACATCATCCATGACTTGGATGTATTGGGGATACCTGGTGAGACTTCCTTGAGAATCTGACCCCTTGTGGGCATATCACAAGGGTTAATAAGAGTGAGTGGGGCAGAGATGCTGAAAGAGGGGTTCAGGTCAAGGGGACAGCCTGGCAGAGGCCCAGCAGAGAATGAGAGACAGGAAACTGGAGGAAGTGGGGGTGAAGTTCTGGGACAGGAGGTCAACAGGGGACCCAGGAAGAACTACCTTGGCCACGCAAAGGCATTTCATGGTTGTCCCTAAAGGGAAAGCCACTGCAAGGATCCTTGTGGAGAGGTGACATGGTGCGATTGGTATGTTGCAAAGATGCTACTTGGGTGACAATGAATTGGGGTTGGGCGTGGCTATTTTTCTGTCTGGTGAGACTGGCTGGGGAGTTTGGAGCAGGGAGGTACTGGTAAGGAGGGAGAGAATCCAAAACATAGCTTGGGAGTCAATTCCAGCTCCTGGCCGCCCCATGTGCACACAGTAGAACTATTCCCTGGGCAGATCACCAGGCCTGTCTTTCCATGCACCACTGGCTGGGATCAGACCACCAACATCCAGCTAGCCGTCAAGTGCTTACCTATCTGCGCTGCCACCTGTCTCCCCAGCGCCCTCGGGAGGCAGAATAAGCAGACCCTGAAGACAGATTAGCTATGGGCAGTGCAGGAGCAGGAGCTGGTCCTTGAGACTCAGGTGGCCCAGCGGGTTGGCCCACTTACCACGGCAGACCACTGTGGTCCATCCTCTCCCAGCTCTCCATCCTCAACACGGTGCTCAGGACAACCCTCCCTGTCTTCCTGATGCCCCCCAAGCAGCACACAAACAGACCCCCTGTCTACCTACTTCACCGCGGGTCCCCAGCACCTAGCATGAATACGTCACAGTGCTCGGTGGATACTCATGAATGCAAGTCCTT
>NW_022103898.1:17321036-17329078 GCF_000313985.2 Echinops telfairi
AGCCCCGCCGGGAACTGACCGGTCTGATTTTACGATGGGACACAAGCTCTTCCTGTGGCAGACAGATTCGCAAAAACAGGAGGCAGGCCCGAGCTGAGCGTGTCCCAGGCCTTTCTGCAGGCTCCCCACTAGGAACAAGCCAGGACTGCAGGGTGAGAAGCAGGTGGGTGCTCACTTTGCAAGCAAACAGAGAGGGGGAATCCCCTATTATAGGGTGGCTTTGGTGGTGCTGCTCAGCATAAGTCAGTAGTTCAAACCCACCAGCAGCTCCATGGAAGGAAGGTGAGACTGTCTGCTCCTGTGAAGAGTTACATTCCCTGAAATCCTTTATTAAGTTGCTATGGGTCAGAGGCAACTTTAGGGCCATAGAGTTTTCTTGCTAGAGAGTCTGGCAGTGGGGCAAATGATTCAAGTACCTGGTTGGTAACCAAATAGTTGGCAGAAGGAAGGCCTAGCAGTCTGTTTCTGAAAAATGATCCTTTGAAAGTCATGTGGACACAGTTCTATAACACACACACACACTCACACGCGCGCGCACACACACACACACACACACACACACGCTGCGTCAGGGTGGACTCAATAGCAACTCACTTTGTTTTGTTTTCTCTCTCTCCTGACACTTTCTTGAGTTTTTCTGAGGCATCTCACGGAAGGGTCCGCAGTCCCCTTGACCTTTGGAAGGCAGCCCCTCGGGCCTCTCTTTCGAGGCAACGCTGACCTGGCCCCACGTCAAGAAGGCTGAACATGGGGTGCATGTGGTGAGCTGTCTCCTGTGCTGCACGCTCATTCTAGAACTGCCCGGGCGACATCCCTGCTCTCGGCACTTCCTCCTCCCAGGCGGGATAGCTCCAAGGAGTGCTTTGATTGTGTCATGCCCAGCTGTTTTCTCACTTTCGCAAGTGCCAGCTAAGTTACAAGAGAGCCAGTTTCACTGTCGATTGGTAAAAGCTTTGCTCTGCCTGAGAAGACACATCTCTTACACATCCCATGTTAAGGACAAAAAGGCTTTCAAAAAATATGTATGCATATTTAGAGGGACTCTTTTCACGGCTTTTTTTATACTGTGTTGCAGTTTTTTGGTAACATAATGGAACATGTATCCGAGTCAAGCATTCTAAGAATCTTCAATGATGCTTCGGGGGACTTGACAGCCTAAGTCTTCCTGAAGCCATGTGGTGCAGGCATCGCAGGCTAGCTCTCTCTCTCTGGGTCTCAAAGTTCTTTGAGGGGCTGGAGGAGGAACGGTGCTGGCGCCACCAAGTGGAAGGCTCAGCAGTGGCCTAAAAGGGAGGAAGCCTTACAGGGATCAGCTGAGGGTGGGATTGACATGTGCCATAAATAGGTGCATTTTGGAATATGAAACCCACATATGCAAGTCTCACCCACGGTAACTTTCCTTTGTAAAGCATTGTACACTCCATGCACCACTTTCTTCCGCTTAGATGTCACACAGGAAGCGAAATTGGATCATCTTTCTGGGTCCGTTGTTGGCTCCCTTCAAGGGGTTCAGCTCATCGTGAAAGCGTGTGCAAAAGAGCTAAATGGTGCATGGTCTCCGGCCACCTCCGTCATGGCTGCGTTGAAGACACTGCCGCAGTCACTGTCAAGCCAGCTCATGGGTTTCCTCTTCTACGTGACCCTTCTACGTGAACATCAAGTCTGAGCTCATTCTCCGGGGTCTGCTCTCCCCGGATAGCACGGCCGAAGCCCTTGGGAGGAGGTCGCAGGGTCCTTGCCTCTCAGGGGCCTTCTCGCTGGACTCCCTGTACGCCTTCCGAGGCAGACTTCTTCGCTCTCTCGGCAGTCCGTGGTACTTTCAATCTTCTGCACCGGCACCGCCCTTCAAATGTGCGGAGTCCTCTCCAGTCTCCCTTCTTCCGCTTTCCCATGCAGGTGAGGAGAGGAAACTACCCTGGCGTGGATCAGGTGCGCTCTGATTTTCAAAGTGACCCCCTCGCTGAGCAGCACTTGACAGAGCCCTTGTGCTGCCGATTCCACCGTTGCCATAAGTCACTTGAGTTCTTGACTGCGGGTTCCATGAGCGTTGATTGTGGGTCCAAGCAAGAGGGAAGCCTTGGCCACTGGGATCTTCTCTCCTTTTGTGATGATGTTAAGTGCAGGATAGCTGTTCTTTGGATGTGATGCAATCTAATACTGAAGCAGTGCGCTAGTCAGTTTAGTGAATGGGGGTTGGCGGTGGGTGGGAATGAATGCATTGCTCCTGTTGCCTCCTGGGTGAGGTGAGCTTGTAGGCTGTAGGGAAGCCAAGCAGTGGGGCCAAACGAGCAGCTTGAGGACTGCAGGGCCCTTGTCACTTATACAAGAACATTTTCTGTAAAAGGCTGGCCCTGGTGGCATGCAGTGCGTCTTGTCATTGATGATGACCTCGTCTGCTCCCCCTCAGCACCTACCGCAGCTCTCCTGGCTATAACCACGGGCCTGGTGAATTGTCATTCTGATCCTTTTGCATTTATTCATGTTGCGAGACACTGACCCAGAGACACAGCTCGGTGGCTCAGAAATTGCAGGTATAACTTGCTTCCAACGTGCTTGCTCTTTCCTTTAGGGGGAAATAATCGATTAAGTCACCGGATGCTCCTGCCGTCCTGTAGCACTGCAGAAAGTTCTCTTGTGCTAGAGACATAACCTAGGGCTGAGGGAAGCCCGGGGAACGTGATGTGGCCTCTGTCAGAGGGAGCAGCTCCTGGGGTCTACCCCCAAGCAGGTGGGGAAGGGTTAGCAGATGACCCTTCGTGTTTCCAGAGTCTGCTCCCGGGACTAAAAAAACTTCAGGAGCCGTGGGATGGAATACAAACCAGGAGAAAGCCAGTGACCCCTGAGTTGATCCGGCCGCCCCCGCAGTGTTGCCGATTGGAACTGCTCCGCGGCAGTTTCAAGATGGTGACCCTTTTGGAAGGCAAGCTCTAAGACTTCCTTCCTTCCCAGCCACCGCGGGGTGGGATGGAACCACCAACCTTCCGGTTAGCAGTCGATGGCAAACCAGTTATCCCACCCAGGAGCCTTCTGATATAGAGTCTACCTCCAGGTGGTCTTTTACCTCACCGGTTATAGCCCCTCCCAGCACTTTTCTGAGCCTACAGACCCGGGCTTGCTTCCTAATATGCAGCCGATAATGCTGACCTCCTCCACAGGTGGCTGTGGACTACACTGAGGGATGTGCACAAAGGGTGGTTCATAGCAGCGTTGGGAATCCCACCCAAGTCCCATGTAGCTCCCTTCATAGTCATCCCACGTTCTAGCTCCATTGGCTGACTTCCCACAGTGAAGCCTTTCCCATAGGCTTCCTTTTATAGTTTGGGGGTTTTTTAGGTAGAAAAGTGTGTTCCCTGATCACTGAGGCACAGAGGTATTGAATGATTTTCCCAAGGCCACCAGGCTGGTCAACCTGCTCTACGTTCCTCTGTCATGGCCCAGGGGCTGCTACCATAAGACATCGTTTCCCACCTCTGCTGCACCTGACTGAGGGGGAGTGGTTACCAGTTGGGCTGTTGACTACAAGGTCAGCAGTTCAAACCACCAGCTGCCCCACAGAAGGAAAAGGGGGCTTTCCACTCCTGTAAAGAGTTCTAGTCTCAGAAACTCACAGGGGCCACTCTGAGTGGCAATGAGTCTGGCTGCTTGGTTTGACAGCAACTAAATGGGATCTGGGAGACCTCAGGGCGCAAGATCTACTGGAATATGTCTCCTGGAAGGGCGGGGCCTGCTGGGGTCTGGGTAACGCAGGTAGTCACCATGAATTGGTATCAACTTCGACTGGTGTAAACTCAGAGGCAGCATGAGAACGGAATGCTTCCTGAGCCAGGCCTCCCTTCTCCCGGACCCCACGAGGGAAATGCTCCGTGCTAGACCCTTAGCCGCCCTCCTCTGAAAGAAGAGCACATCCAATGGCCCAGGAGCCATGCCTCCTGTCCTGTCCTTCTGCCCAACATGCTGTCGGGTGCCCACTGCCGCCCTGTGGGGCCGCCCTCGTTCCCCACCCCAGCCCTGGAATGGTGTGCTTAGCCAGCGGCACTTAATAGATGCAGTTACACCATTTAATGAATCACTGCCCAAAGCGGTGGAAGCTGCCTGCAAGAAGAATGTGTCTCGTTGGAAACTAGGCAGTGTATCATATTTTTTCCGGCAAAGACGGCACCCGTTCTGGTGTTGCTCGTTGTTGTTGTTTTGCCAACTGCTCCCACCTCTTCCTCTTCGCACATTATTTGTCTAGGCACGCTATGCGTGTTCTATGGATGAGCACGTCATTTACATGGGCAGGTCATTAACAACACAAAAACACTGCGCGTTAGCAAATGGCTTTTAAACTAGCTGTCAGATTAACTGTAAGTGAGACGACTAAACTCGGGCGTTAGGGTAAACCATGAAAAGACTGCTGTACTGTGATCACTTCCCAACGCCTTGTAAGCTTTTTCCTACACTTCTGAAAAAACCGAGTGGATGGCCGCTCCTCACAGTGGACATATGATCACAGAAGAAGTCCCCGTCACCCCGTAGCCAGAGATTGTCAAATGAATGCATGCTGTTGTCTGTTCCCAATGAACATATCTACAGCACACCAAATCCCCGATCAACTCCAAAACCCAAACTCACTGCCATCCATCATAGCCCCCCTTCTAGGAGAGGGTGGAACCGCCCCTGTGGGTTTCCAAGAAATGACCTCTTCACAGGAGTATAGAAAGCCCTCCCTGTGCCCTAGGGGCCGAATCAAACTTCTGCGGAGTTTTCAAAGTCTGCACATGGTGCAGATAGTTTGTGCTTCAGTACTGAGCTGTGGTGAGCAGTGTGAACAGGCCCTGTTAACGTAGGGGAGGAAGGGCCTGCTGGTGGTCTGGCTCCAAAAAGGTTGCAGCCCGGGAGGTCCTGCTGACAGGGTTCGCTTCTCGCATGGGTGGGGTTGTCACGTGCTTTAGTGGATTCTGGTGCACCAGGCACAGAATTGCTACTCCCATCGAACAGATGGGGACAATAAGATCCCAGGCAGAGCACGGCGATGTCTGTCAGACGTTACCTTGCTGGCTGCTTCAGACTTTAAAATGTCCTAGATGTGACCCATTTATCTCCCTGTTGAGAACTGATTTTTCCATGTCTGATAGACCAACTCAGGTTCTCCATTTCCCAAGGTCCCAGGTGGGTTGCAGGAGTGAGGTAGATTCTGATGCAGTGTAGGGGGGCTGGGGGGTGGAGGCAAATTCTCAAGCAGAGGAGGTGTCAGGCTTCAAATCCCCCTGTCTGGCAGCTTCCCTATTTCCAGGTACCCAAGGTGACTAAAGCCTGTATTAGAGCTTAAAGTCAGAGCACCCCACTTCGCAGAACGCTGTGGATGGCAGGGCAGCCCCGATGCCCTTTGCAGAGTGCCCACGTAGAGGAAGCCTCCAGTGAGTTCTCTCTGATCACTAAGCAAAGGATGTAGCTAATCTTGCCCTCAAGCAGAGTAACTCGCTCACTGCCTTTGAGTGGACACACGGACAGGGCAGAAACTGCCCCTGGGAATTTCCAAGTCTGTAACTCTTTTTTTTTTTTTAAATCATTTTATTGGGTGCTCTTACTACTCTTGTTACAATCCATCAATTGTATCTGACATAGTGGTACATATATTCCATCATTCTTTTCTAGACATTTACTTTACATTGAGTCCTTGGGATCAGCTCCCCTTTTTGCCCCTCCCCCCCAACCCTCATGGCCCCCTGAGAGATTGTTAATTATTTTCAAATCTCACACTGACCACTGTTTCCCTTCACCTCTTGTTTCTGTTGGTCTTCCCCCTGGATGAGTTTGTGCAATCAGCGCCCACCCCCCCCATTCCCCCTACCCTTTTGGTATCCCTAGTCCCATTCCTGTTCCTGGGTTCCGTGTGTCGTGAGCTTTATATCTCTTGCCTATACCTATGTACATGCTCCTGTCTAGTCCAGAGTGGGAAGCAGCACTGGGGTCATGATAGCGGGTGGTAAGGAAGCCTCAAGGCACCAGAGGCACATTGTGTGATCCATTGGTGCTCTACTGCACCCTGATTGACTCATCTCTTCCCTGCGACCCTGCTGTGGGGGATGTTACAGGACTAGAAAGCCTCGTCTTTCTTCTTCAGCACAGCTGGTGGTTTCAAAGGGCACACCTTGTAGATTGCAGTCCCTAATGCATAACCCCAACACCCAGGCTCCAAGCCTAGGCAAGTAGATTACTTCCACCCCTCTCCAGTCCACGCAGGGAGGGGCAGTCTATTGTAGACGCTTGCCTGGGCATGTCCTTTGTGGAGACCTTCTGCTGTGGGTCAGAGTCACAGGTCCTGCTCTATCAGTTGTTCCCTAACTTCCTTGGGAGGAAGAAATATCAGTCCAATCTCCTAGTAAACTCTGGTATCTGACAATATATGTGTCCTCATCATGGTCCTGTTTGTGATTCTATACGCCAACCTATATTGTCATGTACTGACTGGCCACCCACCTTGAATTTGTGACCGCACCCTTTCTTCCATGCTCTGTTTAAATTAGCCTCTTGAGCCCTTGGATGCCATGCTGCCCTCTTAGTAATGGCCTCCTTCATCCGCATGATGTGTCTTTGTCTCCTTTAAGACTTGGTGTTATGTTTAAGACTGGGGGTCTCTTTTGTACCCTGAAACAAACCACACCGGTCTCTCCCAAGCCCTGGATTTACAGCCCCCACTGAGGTCAGCATTTGCACCGGGCCAGCTGCCCTCAGATATTCTTCCCCAGGGCGGACTAGGGATGGAGTCCTGGCTCTTCCTTCCCTTCCTCACGCCCAGATAAATGTCACCAGATACTTCAGGTTTGATGCTGTTTGCGGCTCCTTCTGGCTCATTCTTCTGGGCTGTGGATTCTTAACCGACAGGTGCAAAGATGGAAAAGTGTCAGGAACATACGAGGACAGTAGACACTAGTTACCCAGCCAGCGTTTGGGGGGACAAACCAGGTGCAGCCTGTGTGTCTGAGTGTGTGTGTGTAGGTAGAACCCCCCCCGGACACTTTGGAGGTGGGGAGAACTTGCCCTTCTCAGTGAGGTGAGGTCCCCCGGCACTCCCCAAGCTGATGGGTGGCATCTTGGGGAATGCAGAGCTTATTCCTGGCTGGTTTCATGCTGAGAAGCACATGGAAAGCAGACTGGAGCCCCCACCCTTCAGAGCCTCCCAGAGCTGCTAGGCCAGGAAGCCTGTTCTCCCTCCCATTGTGGCTCAGCTGAGAAGTGTGCCTTACATATGCAAATGCGGGCCCCAACTTTCACTTAATAATTATCAGCCCCAGCATCTATGGATGAGCAGCTGAAGCTCCTCATCAGGCCTGGAACTTGGAGTTAACCCTTTCCGGGTCCCCTGATGGAGGTAGTGATGGCGGCTGCTGGTGCTGCGCCCCCCTCTCTGAATGCCCTGGTGATGGAGACCATGATTCCTGATTCCCTTTGTTCTTCAAGGCCCCTGGCCTTCGGGCCAGCACCCAGCAGCTGAGCCTTCCGGACCCTTTCAGGACCCTGTGTAGCATCTGCCTCTGCCCCAGCCTCCTTTCTCTCCCCACGCTCAGGAAAGCAAGCATACACCGCACTCTATTAGCAGCTGCAGGAGTGCTCACCTCTCTCAAAAGTGCCCCCTTGCCACGCTCAACAGCTCTGCACCCTCTCGCAGAACCGAACACACAGGACAATGGGGAGACAGGCTTCTCAGAGTGACCAGTGCAAGATGTCTGGAAGTTACCCCTTCTCTGTGTCCTTTTGCCTCTCTCTGTCCCCCGTGCTGGCCCCCGGGGACATCAGAGAGGACATGCCGGTGGGTGCTTGTTCTCCAGGCCATGGCAGCACGGAGCACACGCTGCTAAAATGGTTTCATTGGATGTTCTCGGTTCCTTTATCTACCGGCAGTGTCAGGGAGTTTCCAGATCAAATGGGCTAGGAATAAAGGCCTGGAGATCCAATGGTCCACAATCAGCTACTGAAAGCCTTATGGATCCCAGAGGGGCGATTTGCAACCAATAGTGGGGATGGTACAGCACCAGCCCTTGTTTTGTTTCATGGTAACC
>NW_022103898.1:17329493-17330501 GCF_000313985.2 Echinops telfairi
TCTGTGTCATCTGGCTGCTCAGGGGTCAGTCAGTGGAAGCAGGGGAATAGACTGACCAGTCACATGGCTGTTAGGGGTGTCCAGGTGAGAGGTTGTGGGGAGCCACGTAAGTGGTGGGGGGGTAGTGGTGGTGGTGTAGCAAGCTTCATTCTGAGCATCCATTCTGTGCAGAGGCTACGGATGACAGTAGAAGCTCAACTGTTGCAGAGTCCCCGTGTAGATGAAGCCTCCGTTGAATCCCTTCCGACCAGTAACTAAGGATGAGAATGGTCTGGCTCTCAGGTAGAGTCCCATGGAAGGTGGATTACTCCACCTCTCCAGCCAGGCCTCCCTTAGGGGATGGCCTGGAGGTGCCCTTGATGAAGAAGCTGGGGGGTCTCATAGTCATGAGTCATGTCCTGACTGCCTTGATCAACAATGACCTGGACCAGTCTTGTAAACTCTTCTGTCTCACATAATGTGCATGTCCCAATCATGGTCCCCTTGCCACTCCTGTAGTGCCAACTTGAACTGTCAAGTAGGGATATGCGGCCTCTCATGAATTGGTGACAGTTTCCTGTGTGTTCATGGCTTAGTTAAGTAGAAGGCTGATGCCCCATGACCTTGCGATAATCGATAATCGACCCCCCTCAAATTGATGAAGGGCCTCTGTCTCTGTCTTGTCTTTGCCCTGTTTAAGACTTAATAAATGTGCTCCTAAATTGCATCTGAGATTGGGGTCTCTCACACGGTCAAACAACTTGTGTGGGTGGAGGTGGTGAAAGGAGTTCACCTTCAGATTACACATTAAAGGTCGAGCCCAGTGTCCAATGCAAAGAGGCTTCAAAATGTTCTTGGGGAAATACCCTTGTCTTTTCATTCATTTTTTTCCTATGAACTTTTTGAAGTCCCTTGATATACTGTTTGTGGGAGAAGCCAGCCCCTCACACTATCAGGGGCTCAGTAAACGCAATTATATGGTTATGATATATAAAGATTATAGTAAAGTCATAGAGAATAAGGAGAGAT
>NW_022103898.1:17331765-17333616 GCF_000313985.2 Echinops telfairi
AGATCCTATAGGACAAGGTAGAACTGCCTCTGTGAGTTTCCGAGATTGTGACTCTTATGGGAGCCCCCATCATCTCCTGCTGGTCTAGAACAGCTGACCTTGCAGATCGCAGCCCAAGGATTAACCACTGTGCCACTAGTGCACCTCAGTTGCATAATAGTGATGGCCAATAGCAAAGAACCACCACCTTGGATTCCACCAACAGGTGGCAGGCTGCAGAAGAGTTGGTGACCGTGGAAGCTGAAGGGCAGCCGTTCTGCCTGGACAGGCTGGGGGAGGCGTCTTAGGAGGGATTTCGGGGCCACATTTGACAGGGTCTGCGGCAAGTGGTTACACATTGAGCTGCTAGGCACCAGGTCAGTGGTTGGAAATCACCAGGCACTCCACAGGAGAAAGATGAAGCCGTCTACTCACGGGAAGAGGTGCGGTCTCAGAAAGCCAGAGGACAGGGCCAGTCCCCCGGTGGGGCTGCTGGGAGTCAAGTGGACTCAGTGACAGTGAGCTTGGTTTGGGGGATTTGTCAGCAATTCACCAGGGGAACAAGGCATACAAAGAAAAAAGCAGCAGTTTTGAAAGCGTGCTTCTGTTACCAGCCCCTCCCCCACCCCTTCCAGGAACTTGGCACCAGGTTCACACCTGTAGCTGCTGAGGAATTGGTTCTCGCGGAGGATCGATGGTTCTGTGAGCTACCATTCAGGCCAGAAGGTCAAGGCGCTTCACCAGGCACTTCCAGGAAGCCCCAGAAAGATTCCAGCTAAACGCACTGCCATCAACTCGGAGTAAGAGTAGAAAGAGGAGACCGGCCCCTTTGGGTTTCAGTCTCCATGGGAACACGAAGCCTCCTCCTTCTCCCCCAGAGCAGCTGCTGGGTTCCCGAGCTACTGGTCTGAAGTTCGCCCCACACATCATCAACCCTTTGTACCACCAGGGCTCCCTCAGAAAGACTAGATGCTGGATTGCCCCTTGACAAACCTGCCCCATCACCGTTCGCTTCCTAGTCCTGCCTCTGAGGTCGGTTCCCTTAGCACAGCCTGGGGTGGGGGTGGGGGGGGGACACCATTGGACAGGGGACAGGAATCTGGATGTGGTTCCAGAGGGTCCTTCATCACTTTGCTCCTCTGTGTTTGCAAATGCGCCCCGCACCCAGGCTCCTCCTGCCTGTCAAGGTGCAGGTGAAAGCCCTGGCCCTGCTCCCAGGTGGAGGTGAGGCAAGGGTCCTTTGTGTTCTCCTCTTGCTTGTAGGATCCTGTTGGAAGTTCCTTGAAAACTCACTGTCGTCCTAGGAGTGGGACGTGAAGGAGAAAAGAATCCATCAATAGCAGAGTTCTTGAGCTCCATCGATGTGAGCGCCTTCTGTACCCAAATTTCTCACTCGCTCTTGGTAATACGTTTTCTTTGCCAAGTGCCCGTTCTGATGAAGCATTGTTTCTGCCAAGCTGAGTTGCTGATACAAGTCTTCCCACCCCACTTCCCAATATCTATTCATTCGTTTCTGGTCCTCCCAAGGGGACATTTGCATTTGGCAGAAGTGAGTCAAGGGGGGGTGCCAAGGGTGTGTTTGGTTGCTTCCCTCTGCCCTTTGTTCCCTTGTGGCTACTCATGAAGAGGAGCTCTTTAAGGCAAGTCAAGCTGATACAGGGGGCTGGAGGCTGTTGAGAAAGGGAAAGGAAGTTAGGACCAAGAGGACAGGCATCATGAGCACTGGGATGCGCAGGCATGCTCTGGCTTGTTACCTCTTGTTTTTAATTTACAATTGAGCAGAGGAAGACACCATCGATTTAGGTGACTTGGCAGGTTTCAGGAAAGTGATGCCACTGAAGGAATCAACCACATTCACACACACACACACAC
>NW_022103898.1:17335762-17337860 GCF_000313985.2 Echinops telfairi
CTCTCTTCCAAGGCCTGCCTTCCAGGATCTCAGCTGCCCAGTGGGCTAGTTGTAGAGGAAACACGTAGGCCAGAGCTGGGTACTCCTGGTGGACTGTAGCCTGCATGTAACCTGGCATCCATAAAAGGTCAGGAAGGAGTGGCTGAGTTGTAGGAAGGGCAATAGCTTTGTCTCACAGCCAGTGGATGGGAAAGGGGAGGAGGTATGTCACATGGTCCAGAGACAATGGTGCAAGGTAGAAACAGGACACTATATTAATCCCTATGACCCTTACTGGCTTCCAAAAGAGAATACAACTTTCATTCACAGTTGGCAGGTGCATAATTTGAGGTTTGGTGGTCCAGTCAACAAACTGATCACCTTTGCTGGCATCGAGAATGAAGTCCACTTTCTAGACGTTGAGTCATGTTTGGCACCCGCCTGTCTTCTTGCTGTTTGAAAGCATTTCCACGTGAACTACCTCCACCACTCAGAAATCCATATCAAAGTCAAGTGTGCTTTTGATGTCTCGACTGCTGCTTCCAGGAGCATTGATTGTGGAAACAAGCAAGGCAAAATCCTTGACAACGTCAATCTTTTCTCCATCTATCATGATGTTACTTACCTACTGGTCCAGTTGGGATGCTTTTGGTCCTGTGGGGAGGGGCAAAGGACCACAATTCAACACTGATGCTGCTCAATAAGGACGATCTAAGGTAACAACTTTCTAGAGTCCTTTTAATAAAGGGCCCTACCTCATGTCAGAGAAGCTGGATTATATAAAGAATAATGCAGCATCAGGGGGACTTATTAACCACCTGCCATATGTATATGACACAACTTTGCTTGCCGAACGTGAGGTGGACCCGAGGCGCTTGCTGGTGAAGACCAAGGACTGCAGCCTGAACGATGGATTGCAACTCAGTGCAAAGAAGACCAAAGCCTCCCAACCGGACCAGTAGGTAAGTAACATCATGATAGATGGAGAAAAGATGGAAGTTGTCAAGGATTTTGCCTTGCTTGGATCCACAATCAATGCTCCTGGAAGCAGCAGTCAAGAGATCAAAAGATGTGTCACATTGGGTAAATCTGCTGCCCAAGACCTCTTTAGAGTATTGAAAAGCAAGGAGGTTACCTTGAGGCCTAAGGTGCACCTGACTCCAGCCATGGGATTCACCATTGCATCATACGCACGTGAGAGTTGGACATGGAACAAGGAAGACTGAAGAAGCATCGAGGCATCTGAATTGTGGTGCTGGAGAAGACTTCTGAAGGCACCTGGGACTCTGAACAGACAAATAGGTCTGTCTTGGAAGAAGAACACCCAGAACGCTCTTCAGAGACAAGGATGACGAAATGGCTCATGTACTTTAGACCTGTCCTCAGGAGAGATCAGTCCCTGGAGAAGGACATCGTATTTGGTCAAAGGAGGAAGGGCAGAAAAAAAGAGGGAGGCCCTAGACCCCCCCCCAAAAAAAAGGCTTAACACAGTGACTTCGACAGTGGGCTTAAACAGAAGCACAACACTGAGGACGGTTCAGGACCAGTCTTTGGTTTCCTTTCATTATCCACAGGGGCTGTGAGTCCAAACTGAGTCCACAGCTCCCGACAACAACTCTTCCCCCCAGATGAGGAGCTCACACTGATAGCCCACCCTTTAAGTCAGATGTTCTTAACCAGAACCCAAACTCACCGTCACCAAGGCGATTCCAACTCAGAGCAACCCTCAAACACAGATTAGAACCGCCCCTTTGGATTCCCGAGACTGGGACAGTCTTTATGGGAGCAGTCAGCCTCATCTTTCTCATGAGCTCCGCCTGGTAGGCTTGAACTGTTGATCTCGTGGTTAGCAGCTTAATGAGTAGTTCACGATGCCACCGGGGTCCTTCATCAAATGGTCACAGCTATAGAAACACAGTGGGAGGGGTGAAGTGTGTGGAGTTGGTTTTCAACTCACAGTGGCCTCACATGGCATGGTAGAACTACCCCCATAGGGGTTGTTTTTTTCTTTTTTGCCTTAGAAGTACAGCCTTTACCACTAGAGATCCCCTTGCAGAGGGGTCTCAGGGAGGAGACGAGCCAGTCAGGGTGCAATGTAGCAATGATGAAAAATACAACT
>NW_022103898.1:17338331-17345148 GCF_000313985.2 Echinops telfairi
ATTGATGTATGTATGGATTGTGATAAGAGTTGTATGAGCCCCTAATAAAATGATTAAAATAAAAAAATTTTAAATTAAAAAAGAAGTACAGCCTTTATTTTATTTTTAATTAATGAATCATTCTGTTGGGGGCTTACATATATGATCACTGTCCATACATCCATTATATTAAGTGAATATGTACACATATTGCCATCAACAATCTCAAAACATTTATCTTTCTTCTTGAGCCCCTTGATATCAGTTCCTCTTTTTTCCCTTTCCTCCACCCTGCCACCCTTGAGAACCCTTAATATATTATGGATAGTTATTTATACACATTTTACACCAGCCCTTCTATCCATTCACCTACAATCCTGGTATTTGTCCCCCTCAAGGGGGGTTATTTTGCCATCATTTCTATCATGAAGTTCCCCCTCCCCATCCCATTCCCTTTCCCTACCCTCCTGAAGGGTTCTCCTATCCCGAAAGGTTTTCTAGGCTGAATTCTATACAGGAGCATGTTGCCAGGCATTCTCCCCATGGGGCTTCTGGATGGATTCAGTGTGCACCTGTTGGTTCGCAGTCCAGGGCTTAACCCGTCCCTCTACCTAGGCTCTTAGTAGACACACAGGGAGGCTAGACAAGCAGTGAGAACGGGGCTCTGCTCATTTGTCTTGGGTCCTGAGACAGCCATGGGCTTGCCTTTCCCTGGAATCTAGTGCAGGTGTTGGGTCAGTGCTTCACATCCCCAGAAAGAGAGAGAAAATAATTTTTGTAAGTGACTCTGGCCACTAAGCATGACAATTTGATATTTCTACCATGTATGGCTCTACATAGATTTTTTTTAAAAGGTAAGTTTTCAACTTTCTTAATATGGTGGGTGAAAAATGAAATTTAAAAAATATCTCTAACGAATTGAACAGATTTTAGTAAAAAAAAATACAATTAAAATTAAATCTCATTAAACTTTTTGACTGGAAGCTGTTCTCCCAGCACTTGTTCCTTCTTGCTCTTGGAACATATTAGTGGGGTTTTATAAGGGCTATGAATATTTCATACACAATAACACATTGCGAAAATTAAAGGAGGAATTAGCGCAGTGGAAAAACACCAATTCTTTCATCATCTGTCAAAGAAAATATTAAGGAATTCTGGACTATTTCTGGATCTCATTCTACAGGCAAGAACCCACATCGAAGACATTTTTTAACAAAGAGCCACCTCGATGACTTAGGATGCCCAATCCACATTTTACGATGGATAAATCATCAGTCTTGTTTGACCTTTACCAGTGTAAACACCATGAGGGATGGGCTATATATGAAACGTGACTCAAGAGACACTGGAAGGTGATGGATTACTGTCTCACCTTCAACCTCAAAGACCTCCCACCAACACTGACGGTATCTTGGAGGCTGAGGGGAAACAATTAGTTGCACGTGATGAGCTAGGCAGGGTTGAAGGTGGACAGAGATGACTGGACTTGAATGTATTGGCTCGACCATGTCGGTGGGTTCTCCGCAGTTGGGGGCGAATAAGCATCTTTTCCAGGGTGCAATGGATGATGACCCACTAGTAGTTTTTCACACCACCCAGGAATCTGCAAGAAGACCTCAACCCTGCTGCCAAGTCGTTCAGTGATATAAAAAAACGAATTCACTGAGTACACTATTCTTTACCTGGGCGACGACTGGAGTGTGCTTCACAAGATGCGTCTGTTCCATCTTTAAGACTCCTGAAGGAGGAATGTGAAGGGCTCGAGTTAAAAGCCGGAAGACTCCGTTGTCTGGTTATGAGAACAGTAGTTCAAAGACCAGGTGCTACACACTTCCAGAGCCTAGAACATGTCTCAGGAGTGCTGGAAGCTCTGAGATCGTCCGACTGGAATTTCTAGGGAGCAGAACGGCAGCTCTGGGGCTCCTTAAGAGACACATGAAGTGTTTGTTTACAGCCAAAAAGACAGCCTGGATACAGCAAGCGGGCCCTAAAGCCGTCTGCACTTCCTTGACTTAGTGTCGCTCGGTAAATTCTTGAAAATAATTCCGGGGGAAAAAAAACCCTAAATCTCATTCCAGCCTATTATGGGACTAGGAATCCAAGCTTCTTTGCCTGGCATGGTGATTGCAGACGCTGCTCAGAAGCTCGTGAGAAACGCTCTCCTGTCTGTTGTTTGGCTTCTGCTAGATCTCCAAGATCTCTACTGGAACTCAGCTTTGCTGGGGTTGCCAAAGATAACTTCCAGAAAAATATCACGTTGTGGGGTTTGAGGATAAGATGTTTCCTGCTTCCCCAGTCACCAGGCAGGCTCCCCCCCCCATCATTTCCCTTTTCCTCCCCAGAGTCCATCCAGACTTCTGAGTAGCAGAATCTTTGGGCCAGCCCTCGGTCGGTCTGCTCTGGCTCTGCCTTCAGTGCTGCATCAGAGAGCTCCAGACGAGGCAGCGGGCTCGGCTCTCAGGTGACCCTTGGTCAGCCACCTCTGGGAACACCTCTAATCTCCAAATAACATTGCCTAAATTGTTCAGAAATGACGTAGGTAGCAATCGTTGGATTTATCTTGAAAATATAAGCGATGCGGAAGAGGGCAGGGTTGGACGTTGGAATGTTCATTCCAAGAGGAGCATCGTGTTGTAAACTTTGCACAAGACTGGCCTTTGTGAGCACAGTCAAATGTGGAAGAGGAGAAACCAGAGATCCCATTTGAGTGAGGTGACGTTTTGGTCAGGCCAGCTAGAAGGACTGTGGACTGGATGGCGGCCCTGCTTTTGAAAGAGACTCTCTTCTCTGGATGGAGGGAGGCGTAGACAGAAGCAAGCACCCTGAATGCACGCCTGTGGGATCTGGTGGATGACCTCCAACGTCTGTGAAACAGCAGAAGGTGGCAGAAAGAAGATCCAAGAACAGGGTCTCTGCTACCCCTGAGTGGGACCGGGCAGGGACACAGAGAGATTGGAGACAGAAAGACTAACCAAGGAGACCAAGGGAATGTACCACAGGGGTCCAGGACTTTAATCTTTGGACCAAATGCAGCCCACCACCTACTTTTTAGTAAACAAAAATGTATGGAAACATAGCTACATTTGATCTCCTCTGGTTGATTTTTGGCTCTACTGTCAGTTGCAACAGCAAAAAGTATGGGCCACCTTGTCAAAAAAATCTTCTCTCCTTGGGTATTTGTAAAGGATCCCTGGTAGTGGTACAGGTTAGATGCTGGGCTTTAATCCTCCAAGGTTGGCCGTTCAAGCCGACCAACCACTTTAGAGAGAACAAGGAAGCCGTCTGTTGCTCTCAATATTGACAGTCTCGGAAGTTCTAGACAGGGTTGCTGTGAGTCAAATCCCCTAATGGCAGTGGGTTTGGGTTTTGGGTTTCGGAGGGCATTTACAGGACAAGGTTGATGCCCTCCATTATAGAAAAGGGTAAAAAGGCTTAGCTTGGGATGGCATGTGTGAGCAAGAAGGGAAGAAGATGCGCTTCAAACACCAGAAAGAAAGTGCTGGCGGGCCCTCGTGAGAGCTGGCACCTGGGGAGATTTTACCACGTAGGGGTTAGGGGCACAATCTCTTCATCGAGAGGAGTATGAAGGAGAGTGTTTCCACAGTTGGTGGTGCGCAGGACTGGAGAGATGGAGGGCTGTGCCCCAGGCAGGGCGTACTCACGCGACGCTGGCCTGGGGGAGTCTGGAGTCAGCCTCTTTCAGTGACTGTCAGGGTTCTTTACACCTTTGCCAGTGGTGGCGAACACACACTCGGCTTGCCTCCTGGTCTGTTGTGTGTCATTTGATGGTGGCATGTATGTTGATGTGATTCTGGAAACTATGCTCCTGGCACCTCACATACCAGCAGGGTCTCGCAGGGTGGGCAGGCTCCAGGGGAGCTTCCAGACTGACACAGATCAGGAAGGGGCCCTGGCAACCCACTGCAGCAAGACCTTGCCTGGCGCATACACACTGCAGAGCGCCGACGCTCGGGAGAGATCCACAGCGCTTCAGATGCACGTGAAATCGGTGCCGATCATCACTTCAGGATGCTGTGGATGGCGCTTCTCTCGTCTCTCTCACCGCACTGCGCAGGGGTTGATTTTCAATTTACCCCTTTTTGTTCTGCTCCTAAGATGCTGGATGCTTAATTCTGAACATTCATCTCGAGTGGATGCAGAGATTCACACCCAAGGATAAATTCGGCATTGATTGCGAAGTTTTGGGGAGAGAGGAGGAAGAGGTTGTCAGCGAGGGTTCTGAATGATGTCTTGTTTGGTATTTTCAGGCTCAAAGTGGGCTGCACGGCACATGTACACAGACAGATGCGTGACAGAAATACGCACACACAGCAGTGCACTGTGCGCACCCCAAACACAGAGAAACCTGGAAGGAAAGTGTACAGAGAGGCAATGACCGAATGGGGCTTATCCTCACAATCTGATCTAGTGAAGGTGGGGGCATGCAGGGGAGTGGGAGGGGGGTGAGCCCCTATTCTGCTTCAGTCGGACGCTACCAAACAAAGCTGCACCCATTTGCTGTCGAGTCAATTCCAACACACCACCACCTTGCAGAGTAGAACTGCCTTGTCAGGTTTCCCTGGCATGTTAATGGAAGCAGGCGGCCTCATCTTTCTCTTGTGATACAACTGCTGGGCTCAAACCATGGACCTTTTGATTAGAGCCAAGCGCTTAATCCTGACACTGTGCCACCCAGGTTCGTGGAACCCAATTTGTGTTGGGCACGTGTAGTCATATATGAAAGGCCTTGGGTGGTGGACATGGCTTCCCTTGTACGAGTCATCCAAATGAGCTCAAAGTCAACAGCCTCATCTTTCTTCTGAGGAACGGCTAGGTGGTTTGAACCACCAACCTGGTAGATACTCAGCTCAAGGCTTAACCCCATAGTGCTACCAAACCAACCAGCCATCCAGAAGTGGTCCTTCTGCCACACATGAAAACTTAACAGGATCCCTGGTGATGTCATTACACTTACATTGGGCTGGTGACCTCCGGGCCAATGGTTTATCCCACCAGCTATTCCGAGGGGGGAAAGATGAGACTGTCTGCCATTGTAGAGGTTTAGAAGTCTCAGAAACTCAAAGGGACGGTTCTCCTCTGTCCTCTAGGCTTGCTTTAAATCAGATTGACTTGACGGTGAGTTTGGGCTTTCCCCCCAACATTGGTTCTTCTTGTCATTTGTGTGTCTTCCCTGGTGATGAATCTATAGAGTTTGAAAGTAGAGAAAACAAGTCATTAGAAAGTGGAATCTCGCGAGAAACCGTCTGACATCTTCACAACAATAGTAACAGCAACCCAGTTGCTGTGAGTCCGATTCGACGCGTGGAGACTGCCTGTGCGACAGTCAGGCTGCGTTCCTTGGCTTGTCACTGGCTGTTTATTCCCAAAGAGGATTGCCAGGCCTCTCTCCTGAAGTGCTTCCAGGTGACTTGACCTACCATCCTTTGGGCTAACAGCCAAGTGCGTCCTCCCTTTGTGTGTCATACGAGCTTTGTCAGATAGCTGAGTGTGGACACGGGCACAGGGGTGTGAGGGCATGTCCGCCCAGTAACCCTGGGATTGGGATTACTTAATGATTACGTAATCTGTTGAAAGAAATTTCTACGTATCTCATCAGGAAGGAGAGCGTACTTCTCTCCCAACATGGGACTGTGGGGGCTCTGGGGAGAGGAGTCAGAAGAGTGAGAAAGCCCTATGGGGAGGCATGCCTGCTTCTCCAAAGCTTTGCCTCTGGCTGGAGCCTAAGCGGAGGAGCCCTTGTGGCGTACTGAGTTATGTGTTGGGTTGCTGACTGCAAGGACAGTGGTTCAATCTCATCCTCCACTTTCTGCTCCTGCAACGATTTACCACTTCTAAAATCCATAGAGGCAGTTAGTTCTACGCCGCCCTGTAGGGTCTCTAGTCAGAGTCAACGTGGTGGCAGCGAGGCTTGTTTTGTGTGTGTGACTTAGAGCAGAGCCTGCCACTTCACCTGGCTGAGGCTGAGAGCAGGGCTCTTCGGGGATACTTCGCTGCCGAGTCAGCCACTGCCACATGACTAGCTCTATGCTCGGAAAAGGTGGAGCCTTTCCTGAGTTCCACCATCAGCTCATCTTAGCCATGTGCCACCAAACCCGTCAATAAGTGGAAGCAGGTTAATGCTCGGGGCTTTGTAGGGAGTCTCTTCCTTAAACGTCTCATCATCCGAACTAGGCTCGTATGTGTGTCCCATTTCACAGAGGAGAAAGCACAGGTTTGCAGAGGTTAAACAACTCCTTGCAAGAATAAGCTTCCATCACATTTATTGTGGACCTTGGGACCCTGGTGGGTTTCCTACCAGCTTCCTGGAATTCTGCCCTACATGTTCCCAAATGCTATCCTGACCTCACAGACCTCAGGGAATTTGCATCTCCCATTTGGTCCACAATGGCAGGGGCCCGGCTTTGTACAAACCCAAGAAGCCTCGTTTCCCATCACGCTTCCCCACACTCACTGCCTCATTGGTGTTCTGACAGTCTGGATCTCCTCATCTCTGCCAGGAATATGTATTCCCATCTTCTTGGGCTACGGGAGTTACTGTGTCAACTACCGGTCTAGGCCAGATATCGAACAATGCTATGTAAGTGTAACTCTAAGGGGCCCTGGTGGTTGTGTGTGGGGCTGCTAACCACAAGGTTGGCAGTTCAAAAGCACCAGCCATTCCTTTCCACGGGAGAAAGATAAACGTTTCTACTTTCATAAAGAGCTACAGTCTCGGGAACCCACAGGGGCAGTTCTACTCTGTCCTGTAGGGTCACTGTGAGTCAGAATCAACTGAATGACAGTGAGTTTTATTTATTTGTTTGAAGTGTAACTAACA
>NW_022103898.1:17345623-17358245 GCF_000313985.2 Echinops telfairi
CTTTGATCTTGAACTTTGTGAGTCACAGAGACTCCCTGGGACAGTGTGGAAGCTCAGTGGGGTCTGAGCTGCAAGGAGAAAATCCCCAAGTGTGGAAAAAGAGGAACCTGTTTTCTGGTTCTATTTTATTTTATTTCTGGACAGGAGGCTGAGCAAGGCAGTTTTCTAGAGATGTGGGGATTTTGTTTGTTTGTTTTGCTTGGTTGGTTGTTGTGGCCACAGTGGGTGTTTCTGAAGCCCGTGACCTCTGCAGTGTAAGATGAGAGAAAAGAGAAAGCTTTATGGGTCTCTTGTGCTGCCAGGACTCCTCAGAAGACAGAGTGCATGGAGAGCCTACTGTCTACAGAGGCCTATGCTAAGCATCCTTGGGGGAGGGAGTCTCTGAGTTGATACCTTGCTTAAGGCACATGTTCGATGATGCCCTTCCTAGGAAAGTGGGGTGTGCAGGCATGGGACAGACCTGCTGGGAATTCTAGCAGCACCCTGCTTTGGTTGTGTGGCTTCAGGTGGTCTCCTGATCCTCTGTGTGTGTCAACAGCCACTATCGCAGGGTTGTGGGACTGCTAAATTGGGATATTGCCTGCAAGCAGTTTGATGGTAATGGTTTTCCTGGGAAAGCCCTAAGATGAGTCAGTCCTCCTGACTTGTTCCTCCCCCATCGCGGTGCATTATTTTACTCAGCACGGATGTGGGCAGCACCTTTCTAGCATTTTTTTCAGCTAGCATGATCCATGAGGCCATCAAACTAAAGGCAACTCAAAACTCACAATCTTGCCAGGAAACATGTGATAAAAGTGTTTACCCGATCCAGCAGCAGGTGCAGGAGGAGCCCTGTGGGAGGTGGTGGTGGGAGTTCCATTGGACTTCTAACCCCAAGATCGGAGTTCTGAACCCCCAGCTTCCCCTTGGGAGAGAGATGGTGCTTTCTGCTTCCCATAGTTACAATTTTTGGGAATTCACAGGGGTGATTCTCCCCTGTCCTAGAGGATCCCCCTGAGTCAACATCAACTCTTTGGGAGTGAGTGTTGGAGTGGCAGGTACATGTTCTCCTACAGCTCAAACTGACTGCCATCCAGTCAATTCTGACTTTTGGAGACCCTATAGGGCAGAGTAGAATGTTCATTGTGGATTTCCAAGACGGTAAGTCTTTATCGCAGTAGAAAGCCTTGTCTTTCTCCCATGGAGCAGCTGGTGGTTTGGAACTGCCTACCTCTCGGTGAGCAGTCCAACCGGTATCCACTACGCCACCAGGGCTCCTACCATTGTGGAGAAAATACTGTTGGAATATACAGAAGGATATATTTGCCTAAGGGTTGTGGAAGGCTTCACCTAGGAGGTGATGTTCCCCAAATAGGATTTTGAAGGATGAATAGGAGTTTGCCTAAGAAGAGCTCAATGAACTCTGGTCTTTATTCACCTTCTGCCAGTTGCTTCCTCCTCTTTCTTTTACTCTCTTCTACTTCTTGTTTACCTTCTCCTCCCGTTCCACCACCACCCCATCCTTCTGCCCCGATTCGATGGGCTGAAGCATCAACCTAGAAACAAACCAAACAGGGAGAGAATAACAGTGCATTTCATTAGGACAAATTATGTGTTGCTTGTCTTCACTCAACAGCATATTAATTATCATCGCCCGCCTAAGTCCTTCTGTTCCTAACTTTGTCCCGGGTTCAATCTGGATGCGCTTATTTGTAACTCGTGTACCATCTGCTTTCCCTGGAAATGAGACGGCGAAGGGCCCCCTCCATGTAGTTAGGAGTGTCTAGGGTACATGCAGGGGTGGGGAGCACGCATTGTTCCTGCATTAACTCTCGCCTGGCCTCTCTGTGCCCTTAGATGGGAAGCCCGTGTCCCTGTCTCCGCTGGAGTCCCAGGCACACAGCCCCCGGTACACAGCCTCCAGCCAGCGGGAGCGTGAGAGCCTGGAGGTGCGCGTGCGCGAGGTGGAGGAAGAGAACCGAGCCCTCAGGCGGCAGCTCAGCCTGGCCCAGGGCCGCGCCCCTGGCCCGCGCCACGGCAACCACTCCAAGACCTACGCCGTGGAGGAGGGCACCGGGGACAGCGAGAACCTGCGCGCAGGCATCGTGGCCGGCAACAGCTCCGAGTGCGGCCAGCAGCCGGTGGTGGAGAAGTGCGAGGTAAGCACCCGCGGGTGCTCCCCAGGCAGGGTCGCCCCCAGCCCCTTCGGGAGCCCTCCTGGAAGCCCAGCCCAGCGTTTGGACAGAGCTGATGCCCTCGGGGTGTGAGCCAGCCCTAGACACCAACGTTGCTATGTGCCCCGCCATGTTGGTTAGTTTCTTGTGCCTCCGGTTTCTCATCTGGAAAACAGGCTTCTGTGACCGAGTCCAGAGAGAGATTAAGACTCAGTCACCGGCAGACCCCACCCTCTCCTTCCCTCTGGTCTCCGCACTAGGTGTCTTGCTGCTGACACAGCAGTGGGAATGCTGAGCCCTGGAGGGATGGCCCTGTGGGCTGTTACTTTAGGCTATCCTGTGAGTGGCACACCGGAGGGGTAGCCGTTGGGTGTTCTCGCTTCCCAGGATGAGGAGCCTCTACACAGCCAGCACCAGAGGCGGGCTGGTTACCTACAGCAGCGATCTGAACTCTTCTGATGTAATAGTGACTCTGGAAATTCAACCCTTAACCCATGCACCCCTGATAGCCATGCTCAGGTGTGCCACCCCATGTGTTCACACACACACACACACACACACACACACACACACACACACACACTTCCTGTTGTTTCCAGTTTTCCTGCAAAGAACAGGCCTTTTGAGTCACAGACAAACCTGGGTTCACATACACCCCAGCTCTGGCTTGAGCAAGTCACCTAACCTCTCTGATCCGCAGACCTCCGAAGGTAAACGACACACAAGGCGACCAACCTTGGAGAAGGGTGAGGCTCCGGGGCAGTGCCGGGTGCACGTCAGGTGTTCGATGACCCGGGTTGAAGGCGGTCTTCATGTGGAGACAGACGGTGCCTCCTGTTCCTTTGCTTTCGTGTCCTGGCCACACTCTCCAAAGACTGGACTCAAACTTCCTAAAGAGTTTGCTGATGAAGATCAAGGATTGCAGCCATCACTCTGGACGACCACTCCATGCATAGGAAACCAAACCCCTCACAGCTAGACCAATAGGTAGCAGCATGCTCCAGGGGAAAAGACGGACGTTGTCAATGATTTCACCTTGCATTGGTCCACAGCCAGTGCTCGTGGAAACAGCAGTCCACATCCGGGGATGTGTTGCATTCAGTAGGCCTGCTACTGCTTAAGCTCATTTTAGAGATCATTGTAAAGCAGGATGTGACTTTGAGGACGCAGGTACACCTGGCCTCCTATGCACGTGAAAGTTGCACATTGATTAAGGAAGACCGAGTCCAGAGAGAAGAACCAGTGCTGGAGAAGAATGCGGAAAACACCATGGACTGCCAAAAAGACAAACAGATCTGTCTAAGAAGTGCAGCCGGAATGCTCCTTAGAGGCAAGGATGGTGAGACTTCATCTCAGATACGTTGGATGTGTTGTCAGGAGAGACCAGTCCCTGGAAAAGGGCATCGAGCTTGGTAAAGTAGAGAGGGGCGGCAGAAAAGAGGGTGGTCCTCAATGATAGGGATTGACACTGTGGCTGAAATGGGCTCAAACATAAAAACGATGGTGCAGGTGGCCCAGGACTGTGCTGTGTTCTGTTCTGTTGTGCATAGGGTCGCTGTGAGTTGGAGTTGACTTGATGACACCTAACGACAACACATTACCACAACGACCAGGTCCACATGGGTCACTTTCAATGTGTGGAAGCCCTGTGTGGGTCCAAATACACCTGTGGTTATATGGTCATACAGTTTTCAATGGCTGCTGTTTTGGAATAGATTTCCAGGACCTTTTTTCTGAGGCACCTGTGTGCGGACTCAGACCTCCTACATTTTCATGCCAAGTACATTACCGACTAAACATTTGCACCAGCCAGCACCTTCTGTTGTGACTCAGCCCTCCCTATAGAATTGACCAGCATTCTGACTCATAGCAACCCTACAGAGCAGAATAGAACGGCCCCTCTGAGTTTCCAAGGCTGTAAATCTTGACAGAAGCAGAAAGTCTCGATTTTCTCTTGTGGAGCAGCTGGTAGGCTCGAACCGCTGACCCTGTAGGTAACAGCCCAACTCAGAATACATTGTGCTGCCAGGGCTCCGTACTTGTAGGACTCACTGCCATTGCATCGATGCCGACTCATATCAAGCATAGAGGATAGTGTGGGACTGTCTCTTTGACTTTCTGAGACTCAAACTGTTTCCAGGAGTAGAAAGCCCCATTTATCTCCCACGGAGCAGCTGGTGGTTTCGAACCACTGACCTTGCAGATCACAGCCCAATGTGTAAACACTGGGCTGCCAGGGCGCCTCTTTCGTACATTTAATAGAGGGAGATAAATTTCTCTGCTAGTTGAGGAGAATTATCTTTCTGCTCAAATCTGGCCAGTGGCCCCTACTTGGTTTTCACCTTCGAGGCAGGCACCACCGAGACCTCCATCAGAGTCTTCTAGAAGGACTCCTCTGGACAGCGTCCACCTGAGCCTATGGCCTAGGACCCCGGAAGGACACAGAGCAAGTTCGGCGCTGGGGAAGGTTTGCAGGTGAATCCAAAGGAGACCAGATGCACGTAGCCCAGAGTCCTTCCTCTTTCAGGACTGTCACACTGGATGCACTTGCTTCTCCCAGCTGTGCGCTGTGACAGCTCAGTGCCAGGGACACTCAGTCCCCAGGGCTTTGTTAAGAGACTGGCCTGGCAAACACCAGCAGCCCACTCTATACCCCAAATCTCACCCTTCCAGGAGGAAAGCAGGTGGTTGCAGGAACCACATTGTCCATCCGGTTGAGGCACCAAGAGCCCCTCTGATGAGTCCCAGGGATGGTGAGCATCCTCCTGCAGACAGGCTCCTAGAAGCCAGCCACCAGCCCGCTGTGGACATGGACCTGCCCAAGGAAAGGCTGCTATGCCCTCTCTTTTCAGCACAACACACTGCTTCTGCAGAGCACCTGGGTGCTCAGCCACCAGGAATAATCCTAGCAAAAGACCGTTGATGACTGAAGCCAGGAGGCTTGAGTTTAAATCCTGGTCCCCTCCCTAGCCTAATGGATATATGCTACCTTGAGCAACTGATTTCACTTTTCTGGGTCTTGAGACCCTTTTCTGTTGACTGTAGATTGAACTCAGGTTGCTGTCTCATATTACTTTGCTTGTAATAATGGATATGCAAACTTGAGGAAAACTCTACGATAGTCCATTAGGCTTCATTTTAGATCCTGCAGTGAATTCAGAAAATCTCAACTAACCAGTGGCTTGAAAATGATTTGCAGGTGTGGCAGTTACCTAATCTCCTGTCAACTTGAGTGAAGGGTTGGAGTCTAGCCTGTTAATCAGGTCATAGCCAAAGAGGCCTCTGTGTAGGCATGCCCTTCTCCTGAGGATTCTTGGAACTCCTGCCTTCCTCCTTGGAGGTGGGACACACTCTCTGCTACACATTTCTGATGGAGCTGAGCCAGGCCAGCTCTGAGATGCCTACACCGCCACTGGATCCACAAGACTTTCCACCCACTGACCTGTGATCTAACTGTATTCGGCATCAGCATGTGCTGCATGAGTCTGAAGAGGAATTCATAGACTGGTGTCATACATATGGGCTAATATCAGACTTATAGACTTGATCTGAACTGGGCTGGGATGTTTTCTTAATATACAATTACTCTTTGATATAAAGCTCTCTCTTACCTATTCATGGGTGTCTCTGAATTTGTTTCTCTACCCACACGAACACAGAAGGCTCCTTCTCTGCCCAGTTAAGAAGTCTGGCAGCCATAAGTCACATCACTCCCCAGTGTCAGGGTGGCACACTCGCGTGGGCTCTTGCCCTAGCTCACACAAAGGCCACGGCGAAGACCATCTCATGGTACACGGTAACTCTTAGGACTTCAGCTCTGGGATTCCCATCCCAGCCGACAGGAGAGAAGACATAGTAATGGTGGATGCACTGCCTTTTGTAGAAAGCCCACCTTGAGATGTTCTCACTCCACTTCCTTTCAGATAAGTCTCGTGGGCAGAACGCCATGTCAGGGCTAAACCTGGCTGCAAGGGAACCTGCAAAGCAGAAATTGCATTCCAGGAAACCGTCCTGCTTTCCTACTGGCTGGTGCTATGCCTCTAGAGAGAACAGGTTTGAGGTTCTAGTGCAAATCCCCTATCACGTGAGGAACTCCCAAACTTGACCCACCCAGGCAGACTAGTTGTGAATCCAAGGGTAGCCCTCAACAATATGAGTATGACAAAACAATTTTTAAAAAAACGATCTGAGATGTTTGATTGTTGAAGGGATCAAGGACTTCCTTTTACTTGGACCCGGGATCGATGCCCATGGAAACAGCAGTTAAGAAGTCAAAGGCAGGGGCCAATCTGGTGCAAACACCAGCAGGTCTCTCTGAGGACTAATGCATGCCTGATCCAAGGCACGGTTGCTGGGAGAGTGAATGATTTAATGGGGCTCGTCTAACGAAAGTCTCTACTCCCACCAAATGCCCTTTCCCTGCCTGGGTCTGGTAAGAAGGTGGGGAAGATGCTGCTAGGATTCACCCATGAGACTGTAAACAAGATTTGCTGGAATGCAGTCCTGTTGGATAGAAAATGAGTCCTTTAAAAATCAGGGGCAGTGGGGTGGGGGTGTCTCATGACCAGCAATATCCAGGAGCAAAGCTTGTCCTCTAGACCTGAGATTCCTGTGCAGTGAGCTGTCTGGACGCAGAAGACAGCTACACCATCAGAGGAGCAGCAGCAGAACCAGGAGCCAGAGCATGAAACAAAGCGATGGACTTCCCAGTCGAAGGAGCAAGCAAAGCTGGGTGCTTTGGGGCAAAGCACTGACTCATGAAATGAGGTGCCTTTGGGCACTCACTTGGGGTAGCTGGACTTGCTGACCCACAAAAGCAGAGCTGAGCACTTTTAGACTGAGGCTCAGTGGAGTCGGGTGCCTCAGGGCACATAATTCAGGGATCTAGGTTTGCTGACCCACAGGGCTTGAGGCATACAGTGGAGTGGGATACCCTTTGAGCATCTCTTAGCAACCCTGGAAGAACTTTGTAACATCTCCCGAAGAAAAGTCTACCCTGAGCATTTCTCGCTAGTAGTACCATCTGTTTACGCCTTTAGTAAATCTTTTCATCATGAATTGTGTCTGTAGGTTTTGTGCAGTCATTGCAATGGATATTAGAACCTAGATATCGAGAATGCTCCTGAAGACAGCAGTATTTTCACTCGTGTCATGTGTTTGTGAAAGCTGGACCATGAAGAAGCAAGATCAGAAGAAGAATTGATTTGTTGGAATTACGGTGTCGACAAAGAAGAGTGAGTGTACCGTGGACTGCCAGGAGAACAAGCAGAGCTACCTGACAGACGTCCGCCAGATTGCTTCTTAGATATGAGGATAGCAAGACTTGTCTCATGTCCTTCCGAGATGTTTATCCAGAGAGACCAGTCCCTGAAAAAGGACATCAGCTTGGTAGCAGAGAGGGTGGGAACAGAGGAAGACTCCCAAAGTGATTGATGGACTCACTGACTACAGGAGTGGGCTTGGTCTAGCAACGTTTGAGAGGATGGCGCAGGACTGGATGCCATTTCCTTCTGCTGCCCCAAGGGTCACTGTGACTCAGAGTTAACTGGATGGCTCATAGCAGTAACATGCTGGAAGTCAGGCACGGCGGGTGGGACTCTCTTTGCAGTCTTCCAGAGATCACCGCAGCTTTGGGAGTTTCAGATTTTAAACACAAGACTGTTAGGTTAACTGATTGGTCCTTCCTTTGACTTGCAATTGTGTGTTAGGCAGGGTTCTGTAGAGAAGGGAAACCAGGAGTGCACGCGTGAGCGTGTGTGTGTGTGTGTGTGTGTGTGTGTGTGTGTGTGTACAGTGAGAGATTTGTATCAAGAGGTCCTTCCTTTGACTTGCAACTGTGTGTTAGGTAGGGTTCTGTAGAGAAGGGAAACCAGGAATGCAGGCGCGAGCGTGTGTGTGTGTGTGTGTGTGTGTGTGTGTGTGTGTGTATCAAGAAATGGCAAGTCCAGTCTGGTTCAAGTCCATAAGTCAGATGCAAGTCAGGGGCTTCTCCTGACTCCTGTAGCTTCACCAGTGATGACAGGAAGCAGGACAGGGACAGGCTAGGGGATGCAGAGCTGAAGGAATCCAAAGTTCGCTCTCCACTGCTGGCACCTGGGCGAGGTAGCCGGGGATGCAGCAGGAGGCTCACGAACCAGACGTAGGATACAGAGCAGGCAGAAGGTGAGTTCTGCCCAAGATCTCTCTTAGACAAAAGGCCAGACTCCCAAGGAGGTGTCATCAGGCTGCGATCTGATTGATAGGTTGAGGTTCACCCCTACCTTCACCCAGGTAGTCAAGTTGATATAAAATCTACCGATCATAGATCACTCCTTGTCCACTTGACACCTGGACCCAACTCTTTAAACTCATGATCTCCAAACAAAGATGCTTATCACATCATACTTATACCTAACATGATACAATTAACACATGTCACCAGAGATACACTAACCCATCTTCATATTTTATAAGGTGAACAGAACAAAGATATGTGATGCCTGCATGCAAATAGGAGTTACTCATCACAATTACAGCCCTCATTTCTGCAGCTGGTCGTGTGGCATGGCTGGTATTTAGAACCTCCTTCTTGCACGAACCCGTCTGTATTTGCTCTGCCCTCAGCGAGTACCTTGGCTGGTCGTGGTCCTTTGCCAGGTGGGATGACCCAAACCTTCTTTCATTGTCTTATCTTTCCTTTGTGTTTCTTGATCATATTACTTTGTAGACCCTTTGAAAATAGAATGTGTAGGCAGTGAACCTCTGATCCTTATTGGAGCTTTGAGCGATGAGCTTCGGAAAAGCCTTGCTCTGCTGCCGTCTTCTTTGAAAAGGATCTGCTCCCGGCATGCATTGGTTTTGCTGTGCAGGTGCCATTCCCACCAGCAGTAGGCTTCCCCTGTCTCCTATCGCTCATTGTCTTTAAAGCCGTAGTGGCAAAGACGACCTGTCAGTCAATGGAGTCAAAAGAGAAGCCTTGTTTCCCATCCCTCTTCGGTTAGAGCTGCAGAAGCTGGTCTTGACACTCTGTCAGGGTGCAGGCTCCTAAGCAAGGATGCCACTGTCGTTTGCTGTCCTGCTGAAATCTCTCTGGGGTGTGACAAGTATTTCTGCCAACTCCTCTGTAACGACGTCCTGGGTGTCAGCTGGGATACCTGGTGATAAACACAATGAATTCTCACCTGTCCGCAGGTCCTCTTAGTATTTCCTAGTTGTGTGGCATCCAGAGGGTTGCCCATTCACTCCTGCGGGTTCCCCTGGGCTGGGCCATGCTGTCCCAGTGACGGAGTGGCTTCTGTGTACCTCCAAACTTGGAACCCAATGAATCCCCTCAGATCTCCTCCTGTGCCTCTGGATACAGAGACCTCTATTTTAGTTGCATTTCTTTGAGGTCTGGTCTATTCTGAAAGTCTGCTGGGCTGTAGCCACAGAATAACTGGCACTGGACTCTGAAGAGCTCAGCAGGTATCCTCTGTTTGCTACTCTGCTGCTAATTGAGAGGTCAGTAGTTCGAATCTACTAGCTGCTCTGTGGGAGAAAAGAACTGGCACTTGGGTCCCATAAAGATCACAGTTTAGGAAATTTTATAAGACAGTGGTTCTCAACCTTCCTAATGATGCGACCCTTTAATACAGTTCCTCATGTTGTGGTGAATCCTTCAACCATAAAATTATTTTCGTTGCTACTTCATCACTGTCATTTTGCTACTGTTCTGAATCGGGCGACCCCTGTGAAAGGGTCGTTCAACCCCCAAAGGGGTCGGGACCCACAGGTTGAGAACTGCTGCTATAGGGCAATTCTACCTTGTTAAACAGTGAGTTCTCCAACTAAATGATATCTCCAACTTAGCCTGAAGCTCATTTCTGACCATCCAGGTTTCTTCTGTGGTGGTGGTGGGGTGGCTTTGTTTTATACATTTTATCATTAGTAATATGTACTACATACATGGCTGCAGGCTGCAAATTGCTGATGCTTCCTGATGGTGGTGTGGTTAGGCTGTGGACCGTGACCCACATGGTGGGCAGTTCGAAACAACCAGCAGCTCCACGGGAGAAAGACTAGGCTTTCTACTCCCGCCAGCAGTCTCGGAAACTCACAGTGGGGCCACCATGAGTCATCACTGACTCGATTGCAGTGCGTCTGGTTTGGGTTTGGTCATTCCCAAATGATCACTCGCAGGTATTCGAAGATTGGATTTAGAACAATATGAAGAATAAGAGGCATTGATGCTTAACCCTTAAAAGAGAGAGAGAGAGAGAGAGAGAGAGAGAGAGAAAGAGAGGTATTCGCCTTAGATCAGCACCGCCGTAGGGCAGACCCATCAGAGTAGAAACCCCAGAAGCCTAGCCCTTTCTCAAAGGGTGACTGTGGGTCAGAATCAACTGTCAAGCCAGCAGCACAACAGACCTGGGTTCTGTTATGGCCAGTGCATCTCACACCCATCCATTGCCTGTCCTGGGACGTTGATGATTAGGATGCTGAACACCAGAGCGTCCACACTAAGGTAGTGTAGGAATAAAGAAAAGACCTGTGATCAACTTTGGATGATCCCTATTGGAAGCCCCGTGGGTCACAATGATCCAATCCACAACTGACAGAGGAATGGCACTGTGTTTCCCTCCCTTGGGTGCAGGGTCTCCGTGTACCAGAGACCCAATGAGGATACTTAACAGCATCAACAAATCTTGGGGCCGTAGGCAATTCACTGAACCCTGGCTGATTCCATTTCAGCGTTACGAAATGAGAACAGTGGTTTATTCTTCACAGTGCAAAACGGGTGAGAAAGTCTTTAACAGTGTGTACCACACATAATTATTATGGCTTCCCTGGTCCCGCATCAGAAGTCACCAAACGCTTAATGATTTAAAACATCCATCATTTGATTAGTTCCCCATGGTGTCTGTGGGCCAGCATAGGGCTTAGCCGAGCGGTTTTCCGGAGGCGTTTCTCAAGCAGTTGGTGACTGGAGCTGGAAACATGGAGGACTGGGGCAGTGGGGGCTAGCTCATCCTCTCTCTGTCCTCCCGTTGACCGAGGGTCTCTCTGTTTGGTCCTCCTGGGTGGGCTTGTTGGGACTTCTTCAAAATATGGCAGCTGCGGGACACCACACAGAAGGGTTATAAGGAAGGGACGATTCAGCCAAGGTGTAGTTTAGCACCCACGAATCACACATCATTCCTCTAGTTCCTGAATGCTTCCATGACCCAGTTCTACCTTACAAATCTGGTTAGACCGGAGGACACACATTGGTATAGATAAGAGCTCTGGACACATAGAATTCAGGAAAGATAAACCTCTCAGGACCAGTAGTGGGAGTAGTGATATCATGACGATATGGGATGGCCAGGGAGAGGCAGAGAGAGGAAGGGGGAACCCATCACAAGATTGGATATATAGCCCCCCCCCCGAAGGGGATGAATAACAGAAATGTGGGTGAAAGGAGACAATGGCCAGTGTAAGACATGAAACAATAACAATATATAATTGATCAAAGATTCACGAGGGTGGGAGCGTGGGGGAGGGAGGGGAAAACAGAGGAACTGATACCAAGGGCTCAAGCAGAAAGCAAAGTTTTTGAGAATGACCATGGCAATAAATGTACAAATGTGCTTGACACAATGGATGTATGTATGGATTGTGTTAAGAGTTGTACGAGCCCCCAGTAAAATGCCTTTTTTTAAAAAAAGCAGCTTTAATGAAATATAATCCATGTCCCTGCCCCCTGTGGCCCCTCCTAGAGCAGTTTGTAATGTGTGCAGCCCCCGCCACCGTCCACTTCAGGATCTTTTGTCCCTCTGAGGGAACCCCCTTAGGGCTCACTTCCCCTCCGCCCCTCCCCCCCACATCTCACAGAAGTGGGGCCCCATGTCGGGGCCCTTTGTCAAAGAGTCCTGACCTTGCAGCCGGCCAGGCTCTGACTGCAGCGCCCAGGGAGGAAGACAAGGCTTCTGTTTCAATAAAGACGAGGGCTCAGGGGCACTGGGGCGGGGGCGGGTGGTCCTGCTGGTCCTGCAGGGTTGCCGGATACGGGGGTCCACTCAGGGGCAGGGCTGTCCACACAGTGTCCTGTGTCCAAGATGTCCAGGCCATGACACGTGTCAGGGCGTCATGCCCTGCCTTTGCCCGGCAGCGCTTCTCTGCGGTGCTGATTGCTCGGCACGGAAGAGCCTGTGCTTAAGGCTTTGACTGGGAGCAGCTGAGAGGTGGCGTCCACGTGCACTGCCCAGGGCAGCAAGCGAGTGGGCCTCTGCCGCCTCCTCTGGGCAGCTGGGGGTGCTGCCCTGGGACTCTGGGCTGGGCCTCAGACTCCAGAGGGGCATCTGCACCCTCCTGAGGGGCACATGACGGACCAAGTCCTGAGGGCACTAATGAGGTCCAGGTCGGCCCAGCAGTCTTTGAAGAATCTCCTAGCCAGGAGCTTCAGCTCACCGTAATGAGCAAACTCAAAGCTAGCAAGCTGCAGTGTGTCTGTGTGTGCAGGGGGTGGGGTG
>NW_022103898.1:17358345-17366019 GCF_000313985.2 Echinops telfairi
CAGGGGATGAATAACAGAAATGTGGGTGAAGGGAGATAATGTATAATTGATCAAGGATTCATGAAGGGGAGGGAGGGAGGGGAAAAAAGAGGAGCTTATACCAACGGCTCAAGTGGAAAATGTGTTGGAAATGATGATGGCAACATATGTACAAATATGCTTAATACAATTGGTAAAAGCCCCCAATAAAATGACTTTTAAAAAAGGGGGCAGCCGTGGAACCAGCAGCTGTAGCCGTGGAAGTTGGAGGCTCAGAGATCCTCTTCCAATGAGCAAGACGGAGCTGAAGAACGATTGACAACCTAGCGTCAAAAGCGGCGCAGGGTCCCGTCGGCCAAGCGTGTGCTCTATACGTGGACGTCATCACCAAACCCAACCGCTTCAGGGACGAAGTGGCTTACATGTCACTTCTTCATGGGACGAATCTCCAAGAATCCGTGGCCATACTTTACAGTCACATTGATGGACAACCAAATGATGACACCCCTTGGGGTCAGACGACCCGCGAGGAAGCATTAATTTTTCCTTCTCCACGTTCTGCCTTTCCTGTCTCGTGGCAATTATCCTAGGCTAACGTAATCATTTTAATTAGCCACGGTGTCTGTCGGGGACTGTGCACATAATAGTGTCTCATTTAATGCACACAATCGCTTATCATCGCTTTTCAGATTAAGGACTGCTGCTAGGAAAGATTAAATGAGTAAGCATGCACAGCCCACAAAAGGTGAGGCTGGGCTGTACATTGAGCCTGTGCTTCGAACCACTGCCCTCCGCTGACAGACAGACAGATTGCAGGCCGTCTCTGTTCGTCCTCTCAGTCTGGAAGCCCCACTGAGACCTGTTCGGCCTCCTAGCAGCACGCAAGCCTCCACTGGCAGGCGGGTGTTGACTGGGAAGGAGGTGCCTAGACTGGGAATCGTAGAACCCTAACCTCTTGCGTAGAAGGGTGGGGGGTCTTCCGAAAGTTCTCCCCTTGCCTATCTACCGGTGTGCAGACCACGCTACTCTCAAAATTCAGCAGCTGAACTAATAAGCCTGCTTTCTCTCTCGGAGTTTCTGAAAGTCTGGAATCTGGAAGCCGCCCAGCTGCGGGACCTCTCCTGGGTCTGTGGTGAAGATGTCTGCTGCTTGGACACCGTTGTTTCTTGTGGCCTTGTTTCCCGCGGGCAAAAGTTAGAAGCACGTTAAAGGCCCTAACACAGAGGAAGGGCCGATCCTGCTCAGACAGGGGGAGAAATGAAGGCTCCAAACCTGCTGCCGTATAGGTAGGGCTTAGAGACATCCTGCTGAGTGAGCATCGCGTGAAAGGCAGCGGGAAAACTGCACAGACGAAGGAGAGGGCTGCGCAGCCTGGTATTATACTTGCTGTCGGTAGGTGTCTGTACACCCGTTCAAAGTTGGATTGGCCAAAGACGTGTGATAGATCCATTTACCACGGTCACCGCTCCCTGCCACTCTAAAGGGAGCCGCCAATGTGATTGCAGGGGTTTGGGTTGACTAATTTTCACCAGGAATTTCCTACGGGTCTGACCTTAGTCAGGAAGTTGTACTGAAGCCTGTCTACTAGGTGAGGTCCTGCTGAAATCTGAACTCTTGGTGGCACAGCTTCCAAGGTCCTAGAACACCCAAGTCACCGCAAGGAGTCGCCTGGGCGGCTCCTTGTATCCGCTCAATAGCCCATGAGCTGGCACATGTACTTGCCTCTTGGTGTCGATGATGACACGGAGCTCCCAAGAATTGCCCGTGTCTTGAAAGATGGGGAAGAATTTGATAGGTGGAGAGGAAGGCACATTCTGGACGCGAGAAAGCCTAACCTGCTGTCCCACTGGATCGTGGGCACCATGGAAGAGGGGACCTGTGGGTGACAGTGCCCCTAAACACACCTGCTTTCACTTACTGGCATGTATTTTTTTCGTGGCACTGCTCTTGACGTATTTTAGCTCATCTACTCGATTTAGCCATTCTCCTTTCGATGGATGAGGCCATTGGGCGGTTCACTGCAGAGTCAGCAGTTTGGAACCACCAGCTGCTCCACAGGAGAAAGATGGGGTTTTCTACTCCCTTGACGAGTTACATACACCAGAAGTCAACAAACAAATAAAGAGTTACAGTTTTGGAAACTCACAGACCTACTACGTTGTCCTATAGGGTCACTATAAGTCAGAATTGACTCGATGGCAGTGAATTTGGGTTTGTTTTTTTCAATAGATGGGAAAAATCGGGCTGTTCACATAGCTCAATAGTGCAAATCCCGTTTACAAGTCTCGCATAGAATATTCTCTGTCTTCCACTAGAGACACAGGTGGTAGTAGGATCACAAATAATCTAGCCATTTCTCAACTCCACCACTGCACCTCCCTGTCCCAAACCACTGTATCCCTTTTGGCTGGGTGCCCCCGTTGATCCTGATGAAACTGAAACACGGTCTGAGCTGGAATTTCACCTGCAGGTTGTCTAGTCAGGAGTGCCCATGCCATCAACACCTGTGCTAGGGAATGGCAGGGGAGGGTGTCAGGGAGGAAGCAGTCTATGGCGTAGGAACAAGTGGGGCCCCAGTGCTAGCTCAGCACCACCTTGGTCCCTAGGCAGCTCTGGAACCAGAGTGGCCCTTCAGAGAGATTCCACATAGGCCAAAGTAGCCAGCCCTTTCTGTTACTGTGTCCATATTGGATGTGGGCTTTCTGAAGAAGGGACATGACCTTGGAGGGGAAGTCTTGATGGTGGGGCAATTCCTAGAGAGGCCACAGCCCAGGCAGCTGTCGCCAGCACTGCTCGCAGTGGGGACTATGCCCCATCAGAGGGCTTTTTACAGCATAGCACAGTAAGTCTGTTACTAAGTTAATGCGGTGACTCCCTGACTGGCTTCCTGCTTCCACCCTTGCTGCTTGCCCTGTCCTGTCACTCCCTTGCACGTGCATGCATGCACGCGTGCGCACACACACAATCTGTTGTCATTGGGCTGCCTGTGCGGTCTCTGTGTTTTAACTCCTTATTGTGAATTGAATGAACGTTTTCCGACCAAATTCATTTGCATTCCATCCATGCTCATTTTGCTTCCTGCCATCGAAGCCGTGCCCGCACCGTGCCCGCACCATGCCCTTACTTATGCTGCATCTCCCCTGAGTGCCCTGCTTCCTCCATGCCTCCTTTCCCAACCTTTGGGGACATGTTGCCCTTTTACTGTACTTGATCTTAGCCAGAAGGCCAAGAAGCGATGCTGCTGCCCTTTTAATCTCCAGTCATTGAGGGTTCTGTGGTCTGATCCTTTTAAAACAGAAGTCACATCCTGTGGCTTCTCAGCCCGAGCTTCCAGGGGACCTTTGTCCTTACCCGCTGGGTAAACCAAGCCCTGGCACAGGCCACACCACTGGCCTCGTCACCGTCTCTCCTCCTAGCTGCCTCCTCCTCCATGCTCCTCCTTCCTTGACACTCTGGCTCCTTGGTGCATTGGGATCCCCCCTCCCCACACCTCTGATCGGAAACGTACAAGGTTCGTTCCCTCCCCTAGTTCTGATTTGTGCTCGAACATCACTCTCAGTGTTAGACTGGTTTCTCTAGAGAAGGCCAAACTGGTGATATAGAGCTCTATACACACTTTTAGGAGGGTTGCCACATCCAGGCCCGTTCAAGGCTGTGGGTCAGATGTTAAGCTGGACATGTTTCCTGACTTGCATGGCTGTGGGGGCTGACAGGGAAATGGGAAGATGAAGCAGGAAGGCTGGTGGGTGCAGAGTCAGATGAATCCAGGGCCAACAGGTCAAGCTGTGGTGGTAGAGTCCAATGCAGCCAAGATCAGTAGATCAGGTGGCAGGGTAACGATAGCTCCCTAGGTCAGCAAGCAATATGGCGGGCCATGGTTCGAGTCCAAAGAACCAGAGGTTGATGAGTTAGATGCAAGATCCAGACCCAATAAGAAACAAGTTAGCTTGCCTAGAGTGTCAACTTACATAGGAAGTAGGCCTCCCCCTCACCCCCGAGAAAACATAAAGGCTGTGACCCTAGTAAGGAGGTTGCAATCCACCCTAATGATCCCACAACTGTTTGGCTGATCCCATCCCTGAGTTGGTTCTGTTATGCAGGGTACATCATGGGTGATTCCAGCCAACCTACTGAGCCTCTTGGTCTACCCAAGATGACACAAAACCTAGCCATCACACCCTCTCAGCTTCCAAAGACAGCTGTTCATACCCCTGCTTCCTCATCATTCACTCACATTGCATTTTCCTTTTTATTCATTTGTGACTCTGTGATATTTGACTTTCCTGCCCTCCATCTGAAATGCCAGCTCCTTAGGGACATGGCTATGTTTTCTTTTGCTTACAGCTATACCCACAGCTCCTCCAGCGGGACCTAGCACACACAGCAAGCACTCAGTTCAGCGTGTGCTGAAGAAGGGCGTGTCTCTGGGTTAGACTTGGGGCTTTTTGTTCAGGCGGCATTGTGGCACAGGCTCGGCCTTTTGCAAGGCTATCTCTTGGCAGCTCACCTGCCCCAAACCTGAAGCTACCTGTGCTAATTAAACTCCTTTCAGTAATCCGCCCAAACAGCAGTCTGGCTGCTCGGTACGTGTTCAGCGTGCAGGGTGTGATTCCATGGTGCTTATGCTTCTCCTAACCGGCAAACCTGTGTGAAAAGCCCGTCGGGAGTGAGCGGGATGGAACCTGGCCACTCGCTGGACATTTGAGGGGCACTGACTATGAAGAAGGAGCTCACTGTCTTCCCTTAAAGCTCTGGCCCCACCTGTCCTCCCACAAACCTGGAGCCCACCCCCGGCATCCCCAAACTTGCCAGCTGAGCCCCAGGAGCCCTGGCTTACATTATAGCCATCACCCTCCACTTCAGTTGTCTGTTGACATGGTTCTGTCTTTTGGGTCAGTGGTTCAGTAATTAGAGCAAAGAGAATGAGATCGGGGGTCCCTGAGAGAGGAGAGGTGCCCCGGAGGTGTGGGAGGTGATTGGGTGGCAGACCAAGAACGCCTTTTGTTGATTTGGTTTCCTCTCGGTCAGGTGTGTGTTTTCCTGGAACATGGCTCTGTGGGTTTGCCAGCAGGACTCCCACCACAGCGCCGGGCTTTCCCCCTGGCTGGCTGCCTTGCTGGACCTTAGGCAAGCCACGTCCCTGAACTGCGCCTCAGTGCCTCCACCTGGGTGGTGCTTTCAATTTCAGGAATCCCTCAGGAGCCCAAACCAAACTCACTCTCACCCTGTTGATTCTGACTCATAGCCTCCTAATGGGATCCGGTGGAGGTGCCCCTCTGTGCGTTTCCAAGACTGGAACTCTTTATGAAGGTGGAGAGCCACCTCTTTCTCCAGCCCAGCGACTGGTGGCTTCTTTTCTTTCTTTTAAAGCTAATGCTTGCGTATTCTATTTTATTCTTAAATTTTATATCTTTAATCCTTTTGAAATTATTCTTTTAAAAATAATTTTATTGGGGGACCTTACGTATATTATAATCCCTAGATCCATTATATCCAGTGGACATGAACAAATGTTGCCATCAGCAATTTCAAAACATTATCTTTCTTCTTGAGCCCTTTGTTATTAACACCTCTTTATTCCCTCCCTTGCCCACCCTGCCACCCTGGAGAACCCTTAATATATCATGTATTGATATTATTACTTATACATTTCTTACACCACCCATTCTATCCCTACACCTACTATCCTGTTGTTCGTCCCCCTCTAGGGGGATTATTCCACCCTCATTGCTGTTCGTCCCCTTCCCCCCCTTCTCCCCCTACCACCCTAGAGCTTTTATGCTCATTACTCTTTCTGAGGGATTCTGTATTTGAAATTCCATATATTGAAAGCTCGTGTCTGTACAGCTGGTAGTTTCTAACTGCTGACCTTGCAGTTAGCAGCCCAGAGCATAACCTCTGCATATAAGAAAATCCCGGAAGTTAGGAAACTCTGCATATAGAAAGTCTAACACACCCACTTTCACAGCCATTCAGGATCAGAGAGGTTAGGCGCTGGCTTACAGTCACTCAGCGGGCCAGAGGCAGAGCTGGGACTGAAACAAGCCCTCCTGTTTCCCAGGGCTTTGTGTTTGCTGGGCAACCCGCCCCCCTCTGCTGCTTTCTTCTTCAGCCCCTTGAAGATGTGTGGATTCCAGGGTCTCAAGAAATGCGGTGGAAGCTGGAGGCTGAGGGCCGCGTCTTACTTGTTTTAGACAAGCTGCAGGAAGTGGCCCTCTCTGCTCAAGAGGTGTTGGGAGATGGATTCTTTAAGTCTCTATGACACCCCTCACGGGCTCTCAGAACAATCTCAGTCGCAGTGGTGTCTTTCCTTTACAGCACACACTCAGCTCCGTCCGTCTTGCACAGCGCTACTTCTCTCAGGGAAGTCTCTGGACCTGCAGCCTGGGCATCCCTTGGGTGCAGGCAGGTGATTCCCAACCCCAGCCCCGCCCGGCCCAGCTCTCCTGACTCTCACTGGCTGGCATTAGGGGAGGCCCAGCCTCCTGATTCAGCAAGTCAGATGGGCGACTTCAGCCAGAGCACCACTTGTTAGGTGTTGTTGACCAGCCTTCCAGAAAGGAGTAACTCATTCTTCCTTTTACAGAAGAGTAGGTTGAAGCAGGACGGTGATCCGCAGTTTCTCATCCCACTGTTTAAGAGGAAAAAATAGAAACGAGCAAAACACGCTTCCTGGAGTGAACACCTATTCATGGCTGGGCCCGTGTGGGTCAGAACGGGGCTCCCTAGGGTTTGCGATGGCTGGTTTTTTGGAAGCAGGGCACCAGGCCTTTCTTCTGAGGTACCTCTGGGTAGACAGGTAGATACCGTTTCTTGTCTTGGCTGGTTGAAGCATCATCACATAACATAGCCCCCAAAGCGTGGCTGGCGATTTTAATCTCCAGTTTACAGGTGAGGATGGTGAGGCAGGGCGGGTGGTAAGGTGATGGTTTCAAGGCCAGGAAGCTGAGACTCAAAACCAGGCCTCCTTTCCACCTTGTCCAGAGCTTTCCCCACTGTTGCCTCTGATACTCAGTCACTGCCTTCTCCTGCATTTCTGCTCTGTCTCCCGCAGCATTCTCTCCTGTTCAGCTGGGTTTGATCATTGATTGCGCGGCCACTCAGAACCCAGAGACCATACTCTTGATTGTGGGGCATACTAGGAAAGTTAGCGGTGACCATTCAGTGGGAAAATGCGCAGGATACAGTGGCTCAGTGTGGGAGTTGCGTTTTCTGTCAACTTGAACCTGTGTGAAAGTATAGGAGTGGCGTCCACTCTCTCAACTAGGTAACAGCCTGATAACAAAGTCGCTCTCCTCTCTTGACCTTCACCTTTATCCTTGCTGGGACCCTGTGCCTGCCTCCAGGGCAGCTCCCATGCAGGCCACAGGCTGAAGGAGCCCATCTCTGAGCTGCCTGTGCCCTGCTGTGTTTCCACTGACTCTGACCCCGGTGGACTGTGATCGCCCTGCACCCTCCTTCATCTGTGGGAGTCTGATGAGAGCTCCAGTTAGCTGCAAACCGATGACCTCAAGTTGTACTTGGCTGGAATGCCTTCTTGAGACTGAGTTAGCTCTTGATCTAAAGTTCCTTCTTAAGCATCGATGAGTGCCACTGCTTTTGTGTCTCTAGACAACCCAGCCTGACACAGTAAGGACCGTCTCTGCTGTACCTACAGGCAGCTTGCTTGCTCTCTGTCTCTCCCCTGTTCCCCCC
>NW_022103898.1:17366698-17367894 GCF_000313985.2 Echinops telfairi
TGCTCTGTGCTCTGTGCTCTGTGCTCTGCCTCGTGCTCTGGCTCCTGGGTCTACTGCTGCTGCTCCTCTTCACCAACTTCTCTGGTGTTAAAGTTGTCTCCAAGATGAGAGAGGTTCGATGCACAAGAATCTTGGAGTCTATGGGATGTGTTCCCTTCCTGGCCCTTCTCTCTTTCTTGTAGTGAGATTCCTTCCTCTATCCCCCTGGGACCCTGGCCTTGCCTCCCTGCAATTCACTCCTCTGAAGCTTCTGTTTGAAATCAGGGCTTCACCTGTCTTTGCATAGAACAGCCGTCCCCTGCGTAAGTTGGCTTCCACTTCTCACCTCCCAAAGTCACCCTGATAGGAAATGTTGTAGCCAAGTTGCACCCCAAGGCCTCAACTGGGTAAGTGTTGACTATTCCTGCCAGGGCCACTGCTTGCCTGCTGTCCCTTCGTTTGGGTCTCATTTTCTGTTGGGAAGAGGCTTTGTTGATCTTGGCGCATACCTTTCCTGCTTTTAATCCATGGAGTTTCTCCTGGATCTGTTCAAACAACTGCCTCTTGGTCCATGTAAAGCTTGTACATGAGAACAACTGAAAGTTTCTGGAATTCCCATTCGTCACAATGTGAACCATAATTTGTTGTGATCCAGAGTCCAACATCTCTGTCTAGTCAATAAAATGCAGGTGTGTTAGTCCAGGTTGACTAGAGAAACAAATCCAGAGATACTCATGTGTGTGTAAAAGAGAGCTTTGTATCATAGAGCAACTGCATATTGAAAAAACATCCCACCCCAGTCCAGATCAAGTCCATAAGTCCCATATTAGCCCATAGGTCTGATACCGGTCTATAAATTCCTCTTCAGATTCATGCAGCACATGCAATGGTGCCGAATGCAGGAAGATCACAGGCCGGTGGGTGAAAATCTTGCGGATCCAGTGGCAGTGGAAGCATCTCAGTGCTGGAAAGAGTCTCCATGTGGTTGCTCAACAGGAAGGAGAAGCAGAGAGACAGTATGGTCCTCCTGGGAGAAAGGGTGGGAGAATCCTCATGAGAAGGTCATGCCCACGACCAACCAACCCAGGGACAAGGGAACAACAAGTGAACTGAATCAAGGGCAAGAAGGGCATAAGATGCCTAGTGGGGCTTCATCAAGGGCAATGTAGCAGCGAGGAGTTACTAAACCTGAATGAAGGCTGAACATGATGGTGGGA
>NW_022103898.1:17369905-17372134 GCF_000313985.2 Echinops telfairi
TTAGGTGAGAGGTCACAGCATCTTTCCATGCAATCATAGCCAAGTCTTTGTGGCCATCTTTAACCCCCCTCCACCCCATAAACTTGAAAGCATGGATTCCAGAGCCTCCAAACTGAGTGGTAAGACCATTTGGGGGACCCTGCTCTTACGAGGAACTGTCATCTCTGTTCCCCACTCACCTAGCCTCCCGGACCACCACCCCACGCCCCTTCACTTCTGCACCCACAGCACTTTGGATGACCCCAAACTCCCAGAATGCATTGACTACGCGCCAGTTTTCCCCTTTTCCTGGAATAGCATCAGCCCGCTGCCGCTGCTCCAGCTGATGAATTTATTCATGGCGGCAGGTGGACGCGATGAAGCTAAGGAGATTGGAAAATTATGTAAAATGTTTGAGAGAGTGCGTGCCTGCGCTTCCATTTGATGGGCCCACTTTAGAAAGTCCCTGAACCCTGAAACCAAGACAAAGTTTATTATCTCCGAGGCTGCTCGTTCAACTATTTGTGGCTCAGAAGAACCTGAGTCCGTGTGCCGGGTTATGTCTCTTCATTTGTCACCCTTTCCCTGTGCATTTCCCTCTTGACTCTGGTATCACGATCTTTCATCCCGAGTCGTTTGAAAGTACTATCCAGAGATAAATGGTGGTGTCTTCATAGTACAGGTGGAGACATTAAGATGTGCATATGTTAGACTCAGGAAAAATAACGTTAGAATCGCGGAGGCAGGAACACCGAGTCTTTATCCCCAGCCCATTCCTTCACTCTTTATCCTTCCCAACAACAAGGTTTCTCTACAGCAGCACTCTTGACATTTGGGGCAGGCTGTTATTTGTTGGGAAATAGTCATGGTGGCATTATTGGATAAGCATTTCACTACTAACCGTAAGGCCAGCAGTTCAAACCCACCAGTCACTCAGCAGGAGGAAGATGAGGCTATCCTACTCTTGTCACACTTTAGAGCTTCCGAAACCCTCTGTTGTAGAGATGCTATGAGTTGAAATCAATTTGATGGCCATGGGTTGTTCTTTGTTGAGGTTAGAGGTTGTCTTATACACTTGGTTATTTAGAAGACATTGTGGCAGTTACATAAACTGTCAACTTGCAAAGGGGTGGAGTCTAACCTGTCAATCAGGTCACAGCTTGATGACCTCATTTTGGAAGTGCGAAGGAGACAAATCATTCACTGGAGGCCAGACCCCCACTCCCTCTCTGCTTCGTCTTCCTGCTGACAAGACACACGGAACCCGAGCCCTGGAGCTGGAGGAGACACGTGGAGACCATGCTGAGATGCTTCCACCACCACTGAATCCACAAGACTTTCCACCCACTGGCCTGTGGTCTTCCTGCATCTGGTGTCATTGCATATGTTGCATAAGTCTGAAGAGGAATTTATAGACTGGTATTAGACATATGGGCCAATATCAGGCTTATGGACTTGATCTGGACTGGGCTGGGATGTTTTCTTAATATACCATTGCTCTCTATAGTAAACTCTTTCTTATACACATATGAATCACCCTCAATTTGTTGCTCTACTCCTCACAGACTAACACAGACACCCACTAGATGCCAGTAGCACAGGGTCTCCTTGTCCCCTCCAGTCAACCCCAAACCAAACCCACTGCCATAAAGTTGATTCCAACTCACCACAACCCTGTTGACAGTTACTTATTGATAGTTAACATCAAGCCAATTTTGATGCCATCTCTACAAAATAGAACTACCCCAATGCAATTCAAGACTGTGATCATTCCAAATCACCTCCAGACAAGTCTCCCGAGGTTCCTCTCAGTGGGTTGCCACCACCAACCTTTCAGCTAGCAGTTGAGCATCCATCTGTTCCAGGGACTTCCTTAGAGATTGTGAGCTCATTGCTTTTAGAGTGGGGCAGGGCACAGCTAGATATTTTTAAGGATCCTGGATGTGTGTAATGTGCAGCCAGGGCGAATTGCCCCATCCCCGTAAGCCTCTGTTCCCTAGCCTACAGTACTGAAATCGTAATACTGGGCTGCGTCCTATGGCGATGAGACGTAACTGGGATAGTGTATGTCAAGTATCAAGCAGAGTGCTTGTACTGTGGTCATTTGCTCAGTATATAGTAAGTCTTTCAAGCCCCTCACCTGCCTTCCCAACTTCCCTGTTCAAGAGCAGAGATGTATACTGTAGCCCCGATGCTGGGGTAGGGGTTTTCCTATCAAAAACAGAGAGAAGGGGGGCTTAGAGCAGTGAA
>NW_022103898.1:17372234-17379010 GCF_000313985.2 Echinops telfairi
TTGTAGGTGCTGTGAGTGGGTTCTGACGCACAGCTATCCTGTGTACAATAGAGGGAGTCGCCAGTCCTGTGCCATCTCACCATTGTGCTTATGTTAGAGCACTGGACACAACTGTAGCCCCGATGCTGGGGTAGGGGTTTTCCTATCAAAAACAGAGAGAAGGGGGGCTTAGAGCAGTGAAGAAAGGGTCCAGTGAAGAGCTGGTTCGGTGAGCAGCAGTCAGCGGAGACCAGATACCTGGGACCAGTGAGGCAGAGGCTGGTAGACTGGGTTGTCCAGACCTTCCAGGGAGGGTAAAGAGTAAGCATAGTGGGTATCAGGCTGTGGGGACACTGCAGGTGTGCACAAAGGTGACGTTTCTGAATCTCTGAAATACAGTGGGGCCATCAGAGCTGGGGCTGATAGGCTGGGCTCTGCAGGAACCTCCACGGAGGGTAAACAGTGAGTGCCGTGAGTGTCAGGCTGTGGAAACCCTCCAGGTGTGAGTAAGTATGTGTGTGGTTTCCGAATTTCTGAGAAAATAAGATCTCAGATGAAGACAAAGTCCATCTTCTGGCACTGGACGTGGGTGGCCAAGGTGATCCCTGGAATGGAGAAGGTCATGGAAGGACGGAAGAGGCTGTCCAATGGCGCACTCACAGTTGGTTAAACTTCCCGTGTGACATCAGGTGGTAGTGTTCGTTGTTAATCTTCTGTGGAGAAGTGGGGAAGTTGAACGGTGAGACAACTTCTTTGGTGATGTTGGGAGGTAGCATTGCTCGACTTCTTGTGGCAGTGTCAGAAGGGAGAGTGTTAGACTTTGGTCATGATGTCAGCAAGTGGAGTAGTTAAACTTTCTCTGGTGATGTCAGCAGGTAGAATGGTCATACTTCCTGTGTGATGTCAGCATGGGCAGTGGTAAAGAGAACATGGGAACCAAAGGCTAGTGTCCGGAAAGCCAGCAGGGGAGTGACCAGGAAGCAGCAGCACTGTGATGCTGATGAGCAGAGCAGGGTCTCGGTGCTGTGTCCTGGAAGGATGGTGGGGAGAGCCCTGACGAACAAGGATTGGCCTCCAGAGAGGGCTCTCCTTTGGTTCGAAGGAGCCGGTGCTGGAAGGAAGACCTTTGTTGGCAGTACTGCCAGGACAGAACAAGGCTGGACTGGTAGTTGGGAGGGGAGGACAAAATGGAGCAAGATGAGCTCTCGTTCCTGGACCTGCTGTGAGCGAGGCATGTTGACCTCTGCACAGGAGAGCCGACAGGGGCCCTTTTCACGGGGGTCAAGTCATAGTCCACGTTTGTTTTTTTAAAGAAAGAAAAATTGCACCCGTTGCCCTCGAATTGATTCCAATTTACGGCAACCACATGTTATTAGAGGGTCGAACTTTTCTGTAGTCTTTTTGTGGATATAATCACTCCATGGGAAAGCCATGTAGCTGCTGGCATGCATACGGATTGCTGCCCTGGGAGTCCTGTCGTGGAACAGTTCTCCTCTGACCCAGAGGGTTGATAGGAGTTGGAATCGATTGGATGCCAACAGGCTTTCGTTTTGAATCTTTACAGATGCAAGCCAGCAGACCTTTCTATCATAACTGCTGGATACATCCCAAATGCCAGCTGTTAGGTTCGTAGTCAAATGGAGACCATGTGCCTCATGCAGGGATCTACCTGAGTCAAATACGAGAACATGTTATACCCATGTATGGGACAAGGAGGGAGAGAGCAAAGGCACTTAGCAGCCACCGGGGTAAGGAGTAAGACCTGTCAGGTAGCCTTGTGAGCTTGAGGAGGCAACTGTCTTTGACATCTGTCATTCATTCATGGGAAACAAGGGTGGCATTGCATTTGGGAAACTCTGATCTTGAGGGTCGCTTGTCCTGTCGTTGGAAGGCAGTGTGCCAAGCACTGGATTCCACCCTTACCACTTCCTCCCTCACGTATCCACATATCATCGTGCAAGCTACGTGTCTTAGGTTGCCGCTGACACTGCAACTTCTCCTGAGCCATTTCCCATTGAAGGGCAGAGCCAAGACTCATGGCCAGAGCCCAGGCTCTCGGTGACTTGGTTGAGATGACCTCTAGTGAGTGTACCTTTGGTCCCAACAGTTTGACTTTCGATCCATGATACCCCAGAGGGTACCCCTAGGCGTTCAAGGGTTTCTTCAGCTGTTATGGGATCGGCCCTACTCTGTATGGAGAGACTGGGACCCCCATACATTGGTGATGAGACTACAAAGTGGCACGACTATCGTGGAAAAGGGCCGGGCACTGCTTTGAAACTTGGAAGTAAACATACCAGATGACCCAGAAATCGTCCTTGGTGTCCATGTCCTGGAACTACGAGCCGCAACAAGCAGATAGATGCACACGCATGGCAGCTCTTGTCACGGTAGCAAGAAGGTCAAAATAACCTCCAGGCCAGTCCGTGGAAGAATGGTAGGTGCATTGTGCCACATGCTGTGTTCCACCAAGCACTGAGTGATGGTGAATCTGGGAGACAGTTCCTCACATACATGAACCTGCAAAATACCGTGGTGGATAGGAGCCTCCATGGTATAGTAGTTATGTATTGGGCTGCTAACTGCGAGGTCAGCAGTTTGAAACCACTAGTTGCTCTGCCGGAGCCAGACAGGGCTTTCTACTCCTGTAAAGAGTAAGAGTCTCAGAAATGCACAAGGATGGTTCCACCTTGCCCTAGGGCAGTGGTTCTCAACCTTCCTCATGCCGCAACCCTTTCATACAGTTCCTCATGTGGTGGTGAACCCCCAACCATAACATTATTTTCATTGCTGCTTCATCACTGTCATTTTGCTACTGTGATGAATCAGGCACCCCTGTGAAAGGGTCGTTCCACCTCCAAAGGGGTCACAACACACATCTTGAGAACCGCTGCCCCAGAGGGTCGCTCGCTGTTAGTCAGCATTGACTGGACAGCAAATTTGGTTTTCCAGTTTGCGTGGAATTAGTTTATCACAAAAGGACAAATCGTATGTGAAATCTCTGTTATAGAAAGTTTAATTGAAAAAAAAAAAAGGGTTTTCACAGTAAGGAGCGTTATTTGATGGTTAGCAGAGGTGAGTGGGAGAGGGAGGAGAAGGAGCGACATCACTGGACAGAGAGGGGGAACGCTTGTTAACTTGGGCGATAAAAACAGCAACCTCACTGTCGTTGAGTGGATGCCCCCTGATAGCCGCCCTGGAGGACAGAGTAGAACTGCCCCTGTGGGTTGTTGAGACGGTAACAGGAGTAAAAAGCCTCATGTTTCTCCCAACTTGGGTGAAGGGGAGGCACTATACACTAAGCGGGAGGTGAGCCTCGCCTTGTGGAGGCAAGGGCAGACGCTGGGATGAGTGCCAGAGGTAAAGGCAACAGAAGGAAATACTACAATACACGCAATTCTGCAAACAGTCCCCTCTACAAATAGATGCATGGATCTACCGACAGGCTGCATGGGCGTGGACGAGCAAGTGGGAATGAACCCGTGAAGATATACAGGTCTGAGAGAGAACAGCCGTGTGTGTGCTTTTGCCTCTGTGGCCAGTGGACCCAGAGATCAGTGTGTTATTGTAGGTGCTGTGAGTGGGTTCTGACGCACAGCTATCCTGTGTACAATAGAGGGAGTCGCCAGTCCTGTGCCATCTCACCATTGTGCTTATGTTCGAGCCCTGGACACAGCCCCTCCGCCAAATCCATCTTGTCGGGGGTCTTCCCTGTAGCTGTCCTTCTGGTATCCTATTCCAGGGACCGGTCTCTGCTGACCACATGTCCGTAGCACGTGCGATGAAGCCTTGCCATCCTTGCCTCTAGGAAACATCCTGGCTGTACTTCTCCCAAGACAGGTTTGTTTGTCCTGTGGTCCATCTATGATACTTTCCATATTCTTCCCCAGCACCACTAATCAAGTGCATCGATTTGTGGAGCATGCAGGGTGTAAAAGTTAGGAAAGCTGCTTTGGCAAAACCAAACACCTCAATGAATGAGTTGCTGGGTCTGGGGGCTCAGGACCATGGCCTGGGGGGGTCATCAAGTTCGTTTAGCGTAACACAGTCCACAGAGACAATGTTCTGCATCCCACGTTGTTGAGTAGTGACTGGGGCCTGAAAAGTTTGTGAGTGGAAAGAAAAGTTTGCAAGTGGCCAGCTTATGTGTAACTACGGGTCTCTCCTTGTCTGCCATGAAAGAGAGTAGTGAATGTTGAAGGCACCTAGGAGCAGTCCACTTGGACATCAGTCTCACAACCCTGAGACCTGAAGAACTAGCTGGGGCCCAGCTACCACTGCCAACTGCCTGGAAAGGTACCCCCTGAGAAGGTCTTGGATAGAGTAGGTCTGATGGGGAATGTGTGAAACAAATCCGGCTGGGCCAGAGGATGTACACTGGAACAGATAGGAACTGGAAACACGGGGAATCCAGGACAGATGAACTCCTCAGGGCCAGTGGTGAGAGTGGCAAGACCGAGAGGGTGAGGGAGAAAGGGGGAACAGATTACAAGGATCTATATATAACCTCCTCCATGGGGAATGGACAGAGGAGATGTGGGTGAAGGGAGACATCAGACGATGTAAGATATGACAAAATAATTATAATTTATAAATTATCAAGGGTTCAGGGGGGAGGGAGGAGGGGGGGAAATGAGGAGCTGATACCAAGGGCTCAGGTAGAAAGCAAATGTTTTGGGAATGATGAGGGAAACAAATATACAAAAGTGCTTGACACAATGGATGTATGTGTGGATTGTGATAAGAGTTGTACAAGCCCCCAATAAAATGATCTAATTATTTTAAAACAAAACCCTCAAAATCATAATAAGAAAAATACCAGCCTTATTGGTGAGAGAGAAACGGGTGGGACTTGTGAGACTCGGGACCCTTCATCACTCTTCAGGTCTGGGAATGAACGTAACTCCCCGTGAGTCAGTTTTCAGCCTAACGGGAGGTCTCTGAGGGTCAGTAAGACTAGGTAGGTACACACATCTTAGAATAGTCACCCATTTGAGATCAGACAGGTAGCATTGACCCATGTACAAATCCCAGAAGGTTTAGGAAAGAAAGAGGAAGGGAAACGGGGCGCTTTGGGAGGACCTGGGATAAATGAAGTTTCCAGGTGGGGATGGCAGTCCACGACACGGAACAAAGTGTATACACATGGCTCAATGGGAAACCGATCAGCTCTGTAAACCGCTCCTGATTCACAGTGAAAAGTTAAACAACGTTGATCCCAATCCAAGCCATCACCTGAGAACACCTCACAAATTCCCGGCTGTGGTGGTTTCTCCGTGTGAGAGCCTCAATTGCCAGTGAGTCCATCCTCGGGATGTATGGCTTTGTTCGTGCTTGTTAACAGTTGTCATGGTCCCTCAGCTCGGGGGCAGGAGATACACTGTTTGCCTATTTGAGCCATCACCATTTCTCTCGTCCCCGACATGTAATTGAAAAGCGCCTTAATGGTTTCCAAATGATGATGGCTTCATAAACCGATTAAAAAGGCCTTAATAAAACCATCTCGAGTTTTTTTCCACAGCTGCCAACTGTGCCCTTTCTTTCCTAATGGTCCCAACAAGAAAGCAGGGTGGTTTTTCTCTCCCATAGGTGGGGTGGAACGCAGGGCACCCTCCTGCCGTCCGAGTAACTGCTCCCTCCGTTCTCTTCCCTTCCCAGACCATCCACGTTGCTATCGTCTGCGCCGGGTACAACGCTAGCCGAGATGTCGTCACCTTGGTCAAGTCTGTCTTGTTCCACAGGTAAGCGTGACCTCTGTTCCCTGTGGGCTGGTGTCCGGGACAGACTGGCCATCTATGCATTTCCTTGGGGAGTCCTTAAGAAAAGAGCCCGAGTTCTCATTCTTTGCTCAAGCTGCCGTGGAAATGTACTTTGGGTCTGCCGCCCTGGGGGAGATGGTTATGTGAATGCTGACAAGCAGCGATTAGGTGCTATATCTTGCGGTATTAATAATGGGAGCTAACAGGACCTTCAAGGACACACACACCACCCTGCCACCTGGCCATCGAGGCTTGAATTTCCTAATCTGCTTCCCCTGCCTCAGCGTCCCTGAGCTTGTAGCCTGTCAGTGGGTTGTTCACTGTCTTTCACTGTGGCCCATCACACCTCTGGGCATTCCTGATGTAAGAAGCTCTGCTTTACATATAAATGAAAACAGTGTTCCTAAGGGAATGCCGATGGAGCTCATCCTAAGTTACAGCACCTCCCTCCAGCCATCTCTTCGTCAAATTAAACACCTGCCTTGTGTTCCTGCTCTCTCATGGGCTTTCGACTATTATCATTGCCCTGTTCTGATGGCGGTCCACACCTACGTAGCTAATACCCAGGATGGAGTTCAGCGTGCTGGCCATTGCTTTGGGTTCATTATCCCTTGATTGGGATTAAACTTGTCTATAGTTACTGCCAACAGGATGGCTCCAGAAGGTTCTGAGAAGTTGGCACAGCCATAAGAGCTGTCAAAGTTTAGCCTGATATCATTTAATGGACCACACTTGTGATTAATGGGCATATACAAAAATGGTAGAGAGTGTAATGCCCAGGACCTCGCTCCTGCTAATCCTACAAGAAATCAAGATTCTTCTTTGACTCTCCCATCTCTCTTAGTCTCCTTCTATTACCAGTGTCTCTTGGTGTTTCCTCTTAAATATTCTTCATTTCCATTCCCTCTCTGCACCCCTTAAAGCTCTCACCTGCACTGGCCTCCCTGCCAATCCCCATTTGCCTCTTCAGCTCTGTCTTAGATTGAATTGTCTAGAACCTACATATAGAACTTTCTCTCTCTCTCTCTCTCTCTCTCT
>NW_022103898.1:17379848-17382104 GCF_000313985.2 Echinops telfairi
GCACACAGAGCACCCTGTCCCGGCCTCGGTCTCCTCCCTTCTCCGTACTTTCATGCTCCCACTGCACTGAGCTGTCTCAGCTCCCGCTGTCTCCTTGGTGTGTCCTGCCTGTTATCTGTCATCACAGACTTCACATCGGCTTGATTACTAATGGGAAGCCCCCCATAGCCATCAGCCAGGTGGGGGGTCCTCTCCATCTATTGCAGGTTCTTGACTTTTTCTGGAGTGCCTGGATGGTAAAAAGGATTACAGCACTGGACTACTAACCAAAAGATTTACAGCGCGAATCCATCCAGAGCAGTGGCTCTCAACCTTCCTACGGCTGCGACCACCCCCAACCATTAAATTATATTCATTGCTACTTCATCACTGGAATGTTGCTACTGTTATGGATCAAGCGACCCCTGTGAAAAGGTTGCTCAACCCCCAAAGGGGTTGTGACCCACAGGTTGAGAACCCCGCTGATCCAGAAGACTCTAAGAAGGGCTTGCGAGTCTCCTTTCAAAAGATCAAAGTCATTGGAAACCAGTGAAACACAGTTCTACCCGCAGCCCCAGGAGTCACTGTGAATTGGGGTAGTTTATGGCAGCTGGTTTGGCATTCACCTATTTGTTATAGTCTAGGTTCATGGCATCTGGGTCTGCTGGGGGCATAGGCTATGCTTTACTTGTCTTTATGCCATCCACATACTGTAGCGAAGTACCAGACATGAGTGATGGACTCACTGCCTGCTTCTCTGTGTGACAAGGGAATATGGAGGGCCCCATGAATAAGCTCAGGGCCATTCATTCAGCCAGCTCACTGATGCATTTTGACACGAGTTTCAACAGGTGGTTTCCATGCTTTAGCCTTCAGTTAGAGTTTGCTGACTCCCATTACCTCAACACTTTGAAAACTCACTGCCGTCCAGTTGACGCCAACTCACGATGACCCTAAAGGACAGGGTAGAACTGCCACTGTGAGTTTCTGAGACCGTAACTCTTAAGAGGAGTAGAAAGCCCCTTATTTTTCCCCAAGGAATCCCTGATGGTTCCAAACTGCTGACCTTGCAGCCCAATGCATAACCACCACGCCATCTGATACCCCAGCATGTAGTCTACGATGCCATTTCTTTCATTCTACTCTGGCCTGAGCTCATCTGGGTGGGTTTTTTTAAGATACCTCCCAAATCATTTGCCATTTCTACATGCTTAGTGGAATGATATTGCTTGCACAGTCCATGTTGTACACCCCTGGTTGCTGTCATGTGCCTCATTGTTCTTTGTTCTACTACCAATCACATGAAGAAAGATCTGGGTGGTTCAGGTGCCAAGCTCCCATTCGTGGGAAGCTTGCAAACCATCAAATCCATTGCTCTCTCAGAGTGCGAGAGGGGATAGGCCGAGTGAAGAATCAGCCAAGAAGTGGATGGTTAGCCTCAGCCGGTCAGTCATAGAGCCTTGCAGATCCTCCCCAGAGCTCTACCCAGTGGGCATTGTGGGTTCGGTTGTACATCTGAGGAGGGCTGGGGAGGTTGGGGTTTGAACCCCACTCCTGGAAGTAGGTTTGAGATGCTCTTCTCACCCCGGCAGAGCTTCTGGGCTGCTGCAATGCTTTGTGGTTCTGCTGCCTTCCTATGCAGCTTGAAACCAGGTGTTTTGTGGGTGAGCCATTGCCCGCGGCAGGCAGTGCCCAACCTTTTATTATACTTATGACTTGTCTTCTTCTTAAAAGAACTTGGGTCCCGCCCTAACAGAAACAGAAAGCCCACTTTTTAGAAATGGATATTTGCACGATTACAGATATTCAGTTATTCTGTATTTTTCAATTATGGCAAGTTTTCAGGTCACAAAAACTTCTGGTGGCGTTGCGGGGGTATAATATGATTGCTGCTGCTCTAGCTGCAAATCAAACCTCTGCTGTGGTGGTGGAAATTACAAGAAGCCTATTGAGTATCAGCTTTTACTCCTACAGTAGCGGCGTAGCACAAAGATGGTGCGTTTAAAAATAGCGTCGGTGTTATTATCACTGCTGATCGCTTGCCACGAGAATGTGGCAGCCTGGGGACGGGAGAAGAAAGCCAATTCCGCATGTCTGTTAGGAAGACTGGGTAGCCCCGTCCCTGACTGCTTGATCTTGGATGACTTGGCCCAAAGGCACTCTGCTGAATCCATCCCCTGCCTAACATTCTTCAAATAAGAGTGCTTCTGTGAATGGACATGTTGGTGATAATGAGTGAGATAACAAGACTTTGGGAAGAGTTTTCTGCTTAGAAAG
>NW_022103898.1:17384298-17418250 GCF_000313985.2 Echinops telfairi
TGGGACTATTGGTCACAGAGGTGACCTAACCTTGGTCTTGCTTAGTCTATATGTATCAGTCGGGCTCCCAAAGAGGTGTGGGGGAAAATGGTGATTTTTTTCATTCCATTTTCCCACAAATGTTTTGAAACCCCCTCCTGTGTCATCCACAATCTGCAGACTTTATAATGAGCCGCAAAGTCATGCTCTACTTGGAAAAAATGTACAAATGTGCTTGACACGATGGATGGGTGAATGGATGATAAGAGTTGTATGAGCCCCCAATAAAATGATTGTTTTTAATTAAACAGAAAAAAACCCAACATTGTATACAAAGTTGATGGGAGCCAGAGTTGAAGCAAAGAAGGCAGTGTGCCCAAGCTGGAAGGCAGTCAAAGGAAAGTCCAAGGCGGGCGGTGTCTGTGACTCCCAGCTCAAATGGCACATAAACCGGGAGCTGTGGCTGCTCTTGGAAGACACCTTGTTCTTAGTGAGCAGACGGAAACGATATTTATGTAGTAAATACATGTTTACCTCCTAGGCAGGGACGTGGGCCAGCCTGTGAAAATTTAACAGTTGTTTGCAAGCGTGATCCACTTAATCTCTCCCTCCACTACCCTGTTTGTAGAAAGAAGCTGGATCATGCCCCTCTTTTGATGCATCAAGCAGTGTTGTACAAGATTTTATTTAATTTGTTGTTGCTGTTGTTGTGTCCTCTCTATCCGTTGTGATTGTGGCCCCGAAAACCATGACAAAGGAAACCGCGTCTGGTCTGTGTGTTCAAGGGCTGCGTCTAACTCTCCTGTTTCTTACTCAGCCATGGAGATACGACAGCAGCCGTTTCCAGATTGCCAGGGGAACAGGTGATGGTGATCGGTGGGGCCTCTTGATTTGACTCTCAATCAAAGTGATCCTATGTACAAACTAATGGATTTTGATAAAACTGACAGACTTGGGTCCTGGCTCTGCCTTTGCCAATGGCTTAAGAGCTTGGGGATTCTTGGCAAATTCCTACCCTCCTTTAGAGCTTTGTCTTACTTTCCAGCCAACCCTAGAGCCTCGTTGTAGATCTCCAAAGAGATGCCGGTGAACGTTGGACATTGAATAAAGAGCGAAGAAGATTCGATGCATTTGAATTGTGGTGCTGGAGAAGAATATTGAACGTACCATGGACTGCTAAAAGGACAAACTGATGTGCCGTGGAAGAAGTCCAACCATAGTTCTCCTTAAAGGCAGGGATGGAGAGCCTTCTCCTTGCATACTTTGGATGTGTTGTCAGCAGAGACCAGTTTCTGCAGAAGGAAATCCTGCTTGATGAGCGTAGAGGGGCAGGGAGAGGGGAGGGCCCTCCAGGGGATGACTTGACACGGCAGCTGCACCAGTGGGCTCAGGAGTAGGAACAGTTGTGTGGCTGGCGCAGGACCGCGTGGCCTCACTATGAGCCTGAGCCAACCTGATGGCACCTAACAAAAGCAAGAATATCAACATCTCACCAAGCCCACTTGACCACACCAACCAGCAACACGTGCTGCAGAGCCCTGGCTCTGGCTGCTGGATTCTTCTGACAGGAGTTCTGCTCCATCTCTCCTGTGTCGTGGACCCTCGGAGCATCCATGTTGTAGCCACAGACTCTTCCTCCTAAACTCGTCTTTCCATCATCAACTGAATAATTAAGGATTATTTCAGCTCCCGGGTCCCTGTGCTTGTTAATAGAAAAACAGACCTTGGAGTGCCTTCTAGACTCTGTGGCGCGTCCCCAGCATAGGCAGCAAGGAGAGGAAGGAAGGAGGCTGTGTTTTAATCATCACTGCCTCTTTGTATTACCATATTTATTGCCTCCCAGCCTGGAGCCGGGGAGCAGTTAAGGAAACCAGAGGCAGCGGGAGCGAGGCTCATTAAGAGTGGAGGCTGCAGGCTCCGCTGAAGATGAAGTGCACGGCCACTTCCTCCTTCAGTTCCGATCCGTCCACAGAACCGCCCGATGTCTGCAGCTGGACAGGCCTGCTGGCACCCAGGCCTGCCCTGTGGACTCCTTGTGGCTCAGGACCCCAACCAGCCTGTCCTCGTGGGGCTGAAGCTGTGCTCCCGCAAGACACGGATGACTGGTGGCTTGTTGTCAGAGACGACAGTCTGCTAGGTCGCTATAGAATGCAAAAGCATTGGACCACACCTTGAGGACCTCATTTCTCCCGTGGTTCTTCAGTCTGTGAAGTCCATTCGGCGGTAAATGTGTCCTCCACATCCTCTTAGCTTTGAGCAGAAAAGAGACGAGGAAGGCCATGGGCAGACAGACTTTGGGTCAGATTGGAATTTGTGGGGCCCACCATGAAAGCATGTCCTTGGGACACATAAGCAGGAGAGGCCAGACCTTGGAGAAGGATAACAGGCTTGGTAAAGTTGAGGGACAGCCAAAAAAAAGGAAGGGTCTTGACAAGATGGGTAGACACGGTGGCTGCAGCGATGGGCTGAGACATCAGAATGGTGGGGGTGGCGCAGGACTGGCATTGGTTCATTATCTTGTATTTAGGGTCACTATGAGTCAGACCCAACTCGGATGGCCCCGTGAGACAGCAACAGCATTAAAACCAGCCCGTAAGGACTTTACAAGGAGCCCTGGTGGCTTAGTGGTTATGAGTTGGGCTGCTAAGCTCGAGGTCACCTGTTTGAAACCACCAACCCCATTGCAGGAGAAAGAGGAAGTTTTCTACTACTGTAAATAGTTACAGTCTTGGAAACCCACAGGGGCAGTTCGACCTTATCTCATAGGGAGTGCTGTGAGTCAGAATCGACTTGATCTCGGCGAGTTTGTTTTTATGTACTTGATGCATTTCTAACAAAAAGATTGCAAGTTTGAGTCCAACCAGCAGTACATCGGGCGAGTGGGACCCCCACTTCGTGGCAGTTCTTCCAGAGCAGTAGAGTGCTCTTCCAACGGTGGCCACAATTGGTGGCTGCCATCTCTCACCCAGCAAACACCCTATGGATCACTCTGGCTTCGGCCCCTCGTGCATCTTCTGCTCCCCTGGGAGACGGCGAGAAGGAAATAGCTGCACAGCATGCTGCGCCCTCCCTTGGGCCACAGTTCCCAGAAATTGACTTACTCTTCCACGTTGGCCAGAACTTGGACATGTGGCCATGCCTGTCTACAGAGGAGGCTGGGAAATGTCAGTCCTTGTTTTCCATGGATCCATATTTATAGTACTGCCGGGAAAAGGGAAAGAATTTAGAGCCATTTCCAGGCTTGGCGGTAGGCCACAGAAGACTCTCTACACCTAACGTCCAGCTAATTGCCTCAGATTGTGTGGGGACATGTCGGTTTCTTGGAATAATTATGCACTCGTCTATTTATTTATTCAGTCAATAAACAATTAACTGGTGGGAGACACACAGCAAATGCAATAATCTAGGTGTGAGATTATTAACAAATTACAGGTCTTGATGATAAAACATATCTTGCCGAGGACAGACAAGCGTGAACAATCAGTCCACTGCAGCCCAACCCACTGGGATGAGTACTGAGCTCAGGAATCAGTGGGGCCTACGAAGGGCACCTGGCCCAGCGAAGTGGCTTCCTCTGAGTCCTTGAGAAATGAAGGCTGAAAGCAATGACCATGGCACCATGTAACGGGCCCAAGAAGAGGCGGCAGCGTGAAGACAAGCCTGGCTAACCACTGCAGTGGCTGCCCGGCTAGATGGATAGAGCAGTCAGCCAGGGAGCTGGTACTTTGTGGAGCTCGAGAACCGCTGCTGTGGATAGCTCACAGGCAAAGGCTAGAGGACAGGTGGACAGTAACCTGCTAGACCTACAGTGGCGAAGGGGATTTCCGGTACTCATTTTCTCCCCTTCTCTAGGTTGTCTTTATGCTTTTGGGTAACGTCCATGATGAACAAAAGTAATTCCTTTTCCTGCAGTCCTCTGTTTAGGCTGGGTTCTCTAGAGAAGCAAGACCAATGTGTAGTGGAGTGAAGTTTTTCCTATGTCTCTTCTACCCAACTTTCTGTAACTCCCGTCAAATGACCCCTTGGGACTCTGCAAATAGAGCATGTGCAACACTAAGAGGGGATGAGTCTGTTTTCATTACCACACCCCAGCTAAAAGAATGAGCCGTCTTTGAGGCAACAGGAGTGAGGAGAGACCCCCTGAGGACCTTGGAAGGCATGTTCAAGATCTCTGAAGTAGCAGAGGCCGCTGAGACTCAGCAGATGGTGGCAGGGAGACTCAGAGGAGCTGTGCTGGGATTGTGGGGTGCATTCTCCTTATCTGGACTGAAATTATGGAACTGTGGGACAGCGTGGCTGGTGAGCTAGTCTCCTGGCCCATGGGAGCAAAAACCAAGGGGCCACATGGCTGAGATGCTGAGAACTGGAGAGAACCTTGGTTACTGGCAGAGAAGGCCAATGACTCTCTCCTTAGTGTTTGCCGATTTTGACTTGTGGTAACTTACTTACTTCCCTAATAACCCCCCTGACCCATGAGTATTGTCTGTGTCTGCTTTGTGGCCATTGCAATGAATTACCAAACCCAGCAAAGAGGTAGAGTGGCATGGGAGGAACCATTGGTATCAGAGTAGGTAAAGGAGTATGGAGCATGGAGACAGGTCTGATCCCCCTGCCTCATGGCATGAGGAAAACCAGAGGAGGTCAGACATGTCTACCTCCATTGCCGCTTATTGCAGAGTGATACACATATATATCAAGAAAGTGACTCACACAGTCATAGAAGTGGATAAGTTCAGTCTGGCTCAAGTCTGCGGGTCAGACGTCAAACTGAATGCTTTTCCTGACTCGAGTAGGTGAACCAGGAAACAGAACCCGGAAGACCATGGCCAGTAGTTGCAAATGATTCCAAGGTCAGCAGGGAAGATCGCAGGTACTGATGGCTCCGAACATTGACAGACAGTAGGGCTGGCCACTGGCGAAGGTCCAGAGAAACCGAGGTTGATGAGCCAGGTGCAGGATCCAGGCCAGCAGGATTAACGAGCTCTCTACAGCATCTACTTGGATGTGAAGTAGGCCACACCCCCCAGGACACGTCATCAGGGCTGTGACCTGAGTAAAGAGATGCATTGTACCCTCTTCTCCTCACCATGCTTGGCTGCTGACAGTAGATCAAATCATGTTTATTAAATTATATTAGATCACATCCTGGGGAGGTCTCAATGGCCAAACCACTGAGAATCCTGGTCCAGTCAAACTGACACAAAACCTAACGATCCGTGGTTCCGTTTTTTCTATTTTGTCTTTTGCTACTTGTGCTTTTTTAACCATGTTCCCCCCCCCCATTCTTCTAAGATTTATTTTTTTAATAAATCATTTTATTAGCAGTTCTTACAGATCTTCTAGCAAGCCATCAGAGAGCAAGAGACCTGAGAACTCGAAAGACAAGGCTCACCAGGCCATTTCTCTCTCCGCCCTTCAGTTAATCCCACATGTGCTTACTGGCCAGGTTGGCACAATAAACCTTAACTATCTCACCCGGGGTTGGACATTGGTTCCACACACTTCACTGAGGATTCGGGGAGACACTCATACTTTGACAGCAGGTGGGGCAGTTGCCTTGAATGGGGTGCCATGAGCTTTCGTCCTTTCTCATTTTTGCTTGCAATACCTATGGGATGCTCAGTTTGGGGGAAGTACCCCCTTGGCTCCGATGCCCTCCTGAGTGAGCGCTACAATGGCTGGGTGCCGGGCACGCTTCCACGGTACCTCCTGGACTCCTTCCAGGCCCTCCTGCGTCTTTGCCTCTGGGTTCTGGGCACCTTCCCTCCGCCTCCTCATGCTGCTTCCTTTCTATCCCTGCAGGCGGAATCCGCTGCACTTCCACCTCATTGCCGACACCATCGCCGAGCAGATCTTGGCCACGCTCTTCCAGACGTGGATGGTGCCTGCCGTGCGTGTGGACTTCTACAATGCCGAGGAGCTCAAGGTATGGGCGCGGGGCGAGGCGCCGCCCCAGGAGCCCCACCCTGCAAATTCCTTTCACCCTAGGTCATTTAGGAGCCCATGGCCAGCCACATCAGAGCTCTGGGTCCCAACTGAAAGCCCCTGTGGCGGGAGTTGGCTTGCCAGCTGAATCCACGGGTGTTACTGGATGGTGTCCACAGCGCCTCCATCAGCACAGAGTCTGTGGTGGACTGAGTGGCGCTAGCCCCTGAGGCTCTGCACACAGGCGGGGAGCGCTTGGTCTTGCTCATAGGAGAAATACAACTTGTCTACCTGTGGTCTAGAGAACTCTGCCACCCAGGGAGGGAAATGCTGAACTCAGAGGTGGGCATGCCTGGTTTCCACTCGCAATCCCTGGGTGGCAAATGCCTGCCACGTACACAGCTCTTATGTGTCCGTTAATGTTAGGTATACGTGCCCGCCCTTTGAAGTCATGGCACCAACTCCCTACCCCCAACACATTCTTCGTCAAAATCACCTTCCAGTGCTGAATGAGCAGCATGTGACAAATCATTGAGGCCCCAACAAACCACACACACACACACACACCGCATAGTAACGCTGTAGGACAGAGTAGAACTGCCCCAGCCGGTTTCCGAGGCTGCAAAACTTGGTGGGAGCAGGCAGCCTCATTTTGCTCCCGCATAGTCACTGCTAGGTTTAAACTGCCAACCGTGTGGTGAATGGTTCCGTGGCCGAAGCCCCTGTGTGAACAGGCCCTAGAATAAACAAAACCCTGTGCACCTGTTGATCCTTACTTTCAAATTCCTCTTCAGGACACTTCAGAGCAGTTCAGGTTGGGAACCCATCGTCTTGGTCTGATCTCGAAACAAAAGCAAATCGCCTATTTTTTGTGTTCCTTGATTTTGTTTTGTCTTGTTTCTCCATCTGTGTAAAGATGATTGTCTGAGACTCAGGGGTGGGGAGCCCCTGGGTGGCATAGTTGTGTACTCAACTACTACCTGAGAGGGTGATGGTTAGAAGGGACCCCCCAGGGACACCCCCCACCTGAAGAAAGGCCTTGGTCATCTGCTTCCAAAAGAAGGGTCACAGCTTTGCAAGTCTATGGAGTAGTTCTACTCTGCATATGTGAGGCCACCCTGCTTGCAAGCTGTCTTGGTGGAAATTAGTCCTGGGTAGGAAAGAGACCCAAAGGAGAGATGATGCCAAACTCAAACTCACTGCCACTGAGTCAATTCCAACTCACAGGGTCGACCTGCCTCTGAGTCTGTAACTCTTTACGGGAGAAGAAAGCCTCTTCTTTCTTCCACGCAACGGCTGGCGACCTGGAAGTTAGTGGCCCCATGCATAGTCACTACACCACCGGAGCTCTTAGACAATAGACCAGGGGCTTCCACACATGTAGGGGAATTGGGTTAGAAGTTGATGGACTAATCGCATGACCGACTTTTTGAATTCCCCTCATCTGTGAATGAGCTTGTCAAAGACAGAACCAAATCGAACCCACTGCCCTTGAGTGGATGCTGACTCGCAGCAGCCCTGCAGGACTGGGGAGGACTGTCCTGTGATCTTCCTAGACTGTAGCTGCACAGAAGCGGGGAAAGCCCCGTCTGTCTCCCAACAAGCAGCTGGTGGCTTCCAGCTGCTGACCTTGAGGATGGCAGCCCGATGCATAACCACAGTGCCACCAGGGCTCCTTCGTCCACAGTGGTGTTGGCTGAATAGTAAGGTTCTTATTGATCCGGAGGCTTGCAACTAACTGAGACCCATTTGGTTCCTAACTCCCTTGCTTAGAACCCTTCCAGTGTGACTTGGCTTGTATCCAAGTCACACTGCGGAGATGTGACAGCCCGACTGCAGGGGGTCCTCTTCCTCCGGTCATTCCCTCAAATCTACTCTGCCACTCAGCTCGGAGAGGCCACCGGTGTTTCCCTCTGCCCTTTCTCCTACCTGTGAGCCTTTGCTTATGCTGTTTTCTCTATGTGATGCATCCTGCTCACCTGTAGCTTCTTGACCTGTCCTTCCTCCTTGCTGCATGGCCAGCTCATCTGAAAACGGGGCGGGGACTTCTTCGGGCAGGAGGGGCGCCTTTTCCGGTCCTGTGTCTGTTTCCTGTGCTCCCCGTGGGAAACCGCTTCAATGGATCTTCTTAAGGTCTCTTGTCTTGGGACTCTGTCAGTGCTTGTGGATGCAACAGATAACTATTCAGAGAGGCGCTTGCAACCCTGTAGGCCAGCAGTTCTCAACCCGGACTCCTTTGGGTGTCAGAGGACCCTTTCACAGGTGGCGCCCAATTCATAACAGTAGTAAAATGACAGTGATGAAAGAGCAACGGAAATAATGTTATGGTTGGGGGGGTCACCACAACATGAGGATCTGTATGAGAGGGTCTCAGCATTAGGAAGGGTGAGAACCACTGCTGTAGGCGTATGTGATGCACACCTCGAGCCACCTTGGGAAAGGACAAAGCACCCAGGCATGAGACTGACCCCAGCAGAGCACTTGCTCCCAACTCCACAGAGCCATTCCCTGTTCATTCCAGAACCGTTTCACAGCAAACAGATCACGGAGATGCCGGCCTGTGTTTGAGGGCCTATTTTCCTTTTTATTTTCTTATATTTCAGCCTGGGGTTGATGGAGGTATTCAGACTGTAGCATGTGGGGATTGTCGTGGTAATTTGTGTGCCATTCCAATCTATTCGGAGCAAAAATTGATTAACACTCTTAAAGAGGGAAAAACAAAATTTAGCAAATTGCTGCGCTAATTAAGGTAAAAGCCAGCCACTCTGTCTCCCAGGGTCTCGGCACAGACACCGTGGGGAAAAGCCACGGGAGGCGGCGCTGCATCTGTGCAGAAGGCTGTGCCTGCCTCCTTGTTCACCATCCTCCTTCCCTCTGTCAAGCCTGCGTGTGTTTTCCGGGTTTGAACGCAGCACCTTTCAGTGAACAGGACACAGAGAGAGAAGAAGTCCATAGAATCAACAAGCTCACTGCCATGGAGTCCACACCAACTCAGAGTGACCCTGCAGGACAGGGTAGAACTGCTCCTGTGAGTTTCCGAGACTGTAACTCTTTACGAGAATAGAAAGCCTCCTCTTTCTCCCATGAAGCAGCTGGTGGTTTCGAACTGCTGACGTTGCAGCTAGCAGTCCAACGCATAACCACTATGCCACCAGGGCTTGCATTGAGAAATAAGTCACCGCTTGAAAATTTTTGAGTTCAAGTCCCAGTCGACACTGAAGGACTCTGGGACTCTCGTTCTGAGCCTGGGCTGGGTGTGGACAGTGCCTGCTCCTCACAGATGAGATGAAGGCCCAGCCACACCCGCCACACCCCAGGTTCTTGCACGAGGCTGTGCTCAACTTCCACCACCACTCACGGTGACGAGGCCCACAAGAGATGGTCTCGATGAGAGCTGATAAAAAGGTAGAACAAATTTTTTTTTTAACTAAACAAAGGCCAGACTTACTGGTCTGAAAGAGTAACTCCAGAGACCAGTGCCCGAAGCCAACTTGGAACTTGAAACACAAGATACTCCCTGAGACGTCCTCTCAGCCAAGTAAGAGATGTGTCTAAGAAAGAGACCGCAGCACCACGAAGAAGAACGTACGTGCTCCCGACAGCCGGCATGTCCACAGGAACCGGAAGCACAGCCTTTGTGCAAACCCGAAGAGGAGAAGTCTGAGGGGTGCGGGGAAACCAGATGAACGGAACCAGGGAGGACATGGGGGGAGGGCTGCCCATCAAAGTATTGCAACTAGAGTCAGGGAACAGCCGGCGACTGACTCCATGGTTAGACAGCGCATTTGCTATAGACACGTTCACCTTCAGCACAGAAAATCCAAGGAAAAGATGGAGCCCGGCATTCATGACAAGTCGCCATAAGGCTCCTACCTCCTGCTGTCCTTGTATCCTACCACTGACCCTTGCTCACCAGTTCATCCAACGTGCTGGGGCCCCACCACCCTGAGCATCTTTCTATGGGGCCTTTCTCCGACCCATTAAACTCAGCTTCCCGGCATCCCCCCTCTCCACCTCGCTACTTAATTACAGGGTCTGCTTAAACTCTGCACAGGGAAAGCCGCCCCCTGGCTGCAGCCTCTCATGGGGCCGGCTGTGTGACGTGCTCGAATAGGGTGATGGGCATCGCTGGAATGAACTCCTGTGGACAGTGATGCTGCAGGCCTTTGCGTGATGAGCCTCCTCTACGAAGAGTAAGCTCTTCGAGGGTCAGGAGACATCTGCTGATCCTCCCCGAAGCCTGGCCAATGGAATTGTTTGCTGAGTGACACACAGTGATCCCCTAAGAGCAGTACGAAGGGGGCTTCCGACCCATGTAGAAAATGGAGTGAGAAGGCAAAGAGGAGGCCCCTGGTATTTTAGAGAAAAGGGCATCTTCATCATAGTTAGAGCCAACACCCAGGTATTTGTCTTCAGGTTACCCTGCAATGGCTTCCATGAAGGAGGTTCAAAAAGTGCGTGGAAAAGTGGAATTAAAAGATAAGGAAAAACTTCCATGGATTTTTTTTGAAGCTGCATGTACATGTGTTTTATATAAAATAGAGCGCATGCGGGGCTCAGATGTAGACACAATGCCCCTGGGTGGGCGCAGACCTCCTAAGACAGTTGGTAGGCAAACATACTGTTTTGTAACCCATAGACCCCCTTTCCTGCCCACCCACCTGCAACAACAAAAAAAGAAAAACTTGCTGCCATCAAGACAAAACTGGCTCATGGCGACCTTATAGGACAGGGTAGAGCTGCCCCTGTGAGTTTCTGTGACTGTCACCCATTACAGGAAAGAGGGCCTTGTCTTTCTCCTGCAGAGGGGATGCTGGTTTCAAACTGCCGACCTTGCAGATTGCAGCTCAATAAGTAACCGCTGAGCCACTAGGGTTCCTCTCACTGTATCAGCCCAGGTGCAATCCAAGAGCAGCAGGGGAGGAAGGGTGGGTCTCTGACAGGTGGACTGGGGAGAGAGCAGGCTAAAGAGCCCGCAGCGATGTCATCGGAGAGAAACAGAATGAGGAGTAGTTCTGCCATGCCTTTCAGGAAGCGCTTCAGATGCCACCCCCATCCCCTACCCCACAGCCATTGGTAAGGGCATTCCTCAGAACTGCTCCTGGGGCCCCCAGATTTTATCCGTGGGTGCTGGAGACAAGAGGGTGAAGAAAAGGAAGTTTATGAAGGGCCAGTGCGTGATACAAAAACAAACTCTGGGAAATCCAGCAGCCGGGTACATTTCTCCGTGTCGTGACCAATTGGTACGGATTTGCAAATCGGGGACCGCTCCGCCTGCCCATCTCGGTGGCCTGCAGATGCTTGGTGCTCTAACTGGTATTTACACCACTGCCCATTCATTCAGCTGTAGCCTCCAGAGCCCCACAGGCTCCCATGGCTGAGGCTGGCTTTGTCCTCTGCGCTCTTCTCCAGGGGTGCAGCCCCACGGAGAGAGCAGGAGAGCATCTCTCTATGTAGAGTTGTGTAGAGGGTGGCATTGCTGTCAGCCACTTCCCACCACCCCGCTGTGGGCTGGAGAGGACAGGGTTCGTGCCTCTGTTTCCCTGATCTTGATAAGCTGCAGCCGGAGAGTTGAGCATTGGCCTAAGAGCTGGCAGCTAATCTGCTCCACAGCTGGTATTGACTTGCCTTCTCTCTTTCCAAATGAGAAGATGGGAGCTAGGGGATTATACTGGGCCAGGAGCGCAGACACAGGCCGAGCCTCTGGGAAGGAGAGAGACACCAGCTTCGGCTCTATGGGGAGCAGGGCTCCCTCTGAGGAGTCGCCCTTAAACCCCAAGTTCCTCTCTGCAGTGGCTTTGGACCCCCCTGGCTAGAAGCATGATGGTTTCTGGAACACTTGCCCCTCCTCTTCGCATTTATTTATCTTGTTGTTTTACATGGTGCTCCCTTGAGACCCATCCAGCAATTCTGTGGGGTAAGCCCTCCAACAGATAGCACCCACATTGTACAGCTAGGGGCGCTGAGACTTAAGGAGGTGAGCTACTGCAGCACAAATCACAGAGGCAGGATTAGAACCCAGGGCTGTCCAAGTGTACCCTTCATCCCCTCTCCCCCGTGTTGTGGGTCCCTCTTTGTAGCCCTTCTTGAACGGAGGTCCCATCCTTGTGTCTGCACAAGGGGCCTCTAGGCTCGCTCAAGCTCTTCCTACAGAACAGGTGTGTAAGCCCGAGCCCTGCCTCTGTCAAGGCCCACAGGATCGGCGCTGCCTGTGGGAGATCAAAGGACAGCCACCTGATCCGTCACCTCGTCACCTGCTGAGACGAGGGCCAGCTCTCTGCCTCACATCCACGAGTGGCATTCTAAGCAGCCATCACTCCGGTATCACCTGCTTTCAGTCTCTTGCCAGTAGAACATCTCTTGCCAAGCTCAGACGAGGCCCAGCATGCAAAGCTGCCTCTGATCTTGCCCCAGTTTGCCCAGATTCACCCCAGTGCCACCACCAGATTCACCCCAGTGCCACCACCGGGCTGAGGATGCTCCGGAGCTCGGCTCAGTTCACAGCCTGCGCGGTGACTGTTTCATGATGCCTTTGTCAAGCTGGGGCCCTCGCTCCACTCTTCTCCTCCCAGACCCGAAGGCGGGCGTGCTCATTACCAACTTCAGACAGATCGTGGAGGGGGACCCAGGACTCGGGCGGCAGAAAATATTGATGGTTGACTTGCTAAACCTGGCTCTGCTGCTCGTCTTAATTGCCTTTGTGCAGGGCTCTGTGGGGAATGACCCAGACTCTCTAGATCTCTGCCATCTCTCTGCACCCGGCGGCCCCTGGGGAAGCAGTCTTCCATTGTTCCTCTCCCCAGGGGAGCTGGTCCTCTGCTGCCCACCTTCTCTCGCTCCCAGGTTGGCACACTTCCTGATTGAGAGGCCTTCTCAGCTCAAAGAGGCTTAAGAGAACATGAAACCAGAGCGCTTCCACTCTAATCTGCTTTACTTATTTTTGGGAAGAACAAGGACAGAGACAGGTGAGCTGTTCATAATTGCCTGGGCAATTCTTGGCACAGAAGCCAGATCTCAGAACCCTTTGTTCCAATACCACTCTCTTCCCCACACTGGGTCTGGGTCTCCTGATGGTCAGCCTGGGATATAGTTGAAAGGCCCGTGCCCAGCATTGGTTGGTGTTCATGGGCTGTGACCAGGTCCTTTTGTACACCTGGAGAAATACTAGTTAGACTTTGCCTGCACCGTGAGAAAGAAGACCTGGCATGTGCCTCACAGTGGCATGTCATTTGTCCCACCGCCCTTTCTTAGGAAGAAAAAACAACAAAACAAAACAGCACAACCCACACACCACAACTAAAAGCTTTTGTCTTATCGCCCATCACTCTGGATGAAGTGTAGCTATCTGCTTTTGCAGGTCCCCACGCCCCGATCATTCCAGGGGCCCGCAGGGGGTGGCATTGCCCACTTTGGGAAACCCTGCTCTAGAGCAAGGAGAGGTAAGGTATTCAACATTAACAGGACTGAGTCATCCTATCCACTTTCATTGGGAAAATGGTCAACCCCAGACGAACTCACAGAGCTTACAGTTTGTTACCATTGGTAACCCCAGAGGCCTTGGACCGGTGAGGATGAAAGGCATTGGAAATGAAGCCTTATCATCTGCAGCGTGGGCCACGGAGACACGGGTCTCCACCCTCCTCACCGAAGACCTTGATGGCATTCCAGCTGCTGCACCCCAGGCGTAGCCAACACCCACCTGTCAGTGGTGCTTGGCTTTGTGCCATGACGCTTATCAACAGCTTCCAGCAGAGCTCCCAGACTAAGATGGGCTAGCAGGAAGGGACTGGCAAATCATTCTGGGAAAATCCTAGGGAGAGCAGTGCTTTTCGTGTGTTTCTTTTTCCTGCGACCATCATGAGGTCACCCAGGACCAGGCAGTGTTTCATTTGTGGTACATGGGGTTGGCACTAGATAGTCGCTAACAGCCTGTAAAATGCAGTACTTGACACACGGTGCGCACTTCACCCATTTCATTTCCATGCCGCCGCCAGCATCCCAGTAATACTGGCTTCCATCTGTTTGAAGATGATTGTGCTGAAGCTCCTGAAGTTTCCCTTTTCGGGGGTCTGCAGGTCACTGTCTCCCGCCACCTCCAAAGGTGGACAGGTGCCTGCTGGGCTCGCATCCGAAGACACGTGTGGCTTGTTTCCTTGGAAGGGTTGATGGGGGTTGGCGCTCGCTCCTTCTAGGCTGTGGGTGTGGCCTTGTGAAGAGGGAGGATGGTTACTGAGCACCGTGTCCGAGTACAGGAGGGTTTTCATCTCGTTAGGGCTCCCCTCGTTCTTCCCCACCGTTGCTGTATCGAGGAACTGGCTCTGTAGGGCCACCTTTCGTATGTGGCTTGGGCACGCTGCAGGAGCAGGGTCTGTACCTTCATCTCTGTGTCCTAGGCCAGGTCTGGTCAGAAGTGGTCCCCAGCAGATGCTCCGCCATTTGGAGCTGCACAGAGTCTATTTTCCCAGTGGTTAGACAACCCGCATACAAGGGGTAACCCCCCAAACCGGAGTCTGCCCCCTCAAGGCTATGCATTGAAATTATTTTTACAAAACAACCTTGTCACCTTTAAAGTACTCTTCATTTCACTGAATACATTTGTCAAATCTGCGATTCCGTTCTTGAAAACATTTTTCAAACTCATCTGTTTGGATGGCTGACAGCACCTGCCTCTTTTGGTTTTTCTTCATCTCTTCTATGTCATCAAAGTCAAATCACTTCCCTTTCATGTCCCTCTTCATTCGAGGAAACAAAGAGCAGTCGCATGTAGTGAAGTCAGGTGAGTAAGGTACATGGGGCAAGACAGGCATCCTGTGTTTTGCCCAAAACTGGTGCCCCGAGATGTCTGCATGAGCAGGTGCATTGTTGTGGTGGCAAAACCAGTCCCTCATCTGCCACAAATCAGGCCTTTTTGGTCACACACTGTTATACAATCTTTTCAGAACTTCTAAATAGAAAGCTTAATTAACAGTCTGACCTGGTGGAACGAATTCCAAGTGCACTGTCCCCCTCACATCAAGAAAAGAAGCAGCAGCATCAAGCATCATTTTGATCTTTGATTTCACTTGACAAGCGTTTGGGGTGAGGCATTTTCCATTGGTTTGATGGATGTTTGCTTTTGCTTCGAAGGTCATGAGAATAGGTCACTTCAGACCTGTTTTTTCAAAGCACAGCATGTTTCTACCTTGATGCTCTTTTTCCTAGTCAGTCAGAACCCGAGGCACATTCCCAAATCTTCTGTTAAAATTTGCTGAACCAAACTCCAAAATGGTCCAGATGACTTCCCCGTCTAATTTTGTCCACATTTTGGTCCATTCAGGAAGTTGATGGACATCCAGAGCGAGGTTTGTCATCAAGCGACATTTCACCTCTTTTGGAACGAGAAAAATACTCACCCACTTGAGTGTTTCCCATAGTGCTGACCTTGTGAGTTGTGTTCAACATCACAACAGTTTCTGCGGTAGAAACAAAATTTTGCAGCCGCATGCTGTTCGCTTAAACCAGCCATCACAAAAAAACAAGGTTCAAGCGAAACTGCTTTTATGAAAAAATTCACTGTGATCAGAGAACCTTCCCAGGTGACGTCACTGGGTGCACTAACGCAGAGTGAGTTTCTTGATGCTGACCTAGTGGGAAAAGTACCTACTATGAAAGCGTCTCCCAGCGGAGCGTTTTTCCTTTTTTTTTTTTTGGGGGGGGGGGTGAGTTGTACCTCTGCATATACTAACTGAGCCCTTCCTTCTCAAGGATCATTGCCCCCTTTCCCTGAGTGGCAGTGGCTGCAGCCTTGTGGGCACTCAACGTTGCTTTCTGACGTGCTGTATAAGCAGTGGTTTCTGGGTGCCTATCTCTACCCTCCTTGCCTTCCGTGAGTGAGCATCTTTGTAGCTTCTGCCCCAGATCACTTGATTCTCTTTGGTTCCTCAAAGTCCCGTGGTTGTCTCCCACCTCCACACAAGGCTGTATCAGAAAGTGTCACTGTTCAGGCTCCAGTGGATGCTCCCACAGGTTTATTTCACAGAAAACGTGTTTTCTCTTTTCTCTGTGGTCTGTGGATGGCTGCAGACAAGTTCTCTCGGTCATATACTTGTCAGTCTTGCTAGGGGACCTTTCAAAATTACAAAAAGACGTCCAGTGTAAGCAAACCGTGGCTCCCAAGGGCAAGTTTGATTCAAGGCAGAGAGTTCAGCTCAGAGAGTATGGGGACTGTTTTGGGGGGAACACAAGGGTGTCATCTTGATATAGTTTCTGGAAGAACAGAGATGACCACAGGGTCTTTTGACGAAGAAGTTGCAAGGACATTGAAAAGTGCATGGATGAGGGGGGAAGTTACATCAAGGAATTCCTTTTTCAGGACAACAGTGCATGGTGCACCTGCTCATTCTCTGAAGATCGCCAGGCCTAAAATGTGCGAATGTCATGGGAAAATCGTGCTCCATCTTCCCTACAGCCCTGATCTTGTCACTTCAGACTTCTTGAGCTCCCCAGGTTCAAAGAACATTTGACAGGGACATGATTGGAGACCCCAGAGGGTTCTGGAGCTGCTGTTTTGGTGTGGTGTGAAAGGAGGAACGCAGAGTTCTTTAGGGAAAGGGTTGATCAACCTCACTGCCATTAAGTTGATTCCAACTCTTAGAGACACTATAGGATCTGGCCCTCAGGGTTTTGGGGACTCTTAACTCTTTTTGGGGGGGAAAGCTTCATCTTGATTCCCTGAGGAAGGGTTGATGTTGTTAGGGGCCGTCAAGTTGGTTCCAACCCATAGCGACCCTGTACACCACCAAATGAGACACTGCCCAGTCCTGCACCCACCTCACAATTGCTCCTGGGCCCAAGCCCCTTGTTGCAGCCACATGCCAGTCCACCTCCTTGAGGGCCCTCTTTTTTTGCTACCCCTCCATTTTACCAAGCGTGATGTCCTTCTCCAGGCGCTGGCCTCTCTGAAGTGTGTAAAACAAAGTCCCACCATCCTTGCCACCACAGGTCACTCTGGCCTTAGAACAAGACAGGAGAGGGTAGAGAGATGGAAACATCACCTTCAGAAGTGGATAGACCTAGATGGCGGATACGTCAAGATGCAATACCATGTAACCTCTCCTCTCCCCAATTCACCATGCAAAGTTTATTTAAAAAGTAAACAATGGTTTTATTTTTTGCAATTTTGTGTGATAAGGGTTTCTATGACTTTGTATCAATGCTTGCTTGACTTACCATTTTATATGCACACCTTTGTATCCTTGAGGCTACAACTCAATAAAGCAACGGCTTTCTCTTGACCAACTTTTTACCTGTCTTGGGCATCGATGGCTTCTCAGTCTGGCTTCCTGTGGTTTTTCTTGTTTATCATTCTTTCTCCTTGATAAGGAAGAAAGTTCTGTCGTGTGCTTTATTTGATCCTATTTGTGTAAGAGCTCCGTGTAATAGCAAGGACACTGGCTTTCTTCATTTTATTGATAAGAGACTTTCCAAGGTAGTTCTGGGAATGCGAAGCAGAACGAGTACCCACATGGGTCCTTCTGGCCTTCGGTATTCTCTTGGACCCAAAGGCTGAATTAAAAACTTGGGGTGAGAACAGCTGGCATGATTCCAGATTGTGTGCTGATCATGGTGGATATGGGATGCTAATCTCTGTGTTGTTGTTCAGAACCACCCAGTTGGCTCTGATCCATAGCAACCTCGGGTACCAGAGAATAAAGTACCAGGCAGTCCCACACCATCTTCACGCTTGTTATTAGGTTTGAACCCATGGTTTCAGCCACCGATTAAGAGTTCCCTCTTTTTTGCTGACCCTCCACTGTCAAACATGATATGCTGTTTCAGTGATGGATCCCACTTGATAACATGTCCAAAATATGTGAGACGGAAACTCCCCATCCTCACCCTCTCGCTTTTTTTCCAGTCATTTTATTGGGGGCTCATACAGCTCTTGTCACAATCCATCCATCCATCCATGGTGTCAAGCACATTTGTACATCTGTTGCCATAATCATCTTCAAAAATTTTTCTTTCTACTTGAGCCTTTGCTATCAGTTCCTCATTCTTCCCCTTCTCTCCCACCTTCCCTCCCTCGCGAACCCTTGATAATTTCTAAATTATTATTTTTTCCTGTCTTACATTGACCGATGTTTCCCTTCACCCACTTTTCTGTTGCCCATCCCCCAGGGAGAGGGTTACCCGCAGATCCTTGTGATTGGTCCCCCCTCTGCCCCCCTACCTTCCTCTCCCCCTCCTGGTTTTACTACTCTCACTTTTGGTTCTGAGGGTTCATCCGTCCTGGATTCCCTGTGTTTACAGCACTTATCTGTACCTGTGTACATGCTCTGGTCTAGCTGGAACCCCATCCTCATGCTTGAGAAACATTCTTGCTCTGCTTCTTCCTCACGTATCTGCGTGTTCTTCTGGCCGTCTTGGTGGATGCAGTATTCTCGCATGCAGCAGTCCTCCTCCGCCTTCCTTATTCCTTGTCCAGCTTTCCTGCACAGAAGCGGGAATGGAAAATGCCAGGGCTTGGATCAGACGCACTTAACCCGCAAGTGGCATCCCGGTTTTTTTTAACACTTTAAAGACCTTAAAGACCTCTTGAACAGCAGCCAATTTGCCTAACGCAACACAATGATGGATTGTCTGATGGTCATTTCCGTGAGTGTTGATTGTGGATCCAGGTGAAATGGAATCGTTGACCACTCGCCTGTCACTGTGTTGTACTGCGTGGCTTGTTTGCAACTGCAGTACAGGTGCCTATGGCATGGGTGTTTCAAGTACCGCAGGGTTCCCCATGGTGGACAGATTTTAGCAGCGTGTTCAGACTGTACTTCTAAAAAACTTGATCAGTGAAGACCTTCTAAGTCTTTAAATCATATACGTGGTTTATGTGGAGCGTAAGAAATAGATATAATCATATCTGTATCTGTATAGCTGTATCTACTTACATGCTCCCATTGTGTGTGTGTGTGTGTGTGTGTGTGTGTGTGTGTGTATTTTTCAGGAGCCCTGGTGGCATACTGATTACACATTGAGTTGCTAACCTCAAGGTCAGCTGTTCGAAATCACCAGCTGCTCAGTGGGGGAAAGATGAGTCTTTCTTCTCCAGTAAAGTGTTACCGTCTCAGAAACCCACAGGAACAGCTCTGCCCTGTCCTGTAGGGGCGCTGTGAGTTGGTGAGATGTACATCCATCTCTGAGAGAGACAGAGTTATATGAGGACCATGGAAAAGGGATGGGCGAGGTGAACTAGAAAGTACTAGGAGGTCAAGGAATTCTTCCAGGGAGGGGTGGGAGTCCTTACCCAAATGTCCTGAGAAGGGAAAGGCTGCATTTGGCCGTTTGATTTTTTGTCGACTGTGTGCTTGCATTCGGCCTGTGACCCTGGGATGCGGTGATAAGGTGACGTAGTGAAAAATGAGAACTTGGGAATTCCGCACACTTTAGGCTCTGGGCTAGTGGGTGGCTCACTCATGGGACAAAGAAACCCCCAAACAAGTCTCTTTGTGTGACATATGCACAATCTTTTCTAACTTGAAAAATATATATATTCTCACAGAGAGACTTGGGGGTGCTCTCCTGTCCACCATACACCCTGAAATAGAACCCCTTTATCTCCCTGATGGGTCTTGGAGGTCCAGGTAACTCTCAGGTCAGCTGATGCCCCCGTTGAAGGATTCTATTAATTAATCGGGTGAGCACATCACCAGTGCGGCAGCCCGCATGACACTTGTCAGGCCGTAATTACTGGGTAGCTGCCTTCCTGGCAGAAGGATTGCTTGTGTGTGTGACTCACCCACTGAAATGGAAAGCCCCCGAGGATGGAGCCCCTGGCTGCTCGTTCCAGCTGCATCCCTATTGTTAGCTCTGCGCCTGCACATAATTGACTCTTCTGTGAATGTGTGAATGAAGAACTCTTGATAAGGAAGCGGGGAAGCTTTTCCTAGGACTCAGCAGGGAAGAGTCCCAGGAGCAGTTAATTTTATCTGCTGGAAACATGAAAAGGCAAGAGGGAGATCTTATGTCCTGGGTAGCTATCAAGTCTTACTCAGGCTGGCATTTTGGACTGGGAGAGGAAGACCAGGCAGTGCAGCCAATGGTATTGTAAAGAGTGATCGTTTGAGGAGAAAAGTTAAAAACCAACGAGGACATCTCCAAATATAAAGAGAAATAAAATAAAGTTTGGGCTGGTGTTCAAAAAACAGATACATCGAGCAAAACGGGGAGGAAAATATGAAAAAAAAATGACAATCTGAAGGCAAAGAAGTTTTACAAGCTCAAAGGGAATCACAGAGGGAAGATTTAATAGACACAATGAATTGAAATGGGGAACGAATAAAAACTGAGTGTTAATAAGCATTGGAAATGTAATTGAATGGCATGTGATAAACTGGGGACATTGTAATTATATTTGAAACAGGTATAAACATATATCCATGCATTGCTGCTGAATCGATTCAGACTCGTAGCACACTCTTAGGAGAGAACTCCGAAGACCCAGCAAGATGGACTCGTGCAACTCTCAACTTGACACAGGGCCGGGGTCCCCAGCCCCAGGTGCTAGGCAGCTGGTGTTGCTCAGCAGTTTTGTAAACGCACTGCACCAAAGTTCAGTCTCCCAGGTGTCTCACCCCAAATGCTAACTTCTCGGGGTCGAGAGCACTTCATGGTGGGTCCTTTGCAAAGAGAATGGGCAGGTGGATTCCACCATGTCTCCACATTCTGTATTAACACGTCTCCAGTTTGGACATTTTCAGCCACAATGTGCTACACTACATAGCAAGCTTCAGAAGAGTAGTATGTCTCAATGGGAAACAGCTCTTGCTCTTCTTGCTAAAACCTGTTCATTGCTCAGCTTTGACATTCTTGGGTGATCCAAGCACCCAACCACCAGCTTGTCTCATGATCCTAGGAATCAGACTTGATTACTCCATCCCTCCTCTACTGCCACATCCAATGTGTTAAACCCCATCCCGTGGGCGGTTAAAAATAAATGTGCCTTTCAATGCAGCCACCTGGAAGGATGAATGCAGTCTAGAGAGGTAGCTTTTAACCAAAAGGTTTCTACATCTTCTCTTTGGGAAGTGCATACTGTAAGTGAACCTATTCTTTCTTGATTTTCTATGCATCCACCAAGACAGTCTGCCCCAGGACCCTCTGTGACTTCATCACCGGACATGAGAGCCTTCAGGTCAGAGTGTTGGACTGACTTATGCATCTTAGCAATACCATATGTGGCATTGGCATTCAGTTGGAATTTTCTCAGATAAAATCGTAGTGGGTTACGTGTTGGCTGCTAGCTTCAAGGTCAGCGGTTTGGAACCCCAACCTGCTCTGAGAGAGGGCTTTCCACTCCCGTACAGATTTACAGTCTCCGACACCCACAGGGTCCTTTCTAGTCTGCTCTATATGGTTGCTATTAGTTGGAATCAACATGATGGCAATGAGTTTGGTTGTTAGGTGTGCCATCCAGGTGTTGGGGACCATGGTGATTCAGTAGTCCAATATGGGTCTGCCATGCAGGTGACCTTGGATGGATTCCTGACCAAGGTAGGGTCATGCACAGCCACCATCTGTATGTGTCAGCAGAGGCTTGTTTAGGGCTATGACCCTAAGAAGGTTTCAGAGGTGTTTCCAGACTAAGGTGGATGTGGATTAAAAGCCTGGTGAACCTCATGAAAATCAACCAGTGGATCACATTGCTCTCTACTCCACAAGCGATCACAGGGATGGTGCTGAACTGCGTAGCATCCATCCTGTGGTGCTTGCATCTGTCATGAGTCTATGGCAGCAATTAACAAGCACAAATAACGACAACAAACTGCAAAGACGAAGCAGAGGGAAGTTGGTGTGGCAACACCACCAGGCCCATCCAGCTGCCGCGTCAGCACTTGACTCCGTTGAGTAGGTGTGGCCCAGGGGGCCAAAGAGGTCAGGTAGACTAGGTAGGCCCTGTACAATGAAAGTTTGACTCTCCAAATACAATAGGCCACACCCAACTAGTAGACATGTTTCTCTCCCCTTTGCCCTTGGTGTCACTCTGGTGCATGCGTGCCTGTCCCCCATGTGTGCATCCTAGTCTAGGCAGAAAGCCGCCATATTAAATGTTGGAAAACAAGTTTTTTGGTTCATGTACCTCACTGGTGTCCTCGATCCTCTTCTGCATCTGTCTCTTGTTCAGTTGAGCATCGAGTCACAGCGTGAATTCAATTCCAGATCCAAAGGGTGATGATGAGCCAGAGTCTTCAGGGTTACAGCTGGCTCTCTCCCCCCAGTGAATTTGGCCACGGGGATGATTTTGAGGGTTTGTTCTAGATTTTTCTCCCATTCTATCCAGGACTTTCTTATGGAATCCTTTATTTCCGAGCAGTTGGTAGTGGTTGCCAGCAGATATTACCTAGTTCTGGTCTCAGGCCCATGGGGACGGATGCCTGCATGGACCACAAGTCCACCTGTCTCCTTGTTAGTATGTGTCCTCCCTCTTCTTTCCTCCAGACAAGAAGAGACCAGCCATTGCCCCTTAGAGGGCCACAGGCTCCGAACGCCCCAGCTGCGACTCGCTGAAGAAGAATGTAGAACATTATCTTTGTAGGATGCCTTATGCCAGTTGACCTTGGTGTCCCCTGAGACTAGCAACTTGTTTCTCCCAGGTGTTTGGCTGTTTCTAGCACATTTTCATAACTGTGTGCCCTGGATGTTCCACCACATTCCTGGGTGGCTTGACAGCAGATATAACTACCCATCATTTTGACCTTCAGGCCCCCAAGGGTTTCCCAGATGTTCAGCCCAGGATAGGCATTTGGCTTGTTGTCTGCTATTTAGTTTTTAATGAAAGGGGGATCATCTTGACTGGCCACCACTCATCTGTCCGTGTGTCGGGCTGGGGTGGATGGAGTGTTGCTCTAGGCTAGAACCCATGTCACTGCATGGCAGGAGGATTTCAGTGAAGCTTCCAGACAAAGACAGACAAAGGAGGGTCTCCTTCTGAAAATGGGCCAGCTGAAACCTTCTGAACAGCAGCAGCGCACTGCCTGATGCCGTACTAGAGTACAATTCCCCCTGTTAGAAAGCACCGAAAACATGACTGGGGACAGGCTCTCTCCTCAAAGGAGAGCTGATCATAATTACACCATTGGGATAAAGCGGTCAGAACCCTAGCCTGCTGATGGCCCAATGCACAATAAGACAAACAGCTTCAGACACTCCGTAATGGAACCAAGGAAGCACATGGGGTCAAGCTAGGAAACCTGGAAGTCCCCAGAAAGGACGTGGAACTCCAGAAGATTTGATATGTAGGATGACATCACACATGAAGGAAGGACGCCATCTTTAAAAGAATAGGAAAGAAAGAAAAGATCAAAGTCAAGGCCATGAGAGCCTGTTTGCCATTCTCTCCGAGAAAGACTGAAAATAAAAACACACCTGAAAGCCTCTCACTTCCCCAGTCACCTTGCAGACATGGGCATGTGGCCCAATTAGGACCAGTGTACCAGGGGCGAGTCCTTCTCCTGGATAAACGGGGAGCGATGGACACTGCGTCGCACCATCCTCTTCCACGTGGTCTCAGCAGGTGCTCTCCAGGCTTGCTCGGGTCACTTTGTGACCAAGAGGAGCCCACGAGGATGCCCGAGATGCCCACTCCCACCCGCCCACTGCCAGCTTTACTGATCTCCAAACCAAACTCGCTGCCATCCACTCGAGGCCACTTCATGGCGACCCTACAAGACAGAGTAGAGCTTCCCTGTGAGTTTCCAAGACTGTAGCTGTTTTTATCACCGGTTCACTGGCCCTTCGTCCACATATCACGCAATTCGATAGTTCAATCATATCAAGAAGGGTCATACAATCATTACTACAATCAATTTTAGATCACTCTCTTACCTCCCTCCAGGGTCAAATCACTTTTAAAATGTTGTGTAATCACCATCAGTTCTAGTGCTCCCTCCCCACTCGCACATACATTGTTTTCTCCCTCTGGCCCTCACCCTCCCTATTTCCCGCACACCCCCACCCCCCCTATAAGCCTGCCATCAGTTCTTATCTCTGTGCATCTGCTCCTTCTGTGCTTCAGAAAGCGGAAAACCCAACAGAAACCATAGAAAACAGAAACAAAATGAAGCTGTAAGGATAAAATTAAAATAATACAAAGATTAGAACGCAAATAACGAGTAAGAAAGAAAAGGCCACTGTGGATATTTAGAAGGCTACGGAAGAAATGCTTGTCATGGAACTAGCAAGAAATACTTGTACCTAGAAGAATTTCAGGTTGTGTCAAGAGGTAGGTCTACTGACCAAGTATTGAATTTGATTCAGTGTAATCACAGTTACAATGACCCCCATCTGACAGTATGGCTGCTGGAGACACTTGTCTATGGCTAGTGGGGATCTGCCAGCAGCTGAATCTGACTGGATCCTCTGCAGATGGGTGTGGGGCTGCCTCTGTCCTCCACAACCTTCCACAAGTTGGGTGTTAGAAGACTGTAACTCTCAGGAGTAGAAAGCCCCATATTTCTCCCTCAGAGGGGCTGGTGGTTTCAAACTGCTGACCTGGTGGATCACAGCTCAGTGTATAACCACTGCCCTTACTGGAACCAATCTCTTAAAAGTTTGTCTCTCTTTCATTTTATTGGGTGCTCTTACAGCTCTCATAACATTCCATGCATTAGTATCAAGCATATCCGTACATCTGTTTCCTTCATCATTTTATAAACATTTACTTTCTAGTTGACCCCTTAGTATCAGTTCCTCTTTTTTCCCTCCCTCCCCCATCCCACCCTGTGACCCCTGGCTGAATAATAGGTTATAATTGTTTATATTTCTTACACCGGCCACTGTCTCCCTTCACCCACATTTCTGTTGTTCATCCGCACGGGGGGTGGGGGGTGGGGTGGACAGTGGAACTCAGCCATCTCTCCCTGTTTATCTGGGAGAAGCACTTGCTCCTGGTTCATTGGTCCCGATTATGTCATGTGCCCATGTCTAGAGACAAAGCATGAGGGCCTTCGGGTTTTGTTTTTATTTTCAGTCTTTCTAGTACATAATCAGAACTTTATCTTAGTGACATCACCACATTCTCTGCCCCCACAACGACCCTCAAATGTAATCTAAGAGGGCAGAGAAATTCCGTTGCAAACCTCTTGCAGTTCATATGGGAGAGACAGGTCCCGTTTCCGGCCTGTGTAGCTGTCTGTCAGCAGAGGCATGCATGTTGTCAGGTACTGAAGGAGCTTTCAGCAGACCTTCTGCACTAAGACAGACCAGGAAGACATGGTCATCTCCTTCTGCAAATCTGCCCATGAAAACCCATGGAGCCCAGTGATCTGACCAATCCTACAGGGCATGGGTCACTAGGAGTCAGTAGCCTTTAACAAAGGGTGACCTGATTGATGCCCATGAGGCTCAAGAATTTCTACCACTAAGGCCACCACCAACATGACAGCCTGAGACTCACCTGGGCCAGGCTCCACCTTCGACCTGTGCTCCTGCCTCTCCCTTGAAACACAGAGAAGCCACGGCTTCTCCTGCTCCTTGTCTTCCCCTTACCTTCTCTGTGTTTCTTTCCAGTGTCTTGGGGGAAAGTATATTGAAAATCTGTGCTTACTGTAGAAACACAAGGTAAGAAAAACAAACAAATGAATAAACAACATTCCACTGGAATCCCTACACACAGAAGTAGCCTATCAAATGGTGCCACACGTGTCTTCCCACCCTTTTCTCCTAACTGCATGAGTGGACCGCAGGCCTTTAACAGGGGTGAGGGGAGAGCTGAAGTAGCATTGGGCCTTTTTGAAAATGTAATATCGCAGCACCAGTATTTCCCCCTTTTCACGTATTCAAGCGACATTCAACTGTGATATTAAATCAATAAAAATCTTATTTGAACACAGATCTTGGAAAATTTCATATATCCTATTGTGAAACTGTATCAGAATCTCTGCTCTAACACCCCTGGGATTTGGGCTGTGCCTTATTTTCGCTACCGGCAAACTAGAGCTTCGAACCAGCTCAGTGAATGACAAGGGTCAGTCACAGACAAGGGAAGCAAGGGAAGTGTGTGTGGCCACAGAAATCAAATAGCTTGCGAGGTGTATTTTGACCTGAGCAGAAAAATAAGCAGTAGTTCCCTGCTCAAAGTGGGTGGCCAACCCACTTTCAAAGCTACAAGCATGGGCGCCATCTTTGAATGGTACCCTACTCACTGCCTGCGCACTACTGTCATTGAAATACTACACGAAAGCTATGTGGCTACTGTGTACCTCTGCCAGTGCCCTTGTTTCTGCCCTTCATGATGAGCCATCTGGAACCCTTTGATGCCCTACTATAAAGAAACAATACTCTAATGAAGTCCTCTGGTCCAATTTGATTTACATAGAATAGATACATGGTGCATTCCACAGAGTTAAAAGGTAATGGAAATTTTGCATGAACATCATGAAGCTCATATATATTGATGCATATTGCCTAACTGTTATAAGAAGGTCTGTTCTGAGATTCATTGAAAACAGTTATCTTCACAAGAGTGAGCCCAGTGGCTACTTGCCAATACAGGAAATCCCAGGTTAGAAGCAAGAGGGAAAGAATACACAGAGTCACTGTACCAAGTAGAATTAGTCAACCTTCCACCCTTTCACACAGTAGCATGTGAGCAAGAATTGACGGTTCTGAAGTAAGATGTTCAAGCTGCATGGAAAGTATTAGCCAAAAACAAGACTCCAGGAAGTGATGACATACCAATTAAAATGTTTCAATAGGCTGATGAAATGCCGGATCCTCTCGCTGGTCTATGCCAAGAAATTTGGAGGACAGCTTCTTTGCCAGTTGACTGGAAGAGATCCATATTTGTACCCATTCCAAAGGAAAGTGCCCAACAGAATGCTAAAATTATAGAACGATATCATCAGTATCACCTGCAAGTAAAATTTTTGCTGAAGATCCTCCCACACTGGCAATAGCAATGGTACATTGACAGGGAGCTACCAGGGACTCAGGCCAAATTCAGAAGTACAAAGTATGTGAGATGAAGTCTAACCATTCTTGCCTCTAAGGAGCAAGGCTGTACTTCTTCCAGAATAGATGTGTTTGTTCTTTTGGCACTCCATGCTACCGTCAGTGTTCTTCTCCAGCCCCACAATTCAAATGCAGCCATTCTTCAGTCTTCCTTATCCAATGCCCCGCTTTCGCATGCACAGGAGGTGTTTGAAAATACCAGGGTTGGGGTCAGGCGCATCCTAGTCCTCAAAGTAGTTTCCTCACTTTTCAATACTCTAAAGAGGTCTTCTGCAAAATGTTTACCCAACTTAATGCATCTTTTGTATCTCTTGGCAGTTGCTCCCATGAGCATTGATTGTGGAGCCAAGCCAGACAAAATCTTGGACAACTGCAATCTTTTGTCTACTTATTGGTCTAGTTGTGAGGGTGTTGGTTTTCTTTGCACTGAGTTGCAATACATACTGGAGGCTGCCATCCTTGACTTTCATCAGTAAATCTTTCAAGTGCTCCTCCCTTTCTGCAAGCAAGGCTGTATCAGCTGCATATCACAGGTTGTTAATAAGCCTTCCTCCAATCCTGATGCCCTGTTTTTCTTCATATAATTCAGCTTCTCTGATTAATTGTTCAGCATGCACATTAAATAAGTGTGGTGAGAGGCTACAACCCTTATGCACACCTTTCCTGATGGTAAATCATGTGGTGTTCCTTTGTTTTGTCCCCATAACTGCCTCTTGGTCCATGGACCAGTTCCGTGTTAGCACAATGAAGTGTCCTGGGATTCCCATTCTTCTCTGAGCTCTCCATAGTTTGATATGGTCCACACAGTTGCATGCCTTAGTATAGTCAATGAAACACAAGTGAACATCTTTCTGGTAGTCTCTACTTTGAGCCAAGATCCATCTGACACCAGCAAGATATCCCTTGTTCTGCCTCCTCTTCTTAATCTGGCCTGAACTTCTGGCAGCTCTTTGTCAGTGTCCCATGGCAGCTGTTGTGAGATGCTCATCAGCAGAATTTTTCTTGCTTGTGATATTCATGACGTCGTTCTATTATGTGAGCATTCGGTTGGTCACCTTTCTTGGGAATGGATACAAAGATGGATCTCTTCCAGTCAATTGGCCGAGTAGCCTTCTTCCAAACTTCCTGGCATGGACCAGGGAATATTGCCGATGCTTCGTTAGCTTGTTGAAGCATTTCAGTTTGGGTTTTGCCACTCCTATAGCCTTGGTTTAAACTAATGCTGCCAGTGCACCTTGAACTCCTTTTTACAGTTCTGTTGGGTTTTGTTCATAAGCCACCTCTCAAAATGGTTGAATATGAATATGAATGGTTGAATATCACTTTTTGGTACAGTGATTTTTTGGTTATTCTTTCCATCATCTTTTGACGATGGTACATTGACAAAGGGCTGCCAGAAGTTCAGGCCAGATTGAGAAGAGGAGGGAATATATCATTGCTGATATCAGATGGATCTTGGCTCAAAGCAGAGAATACCAGAAAGGTGTTCACTTGAATCGCACCTTGAATTTTTTTTTCTTTCGTTTTTTTCACCAGGTACCCTAGTTGGTGCATATGGTCTATACTGGGCTAGCAACCCAACAGGGGCCCTCTTGACACATTGGTTAGAACACCTGGCTGCTAATCAGAAGGTCAGCAGTTCGATGGGAGAAAGATGTTTAATCTGGTTTAGTACAAATTTGCAGCCCCGAAAACCCCGTGTGGCCACTCTTCTCTGTGCGAGAGCGTTGACATGCGTTGGAGTCAACTCGGCAAGAGCAGGTTTGGTTGTGTTATTCACCTGAAGGTTGGTGGTTTGAATCTGCCCAACAGCACCATTGAAGAAAGGCACTGCAGCCTCTGAAAACCCTACGGAGTGCTGCTACTTTGTCGCATGAGGTCGCCGTGCGTGGGAATTAATCTGAAGGCAATATTGTTGTATTTGTTGGCTGTCTTTTTAAATGAAGTCACCACGTTCTTTATGTGAGTAAGATGCTGAAGATTATAAACCCTTGCCTTTTTCCTCTCCCAAGGTTCCTCAGGAATCTAGAGTCTAGATAAGGTAGCACTTCCATTAGATCCTCAGCACCTTTTCCGTCTGGGCCTGGGTCATTCTCTGGTGTGGGTGGAGACAGTCTCACGTGCATGGGACGATAGGCAGCTGGGAGGGCCATCCTGTGTATTGGCGAATGGAAGGAAGTGTCTGAGCTTCACCCACTAGATGTCCATCACAGTCCTCCAATTGTGCCAACCGAAACTACTTCCAGGAGCTGGCACATGCTCCTTGAGGAGGAGCGGAATCATTGTCGCCTGGCAATCTGATGGAATTGGAAGTCGCCATTGCGCAAGCAAACCCTGATGTGCTTGATTGGAAAGAGATGGGGTGGGAAATCCAAGCCACCGTAATCAGCCATTAGCTGAAGAAATGCACCATTAACCCTTGGTACCCATCAGGGATTGGCTCCAGGACCCCCCTACCCCCAAGCACCCAAATGTTAAGATGCTCAAGTGCCTTATACAAAATGGCATTTTGTATTTACATACAACCTCGGCGCATCTTCCTGCAGACTCTAAATCACAGGTTCCCAAACTGGTTGGACGTGCCATGCCTTTAGAGATAAAATTCCCGAGCAATGCCACCCCCGCCCCCAACACACACACACACACACACACACACACACACCCTCAGACCTGGAAATTAGAAACTTTTGTGCTGTCATCCAGGATAAAAGGTGACTCAAGGGTTCACTGCCACTGTGTCCATTCCAACTCGAGCAGCCCTGTGAGACAGGGTACACCTGCCCCTACAGTCCATTTCTGAGACTGGAACTCACTGTGGGAGGAGAGCGCCTCCTCTTTCTCCCAGAGGGCAGCAGGTGGTTTCCAACTGCTGACTTTGGGTTACCAGCCCAACACATCACCCACGGTGCCACCAGGGCTCCTTCGGGATAACAATGGCATCGGCTTGTGTAGCACCCAGCCCTCCAGATCATTCCAGCACCCTCTCCCCCATGGGGCGGCTTCCCTCCCTTTGGGAAGCACTGGAATGTGGGTTACATAACACACCCAGGACAAAACACAGGCTGTGCCCACTGAGTGGCAGGAGGCTTCCTGTCAGCCTTTGAAGGAATGCTCTCAGTGCGTCACGGCCGTCTTGACCTTCTGGTCATTGTCGGATACTTTCCGTCCTCGATGGGTTGACGCCAAGGATGTGGACCCCGTGGATGTGGAGGGCCAGCCAGGTGTCATACTGTCCCTACCACATCCAGTGTAAGCCATCCAGATGCTGCCTGCACAGGCTGCATCCCCTCTGGACCCTTGCTGATAGCCATGCGTAAACCTCTCCCACCTTTGGGACCCCGCGCGCCAGATTCTGGGGTTCGCTAATTAAAACATAGAAGCCAGCCGGCAACCGCTTCTAAACAAGGATGATGTTGAATAGCAAATTTGGACTTGTTTCAGAGCCTCCTCCCAAACCACCAGCTTGGTGTGGGGGTGGGGTAGGGAGGGGCATATGGGGGTAGGTGCCCAAAATAGACATTTTCTTGCTGAGAAGAACCCTAGATCCCATCTCTCGTTCAATGGCTTCCATCTGCCTCCCAGGGCAGAACCAAGAGGTCTGCACCACTGGCTGTACCACGGATGTCTCCGTGCATCTTGGTTTCCTCCATGCAAAGTGGACACACTAATTCCTTCCCTTGCTTAATTTACAGAGGTGTGGCAGCAATCTACCGAGATGATAGATAGATGCCTGAAGCTTCCAGCACGCGTTAAGATGCGGCGCCGTTGATACGATCTTTTACCAACCTCTTCATCAATCCTTTTACCATTTCTGAGAGATGGACATTGTCACAAGCTTGACCTGCTAAGCAATCCCTTTAGATATGCTGCTCCCTCCGCTTACAAACTCGTCTAACTAAGATATTTTCATTGGATTTAACCACTCAGCCAGGCTGAATTCAAGAACCCCAGTGGGTTTTAAATCTGCTCGCTCCTGGCTAAATAATAACGTATGAAGAGAAAATAGCAAACGACGATCAACATCTTACTCACAGGCATAATAACACGGCTGAGACTCCTTTCTCATCCCCTATTATTATTAATATGGTGTTATTACTTAGCGTACATTGTGTCCCCGAATGTGCTGGGTGCCTTTACATTACATATACGTAATACATCAGCCCCATCCGCCTTCCACAACCAGCCATTACCAAGAAGCCAGAGGAAATCAAGAGTGCTGACAGATGCAGCAAGGCACTCGCATTTCAAGCGTGCTCACTCTGATCCAGCCTTTATTCGACTTGTCACTTAATGAAATATTCCTCACTTCCAGATTCAGAACTAGCTAGCAGCTCCTGAAGGCCAACCCTGGCAAGCGCCAGGCAAGGCGCGTGACTAGTTCTCGGGCCCACAGTGCGAGGAGAGGTGCCTTCCTCTCTGGGTCCAAGCCGAGCCTTAGAGCCAGCGAAGGAAGCCGAGCAGATTCCACCTGTGTTTTCCAACGCTGACCCCAGGGCTCCTGTCTGTGCTCTGGGGGGCTTCTCAATTCAGGGGACTTGTCTTGTTTCTGATTAAGGTAGACATTTCACTCAATGCCAGCAAGTCAGGTCCGACACATTGCGACCCGGTAGGGCAAGGGAGACCTGCCCCTGTGGGCTTCTGAGTCTGTACGTCTTCACAGGAGCAGAAAGCCTCGTCTTTCTCCTAAGGTGTGGCAGGCGGTTTGGAACTGCTGACCTTGAGGTTAGTAGTCCAATGACTGACCGACTGTGCCACCGAGGCTGCTCAAGATAAAAATGGAAACTTGATTATGTCTCTGCAAACATGAATTCCTCCTCCCCACAAAAAAAGAACCCAAGTCAAGAAACCGCGTTGTCGCTGGGGATACGTTGGTGTTCTCCACTGTGGCTGTTGTTACTGCAGTCGAGCCGAGGCTGACTCATGTCACCCTGTGGACGACATAACGCCACACCGCCGGTTCTGCCCCATCCTCACGAGTGTTCTGTTTGGGGCCAGGGGCTGCAGCCAGTGTGACCGTCCATCTTGTCAAGAGCCTTCCTCTTTTTCACCACCACGGGCTGGTCAGCTTGTCATAGCAGGTGGCTTGTGAGTGGCTATGAGGCTGGAAGCCTTGTCACTGGTGTTTCAAAGTGAGCAGCTTTTAGCACAGCTGCCAGGCAAAGGAACAGACTATGAAGAAGGAATAGGCTGTCCACCTCAGAGGCATTTGCCAAGGAAAACCATATGGATGGACAGCACTGAAACATTGACGGCTACGGCATTCTCGGTTAGAAGTTAAAATGGATTGGTTGGATCGTTTCCCTACTTGAAATGTGTCTCTGGTTTGATTACATGTAAGAAACAGTTTAGTTGGTAGTCTTTTAGAAAACAAAATGATATACACCAAAGCATGCCCTCAGGGCTCACCCTGGGTTATACATTAGAATCACACATATACACACGAATTGTGCTGGGTGGAGTGGAGCTCTTGTAGTATGCATGTCATTGTTCCTGCTAGGCAAGCATCCATCATCTGGCTCTGAGTTAGTGCACCCAGTGGCGTCACCTGGGAAGGTTCTCCTTGATCACGGTGAATTTTTTCATAAAAGCAGTTTCATTCGGACCTTGTTTTTTGTGATGGCCAATTTAAGAGAACAGCGTGTGGTTGCAAAATGTTATTTCCTGCTCAAACAATGCCGCAAAAACTGTTGTGATGTTGAACATAATTTACAAGGACAGCGCTATGGGAAAAGCTCAAGTGGTTTTCTTCTTCCAGAAAAAGTGAAATGTCGATTGATACCAAATCTCATTCTGGACGTCTATCAGCTTCCCAAACGGACAAAGATGTAGATAAAATTACATATAAATGAACCTAAGCAGCACTACTAGGCCCTACTCCTAGACATCCCAGCTGGACTTGGCTGGATTGGGCCCCACTGTAGGCTCAGCTCTGGCCCCTGGCTCCAGTTTCCATCAATGCTCTTGCAAGGTGGGCACCAGCCTGCAGGTGGCCTCTGTGTTTGGTTTCCTTGCTTGCTGCTAAGCAAAGCCCATTGAGGACAAAGTCATGTACAGCACAAAGAACTGTTGCTGGGTCCTGCTCCATTTTCATGGTTGTTGATAGACTCTATCTAGTTCATTACCACAGCTACTGTGTAATTCCGGGTGCCTTCGTAGATGGGGGCCCATGTCCCAGCACCCTGTCAGATGGTAAGGAGTCCAGGCAGTGCTATGGATTAAGCATTGGGCTGCTGCTAACTTCAAGGTCGGCTGTTCAAACCCACCAGCCACTCTTCAGGAGAAAGATGAGTCTATCTGTTCCCATAAGATTTGAAGTCTCAGAAACCCTCTATATTCACTCGATGGCAGTGAGGTTTTAGGTTGCACAATATTCTCTTGTGGTCCACAAGGTCATCATTAAATACATCTTAGAATTGGGCCTTTCTTCCTACTCTGTCTTAACCTGGAAGCTCTGCTAGGGGCGGTGCTGCTGGTACTTGAAATTCCAAGGGCATAGCTTACAGCATCACAGCAACACACAGGCCACCCCAGTATGACAAATCAATAGTCGAGGACCCCGCAATAGCATGCTTCTGATGGCAACTGTTGCTTTTAGAAGACTGAGCCTCAGTGTCTTGAGTGTTTTCTAGGTACATTCTTTACATGGTAAGGCATGACAATTCAGAATCCACAGAAGGGATGATAAATATAGAGCGGTAAAGCAACTATGAAACACATAACTATCCTCTAGTTCTTTAATACTTTCTCCCCTTACTATTATGGTCTTTGTTTTACCTAATTAATCTCGTTAGACCTGTGTATGTTCATTTGTATAATTAAAAACATTTGATGCATGAAAGCCAAGATAGGCAATCCTTCAGAAACAGTAACGGGAGTACTAATTCCCTAAGGGTGTGGGAACAGAGGTGAGAGAAGGGGGAGTTGATAGCAATGATAACTGTATAACCCCTGTGTTAGTCTGGATGTACTAGAGAAAAGAATTCATAGACATTCATATGTGCATAAGAAAGAGCTTTATATACAAGAACAATTGAAGATTGAGAAAACATCCCAGCGCAGTCCA
>NW_022103898.1:17420001-17425360 GCF_000313985.2 Echinops telfairi
GAGAAGTTACATGACTCTTCACTAATCGTTCTGGGTTATAATGGTGTTGGCACTGCGCTGAGTTATATTGGTGTGGGAGTGTGCATTTGGCCTACATGTCTGAGCTTTATGTAATATCACCTCTACCTTGTCTGATTCCCCCCCCCCCATAGCCAAAACCAAATCCAGTGCCACTGAGTCAATCGTAATTCACAGCCACCCTACAAGACAGAAGAGAACTACTCCGTAGCATTTCCAAGTCTGTAGGCTTTATGGAAGCAGACTGCCACATCTTTCTCTGGATCAGCTGTTAGATTCAAGACCCCTGCCCTGTGGCATCAGAGCTGTGGTGGCAGAGTGGTTACACATTGGGCTGCTAACTCTAAGGTCAGCAGTTTGAAACCAAGGAGGAAGATGAAGCTTTCTACTCCTGTAAAGACCTACAGTCTCGGACACCCACAGGTGCAGGTCTGTCCTAGCTTACAGGGTCACTGTGAAGAGGAGTTGACTGAATGGGAGCGACACCCTATGGTGTTGTCCCACAAACACTGACCTGCTCACCTCCAAGTCGGTGATTGAAACCCACTGGTCACTCTATGGGAGAACATTGAGGCTATGTGTTCCCATAAGGATTTACAGCCTCCACGGTCCCTATGCATCATTGACAACTCTGGGGCAGTGCTTTTTGAAAATCTTTATGTTGGGAACGCCAATGTGCTACAGGCTAAGCATGGCCTTGCTGACTTCCTGTTAGTGGCTCAGCACTTAACCACCATGCAGCGTGGGCCGCTTCCCCATCCATGTCCAGGTGGAATTAGTAGAACTGTCTATATGGATTCCACTGCCTCGTGGTCATCGGAAGGGCTTGTGAAAGTCCGTTTCCACGATGAAGATGTGTGGAATGAAGCTGCCAGGCTTCTCATTCCAGCTTCTAGCAAACACTCTGCCCATGTGGTTCCCTCAATGTCTGCTTCACGGGCGATGGTGTGAATGAAGCGAGAGCTGTTAATGTCCTTCGCTAACGTGCCTGCAACCTAGTAATCACTTAGCAAATGGGATATTACCGTTATTGCCATCAATGTGATAATATTCCTCACCCTGTGCTCTGTGATCGCCTGCAAAAGAGGAACATTTAGTCTCTGCTGCGATTCCGTCGGCCTCTAATACAGTTTGGCACACACACTGGAGGTTTAGATAAACAAATCGCTGTCCGAGTTAGATTTATTTTATTTATTTACTTGTTTACTTTTGGAACGGGGATTTAGAGTACTTTGGACTCTCCTTGTTCAGTAGCCAAATTCCCAGGCGGAACTAAAGGCCTGCAGGCATGACCGTGCACCACGCACCATCCTCTGTGGCGCTTCCTAAAGGGGATGTGTTTCTCTTCTGCGTGATCCTGGATGATAAATTCTAAACCTAGACAGCTTAGACAGCTAGCCTCCATACCTGGTTTCCTTGACAACCAGTCGTATAACTAGCGAGGGCCTGTTATGGGAGAGGGGGGTGAATGCTAATATAACCACTATCAACTTCGCCTGACCATAAGCTTCAAGGTCAAGGTTAGAACACTTGAAGGTAAGACCTTTGGTCGGCATTGGTTAGATGTGATGCAGGGCTGGCCAGTGAAGAGAGGCATTTTGCCCTCTTCAAGTCCTGATGACCTTGCCCAGGGCCCTTAGGCAAGGGGCCTAATACATGCTCCTTGTTTGTGCCACACAGCAGGGCTTTGCCTTTGACCTTGAGAAAGAAAATCGTTTATAAAAACCAACCAGAAATTAATTAAGTGGATCTTCTGGTTCATCCTCCTTAACCATCTTTAACAGCTGGGGAAGGGGGTGGTGGGGGTAGATACTCCCAGGTGCTGAACTGGGTGACTCTAAAGCCCAGAACAGAGAGGATCACCGGAGGGCCTCACCACCCATGCACTGTTGGGTCCTCTGACACGGAAATGCGCCTCATTCACGTGCAGCAGCATGGCACCTGCTTAATTGCAGCCGCTGGGGCTGCTCTTTGGAAGACTGCCTGGGAAGGCGGAAGGTGGTGGTCAGATAGGGAAAGATGAGTGAGGAAGACGATGGGCAAGGTGCACCCCACAGCTCCAGGCAAACCTGGGAATACACAGCTGCAATGTTCCAATTAAATTCAGGAAGGCAGGGAACAGGCCCAGTCTATCTACTGCCAGCTGCTGCTGGTTTTGAACTGCCAACCATGTGGCTCACAGCCTAATGCATAATCAGTGCACCACCAGGGTTCCTATACCTAGGAGCGCAGTCATTTTTATAAAGGCTAGGAGGAGTTTCAGGTTTTATACAGGCACACTCAGGGCACTTCACACACACACACACACACACACCCTACACACACGTGGAAACCTGAAGCCAGAGAAACCCGCAGCCCAGGCGAGGAGCTGCTGGAAAGACAAGACCGCAGCACAGCCAGGCCTCGCTGAACTGTGTAGGAATCTCAAAGTTTCTGGCTTTCGAGGCCATTAAGCACCTCACCCCCACCCCCACCCCCGTTGGGAGGCGTGGTCAATAATACTGTTTGACCCTATTGGCTGAATTAAATTCACCTGGCCTAGATCAGGGCCCCACCCAGGTTAATTGACTTCCTGCCTCCAAGACCTGAACGTGTGCATGCCCTCTAGCCTCATGCAGCTTCCAACTTCCTGTAACGGAGGAGGGAGGATTGGCATGTAGAGGAACTACCTCTAGTTTTGCCTCTAGCTACCTAACAGGCTCCTATAGCTAGAAGCTCAGTAGATGCCATTATCTGGACGCAGCTTCATCTGTACACGCGTGCGCTCACATCTCTCGTGCTCGCCAATCCAGTGCTCCGCTTTCACAACTGTTTTCCATAGTCACACCAGCATCCCAAGGAGCTTGGGAGTTCCTGGGTGGTGCAAAGGGTTTGTGTGCTTGGCTGCTGACTGAAAGGTTGGAAGTCTGGGTCCACCCAGAGGTGCCTTGGAAGAAAGGCCTGACGATCTACTTCACCCAAACTCAGCCATCATAAACTCTGAGCACAGGTTATGCTGACACATATGGGGGCTGAGATAGTTAAGGTTTATTGTGCCAGCCTGGCTGATAAACATGTGGGGTTAATTGAAGGACGGAGAGATAAATGACTCAGTGAGCCTCGCCTTTCCAGTTCTCAAGTCTCTTGCTCTCTGATGGTCAGACGAGGGTGCAGCTGCCTTAGTCATTTCCCTGCTTCAGCTGGCGAGGCTCCCTTCCTGCAAGACATCCCTGAGGAGAAGCCAATGGACCTACCCGAATGCAGCCCTGGGTGCTGGAGCAGCCATGTGGAGAAACCTGTCTGCGCTGAGATGCTGACATGCTCACTGATTCGGCTTTCCTCCTGCAGTCAGTAATTGAGTGTGTTTTATGAGATGGAGGAGGACTTTGTAGATCAGTGTTGGACATATGGGCTAATGTTGGACTTATGGGCTTGGGCATCACTGGGTTGGGATGCTTTCTGAATGTACACATACCCTTTATATAAAATTCTCTCTTAATATGAGTTTCTGTGGAGTTGGTTCTCTAGTCTGTTCAGACTAACACAGGGGCACTGTGGGTCAGAGTCCGTTCAAGGGCAAGTGGATTAGTTGTTTTCCTTAGGAGTTTTGTTTCCTCCCTGAATTGCATCCCCCCTCCAGATTTCAGTGTTACGATTCCCTTTGAGATTTCTTGATGGGTGTCTCACCACCCTTTAGGAAGGTGAGCTGCAGAATAAAATGCGTAGTTGTGAGCAAACAACTGTGAGCCCATGCCCCCCATGCGCCCCCACCCCCATTTAATAGCAAAATGATTATCTCCAATCGTAGCATGTTGAGCCAGGGTGAAGGAGAGGTCTGCATATAATGTGGACTCTGAATGCGGCTTGGTCCTAGCAACACTGCTCAGGGCCTAATGTTAGTTGCTATGGAAGCCGGCTCTGCCTCGCATTGGCCTTGTGTATCATAGAGGGAGACCTTGCCCCTTCCTGCGCCGTCTTCATGATGGCTGGCGTAGATGGGTCCATCGCTGCGGCCACATGGCAGTCCATCTCCCTCGCCTTTGAGGACCCTGCACATGGCCAATCACGGTGTCCTTTCCCGGCGATAAGTCTTCCTCAAGGTCCAGCCTGTAAGCCAGACTCACCATCCCTGTGTCTGAGGAGCATGCTAGCAGCATGGCAAGTCGAATGTATCGCTTCTCTCCCCATCCGTGTGTCACACTCGTATTCCTGTGGTGGCCTGCGTGTTGCTGTGAGGCTGGAAGCTGTCCCAGTTATGTTGAATACCAGCGGGGCCACCCACGATGGACAGGTTTCAGCAGAACTTCCAGACTAAAACTGGGATGAAAGGCCTGGTTACCTACTTCCAAAAAGCAGGCGAGGAAGCCCCTATGGAAGCAGCAGGTGCTCATAGGGAATGCCGTCTTGCATATTGTGCTTCAGTGGATGCTCACCAACAATCCTGGAGCCAACGCTCATCCCCCATGTAGATGAGGATGCTTAGCTCGATGGTGGTGGCCAAGCTGGATCTTAGATATTTGAAGTCCTGTGATCGCATGCACTGGGTCATGCCCTTTCTGCTCAGCCACACGTGTCGTGTCTCCATGCACCTGGGCACCTAACACTCAGGAAGACAGCTGCTATGTACACCATGTACACGGAGAAAGCCCCGGGCCGTCTAGAACTAGAACACTGTCACCCAAGCCACTTGGGGCCCCACATCCATGACTCTGTGCCCCTGCCCCCATCAAGGTAACCCACCCACTGAATGATGGATGGAGTAATGCCTTTTGAGCTTATTCTTCTATCTCCTCAGACTACTGTTCATCCGCACCGAGCAGTCATCTGGGACACAGCCTCCCACTTAGACATCTCTGAACTATTTGTTGAATGAACGATGAATGAATCAATGAAAGGGGCCACCAGTAGATCCTTATCATGCAGAATGGTCAATACTAAGCATCTCCTGCTCTCAAAGGATGAAGATGCCCTGATGGCACCCACCAACGGCAGTCTACTTTCATAAAGTCTTAAAGCCTTGGGCCCCCTATGGTCCCATTGGGTCACCATGATTCAGAGTCAATTCAAAGGCAGGGTTTCCTTTCATTGATTCTCAGAGGTCCTGGTGACTCCCTGTGTGCAGAGGGAAATGTGTTCCATGGCGTTTCCAAGGCTGGGACTTTTCAGAAGGCCAACTCTAGGCCCGTTTTCTTTCTTTTTTTAATCATTTTATTAGGCTCATACAACTCTTATCACAATCCATACATACATCAATTGTGTAAAGCACATTTGTATATTCATTGCCCTCATCATTCTCAAAACATTTGCTCTCCATTTAAGCCCCTGGCATCAGCCCCTCATTTTTTCCCCTCCCTCCCCTCTC
>NW_022103898.1:17426311-17427752 GCF_000313985.2 Echinops telfairi
TTTCGGTTCATAGTCAAGCACTTAACCTTTTGGGCCACCCCTGGGTTGCTGCGAGCTAGAATCAGCTGGCAGACCACTGTTTGTTGTTGTGATGGTTGAATCTCAGTGAGTCACAGAAAACATGAGATTTGCTGTTCAGGCTTTCAAGGTTCTTTTCCCAAAGACGTCTTCGAGTTCTTGTGTGTGTCAAGCATGGTGTGAAGTACCCACACATAAATACATACTGTGCCTGGTAATAAGAAGGATTGCAGCTTCTAAAAATATTAAGTCCGGGCTACGCAGGAGCTAATGCAATTTTCTCCTCGGTGCATTGAGAAATCTATTAGTTAGGAAGGCAATGAGATTTCAGGAAATTAGAGCACTGTAGCAGTCTAGTTCACAATCCAGAACGCCCGTGCTTTGGAATGCTCTATTTCGGGACACAGTACTGTGGGAGGTGAAGGCAATCCAGAGAGGCTCCAATGACCCAAACCTCCTCCCTGACACCCAAGCTTTGGAAGCTGAGTAGAGGATGTTTCCCAACAGGTGATGTGAGAGAAGGAGTTCTGTCATCGCCGATAGGAGGGATGGGTTTTTAGCTCCATGATAGTATACCTCTTAATTCTTCTTTCTCTTTGTCAGTGTTCTACAGTTACCTGCCCTTGCAGGATGGCTTCTTGGCATATTGACTGAGTGAGGGGAATTTTAGGTGGAAGCTGGCTAACCTTACATTAGGCTAAGGTGGTATGTTCGGAGCAAATGCTAATGGATGTAGTATCATGGAAGGGGCTATCACCTGGAGAGACCAGCTTGGAGGCTGCCAAGAAGGTTTTCCTCCAAGATGCCAATGTTAGGAGACATGGAATGTATCAGTCACCCTAGTCCTCCCAATATGGGCAGTCATCTAGAGCTACAATCGTTACCATGAGATTCCACGGTGAAAAAGAAGTTCGGCCGGGAACTCTTGCCTTCACAGGCAGAAACGCCCCTCCCTTTGCTGCTGAGTGAGCTGACACTCGAGGTGACCTTGTGAGCAATGGAAGGAAGTGCTGCCCGGTCCTCGACCACCTCCATGGTGGCTGGCAGCTCAGGTCCACTGTCGCAGCTGCTGCTTATCCTGAGTCCCTTCTAACCAGAGTAACATCGAGCCCTTTCCAATGCTCTGCTGGACAGTGTGCTGTCGGACTCTGTAGACTTTTCATTGTCTAGGTTTCAGAAGCAGATCATCAGACCTTTCTTCCTCGTCTGTCTTAGTCTGCACATTCTTTTGGAAACCTGCCCCCTGCCCCACCCCAACCATGTGTAACCTCAGTGGTGTCACTTCTAGCATTACAGCCATATCCCAGCCACTACGCTATGACAAACCAATAGATGGTGGTGGCACTTTCAGTATAAACCCAAACTCACAGACCATTAAGCAACCCTGCACAATGGTCCTTGTGAGTTTCCGAGACTGTAACTC
>NW_022103898.1:17429255-17433541 GCF_000313985.2 Echinops telfairi
GCAGTGTTTCGTTCTGTTGTGCTGAAGTTGCTGTGGGTCGGACCAAACTCGATGGCCCCTAACAACAACCTGACACTGAATCATCACCTCTGTATGACCCCAGGCATCTGCCTTCTCAGTGGGCATCCTCCTTGGTCCATGCCTCTGAGCTTCCTTCTCTTCATCTTTCTGCCACCAGTTGGTAGAGTATATTCCCCAAGTGCAGATGCGATCATGCCCATGTCAGTGTCTCCCCTCTGCCTCTAAGCTATTGTCTAGAGCCTTTTAGCATGCTGCATAGCATCTTCCAACGTTTGCACCTTTCCTGGTTTTCCACATCACCCTTCTTCATTGTTTCCAACTCTAAGCTTTACAGTTGCATGTATCAGATGGTGGTTATTTTCCAAGACCTTGCACACACACACACACACACACACACACCCCTTTATGCCTCTGTGCCTGCACGCATGTGGAATCCCACCTAGAAGGGATGTCTAATCTCTCCAACACTTGACTGTCTCCCTTTGAAGACCCAGTTTTAGACTCGCCTCTTCCAGATACCCATATCGGATGAACCCCTCCCTTCGTAGGCTGCTGAAATACTCCTTATGTGAAGTGTACTATCGTTCGGTTCACAATATGCTATGCTCATAGAGGGAGTGGCCAACTCACATTGCCCCAATGGACATATACTCATCTTCTAGAATACACAGCATCTAGGTTATATCATGGCTTCTATTTTGCCCTTTCATACATCAATTGCACCAGCAAAAGCCAGCCACCATACTGTGAGGACACTCAGCAGCCCAGTGAGCAGGTTCATGTGGCAAAGAACGGAGGCCTCCTGCCAACAGCTGGGGTTAATTCATGTTAGCCTCGCAGGTGGGTGACTGAGGATGGCGCCGTCATCCAGGGGGCCATCATTTCATTCTGTTGTACACAGGGTCACTGACTGGACTCAAGGGCACCTGACAGCGTGTCTTTATGAGAGCAGGTAGATCTTTGTTCCATAGAGAGGCTGCTGAGTTCCAGCTGCTGCCCTTCCAGTGAGCTACCGAGAGCTTGACCAGGGATCCACCAGGGCCCCTTCCCACCCACCCACCTACCCATAACTCATAACTCTCTGCCATCGAGTGGCTGTCCACTCAGTGCCCTACAGGACAGTTAGAACTGCTCTGTGCATGTGTGTGAGACTTTAACCCTTTACAGGAGATATTTAGGATGACCTCGCACTTCTCCCGAGGAGTGGCTGGTGGCCTTGAACTGCTGACCTTGTGGCTAGCAGCCCAAGGCATCACCTTGATGCCAAGGTCCTCCCAAGTTCCTGGCGCAGATGGGGTGTGGGATAACAATAGTTGTCTTTGAAGCCTCTCTGCTCAGAGGTCACTTGTTGGGCAACAGTGGACAACCACGACAGCAGGTTTGCTTGTCCTTCCCCTCCACTGGATCCGAGGCTCCCAAGAGCACGGGGCAGGGTGGATTCATCATCCCCCTCAGTCCCTGGCCCCTTTTAAGCACCCATCCAGGTGTATTCAAATAAACTCCCTTGAGCAGAATTAGAACTTTACTGCTAAGGAGAAATACTGGGAGTGTAATTTCTCCTTGACCAATGAGTAAGAATCTCACGTTTCATGCTGTCCTTCATACTGGTAGAAGCCCGAGTGGCGTAGTGATTATGCATTATGCTGCTTAACCGAAAGATCAGCAGATTGAAACCACCAGCCACTCTGTGGGAGAAAAATGAGACTTTCTACTCCCATAAAGAGTTACAGTCCCAGAAACCCATGGGGGCAGTTTTACCCTGTCTTGTGGGTCCCTACAAGTCAAGATCAACTTAATGGCAGTGAGCTTGGGGTCCTATCATTAGTGAGGGTAAGTAATAACAGGACATCAAAATGGCATATGTATACAGACATGCGAACCTGGACACGTGTCTGAGGGCAGCAGACTTTCATTGGTACAGTTCTCAAATTCACTGTGGCACTTGTTCGATTCTTGGCCAGTGCACCTCATAGGCAACCATCTCCCACTTACCAGTGGGGATGTGCTATCATGCTGAATAGGCTGCAGCAGAGCCTCTGAACTGAGACGAGGAAGAAAGGGCTGGTGATATACTTCCAAAAAGAACCGGGGTGGGGGGTTGGGGGATCCTTATGATCCAGTTTACATTGTGAGCTTCTGCTGTGGGTGACACCCACCCAAGGGCAGCTAAAAACAGCATGCTTCCATGCATGTGTACATAAGTGTGTATGTCTGTCTGTCGTAAAGCCTCAAAGTCCAACAGTGGACGCACTGGGTGTCTGTCTGTTTTACAGATGAAAAATACTGATGTTCAGAGAGGTTTTACTCCTTGCCCACAGTGGCTGGGGAATCAAACCTGGACCGTTTTAAAAGCTAATGTTGCCCTGAGTTCTATCATCTCATTGGCCCTTCTCCACACTTCAGGTGCTTTCTCGGTCTCTCATTTCATGGGTGAGGGAAGAGAGGCCCCCAGAGGAAAGTTTGCTGGCTTAGCGGTGGTGGAGGCAGAAGCCGGTAGTTAGCCAGTCCGACTCCAGAACGTCTCCCCACTTGCATCCTCCTCTTCCTGGTCCTGGTCCTCCCTTGCTCAACAATGATGTTCCGAACATGCAGGTTGGTTGCCAAGACGACCACCTGGAAACAAGATGAAAGGCAAATGACTTTTCAAACACTCTGCAGCTTGGCTGACTTCTTTTTTAATTTAAAAAAAATGTGTCAAGGTGATTTGTAATCCATGGGGAGTTGGGGTGTTGCTCTGGGTTAGCATCCTATTTGGAGCCATAAACAGCTCCAGTCTTGCAGAGGCAGAAGTCTCGCCAACTACAAATATTGTATCTCCCCAGGAAAGGAGCGGGTTAGGTTACCGTTATCTCCATTGTAGCAGGTGGGAGTTTGAGAAGATGTACTGAATTGGAATCCACCGTTTAACAAGAACCCAGCTGCTTCTCATGAATACATCAGGCTGGGCCGATCCACAGCCAATCGCAGGGACGGCACAGGACTGGGCAGTCTTTTCTCCTGTAGTCTGTGCCCCCCCCCCCCACCCAGGCAAGGGCAGTTAGAAACAACACACCTGTATCTGGAGAAACGTGTGTAGAAGCAGTCAGGTGAACACAAAAGAATCCCCTGAGGCTCGATAAGACCTACCAGGGGAGCTTGTTGAGCTGTAGGTTCTGAGTCAGTGTATCTGGGGTGGGGGTACACCTTCTCAGCAGAGGCTCGAAGAAGTGAGGCATGCCCAAGCCCTTTGGAACTTCCTTGCCATGGAGGTCTGCCTCTTAGGAGGATTTGCCTGGGTGGAGGCTGGCTTCTCTAACTACCATGACCCGGAATAGGGAGGGGCAGAGGTGCCCAGACCCGGGGCAGTGGGAACCAAGAACAAAGCAATCCTAGCTCTAATTCCCAGGAGACCATCCATGGTGGAGAGGGAGACGAGGCGGTTCTTGCTCACGGACTTCAGGTACTGGGAGAGTAACACATACCCCTTAGGCTTGTTGCGGGGAGGTTGACTAAGTTGCCATCAGTTGTTGTTGTTGTTGTTAACTTCCCTTTGGTTAACTTCTGAGGGCTGATGACACCATGGCTGGCAGATCCAGGCCTGCACCATCCTCATGGTGGGCTGTACACAGAACCATTTTGATCCATAGGAGGATGTTCACCGGCTGATTTTTGGAAGTTGATCACCAGGCCTTTCTCCCTACTCTGCCTCAGTCTGGAAGCTTTGCTGAAACCTGTTCAGTATCACAGTGGCATCCAAATACCCAATGGCTGGTGGCTACGCATGAAGGTCATTGGCCGGGAGTTGAACCTGGGTCTCCTGCCTGGAAAGCGAGCATTCTCCCACTGAGAATGCCTGGCACTCAGGAAGCACTCTAAAAAACAACCAACCACCAAATAAAAAAATTAAAACTCACAACCACTGCATCAATCCCCTCTCCTGGTGACTCAGCAGGATAGGGTGGGGACTGTCCCTGGTCTCCAGTTTCTGAGACTGTATCTCTTTACAAGGGTAGAAAGCCTCATCTTTCTCCCACAGAGCAGCTGGTGGTTTTGAACTGCTAACCTTCTGGATCACAGCCCCTGTGTAACCAAAGCCACCAGGGCTCCCAGGATTCATTCAGTTAAAGACTAAGCAGCAAGACAACCTCCTGTTACCATTCTCGGGGTATCCCCAGGCCATCTTCAGGAAGAAATGAACAGCGTTCTCCAAAGCCAGCATTTGCTCTTACCTTCCGTGTTTCCATCAAAAGCCAGAAACTTGGCTTCATGCAATTTTCCTTCACCCC
>NW_022103898.1:17434006-17435805 GCF_000313985.2 Echinops telfairi
AGTAAGTGCATTAGGTGGTATTCTGGGGCATGTCTGCATTTGTTTGCTAATTAAAGCTCAGAACATGCTGCTTAGAATTATGAACACCGATTGCCGGGATAATAGTCTGTCCATTAAAATAAGCCCGGCTTTCATTTTTATTATCACTTTAATTATACAAAGCCTCCGGCATGTTGGTAATGATGGAGACAGCACTACAATGCCCTGCCAGGCTTCGTCCTCCCTGCAGGGCACTTCTGGAGAATGGGGCGTGGTACCCCCAGGTCTCCGGAGCCTTCCTCCGGTGGTCCTCTTCACTGACCCCCTGACTTACTGTCCCAGCTTGGATCGAAACCTTTGGTGGCAGGGCGGGTGCCATCAACATGGCTGGGAATGACACCACTTGGTCTGGTGGCTGGCCCACTGCTGTCCACTTCTCCAAAGCCGAGCGCTGCCGGCTAGTGTGAGGTGTTCCCATACTGGGAGGTTCACCACAAGGCGAGAGGTCTGGACTGGACGCACCCTGAAGAAAGAGCTGGCAATCTGTTTTGGGAAAAAACGGGCCACCACAAGCCATGAGAAGCACAGGGTTCCTCTGCCACACGTGGGGGAAGGCCATGAGAGGGACTGGCTCACCGGCAACTGGGCATTAACAGCAGACTTCCCCATCCAGCTTGGAGGATCTCTGGGGCAGGCTTGCATTTCCCAGTGCCTTTCAGCTGGTGCTGGTGGTAATCTCTCATAGAGAAACTCGGGGTGGGGGGTGGGGGGGAAAGGGGATGCGGGACCTATCTCCACCAATGACACATCTCCATCCCCCCACCTTACTGACAAAGGTGTCATCCGACAAGCTCAGGGCCCTGAATTCCCTGAGCAGCATGCCAACAAGGGGCAGTTAGTTAACTCACTCACAAAAGGGGAGAGAAGGGGCTGTATAAAGAAAACAAATCTCACCCGATCAATTCTAACTAACTCGGCAGAGCCCAGGTTCACAGAGGCCCAACAGGGCCCAGTGTGGGGTCAGGGGCCCTAGGACAAAGCCTCTTACACTGTGGGCCAAGACCCCCAGTGGGGACACACAACTGACTGTGGCAGTCTGGAAAAGTTTGGCAACAGTGAAAGTTTTCAGAACACGTGGTGACCCAATATTAATACAAAATCAACTGTGTACTGCTTCCGGCAGCACTTGCCCGGCGTCGCAGTATTTCTTGGGCAGAAAGCAGTCAAGAGGAGAAAAAGCTTAAGAAACCCTGCATTAGGACTACCCTGCCCTATGGGGATGTGGGTGTTTTCCGCCCCATTTGGCAGAATTTTTTTTTAAGTGTTTGAAGCGGTTATTGTGATTCCTAGAAGTGGCTGCCTCCAATTCAGTCCCTGATTCTTGGCGACACCCTGCGCAAGAGAAGGCACGATCCGTTGTAATGAGACCCTCGTGATCCATGGGATTTCCATTGCCTGAGGTGGCAGTTACATAGTCAGTGCTCAATTGGAGGCGATTGAGAATGAAGGGGTGGGGCTTAGCCTATCAATCAGGTCGCAGCTGGATGACCTCAGCTGGAGGCACTAGGAGATAAACAGCTTGCTGGAGGCGGGACACATGCTCACTCCCTGGAGACATTTCCGTTGACAAGACACCTAGAGCTGAGCCAGAGCTCTGGAGCCAGAGGACCCATGTGGAGACCCCTGCCAGCGCTGAGATCCTTACAACGACACTGGCCCCACACGTCTTCCCACCCACTGGCCTGTGATCTTCCTGCATTCAGCTTCATTGCCTGTGTTTCACTGAGTCTGAAGAGGACTTCATAGATTGGTATCAGACA
>NW_022103898.1:17437180-17438447 GCF_000313985.2 Echinops telfairi
TCCGCCTCACTTTCTGCTGCGTGTGCAGCAAAAACTCAGCACTCTTTGTGTCCAACCCCACTGTTAGGCCTGGACACACCTACCCACTCCACCGTTGTAACATATTTACATGGGCACACCCTGCTTCTGCAGTGGCTGCTTTCAGACAATTGCTGGATTTCTGGATATGCAGACCCTGATGGCCTGGGCGGTTTCACGGGTGTTCCTAAAATGGGCTCGAAGATCGACCCTCCCAATTTGTAGGATTTCATGGGGTTTTCTCAATGAAATCATTTTGGCAGCTGACCTCAGGGCGCTGCAGGCAGAGAGCTGAAGCGCAGACTTTCCTATCGCACAATTCAGACCTGGGACTAAGTGATACGTAGCTCATCATTAAAATACTTAGCAGATGGAAATATTGATGGTAGGATTTGAACTCAGGCCTGCTTGACGCCATGGACACACTCATTGGTTCATTTCTACCTGTTTTGAGCTGTTATCATGAAGACACCCCTGTAATACAGATGTTGTGCCAGGCCCTAGGCCAGGGGTTCTCAAACTATGGCCCACAGGCCACATGCAGCCTGCCAAGGACATTTATCCGGCCCGCCGGGTGTTTTTGCCCTGTTTTGGTTTTTTACTTCAAAATAAGATATGTGCAGTGTGCATACCAATTTGTTCATAGTTTGTTTGTTTTTTTAACTATAGTCCGGCCCTCCATTGGTTGGAGGGACAGTGCACTGGCCTCCTGTTTAAAAAGTTTGAGGACCCCTGCCCTAGGCATTGTATCAAGTCGAGGCAAGGACCATTGGAAGTTAAGCACAGCACGGTTTCTATTGGTCGTGAGGAAGCACAGGGGGGAGACCCCTCCCATAGCAGAGGCACTGGGGCAGGTGGTGACTGGAGGTGGTGTGAACAGACGAGGTGGGGAGGAGGGCATGGATGAGTCCTTCGTAATACATCAATCTGCTTCTTACCGCAAGGCCTGTCCCCTAAAGAGCCTTTCATTTCCTCCCCTTTTTCTCCCTGAATACAAACGCTTTCGAATGCTGCCTTTACCCCTAATTGAACAGTCTGACTTAATTGATTATGTATTAAGTTGGGGACTTGGGGTGACCCACAGGCCTGGGCTCATGTTGAGATTAATTTTATTCATGTAGTCCCACTGTTTTGTGATGCATCCGAAGGCCTCGTGTGTGTGTGTGTGTGTGTGTGTGTGTGTGTGTGTGTGTGTGTGTGTGTGTGTGTAAATAAAGCGGGGAGCCTGGGCAATCTAATTAGACGGCTT
>NW_022103898.1:17439797-17444698 GCF_000313985.2 Echinops telfairi
TGAAGACCACTGTGTTCAGTACTGTGACGTGCAGGTGGGGAAGTGGGCTAGGGCTGGGGTGGAAACTGCTGTTGGCCGAGTGTCTTTTGTTTACCTGTCACTTAAGAAATGAACGAAAAACCTCACTGCCGCCGAGTCGATACCAACTGATGGCGCACCTATAGGAGAGAGGACCAGCCCCCATGGCTTTCTGAGACGCTAACTCTTTTCGGGAGCAGAAAGCCTCATCTTTCTCCTGTGGGCCAGCTGGTGATTTTGAACCACTGACCTTGTGGTTGGCAGCCCAAGGCATAACCCGCTATGCCACCAAGGCTCCAGAAAACCAAACTCACCACACTGAAGTCAAGTCCAACTCATAACGACCCTGTAGGATCCAGGAGAACCACCCCTGCTTGGTTTCCCGAGACGGAATTTTCTTCCGGAGTAAAAAGCCTCATCTTTCTCCCAAGAAGCAGCTGGTTGTGTCTAACTGTTGGCCTCTTAGTCGCAGTCCGAGGCGTAACACAATGCTGCTGTAATTTTGACCTCAACCTTGTCATATGTGTGGCACCTCTGTTTTATATGTAAGGGAACTGAAGCTTAGAGAAATTAAAATCCAGTACAAGTCAGGGCCCACATTTGAGTTCCCGCCTCTCCTCACTCCCCTGTACCCCTACCACTGCCAGGTGTGTAATTATAGAGGCTTGTTGTGGTGAACTGGGTGGGGCTTTCCAGAGAAGATCATCCGTCTTGCATTCAGCAAGTCATATATGTACATTGTTCCGACTCCTCCATTACAACCCCTCAATGGACACTCGCGTGTCCCTTTCTCCTGGAGTCTCCTGTTTCCACTCTTCCTCCTTTCCTCAAACTCCAAACCTTGCACTTGGCCAGCTGTTGCATTTTTTACCTTAAATGATTGAGTACTCTAACAAGGCAATGAGTCCACCTTCTGACCCAAAGGGCAACTAATGGCCAGACAGCCTCTATCCAGCCACTAGCCCTGGTCTCCTGGGTGACTTTGAGTTCTGGTCCATATATTTCTCCGACGTAAGTGTGATCCTTTTCAGAGCAGTTGGGAGGAGTAGCCGGGCACCAGCTAGTTCTTGGGGCTTCCCCAGTCTTTCTTTCTCATTGCTTATCCAAGTCAGCTTCCTGGGTGGTTTTCTCCCCTCCCCATCTCTGGATCCTGATAGGCAATTACTTCTTGAAAGTCCATAGTGTGGTTTGTCTCATCAGGAAACTCTACTTGGGAACTGGGAGGGGGACCCCACCCATAGTGAACTTCATATGGGACACTGCACCCCTGATGGCACTCACCAGGCCTGGTCTTATACCTTTGTATTTGTAAACCTTTCCTTAGGGTCCCAAAGAGTGTCTGTGCACAAGATGTGGGCCTGGCAGACAACACTGCTCACCAGGGGACATCTATTATTCTGTCACTTCTTGTGAAGGTCACAATATCAGTGCCCCGGGGGGGTTGTTCCTGAAGTGTGTGTGCGCACGCACACACACATATATGTGCACACACACATACACCCTGCCCTTCTGTGAGATGATAGACATCACATAGATTATGACCAGACCCGCCCCCTCCTGTGTGTATCCGAGACCAAGTCTATAATCTATTAAATGGCCATATAAAAAAATCTCCCACTGACATTGAGTGAATTCTAACTCATGGTGACCCCATAGGACTGGGTAGGACTGCTTCTGTGGGTTTCCGAGATTAACTGTTTACCAGAGTAGAAACCCTTATCTGATTTCGAACTGCTAACCTTGTGGTTAGCATCCCAGTGCTTAACCACTGCATTACCAGGGCTCCTTATATATATGTCTACATATATGTGATTATGTGTGTATACATATATGTGTGTATATGCATTCATATATACATGCATGTGTGTGCATGTATGCATTGAGTATGTGGGTATGCATATACGTATGTATGTACATATATGTGTATGTGTGTGTTTATATATACACATATATGTGTGTGTGATACACAAGCATAAGCTTTAGGATATCATAGGTAGTTGTCCTTGTACCTGGAGGTGATTTAAAAGAACATCTCACCTCGGGAAGGTCTCTGGGTGGGTCCGATAATTTGCCCTCAAATAGTAACCAACAGTTGGTGGTTCAAAGGGACCATCAGCACAGTGGAAGAAAGGCCAGGTGATCTGTCTCATTGAAGGTCACAGTCACGCACAACCTGTGGGAGGTTCTATCCTGTGACGCCCCGCGATTGCCGCGAGCTGGAATTGACTTGATAGCAGTAGACCTGGGGGGTGGGGAGGGGGTTATGTATTGTATTTCTTTTGCATGTTTAATTTTTCTCCAACTTGTAATAATAAAGCAATTATTTTAAAAAGCCTTGCACGTCTGTGATACAAGGGACTACTTCAAAAAGTTCGTGGAAAGAAGTAGAGACAGGGGCACTCTGAAGGAACAGCGCGAGTTAATAGGAGATGTGAGATAAGTGGTTTAAGTTGTTGGATATAAAGGTGATTAGCTGAAATGTCAACCCACCCACCCAACTACTTTACAATAGATGGGGTTTTTTTTAAGGCTTTTTAAAGCCCTCTTGTAATTATTTCATAAATGATACGTTTCCTCCTCTTTTTCTAGATGGCCATGCCCATCAAAGAACTCGCACGTGTCTGAATGTGAATCCCATGGACCGCAGCACGTTGCTTTTCTTCCTTTCTTAATCATTCAATCATTTATTTGGGTGCCCAAACCCGGGATTGAATATTCAGCTCATTTCTAATGCTGGCCTTGTAGGTTTCAGACATTAATCATCATTTTTAAGCCACATATAAATGTACTGACTGTGTTTTGTATCCCACCCCCCTCCTGTTTCCTCTCCACCCTCTCCGTGCAGTCTGAAGTGTCCTGGATTCCCAACAAACACTACTCGGGGATTTACGGTCTGATGAAGCTTGTCCTGACCAAGACCCTTCCTGCCAACCTGGAGCGGGTCATTGTCCTCGACACCGACATCACCTTTGCCACGGACATTGCAGAGCTCTGGGCCGTGTTCCACAAGTTCAAAGGTAACGTCCCCTGCCTCCCTGCCGTCTTCATAGGCGCTGCCCCGCCAAGCACAGGGATGATGTTTGCTGGTTGGTTTTGCCGTGTGTGCGTTTTAAAGTGAGAACAGGTCAAATGCATTCTTGCTGAGGAAGCGGATACGGAGTTACAAATACTCTTGCCATCCACCAGCCTCGCATCTCTTGGAAACGTGTTCGAGAGAAGCTGGGATTTGTTTGTGTTTCTGTAGAGTCCTGATCTCGGGAGAGAAGGTCGATGCTCAAAGGAAGAACTGAATTTGGGATACTTTGTAACAGATGTATAGCAGCTACACATACTTTGTATACCCATAACTGAATGTCATTGCCTGCTTCCATACTGGTTTGTTCTCTGTCTCACTTGATATCTGGATTGCTGGGGAAATCTGGGAAGGAGGGGAGATGGACACCCATCACTGCGTGTTTGAAAATGTCCATGGGCTCTTGCTTACATGAGCATTGTGATTTGTCATTTTATGCAGCGATGTAGGTTTGGCTTCATAGGCTGTCCTTTCTAGTCTGGTTAGTTTCTGCAAAGTGTTTATTTATATCACTCTTGCTGCGGCCTCAAGGTTTGCAGGAGTATCTGGTGGGATGTTGCAAAGACCCTATGGGAAGGTGACCAGATTTTAACATTGGTAAAGCGGGACACCAGCAGGACACCATTGATAAAACTCATATCCTGGCGAAATAGCCACATGGCAGCCGAAAACCGTATACCCTAGCTTGTTGTGCATTCTTTCCAAAAATTGGGACTTTTTAAAAAATGCCGCGGGACAAATTGTTAAAAAGCAGGACTGTCCTGCCAAAAGCAGGATGTCTGGTCATCTTACCCTATGGGGACTTCGCTGTTGTAGACACAGCAGAGAAGTGGCCAGTTAGCACACCTCCCTGGCTTTCAGTATCAAGATCCCTGGCGATATAGGGGGCTATGTGCTTAGCTGCTTACCCATAAGGCCAACGTTTTAAATCTACCAGCTGCTTCATGGGAGAAAGATGAGGCTACCTGCCTTCTGTAAAGATCTAAAGGCTCAGAAATCAGAAGGAGCAGCCCTGACCCTACCATGTGTCGAGGGTCCGTGGTAGCACAGGTGGTGTGTGCTTGGCTACTAACCACTTGGCTGTGCCAAGCCACTTGGCTGTGCCTGGAGGAAAGGGCTGGCAGCCTGTTCCCAGAAAGGTGGTGGAGGATGTTTGGTTTTTGCCACTGAGTCAAATCTGACACAGGACAACCCCGCCCTAGAAAGCGCTCTGGAAGGCAGTTCTTCTCTGTAACACACTAGGCTTCCCCCGAGTCAGGGTTGTCTCCACTGAGATTGGGCTTGAATTTGTGCCAGCGTGTCAGGCAGTGTGCTGGGCTCTGGACTGAATGTGTTCTACGAGGGGCAGCGAGTGCTGCAAGACACAGTGAGCGTCACTGTCTCACGTGGACGGCATCACGGAGAAGGTGAGGGGTGTACTTCGTCTTGGTGGGACAGGTGTGATGGGCACACAGAAGCCCCTGTGGGAAGTAAGGGCTTCCTGCTTCCACTGCTGGAGTGCCGCCTGCAGGTGGCCTTCGGTTATCAGTTTCAGCGAGTGAGGGGCTGCACCGTGGCCAAGGTCATGGCCCCATACAATACAAGGGTGAGGCTCCTGTAGGGACCAGCTGAGGCATTGTCAAGGATTTCATTTCACTTTAATTCACAATCAGCACCCATGGAGGCAGCGTTCACGAAATCCAAGGGCTGCTTCCAAAGACCTTTTTAAAGAGAACTGCCATGCATCTGACCCAATGCATGTAGGATGGTTAGGTTTTTTGTTTAATCATTTTAGTTGACATATAATTAGCATCGCATACAACTCAACGGT
>NW_022103898.1:17445477-17448181 GCF_000313985.2 Echinops telfairi
ATCCTTGAATCACACAGGCTGGTGTGCTTCTTCTGCGTGGACTTAAGTGACACGTCACTTAGATGGCTGCTTGTTTTAAGACAAGCTTTTAAGATCTCAGCGGCTATTCTTTATGCTAGCGTGGCACCATCTGCTTTCCTCGCCACGCTTGCTACAGCACCCATATTTCCAGTGATCTCTTCATGAAAGCAAGTTATCGAGTACGCCATGTCATAAGAACTAATTGTTCATAGATTGGGGCTACGGTTAAGGGTGAGCTCAAAACCCCTTCTTGTGTCTATGTTTTATACATATCCCTGGTCACTTTAGAGACATCATTATTATTTTATTGGGGGACATTATAAGCCATCCCCATGGGCATGTAATTCTACTGACGGTATCGTTAATTTAACCCATAGTATAGAATTTAAAATATTGCTGGGAACAGGACATGTAAATGTGTCGGACTGCGTTTTAGATTTTTCTGATTTTTCTCCCTCTGCGTCGTCCTGGTCCTTCCCTTCTTCTCCCGTCGCCTCCCTGGGTGCCCATACGGAGAGCAACAGCTCCGTGACATCGTGCATGCCAGCTTCCCTCTCAGAACCTGCTTCCACGGAACCCAGGCTTCTGGACAAACCCAGCCTGGACCGCCCTTTTCCATCTCCGAAGTCTCACTGGTGTGTGCAGTGTAGCGAGCTCCCCGGAAACAGGCGTTCAGGTGCTGCCTGTAGAGTTGTATGTAGCTAGTCTCTGTTCCATCCCAGCCAGGACTGGCCAGTGTGTAGAGTAGAGGCTTTGGAGGCTGCTCTCAGCCCTAAAAGCTGTGATTCTGAAACACTCCCCAGAACAACTGCGGAAGAGAAGCTGCTAGCAGCTCCTGTTGCTCTCACAGCTGCCCTGAGGATTTGCCTCTGAGGACTTTCAGGTTCAAGGCCATGCTAGCAGCTGAGTCTAATCGATGGGGCCAAGGTCAAGACGGATTCAAGGGCAACTTGCTCGCAAATGAGGAGTGGAGCTAATGGGCTGGATCTGACCTGTGCATCCTCTCACTGGTTTCTTCCTAGCTGGCTTAAGCCCCATGGTGCAGGGCAATGTATCTGAGGAAGTTATTGTTCTGTCAAGTATTGATGAAGGCACCCCCTGCCTTCCAGGAACCCCCACACAGGCAGACGTGCAGGGTTGAGGCCTCACCATCCAGGGGGTGGGCGTGGGGGGACCAGGGTGCAAATAGCATCTGGGGCTCCCTGCACCCACCTGACTCCCCCGGAAAATGCAAAGATGAAAAGGAAGTAAAGGAGACACTCTGATTTTCCATGTGTCATGCTTTTGTACAGTTTGGGGGATGGTTATTTGTTTCTAAAGAAGCCCCAGTAGCGTACTGGTCACAGGTTTGAACCGTAAGGTCAGCAGTTCAAAACCCCCAGCCACCCTGAGGGAGAAAAACAAGACTTTCCAGTCCCGTAAAGAGTGGCAGTGTCAGCAACACACAGGGGCAGTCCTGTCCTATAAGGTCACCATGAGTCAGAGTCGACTCAATGGCAGTGAGGAGTTTGGCTTCCTTTTGAGAAAGGAGCCTGGGTGGCCCTGTGGGGTACCTGTCTGATCGCCAACTACAAGGTCGACAGTTCAAACCCACCAGCTTCTCCGAGGGAGAATGATGTTGTCTGCTCCCATCAATGTTTTCAGCCCGGGGGCACCCTAGGGAGCAGTTCTACTCTTGGCTTTGGGGGTTGATAGGAGTCAGGAAGATTTGGTTTGGGGCTGAGTTAAGTGTTTCTGAGCTGCAATGACTGGTAGGTCACAAAGCAGGAAGAAAGCTTCTTAGGACAGACATATCCACAGACAACATTCTGCTCCCAGAGAAGAGTTCCCCTCCCACAAAGGCAAACTCAAGCAGGCAATGTTTTTTACTGTAAAGAAATGGAGTGACCTGGGTGTCATTCAGCCTTATAAAAATGTCTCTCCATTTTAGAAGAGCCACTTGTCCAGGGCTGGCACCACTCTTGAGCTAGGGATGGAGACCACCCTCCACATCTACCCTTTGAAGCTCTTGCATGACCTTATTGTTGTGACTGTTCCCTGCCCTCAAAGTCTCCTCACCCGAGTCGGTGTCTGCCCAGGCTCTGCAATCATGACTTTGAAAGGCCCTCTTACTGACTGATGCCTGCATGTTCCTTGAGCCACAATTTCACCCAGGTGGCATGTGCCCTTATCACCTCATCAGCAGTCTGTACCCATACTATACTGCTCCAATGCCCAGGGGATCGTCAGAGTTGCCCCTTCTTAGCCAAAACTGTTGATCAGTAGAGCTAGGATTCCTTCCTGGGTCATATGGACTGAGTGCCTGAACTCGATGTCATCGAGTGGGATCAGATTCATCGGGACCCTATAGGACAGGGTAGACCTGCCCTTGTGGATTTAGGAGATGGTTCTTCTTTAGTGGAGTAGAAAGACCCATCGTTCTCCCTTACAGGGGCTGATGGTTTTGAACTGCTGTCCTTGCAGTTAATAGCCTGACACATAACCACTATACCACCAAGATGCCTAGGGCAGAGCACACACCAGTTGTCAGTTTTCTAGCTGTTGCTATCATTAAACTAACCCAGTCCCCACCGGCTATGAAATAGGGAATTTGTCTTTGAATGGGAGAGACAGGCATTCAACAGATAGATGTGTATATATAGTACACGAGACACTGATTAATGCTCTAGAGAAAATTCAAGGG
>NW_022103898.1:17449523-17453738 GCF_000313985.2 Echinops telfairi
CATGAGGAAGGTTGAGAAACCACTGCCCTAGGGTCTTTGTGTTGACTGCACAGAAAAGGGGGAATACACTCTGATGTTGGCAGTTTGAGGTGGGGGCACACACAAAGCTGTAAATAATGAATGCATGCTCATGGCTTGAAGCTTTTGGGAGAGAGCCAAGTTGAATATTCCAAAGAATGACGTAAGGCCCATGAAGTCAGCAGAGCCAGCTCACATCACAGGGCTCAGCAAAGAGACACAGTTTCTTTCTTTCTTTTTTTATTATAATTTTATTAGGGGCTCAAACAACTCTTATCACAATCGAGACACAGTTTCTGCTATCACATTCTCACCCCAAACTCCCTGCCGTCTTTGGGTAGAGTTACCCACTGCAATGCATGATTTGGTCTCTCTTCCGTGAGCATTGACGGCAGACCCTAAGCAAGATGAAATCCTTGTTTCCATCTTTCCTCCATTTATCCTGATGTGACCTATGGGTCCAGTTGTGCGGATTTTGATCTTCCTACTATTGAGTTTGTAATCCATCCTGAGGGCTACACGCCTAGATCTTCATCAGCAAGGGCTTCAGGTCCTCCTCACCGTCAGCAAGCAAAGGTGTGTGTCTGCATCTCCCAGGTTAGTAAGCCTTCCTCCGATCCTCATCCTATGATCCAGCTTGTCTGCTACAAAGGGACAGCATATGCAACCACGGAGCCTCGGGGAGAGAATGAGACAGCGACCACATGGGCCCTGCCCGGGGCCCTCGGAGCTGCTTTCCTGCTTCTCCTGCTGCCAGAACTCTCTCCCCAACCTCTACTGTGACCCAGCTTCTCAGGGTGGCTTTCTGGGACTGCCCCAGGCCGAGCTGCCCTAGACCCTCTCAGCCTGCTGCTTGCTTGTTTGCCGTAGCACTTTACACCTTCAAACCAAACATGTCCAGCTTGTTGATGAATCTTGTTTGTGGTTGGGTTTCCACCTCCCCCCACCCAACACACATACACACACACACACACACACACACACACACACACAGTGCGCATCTTAGTCCCACCAGGGCAAGGTTTGTGTCGGTTTTATTCAAGGACATACCCCCAGCACCTCAGTCAGTATCTGGGACATAGCAGGTGCTTGACAAGTATTTGCTGCCTGAAGAAACTAATGGGCCTGGGTAGCCCAAAGATCAAGTGCTTGGCTGCTGTCCAAAAAGCTGGTGGCGGCTTGAACCTACCTGGCCTGCAGCTCCATCAGAGAAAAGCCCAGGTGATCTGCCACCCAGGAAACCCCCCATGGGGCAGCTGTCCTCTGCCCAGCAGGATCCCCAGGAGTCAGGATCAACTCTATGGCACCACAGCAGTGTGACCGAGGAAGCACATGCTTCGAGGGGCAGTGAGTGACAAGAAAGAAGGCAAGTGTGTCCAGGGTCTGGGATGTAGAAATAAGGCACATATGGCCAGGGTCTGGGATGTCGTCGCTCTGGCTTTATGCACAGGTCACTGAAGGATGGCGCTGAGACTTCAGTATGGAAGCTGGTGGTTAGCTTTGGGGAGAGACCTCTTCCTGCCATATGGGAGTGACCAGAAGGACAGAGAGCCCCAGCCCCTTAAAATAAGGTGACCAGACGCCCTGCTTTTGGCAGCACAGTCCCGATGTTTAACAATTTTTCTCGCGTCCCATGGCATTTTTTAAAAGTCCCAATTTTTGGAAAGAATGCACGACAAGCTAGGCTATACGGTTTTCGGCTGCCATGTGACTATTTCGCCAGGATATGAGTTTTATCAATGGTGTCCCGCTTTTGTCCCACTTTACCGATGTTAAAATCTGGTCACCTTAAAAGGGAGCTTCAGCTGCAGACAGGAGGTCACAGCTCTTGGGTCAGCAGCACTCAATAGTGACCTGCCGAAGAGTATTGCCCTTGGGGGCAGTGGGACAGATGTGTGGGTGGAGACCCACTGACCAAGTGGGATACAGGATGGATGAGGGAGTCAATGAGCTCAGCTTGGGCTAAGCAAAGATGGGCGGAACAGGTGTGAGCCTTAGGAGGCAGGTCTGGGCTGGAAATATCTTCAGGGGGTTTCTTTTTGGTGCTAAGACAGCGCGCTTTATACTAAAACAGACCTTCTGACCGAATGAGGGCAGTTTCCTTTGCTTGCCTTCCGTGTAGACCCCAGGGGTGCCGAGGGATGTGGCCCCCAGGCTGAAGGGAAAGGAGCAAGAGTTGATGAATCTCGGGAGGACTCCTTAAAGGAGGTCTGACTGCAATCAGCGAGTGCTGAGGCCTGGCCTGGGGGCTGTGATGAGCCGGGAGGGGGAGGCGTTGCTGAGTGAGCACCAGGCAGAGCTCATCAGAAGGGAGATAGATGACTAATCTCACCCTAATTGAGTGCTGAGCTCCGCTTCTGCAGACTACTACTGCCTGGTAGAACCGGCTGGACCCGGGGTCCCTGGCTCTGTGCTACTTCAGGGGTGGGGCTGAGCAGCCACCTGATGCATCGCCAAGATTCATGGTCCCCTAGATGGGACCTCTGTCACTTGGGGGACTTCCTTCAGAGCCTCTGGGAACCAGGCTCCCTGGGAGATGAGCTGGGGCTTCACAAGGAAAGTGTCAGAGACCCCCTATCTGGACGTGGCTAGGAGGTCTCTGTGTCTACCTTTCCTTTCACCCTCTCTGTTCGACCACGCTGCGTTATTTCTGTTTCGCAGTTGGCAAAATTGAGACATGCCTCCCAAAGCAACTTGACAGCTGCTCTTCCTGCCCTAGAAAGGGTTTTGACCGATTGTAGTCCTACGAATCCGGGACAGATGGCCTTGTTGGTTTTGTTCTGTCACTTCTCCGAGTGGCCCTTTCATCTTGGAGTGGCCGAGGCAGAACGGGGTATGGCTTCAGGCTGGGGAAGAAAGGGCTGCGTGGGGACACGGACTGTCGTGGTTGTGTGTTCTGGCCCGTAGCGACCCTACGCACAGCAAAACAAACATGGCCCGCCCTGCATCATCCTCACCACTGTTCCTCTGCCTGAGCCCATGGGTGCCGCCACTATGCCATCCATCTCCTGGAGAGTCTTCCTCATTTTCGCGGCCCCTCCACTTTACCAACCATGATGTCCTTCTCCAAGGACTGGTCTCTTTACATGACCAAAGTATGTAAAGCGAAGTCTTGCCACCCTCGCCTCCATAGAGCACTCTGGCCAGACTTCTTCCAAGACAGATTGGTTGGTCCTTTTGGCAGTCCGTGGGACGTTAAATAGTCTTCACCAGCACGACAATTCAGATACATGGATTCTTCTTTGGTCTTCCTTCTTAGAGTCAGCAAACAGGGCCCTCCTGGCTGCCTTTTCTGGTTGGACAACTGTGCCGTGGCAGGTGTAGCCGGCTCACACCTTTGGTCACTTCCTCTCCTCACTTGCCCTCCCATGGGTGAGTCGATTGGTCTTTTTGGCCAGCAAGTCTTTAAGTATCAAGAGGACACAGAGACAGTCCTGGAACGAGAGCTCTGAGGATTTCTTTGAGGACGTCCCAGAAAAAGGCCCCAGAGCTTACCAGCATTCAGCCCAGCACAGCAGGAAAGCTGCTCTGCTCAGAAGTCTGCTCAAAGAGTCAGTAAATATTTATTGAACACCTACCGTACTTGGTGCCAGATGCACAAGTTTCCCTCTCTGATGCTCAGTCCATTAGATATTCATGGGACCAACTCATCCTTTGCCAAAAGAAGAAAAAGGGGGGGGAAAAGGAGGGGGCAGGGCGGTCAGAATCAGGCCCTTCTGGGAACCGTGTATTTGGCTAGAGTGCTTTTCTAATGTTGCTGGTAGCAGCTGCCGGGAGCGAGAGAGGTCCTGATTGAGAAGGAGCCGTTATGGGTGCATAGAGCTTTGAGGTGGGGAGGGCTCGCCCAACTGATTCTGGCGGAGAATAGAGTAGAGGAGCAGGTGGGGAACCCAGAGACATTTGGAGGTGCAGACACTGAGAGACCACAACAGAACAAGGAGGAGGAGGAAGCATGAATCAGCTGCCTCCAGATTGAGTTTGTGAGGGTGAAGGCCACAACTATCTTTAGAATCATATAACTGAGAAAGAAACAAACTTGCTGCCAACAAGTCAGTTTTGATTTGGAGACCCTATAGGACAGGGTAGAACGGCCCCTGTGGGTTTCCGAGACTGTAACTTTGAGATAGTTAAGGTTTATTGTGCCAACCTGGCCCATAAACACATGTGGGGTTAATTGAAGGGTGGAGAGATAAATGG
>NW_022103898.1:17454225-17456212 GCF_000313985.2 Echinops telfairi
ATGAGTTTCTGTGGATTTGTTTCCTTAGTTTACCCAGACTAACACAAACGTATTATAGGAGTAGAAAGCTTTGCCTTACCCGTTCAGAGGGGCTGGTGGTTTCGAACTGTTGACTTTGTGGTCAAGAGTCCAACCCGTAACCACTACTTTACAGGGGCTCCTGGTTCACATACTCACGTACTCAAGAACTATTGTACTTGGCTTAGTCTACAAGTATCTTGGCCAAAGGAACCCTGCCTGAGGGTTGGGTCTATTGCACTGGCTGAATGAGGCACCTGAGCATTCGACAATAGTCTGATGAGTCTTCCCAACTCCACACAGGAGGGCTGAGCTGCAGTGTGAAGTGGGGCATCCTTATCAGAAATCCCCTTTAGTGTCTCGTCTAGAGGCACAAGTTCCAAGACCTGCTCCCATCCCCAACAACAACTTGACCTCACCAACAGCTTGAGATGGTATCTTTTCCCTGGAAGGATGCAGGGTACCAAGGGAAGGTGAGGTGGCATTCATCTAACCCCAAAGCATTCATTCCCTCAGGAGGCACTGGCTTTGGGGATGGCCCTCCCTGGAGACGACAGGGAGAAACAAACTGCCCCTCATCTGCGTACACACAGAGAGGACACCAGTGTGTGACATTCAGTGACGATCACAAGGACGCTTTATTTTCTCCTGTGGTTTTTTTTTTTTGTCTTCTCCTCCTCATAAATGCATCTACATCGATTATTAGCCGCATCTAAGACGTGACAAGGACGGACATGGCTGTCAAGGAAGACAAATATGCTGGTCTCCTCCACACAATGCGCAGGGCTGGCCCGTTTGGCTGAGGGCAGTGTGCAGAGAGCTGGGTGTGCAGGCCGCTTGTGGAGATGGATGGACGAGCATCCTAAAGGATCAGCGCTGGTGATCGCGGGCCCTGCTGGCACCATCAGCTTCTCTGAGAGCAAGAATAAGCCCTCACTGCCATCCAGTCTAAGCCGACTCCCGGAGACCCTGTAGGACAGGTAGAACTCCCCCGGTGGGTTCCCAAGACTATAACTCTCGATAGGAGTAGAAAGCCTCATCTTTCTCCCTTGGGCTGACAGGTGATTTCAAACTGTTGACCATCACCCACTAGGTCACCAGGGCCCCTTCCTAAAAGCATAAGGGTCTGTTCACTCCTGGCCATCTGCCTTGTCGTTTCTTCCTTGTCATTTGAGGGCCCCCGGGACCGTGGATCCTGGTGGACTAAGAGGGGAACATGATTGGCTGAAGTGGTTATCTGGAGTGTTTCCACACACACCCCCGGCCCCGCCCCCCAGAGGTGCTTCAAAAGAGACGCCTAACAATCAGCTGTCAGCACGTCAGCTGCTGAGAACACACTGAACACGGTGCGGCTCTGATGCCCAGGGGTCGGACGCCTAGAGTTAGGATGGGCCAGACGGCAGCCGGAGGAAATGTAGAAGGCAGGGCATCTGGGGGTTTTCTTAGGTTGTACAGAGAGGAAAGTGTTGGTAGGGTAAAAGTTAGCTTTTGGGGGGCAGGGGCCAGGCGGCACTCTTACATTAGTAGAAAAATTGTTAAGATAATACATCTTCCTTGCATCTTCTTTTTTTAAAATCATTATCTTGGGAGCTCTTGTAAGTCTTATCACAAACCATACATACATCGATTGTGTCAAGCACATTTGTACATTTGTTGCCCTCATCATTTTCAAAACATTTGCTTTCTACTTGAGTCCTTGGTATCAGCTCCTCATGTATTCCCCTTCCTTCCCGCATGAACCCTTGATAATTTATAAATTATTGTTTTTTCATGTCTGACACTGACCGATGTCTCCCTTCGCCTACTTTTCTGTTGTCCATCCTCCAGGGAGGGGTTATATGCAGATCATTGTGATAAGTTCCCCCTTTCTCCCTTTATCGCTACTCTCATTATTGGTCCTAAGGGGTTTATCTGTCCTGGATTCTCAGCTCTTATCTGTACTAGTATAAATGCTTTGGTCTAGCCGGAT
>NW_022103898.1:17456651-17458203 GCF_000313985.2 Echinops telfairi
CGGCACTCTTACATTAGTAGAAAACCTGTTAAGATAAAACATATTCCTTGCATCTTATTATCTTACCCAAGCATCTTCCTTAGAATGGTGTCTTTTTTATGGGCCTTATATCTGTTAAGATACCTGCTACAATGCAGGTACAATTTTGGGAACAGAGAGTCTCATCGCTCTCCCTTGGAGAGGCGGGTGTGTTTGAACTGCTGACTTCAGAGTTAGCAGCCTAATGTGTAAGTCTCTGGGCCACCAGGGTATAGCTGTGTATACTTGAAATCCCTTTATGCTGACCCGACAGAGGCACAATGCAAAATTCACATTTTGCAAAGGGAAAAACCAAGTGAAAGTTAAGAAACTTAAAAAGAGCATGAGTAAGTGGTACAGCCAATGGGATTTCTTTGATTTGCTTATTCATTTCACTGTCATATGACTCCATAGTTCAGCCATATTAAGATTTGTGCAATCGTCACCACACTCAGTTTCAGAACATTTTCTTCTTCTTTCTTGTACTTACTGTTGTGAGCTTCCCAATGCCTGAAACCTCTCCTGCCATTCCCCTGGATAATTAGTAACCAAGTTACCAGATCTGTAGATTTACCTATCCTGGATTTATTTCATATACATAAAATCACACAAAACCAAAATAAGAAACAAACCAACCAGAGAAAAGTGTCAATGGAAAAGAAAACACAAAATATTGAAAACAGAAGCCCCATGAAATGTAGTAAAAGGGGGATCAAATGACAAAAGTATTATATTTTAACCTAACGAGATCTGCCATAATGGATTTGAAATGTTCTCTGAAAACAAGGCTATTCCCATCCCTGGACTCTGGTCAGAACACAGTGAGTTGGGGTTGGGCTTGGGGGGCGCCCATCATCCATGTACAAAATGACCACTGCCTGAACAGAGGCTGAGGGGCAGCTACAAAACCAAGTGCTACTGCGGCTAAGCAATGGGGGTCCAGATAAAATGTGTATTGAGAAAGAAAATATTGAGATGCCCCTAGTTGCCCAAGTTTAGAAAAGCAGGCTAGAAAAGCTGTGGAAATGCCCTCTTTATATACTCTAAAGAAATTAAGACTATGTACACGAACAGACATATGTAGACCTTTCCACAGCAATTTCCACAATGGCAAACCCATGGGAAGAACCTCAAATCCCAACTATAGAGGAATGGATAAACAAGCTCTGGTACATTCATACTATGGGATTTTATACATCAATTAAAAAAAATGATGACTCTCTTAAACACTTCAAGACGCAGACAACATTAGAGAACATTATGCTTAGCAAACTCAGTCAATCTTACAAAGATAAATATTTAATATCACCCTTATTATCGCAAATAGAAAGAATGTGGTTTATACACCAAAAGATGAGACGTGGATGACTTCAAGGAGGCAAGGGAAAAGGGGATGGGAGGGGTGGGAGGGAGGAAATCTACACGAAGCATCCCATTAATGGATTCAGGCTATCTCTCTCTTTGTTCTTAGCACACGACGGTGTCCTGCACACTGATAGGCGTTCTCTTGTACCTGTTCTCCATTCATCTCCCC
>NW_022103898.1:17460172-17462409 GCF_000313985.2 Echinops telfairi
TTGACGGTACATCTCACTGAAGTCTTCCCGTTATTCACTGACCCTTAACTTGACCAAGCATGAAGTCCTTCTTCAGGGGCCCGTCCCTCCTGACCACATGTCCAAAGTACATGAACCAAAGCCTCATCCTTGCTTCTAAGGAACATTCTGGCTGTACTGCTTCCAAGACAGATTTGGTTGTTCTTCTGGCAGTCCACAGTATTTTCAGTATTCACCAACACTGTAATGTAAAGGCATTCATTCTCTGGTCTTTCTGATTCATCGTCCAGTCCAGCTTCCACATGCATATGGGGTGATTATGGGCTCTGCAACACGTTAGTCCTCAAAGTTACAACGTTGCTTCTCAACACTGTAAAGATATCTTTAGTGGCCTAATTGCAAGCTGGTAAAAGCCAAGCAAACCTAATGCCATCAAGTTGATGCTGACTCATAGGGACCCAATTGGACAGAGCAGAACTGGCCCCACAGGATTGCCAAGGCTGTACTACTGATGGAAGCTGATTGCCACATCTTTCGCCAAGGGAGTGGCTGGTCATCAGTCTCCACGGCTATTTAAGTTCTAGACTTTTAAAATTCTCTTTCTTATTCCTAGAAGGTAGCAACTAACACTGCCCTGACGTCACTGAGGGAACTTTTCTAAGCAGGAAACCAGGACTGGAGGCAGAGTCCTGGGAGATGATAAAGCTGGCTCAAGACAGGCTCTCTGAGCAAATGTTTTGAGAATGATGAGGGCAATGAATGTACAGATGTGCTTTACACAATTTTATGTATGTATGGATTGTGATAAGAGTTGTATGAGCCACTAATAAAATGATTAAAAGAAAAAAAAGACAGGCTCTCTCAAATCTCACATTGACGAGGAAGCCGTGCCCCTGCTGATCTCTCCCTCTGGGCTACGCCTGGTGAGAGCCTCCAAAGGGACCATTGGCTTCCAAGCCCCTCCTAGTGTCTAGCCTGTCTCTCTAGAAAAGGACTTGGCCACAGGTACAGTGAGGGGAGGCCTTTGCAATTGCTCCTGATGGATTTCACAGCAGCACACGGTGGATGCTGAGCCAGCGTGTTCATTTCTCTGACTTAGATCTTTAGAGATGCGCTCACATTCCAGACCATTGCCTCCACCTCGGGCATGGGAGGGGATTGCAGGCTAGGTGTTCATTCTAGAACAGTAAGAAGGAGAATTCTAGATGAAACAAAAGGAAGGCAGTCTAAAGATGCCCTGTGAGCATGCTGGGAGGCAGGACAGGACTTCACCTGCAGCAGGTTTAAGCAAGAATCGATACTGCCCCCTTCAGGAACAGAGTCAGAGGCTGGTCCCCTCTGGGAGGACTGGGACTGAAATTCTGTGTGTCCTGGGAGGTTGGTTGGTATAGTGGTTACTCTTTGGGCCACTAACTGCAAAATTGGCAGTCCGAAGCCACCAGTGGCCCCGAAGGAGAAAGATAGGCTCTCTGCCCTGTAAAGAGTTCCAGTCTCAGCAACTCGCAAGGGCAGTTGTACCCTGTCCTGTGAGGTTCCTCTGAGTCGGCCTTGACTCGAGTTGGGGATGCTTGTGGTATTTTTATGTCTGCTTCCCTGGCTTGACCCTGACTATCATCTGACCCTCACTTTTTAGATGTGCTTCTGTGTGTGCAAACTTGTTTGAGTTAAACGGGGTCATACGAAAAGACTGTTTTACGTACTAAACAGTCTTTTTGTCTTTGACTGATCGTTGTCCTTGGTGCCATTCCTTATGGTGCTTGGTATTTTGTGGAGTCATGGTGGCATGCCAGTATGTGTGAGGCTGCTAACCGCAAGGTCAGCTATCCCAAACCACCAGCCACTCCATAGGGGAGGCACGAGGCTGCTGGTTGGCATAGTTACAGCAGTGGTTCTCTACCTTCCTCATGCTGCAACCCGTTCATACAGGTCCTCACGTGCTGGTGACCCCCAACCATAACATTAGTTTTGTTGCTACTTCATCTCTGTCATTTTGCTACAGTGATGAATCGAGCGACCCCTGTGAAAGGGTCATTCTACACCCAAAGGGGTGGCGACCCACAGGTTGAGAACTGCTGAGTTACATTCTCAGAAACCCACAAGGCAGTTGTACGCTGCTCTATAGGATCACCATGGCTCGGCATTGACACAATGGCAGTGAGCTTACGTTTGGCACGAATACCATTTGTCTCTTTGGGCTGGGGGATCTGCTTCTGAAAATCTGCCATGAAAAACACTGAGGTTCACAGCAGTCCCCCCGC
>NW_022103898.1:17463205-17463970 GCF_000313985.2 Echinops telfairi
GAGCAGTCTGAGGTCAGGGTGGCCAGTTGCCAGCCTGGACTTTGCTCCCTCATCTGCAGAACACCAAGCCCGATATTTGTTCTAAGCAATGTCAGTCTTCAGGGGTTGGTGGGTTTAATTAGCTCATTTCTCGGTAATCTGATAGTGATTGTGAAAATCCAAGGGAGACCCATTTGAAGCTATTTAAAGGAATGTTTCAAATAAGCTTGGAAGGCCAGCTTCAGTAACAGAACAAGTGAGATGTACTTGAGGGGTGGCTGCCCTCTCCCAGAGGCCTCCCGGGGAGCTCGGGCACTCAGAGTTGGCAGTGCAGGGAGTGTGGAGGCCATGCGCCCATCGGGCTGGGGTTGTACCTGCTTTGAGCCAGGCCTTTTATTTAGAATGCTGGCAGGATCCCTTTACCGGGGATCTTTCCCTTACCCTTTCCCTTGCTCTTTGCAAAGTGAGGAAGCAGGCTCATAGTCCTTTCTGCCTTGCCTGACTCCATCCCACAGTAAGGAATCTGTGTTATACCACAAGTCAAAAATATATCACTCAACGTAACGGCCATTGAGTCAACACCAACACATCTCTAGCCTACAGGACCAGGTAGAATGACTCCCCAGCCCCTGGTTGGTTCCCAAGACTGTACCTCTTTACAGGAGTAGAAAGCCTTGTTTTTCCCCCTAGGAGCACCTGGTAGTTTCTAACCTTGTGATTAGCAGCCCAACACACGCATAGCGTACTACACTGCCACGGTACCTTAAAAACTTTGTGTGTGTGTGT
>NW_022103898.1:17464070-17465545 GCF_000313985.2 Echinops telfairi
CTCAGGATGGGAGTCCAGGTTGCCCCCTTCACAACTTGGAAGAAGCTAAGTCCACAACATTAAAGCACAGAGGGCCACCCTTTAGCTGAAGCTCAACTGCTTGACCAGAGACCACATTCAGAGTGGACTCAAAGGGATGGAGACCAGTCAGGGGAGGGTGCGTGTCCGGGAGGGTGGGCACCCATCTGAATCAAACTTCAGTTGCCCTCAGGGCCAGTCATGTGGCGGCATAGACATGGAGGCTGGGTGGGGAAGGTCACGACATACAGCTCAAGGGTTCCACATGTCTAGGTGGCTAAACCCCTGGTTGGGATCCCATGACACCAAGGTTGTGCACCTGCCTGGCCAGCCAACCTCCTGCTGCAAAAAGCCCCAACTTGAGGATCAGGTTCCTCTGGAAATCATTCTTATCGGTGGAGAAGCATTAGATGTCCTGAAACTGATCTCCCAGGTGGTCAGGGATCTCGGGAGGTTCATTAGCAGATCCCTTGGTGCCAACACCAGTGGAAGCCACAGCAGCACCTTCGAGTCTATTATTATTATCCTTTAACGAGCTTCCATGTAATTCACGAACAGGTATTAAATGCCTGCAGTATGCCAGGTAACATGGATGTGGATGTAAAAGCTACTAAACAGCACACAGTTGACATCAAGTGGGTGCCAAGACTTGGTGCCCCTGGGAATGACAAGATAGAACTGCCCATACGATGGTTCTCAACTGTAACCTTCATGGGAGCAGACTTCATAGAAAGCCAGATCTTTCCCCACAGTACCCTGAGTGGGTCTCAGCAGCCAGTAGGGCAGTAGGTAAGGGCACCAGGAGTAGGTTCCCCCAAGAGTCTGCAGAAGGAAGTGGCTCCTCTGGCACCTTGGTGATCACGCGGGGAGGCTGGCTTCAGGTGTCCAACCTCTTGAGTGGGCAGAAAATATAGGGTGGTTCATCAAAGCTGCTTTAAACTGTGGGTCCTGACTGCACATAGGGTAACCGAAGGTGGGAGTCACAAAAAAGGCATCCACAGTCAAAGGTTTCTGGATGCACAAAAAGTGAAAATTAATTAAAAAGCAAATGCATGATATGAATGCACAGTGTTTCTGACAGTGCTTGCCCATGTTGTAAACTTATCAAGAAATGTGGGTCACATGTGGAAAAGCTTACGCTTTGGTGTGGATCACTGAGCTGGGAATAGCAACTGTAAGAAACAAACGTACTACCCAATGGCCTTGGGAATCCATTTTCTGTCATTCAGATTGGGAGACCTTGTATGTAAAGTAGGAGGGGCAAGGTGGGGGGCGGGGCCTTATGTTAGTCTGGGTAGACTAGAGAAACAAATCCATGAACACACACATATGTGTATAAGGGAGAGGTTTATATGCAAGAGCAAATGAACATTGAGAAAGCATCCCAGTCCAAGTCCATAAGTCTGATACTAGCCCATATGTCTGATACCAATCTATAAAGTCCTCATTAGACTCAC
>NW_022103898.1:17465645-17468808 GCF_000313985.2 Echinops telfairi
AAAGTCTTTGGATCCAGTGGCATTGTAAGCATCTCAGCACTGGCAGGGGTCTCCACCTCTTCAGAGGTCTGGTTGCATCAGGGTAGGTCCATGTGGCTTCTCCAATTTGTGGCACTGGCATAGTTCCATGTGCCTTGTCAGCTGCAATGTCTCCCAGGGAGTGGCAGAGACAGAGAGAAGTGTCTCCCGCCTCCAAGGAGGAAGTCCTGGATTTCCTAGAATTCTCAGGAGAAGGCCATGCCCACACAGAGGCCTCATTGACTATGATCTGATTGACAAGCTACACTCCACCCCTACACTCTTAATCCTCAAAGTGACAAGCGATTATATGTCTACCACAGGGATGATGGGTAGGAGCAATCAGACCTGAAGTAGCAGCCTCAAGGGGCTATGGCGAGGACCATGTGTGCCTCTCTAAAACTGGCTTAGCCCAGCCATGACACATTCATAAGAGGCCACATTCATGTGTGGAACTCAATCAAATTGAGACCGAGAGGTTGTTGGGACCTCTCTGTTCAGCACCACTCAGTACTTATGAAGAGATCTCTGAAGATAAGTGTAATAAAGAAACAAGATGGTGCACAGTTAGCAGAAAGAATAGTGTCTGAGGTCTTAAAAGCTTGTCCTCAACAGCCTTCTAAGTCAGGTGACAGCTCAGCCTACGAGGAGGAAGCACATCAGCCTGTGTGATCCAAGGATTGTCAACCACAAAATGCAAAATTCGAGGAGGAAAATGCAATAAGAGCTTAAATTCCCAGCACTGGGTTGACAGAAGGGAGACCTGGTGGCACAGCGATGACATGCCGGGCTGCTAACGGCAAGGTCAGAGTTTGAAACCACCAGCTGCTCCTCGGGATTAAGACGAGGCTTTCTACTCCATGAAGAGCTAGTCTTAGACACTCTCAGGGGCAGTGCTACTATAGGGTCACTATGAGTCAGCATCCACTCGATGACAGTGAGTTTTGGGGGGGGGTTTGCAGAAGGATATGGATGACAGTAAATGGCCAAAATCATATTTGCAGAGGGTCCCATCAGGAAGAATAGAATTCCAGTGAATATCCTCAGACCATTAAGCAGGGATGTGAAGAGCCCTTCCCATAGACAAAATAGATCAGAAAATGAATTAGTGTAGATAAAGTTGGTTTAAATTTGAACGTCTTATTTCCTTTCCCTTTTAACCCTGTCTTAATTTGTTGTATTTTTAATTTTTTTGTGCTTTCCTTTAGATGGATCAAAAAAGAATGTAACCAGTGTCATTGAACACGTTGTCTAGAAATGGTTACATGAAAACCTAATCTGTTATGTGAGCTTTTACTGAACACACACACACACACACACACACTGCCTATGGAAGCACCATTCTACTCTGACACCCCCGGGAATACGCCATGAATCACAGCTGACTTGACGGCACCTGGTGGTGTACAGCTTTGCAAAACCAACCTCGGGGTCCAGAGTAGCTTAAAGCTCCCTCATGCTACCCCATTGGAATCATTTAAATGGTTATAGTGGTCTACAAATAAGTGAAAAGGCTACACCAATTTTAAACTGTGCGCACGAGAGCAGGGCGGCTGTTGGGGGGCTGCATCTCCTTCCTGTTGCGTGGTCCCGCGCATCAGCTCGCCTTTGCTTCTGGTTCAACTACGAGTGAAGGGGCCCTGGAGTCCCACGGTCAGCACTCTGCTGCCAGCCGAAAGGGTTCGGTTCAAACACGCAGCCCGCTCCACAGCAGAAAGACCAGGTGAGCCGCCTCAGTGGCGCTCGCAGCCCAGAAAGCCCCGTGGGGCAGGTCTGCACTGCCCTTTGGGGTCACCAGGAGTCTGAGTCGACTGGTGGCAGTGGGTTTCCTAGGAGGAGGGGATGGGAATCAGAAGCAACTCGATGGCGGTGGGGTTAGGTTTTGTTTTCATGGAAATGTGGTTTAGGAATCAGAAATGGTACCATGGCTCCCACCAGCAACCGCAAAATGACACGCTCCGCGTTCCTCACGATGCCTCCAGGGCAGCGGTTCACAACCTGTGGGTCGTGACCCCTTTGGGGGTTGAACGACCCTTTCGCAGGGGTCGCCTGATTCATCACAGTAGCAAAGTGACAGTGATGAAGTAGCAACGGAAATAATGTTATGCTTGGGGGATCACCACAACACGAGGAACTGTACGAAAGGGCCGCGGCCTGAGGAAGGTGGAGAACCACCGCTCCAGTGCATTGGCTCGCAGCTGGACACCACCGAGGGGTCTGTCGTTCATTGATGAATGGGCAAGCCACGACTCTGTCCGGAGTGTTACATGCTGGTAGGGACACCCGTGTGGCCACCATAGGGACCCAGGTCAGAGACAGGTTTTCAGAGAGAGTTCAAATCCCTCCACTTGGACTTTTCTGCCCATGCTCATTAGCACTGGTTTCAGCGCAAAGGACAGCTGCAGACTGTCCACCCGCAGTCTCCTCTCCGCCGTGAGTTCGCTTCCCAGTCTTCTTTGTCCAGAGGGGCCCAGGCCCGTGCAGCTCTCCTGTGTTCAGAGAGCAGCGTTGTCTTCCTGGCAGATGTTGCCGCCGCCGGGAGGCTCCGAGCACAAAGTTGGCCTGCAGGCGTGTTGCCAGGGAGCCACAGGCCCTTTTGATGAGTGATTTTTACATGATGATAAAACCTATGGCAGCTTGAGCAGAAACCCTGGTCTCTGTGTCCTTCCAGGGTCCAACGGGCAGGAAAGAAATGGCCAAAGACATACAGCCGTAAGGACATCCATGATGGGAGAGGAGAAATCTGCCGACGCTAAGGTCATGGGGGGGGCTTGGGAACCAACATCCAAGGCGGCAATCCCACCAGGCTACAAGACTGTGCCCTGTGCCGGCCCAGGCAGGACATAGGGATGCCCCCCACCCCCCACCCAGCCCCCTCCCCCAGTTGCCCTCGTAAGTTGAAGAGCATCCTGGATATGGAGCGTTTACCGGAGCCAGCTTGATGCAGTCTTGATGCGTTTGAATTGTGTTGCTGAAGACTACGGAAAGCACTGTGGCCTGCGTAAAGGACAAATGAACTTTGTCTTGGAAGAAGTACAGCTAGAGTACTCCTGAGAGGAGGCCAGGAGGGTGAGGCTTCATCGTACAAACTTTGGAGGAGTTGTCAGGAGACACCGGTCCCTGGAGAAGACATCATGCTTGGCCA
>NW_022103898.1:17468912-17470039 GCF_000313985.2 Echinops telfairi
GTGGAAGAGGAATGACAAAGAGGCAGGCCCTCGGAGAGATGGACGGACACAGTGGCTGCAGCCATGGGCTCCATCCCAGGAACGGTCAATTGTGAGGATGGCACAGGGCTGGGCAGCGTTTCATTCCGTTGTGTGTAAGGTCCTTGTGCCTCGGAAATGGCTGCATGCTACCGAATAACAGCAACCAGAGCCGGTTACCTGGCATCCAGCCAGTGCATCAGTCAAGCTGTGCTCCGTAGCCGTTTCAGGGTCTTGCAAGTAGATCGCCAGGCCTTTCCTCTGAGGTGCCTCCAGGTAGACTGGAACCTCCAGCCTTTGAGTCAGCATTCAAGCCCAAGTGCTGTGGACTCCACTGGACAGCCATTGCTGAAGAAGTGATGGGGAGTTCTGAGCCCTCCCTTTAGGGAGCCCCGGTCGTCTGCCAAATGCTTCTCCGTGGACCGCTGAGCATGCTGGGCGTTTCTCTTGGGAGACACTGGGTCCACGTTGCTCTGAACACAGGTCCAGCCTACAGCATTGGGGAGCAGGTGAAAATCGGGGGATTCCTTAACAGCCCCTGCACTGAAAGGGACAATGCCACAGCCCCTTCCCTACGTGGAACTCACAAGCCACAGGGTCAGTGTGGCAGCCTCCAGCTACAGCAGCCTCTGGTGCCCACGACCGCGTTCCTCAGAAGGCCTGTTGCAGGTCCTCCGCGTTTCTGTCCTCTGCGGGATGGTGCCAGCCAGAGACTCTGCTAACAGCTCAGCCTTGCCAGCGGGTGCCACGTGTCATTCTGCAAAACTGAGGCACCCGGGGGAGACTGAGGCTGGAGTGGAAGAAGCAGCATGCTCCTGCTCACTGAGCCGGTGGTGGTGGTGCTGGTGGTGCTGGTAGCCAGCACCTCCCAGGCCAGCTCCCTCCGTGGATCGTACAGCTGGTTCTGGTTTTCAGCCCATTCTCTTTCTACTCCTGGAACCATGGCGCCCACCCTCAGCTCTGGGTGCCAGCTCTGCACCCCGCTCTCCGTCGCCTTGCCAAACTTCTGAGTCTTCGTGCGTCTTGGTTGCCATAGCCCAAGGAATGGTCGCCCTTACTCGCAGTTGCTATTTCTGCACCATCTCAGGCGCTGCTTTTACAAAGACCTC
>NW_022103898.1:17470150-17481505 GCF_000313985.2 Echinops telfairi
TCAGGTTCTCCATGGGTAGTTTGCTGACCCTGACCCCATTCTTCAAGCTCTGCTACTCTTTCCTGCCGGTTCTTCTACGGGGTTCTACTGTCATTAACACAGGCTCACGGATGAAGGAGAAGGCTGTCTGCTCTGGTTAAGAATTACAGTCTCCCCCTGTCATTAACACAGGCTCACGGATGAAGGAGAAGGCTGTCTGCTCTGGTTAAGAATTACAGTCTCGTGGCATGTGGGGCGCAGTAAAGGGGAGGTGGTGTCAAAGAGTTCAAGAAGGAAGAGAAGGTTTTGAAACCGATTGTGGTAGCATATGTACCGTTCCGCTGGTTGTAATGGAGCTATGGAACATTAGGATGTCCGTATTGGCTCCTAATACAATGGTTTTGGACAAGAAGAGGTACAATCTCAGAAACCCACAGGGACAGGTCTGCCCTGTTATGGGTTTGCAGTGAGTCAGCATCGACTTCCTGACAGTGAGAAACACAGACTCGCTGCCCCCACCTTGTGAGTGTCTCATCCAGCCCTTTAGTGTCTGTGGTCCATTCGATCACACAGAGCTGAGTCTGTGGATGGGGATACTGGGTCATGCAGACATTCTTTTCTAATGGGGTTAAATTGCCCTTTGGTTCAGGGGATGGTTTGAATTCAGAGCTTAAGGGTTTCCTCAGCATCACCATGGTGCCCACAAGGCTGGGTCCCTAGAGCTCCCAACGGCTGCCTTTCCAGAAGGAGGCCGCCATGTGTTTCTGTACCTGGCATTTGAGCACAGGAAGCGTTTGCATTGCCCAGGTGCAGCTAAAACGACTTTACTAATGAAACCGAACCTACTGCTCTGGCGTCCATTCTGCCTCCCAGCAGCTCTCGGCAGGGTTTCTGAGCTGGTAAGTCTTTAGGGAAGCGGACAGTCTCATGTTTCTCCCGTGGGGAGGCTGTTGGGTTTGAACCACCATCCTGCAGTTAGCAGCCCAACACCTAATGACTTTCACTGCCATCAACTCAAGGATACTCAGTTGATACCAATCACGGCGGTCCTAGAGGACAAGGTTGAACTGGCCTGTGAGTGAGGAAGGGAGTAGAAAGCCTCATCTTTCTCCCTTGACGTGGTCAGCGGTCTCAAAGGGCTGAACCTGAGGTCAGCAGCCCACCACTTAACCCACCACACACAAAAAAGCCCTAACACTGATGGAAGATGACATCTTGGACAGAGAGTTCACGTTCCTCTACTTAGTTGTAGTTGTTGTTACAAGCTGCTGAGTAGGCGCCGACTCGTAGTGACCCATTGTACAATAGAAGGAAACACTGCCCAGTCCTGAGCCAACCTCACGTCGCTCCTGTATTTGAGGCCATTGTTGCAGCCACTCTGTCAATCCATCTTGCTGAAGGTCTTCTTTTTGATGCCCCTTTACTTTACCCAGCATGATGTCCTTCTCCAGGGACCGGTCTTTCCCGATAGCATGTCCAAAGTACGTGAGACAAGGTCTCAGCCTCCTTGCCTCTAAGGAGCCCTCTGGCTGTCCTTCTTCCCAGACAGATTTCTTTGTCCTTCGGCAGCCCGCGGTACCTTCAATATTCTTCACCAGCACCATTATTCAGATGTATCGATTCTTCGCCAGTCTTCCTTATTCAATGTCCAACTCTCACAGGCACACGAGGCCACAGAAAATACCAAGGCTTGGGCCATGCGCACCTTAGTCTCAAAGAGCCATCCACATTTTAGCATCCTGTTTGTTACCAAGAACAACCCACAAAGCTTGGGCAGTCTGAGTCCGTTCAATCCTGAACCAGAGGCTCCAGAGCTTCTGTTTGGTGTACACCTTCCCGTCAGCCTCTCCGACTCAGGGGAAGGGGGCTGCTTACCAGCAGGGGGGCCCTATGGGAAGACAGACTCTTCGTGTGTGTCACTAAAATAGGCTGCTGTTCCAAAGAGAAATCAGCAGATGGGAGCTGTCCTGCGTGGGGACTCATCCTTTCTGCATGGACAGGGCCACCCGGCAGCTGACTGCATTAATGAAATCATCAGGCAGCTAGCTATTAGAATGGCTTGAAAGGATCCAATGTTTTTTATGGGTCCAGAAAAAAGATTGGCCAGATCTTGTCTTTGCTCACCAGGTGAGCATCGTTAGTGCCTGAGAGACTGGGACCCAGGCAGAATAGCTGGGCGTCTGCTTCCTCTCTCACCCCGGGGTGCTCAGCCACCTGGGCAGGTTGTCACCTCCTCCAAAGTGGCCCTTGCTGGGCTGGTACCTCCTTGGTATTTGTTTTCAAACTCTTTGTAGAGTTTTTGTCGGCCCTCCCCCTGGCCCCTACCCCCCACTCCCACTGAAAGAGCTTGAAATTAATCATTCAGATTCGGTAGTCAATTCTTGGGTTGCACCCCGCCGCTGGCTGTTGTGTGCCGTCTGTTTGGTGAACTGGTGAGCATCCCTGGTAGCCCTGGAGACGGTTCAACAGTGGTCAGCAGGCCAGCAGGGCTGAGCACTCTGCTGGACCCTCACCCTGGAATGAATCAATACCTTTGCTGTATATGCGAACTCAGAGAAGCCAAACACACAAGCAAACAAACAATATTTGAGTTTATTGAGTTTATTCCAGCCATTGAGTTTATTCCAACTCATAAGGACCCTCTAGGACAGGGTTTCCTGCCCCATGTGGGTTTCCAAGACTGTAAGGGTTTACGGGAGTAGAAAGTCTCATCTTTCTCCCACAGGGTGGCTGGTGGTTTTGAACGGCTGACCTTGTGGTCAGCAGCCCAATGCGTAACCACTGCACCACCAGGGGGCTTCAACACATCCATGGGAAGAAAAGGGGATTCAACTATACAGGGGAACAATCGCAGCATGGAATTCTTTCTTACCTTTTGAGCAATCTACACTGTCTGAATGAGACAGCTAGAGAAAGCAAGGGACCCCCAAAAATCTTAAAGTGAATGGCCAGGATGATGAAGATGATCATGATGATGATTTACAAACCACCACCATGCCACTCCCTGCTTGTGCGACTCCCCTCCTCAAGCTGGTGACCCTCGACCTCTCAAAGCCTCATCGTCATGTCTGTAAAAGATCTCTTTAAAGCACTAAAAAGCACCACTGTCACTTTGAGAAAGAAGGTACTCGTGGCCCAGCCCATGGTATTTTGAATCTTTCCCGTGGATGTAAAAACTGGACAGTGGATGAGGAAGACTGAACACGAATCAATGCGTTTGAATGACATGTCGGGGAAGACTATTGAAAGTACCGTGTACTGCCCCAAGAAAAACAAATCGGCCTTCGAAGAAGGCCAAGATCACTCTTGAGAAGCAAGGGTGACAACGCTTGGCCTCACGTGCTTTGGAAGTGTGATCAGGAGGGACCGGTCCCTGAAAAAGGACAGCCTGCTCGGTCAAGCAGAGGGGCAGGGGGAAAGAAGCTCCCTCAAGGATATGGACCGACACAGTGGCTGCACCGTGGTGATTGTGAGGGGAGCAGCACCTGATAGGCTTTCCTTCTGTGGTGCGTGGGTTTGCTAGGGGCCCAAACTGACTCAATGGTCCTGAACAGCAACGAGGACTGCACACTGGGAGTGAGCATCCCAGGCTTGGGGCGTTGAGTTAGCGTCTAGATTCTTTGAGATAATCTGCGTAATGTTCGGAGTGTGCCACAGGATAGGGGCTCAGTCAATGCCTGTCCCCAGTCTCCCTGGTTTTCAAGACTTGCACATCGATGCGTCCACTACTTTTGCACATGCAGAGACTGTAGAAAATAAAAGACAGTATCATCTCCCTCAAGAAGCTGACAGTCAAGAACTGTAGTCTCCTTAAACTTCCCAGAGATGGGAAGAACAGGGCAATGAGCGCTGAGAGATGAGCATATCCAGGGGTCTCAGTTTCCTGGACAACCAAGCTGAAACGAATACTCGGTGTTGGGGGAAATACGGATGTATTCATTTCCTCTCAAGCCTAGCACTCGCATTGATTTCTAAACCAAGCCCAGGGCCACTGCCACTGAGTTGATTCTGACCCATAGCAACCCTCTAGAGCAGCGGTTCTCCACCTTCCTCATGCCGCGACCCTTTCATACAGTTCCTCATGAGGTGGTGACGCCCAACCATAACATTATTTTCATTGCTACTTCACAACTGTCATTTTGCTACTGTTATGAATCGTCATGTAAATATATGATATGCAGGATATATTTTCATTGTAACAATTTGAACATCATTAAACCATAGTGATTCATCACAAAAAAATATGTAATTATATATTGTGAAATATTTACTTCTAATGACAAATAAATGACATTTTGTTTTGAAGCATGTGTCACATGGGTAACAGCCTTCGTGCCGGGTACTCGTATGTGGGTGTATCTGCATGTGGGCAGACTCTGGTGGAGATGGTTAGAGGAGCGGTGTCTCAGTTCCTAAGATCATCGGAAATATGTTTTCCGATGGCCTTAGGCAACACCTTTGAAAGGGTCGTTCGACCCCAAAGGGGTCATGACCAACAGGTTGAGAACCACTGCTATAGAGAGTTTCTGAGACTTTAAACCCATACAGGAGCAAATAGCCTCATCTTTCTCCCGAGGAGCAGCTGGTGGGTTTAAGCATCCCGCTAGGCAGTTCGCAGCCCATTGGCTCACCGGCAGCACCTCCCTCTTTGCACTGAGGATACCAGGTGTATCTGAGTTGATTGAAAAATTGTGCTCAAATCGCTTTTTACAGATTATCCTGGCACTCATGAGACATTGAGCCCCTCTAAAAATATGACCCATCTCACAAGTATACAACCTGTGCTGCAAACATCCCTTTGGAAGGAGGGTCACCTGGAACTTGAGAGAACACAGTATAAGCCTAGCCCAGTGTCTCTCTAATTTGTTCCTTCCTATTTGAGTTCTGCCCTGGAGACGCACCCCCGGAGGCCCATCAGATGGCCATCATACTGCCTGGAGTCTTCTCCTCTGAGCCAGGCGGCCCATGTTCCTCACAGAGAAGGAGCCCAAGTTCTGCAGGGTCCTCAGCCAAGAAGGCAGTGCCACATCGTGAAGTTGGCATGGACTTTGGTGAGAGATGGTGCTGCAAGCCTCTCAACGCTGGCAGGGTCTCCACGTGGCTCCTCAAGCGTCGAGGATTGCGTCAGGGTGGGGTCCATGTGGCCTCTCCTCAGGATGTGTCACAGGGAGTCAGCAGAGAGATAAAGTGTCTCCCGTCTCCAACGAGGAAAATATAGGAGTTCCCAGAATCCTCAGGAGAAGGCCATGCGCACACGTAGCCCTCATTGGCTATGACCCGATTGACAGACTAGACCCCACTCCTTCACTCTTAATCCTCTCAAGTCCCAAATTGACACCAGATGATGTAACTACCACAGATGGGGACAGTACCTCGACAGTCCACTCTGCCACTTCCAAGGTGTGTGCCCATGAGCCAGTGACTGGCTCTCCATCAGGTTTCTCACTTGGAAGTAGAGGTCACAGTGGGGTCTCCCTCCAGGGGTTGGAGGTGGCATGGAGGTCATTCTGCCTGAGTTCTTCATGGGGAAGCACTTCATGGTGCCTCACCTCAGGTGATGCTAGCTGTCCTCATACGTGACTCTGCGGCAGTACGGTGTCCCCTGTGCTAACCCTAACCCTGTGTGGTGCAGCCAGGCCACAGTTCACAGAGTGGAAGGGCCATCAGGCCAAGCAAGTCCCCAGAGTGGCATGTCTCTCAGTGAGAGAGGGCATGAGATGAGAAGATAGCAGTGTCTGTCACCATGGCTGCCTGAGTCAGGGATCCATCTCTGCAGTGCTTGAGCCCCTGCTGTATACACTATGGTATGTGGTGGCCAGCCAAGACCAAATTGTCCTTTGAGTAGCAGAGGAAATGACCAAACACTCAAATAACTGCACCACAGTCAAAGCCCATCATACTGGCTGGTGTTTCTTACATCTGAATATACATCTGTGTCTAGACTCCCTGTCCCTGGACATTCAGATTAAGAGGACCCACGGGTAGGGGCTGGACTTTTGAGAAACTTTCAGTTGGTCTTAAGGCAACATAACTTACCAGGGCGCAGGAGACCAGACAGGCCTGGCTTCTAAATGTGAAACCCACTACCATTGAGTCAATCCCAACTCGTTGCAACCCTGTAGGACAGAGTAGAACTGCCCCATTGGGTTTTCTGTCATAGGGCCAACAGCCTCATCTCCCACCGTAGAGTGGACAGGCAGAGTTGAACTGCTGACCTTACAGTTAGCAGGCACATTGCTTTACCCACAATGCCGCGAGGGTGAACAGAATCTTGTAAGGCCAGAGGGGAATGACTGCCTGCGAGAGAAGGCTGCTGCCCTCCCAGTGGCTTCATTTTCACTTTTAATGAAGGCGGAAAAAATAAGAAGTGTCCTAAGGAGGCACATTTGATAGCTTCAAAAATGCCGCAACAAAGAATCTTTCCCCAAAGTCAATATCGTCCACGGCTATTTCCTGAGCATCGTTCATTTTCTATGCCAGATGCTCTTTATTTCACTTCTGTTTGGGGAGCTTTTGGCTGCAGGTGACAGCCCTTTGAGCTACAAGGAGGCAAGGAGTCCAGTGTCTGTCCAACAAGTATCTTGCAGACACCTGGACTTCTCTCTTCTCTGTTGACTATTTGTCTCCATGCGTCTTGCCTTAGGGCTGCACAGTGGTTGCCATAAGGTCCCATGCAGCAAAGAAAAGACGGAGCCAGCATTTCCTCTCCTTAGGAAGCCCTGGCTTTTGATTTAGGATAGAGACCAACAGCAGACATCTCTGCACATCCCATGACACAGAACCAGGTCACAAACTGAGCTCAACATCAGCATGGGCAGCAAGAAAGGGGGTTATCATGACTGCTTGACACTGATTATGGGTCATTTCCTAGGGCTAGAGAGATACCTGCCGTTCCTCACCTCTGGGACCTACCTGCTGTATGAATATGAGAGTGGCTCTCTTCACCTGGGGAGAGGGAGGCAGCCTATGGGTAGGTCACAGTCCAGATTTCCCATGAGCCTCTGAGAGGACATGTGGCCTATGACTATGACACGGCCAGCAGGAGGTAGAGTTTGTCCCTGAAGCCCATGGGCCCACCATTGTGTGCCCCTGCATCTTCTATTACAAGACTGCTTACTAACTCTGGGAGCTCCTTCTGTTCTGGCAAACCTTAAACATGCCCTCCTCCTGTGTCCCCATGCCCCAGATGAGACGATGAAGGCTGGCACATCAGAAGTTAGCTGGTAGCCTGTGAACCCCACTGTATTTCATCTTTGGCATGTAGGTTTTTCCCCGACAACAGTGCATGTGTACACACACACACACACACACACACACACATATGCTCACACACACACAGGTGCTTTGGGTTCTGTGTGTGTGTACTTCACTGCCCACTGCTGTGTGTGGCATTGATAAGCCATTGATAAATGCTCTGGACTCGGTGCCCAGTAGGTAATGGGCTGTCCTCCATAAACTAGGAAGATGATTTCAGCTACTAGGCTTTGATTGACATCAGTGGGGCATTGTCACTTCCTGATGCTGTCCAGTCCGAGTGGCAGACAAGCAGTGAAGGGGTAACGGATAATCGAGCTGGGTGGTCAAGGCAAGAGGGGTGGTCACGAGATTCCTGGTGAGTAAACCTATCCGGGGCCATCTAGTTGGTTTCAACTCATAAGGACCCTAAGGGCAGGCTAGTTTCTCAGGGTGTCAATCTTTAGGGAAGCAGACAGCCTCGTCTTTCTCCCGTGCAGTGGCTGGTGGGTTTGAACCACCAACCTTCAGGTTAGCAGCCCAATGCCTAACCCACTGCACTACCACGGAGCCTTGCAAAACAGTGGTCTGGAGCACAAGATGGCCTTTGAGCTTCCCCCAGTCCTTTGGGAGAGTTCCTTCTTGGTGCCGCCTCCACAGAGAGAAAAGAGCCCGAAGAAGGGAAAGTGAGGGAAATTGAAGAAAAAAAGGGCCAGCTGTGTATCCCACGTGGGAGCAGGGAAATCCAGTAAACCCTGTGACTTGTTCCTGATGGAGGTGTGGCACTTGTTTTAGCAGATAAGCTTTTCTTTTCCTGAACAATGGAGCTGCTGGCTGTAACTACCCCACCTCCAGATTATTGGAAAGATTGCATGAGTCACTACGGGCACATTGCAAACACCCAGTGCACATCTGCTGCGGCTGCTACCAGGTGCCTCCAAGTTAGTTTTGACTCCCAGTGACCCGCTGTGTACCAGAAGGAAACACAGCGGGTCCTGCACCATCCTCACGCTGGTCCTTAGTTCTGAGCGCGAGGTTGCGGCCACTGCGTCAGTCCATCTCATCGAGGGCCATCCTCTTTTTTGCTGCCCCTCTACTCTACCATCCATGATGTCCTTGTCCAGGGTAACTGCTAGTTTCATTCATATCAGAAATTCTGCCAGATTTGACCCCCCGAACCCACTCATGCTTTGAAGAAAAAAGTGGCTACACTTGTTTAGTACAAGAACATTTCACTCCTATTTTTTTTTTTTAAGACGTAATCTTTCCAGGAGCCTGAGAGCTTGATATTAAAGTGCTGATTTCCCGAACAGGAGACTAGGGGAGGGCAGAGAGGTTAAACTGACTGTCCCAGCCCAGAAAGACATCCGACACCAAAGCCAGGGTCACTCCTGTTATTCCAGGCCAGACACCTACCTCTGCCCACAGCTGACTGCATCCCGTTCTAGGTAAGGCGCTGGTGTAGCATTGGGAGCCCACCAGCTCACGCTTCCTTGCCCCACCGCTCCACCGGGGCCTCCTCTCCCCCCTTGATTCTGTTTGTCATGGTAGCTTGTTGTGGCCACATGGTGAGTCAATTGCTTACTCTCCTTGTTGTTTCCTTCCTGGCATGGGGCCAGCGTCGGAGCGTCCCCTGAAGGGAAGACACAAAGAGGCCAGGGAAGGCCAGGCTGATCGCACCCAGGGGTCAGGCTGGCATCACATCTCATGAAGGGGCGTCTCAACTCAGTTCGTTGGAGAAAGGTGACAGAGCTGGCCCGGGTTGGCAGGCGTCTCTACACGGACTCCCATCCTGGTACCACTACCTAAGAGAGAATCACCCTGTTATCCATCAGAGGGCAATGTAAATAAGTCAATGGCCGCAGACTGTTAGGTCAAAATGTAGTATCTTATCATTTGGTCTCCCTCAGGGCCCATTTTAAAAATCATTTCCATTAAAAAAAAATAAGTCGAGGGGAAGGACATGTGGAGTCATCCCCAGGGCATCAGTCCCCTCGGACCGGGGACCAGGCCTGTGACTAGCCTGGGCACCGTGCAGGATGCACTGCGAAGTGGATTGTCTCAGATGCTGTCAGGTCAAAGTTGAGCACCCTCTCATTTGCTCTCCTTTACCATCCGGGCCAGTTGGTTCTGGTTTTCTATATTGTCCGCTTGCTTTTCCATTGAGGCTTTTAGCTGTTTTGCTTTGTTATTCTAGTTTGTTTGTTGATGTTTTTGTAGACAAGAAGCCCAGGACGGGTAAATGTATAAGGGCTGTAACTGGCTGACTGCTTCCTTGGGGGGGTGGCGGGCAGGTGGAACGGGGAGCTCACGATGAGGCGTACAAGACTGAAGAAAATGGTCTAAAACTGACTGTGGTGACTGTGGTGATGCTTGTACAACCCCTCGTGATGGACTGTATTGAGTTGTATGTGAATTCTCTGTCAATATAACTGTTCGGGGTGGGGTGGGGGTGAAAGGAGAGGAGTCCCTGGGGGCAGTGTAGATGGCGGAAGCTCTTGGTTGCTAAGCAGAGGGTTGTCAGTCGATGTCCCCCCCAGAGGTGGCTGTCAACCTAGTTCCCAATGGAATCAGCTGTAACAAGCCCCAAGGAGCGCAGCTCTGTGTGGGCACCCGGGGTGTTGCCAGGCATTGGAGCCGGCACCCTGGTGGGCTCTGGAAGGGTGTCTCCTAACTGACCCATGGGTCACTGTCACCCCATGCTGCCATCCCTGTACCTGTGCGGCTCCCCCACCGAGCCCGTGTTTCCCAAAATGCATCCGGAGGACCACCTGTCCTTGGGAATGCCGGTTCCCAGGCCCACCAGGCTTCAGCTCCCGGTCTTCCCCTGGTGGGTGCTGGCAGGCTGGGGACCTCGCTTGGATGGAGAAACACGCTCTATGCTGGGAGCAGCTCAGGAGCCAGCTGGTTCTTTTATCTTTGCGTTCCAAGCCCTTTGCCTGGCGTGCGTTTTTTAATTGAATGGAGGATTAATTGAGTTTTTGATTAATGACTGCACAAAAGGAACAGAGAGACGTCCAGGAGAGGGAAAGGTGGTGGTGGTTCGGGTGGGGGTGGGGGGGAATTTCTACACATAGGGGAAACAGTAAATCAAAGGCGCCCTAAAAGAGCAAGACCCTGTGGGGACTTGAGGGTCCTCGTTGGGTGCGCTCTGAGCCCTACAGGGACCCTGCCCCACACAGGCTCTGGAGCCCGCACACCAAGGACTTTTTAGCTCAGGCCAAACCCCGGGTCCTGGCACCCAAACAGATGGCCGTGCCAGGTGCAGCCATTTGATAAAAAGCCTCCAAGAGCCCGCAAGTCTGGTGCAGACCGCCCCCTCCCTCCCCTGCCCCCATTGGAAGACTCAAGTCCGGTGCAGACCACCCCCTCCCTCCCCTGCCCCCATTGGAAGACTCGCCTCCACCCTCCCCAAGCGGGGTGAGCTCTTCCTGATTTATGGGTGTCCTCTTCCTGCCTTAGACCTTCCCACCTCGCCGATTCTGGCTCAGAATGACCCCCCCAAGGGCACAGTGGAGCTGCCCCCTCGGGGTCTCTGGGGTGGCCATATCTTAGGAAGCCGTCTGCCACATCTTTCTCCTGCAGAGCTCCTGTGTGGCATGAGAAACCAGCTTGTGGGTTCACACGGACTAAGTCACCCCTGTGCCACCAGGCGTCTCGGGGGCCTGCCTGGTACTAGTTTGTCCACATGTTCACCGTAGGTTAAAAACTGTTCTTTTATTTTGTTAAAGTTTGAATTCTCAACTCACTGCCATGGAGTCGATGCCGACTCACAGCGACCCGATAGGACAGGGTAGAACTGCCCCTGTGAGTTTCCGAGACTGTAAACCTTTTTAAAAAATTTCATTGGGGGCTCATATAGCTCTTATCACAAGCCACGCATGCATCCATTGTGTCAAGCACACTTGTACATATGTTGCCATCATCATTTTCAAATCATTTTCTTTCTACTTGAGCCCTTGATATCAGTTCATCATTTTTCCCTCCCTCCCCACCGCCACCTTCCAGCCCCCCTTCCCCTCCCTCATGAACCCTTCATAATTAAAAATTATTATTATTTGGTCATGTCTTATACTGGCCGATGTCTCCCTTCACCCCTTTTCTGTTGGCCCTCCCCCATGGAGGGGGTTATATGTAGATCCT
>NW_022103898.1:17482977-17513651 GCF_000313985.2 Echinops telfairi
TGTCCAGTTGCCTACAGATGGGCTTTGGGTCCCCACTCCAAACTCCCCCTCAATCACAATTGTTTTGTGATTGTTTTTGTTATTTGATGCCTGATACCTGATCCCTTTGACACCTTGTGGTCACACAGCTGAGCAATTTGCCTTTTCCTGGTTTGCGTCAACTTCGCTATCAGAGTCACTGCCCAGTGCAGAAACAGGTTCCTCTGATGTAGCCTCTGCTGGGTTCCTGCAGCCCAGCAGTCTTCTGCTGGCTCACTCACTCACTCACTCTCGACTTTGATTAGAAACTCTTGGAGACGGAGAACTTTTCCTTCTTGGGCAACTGCCATGGACAGAAACACTCGCTGCCACGGAGACAGTCCTGACTCATAGCAACCCCCATGGGTTTCTGAGACAGTTACGTTTACAAGAGTCAAAGGTCCCATCTTTCTCCCATGGAACCAATGGTTGCTTCGAACTGCCAACCATAGGGATTACAGCTGCGCTCATAACCCCTACTCCATCAGGGCTTATGTGCCAAGTCTTTGTGTACTGAGATCCGTGGAGTCATGGATTCTAATACCACCTCTGCATCCCAGGCTTGGGCTCCTTGCCTCTAAGTTCCCCGTCTACCATCCGAGCCACTGTAGACGGTGCTGTGAATGGGGACGCTGCTTAAGGGTCTTGATCACCCTGTATAATATCCTTGCACAGCGTGAGTGCCTTGTGGGGCAGCTATGCTCCTAAAGGCTGATGGTTCGAACCCCCCTGGGTCCCTGCAGGAGGGAGGCCTGGAAATCTGTTTCCATAAAGAGTACAGCACTAGGGAGACGTTCTTCTCTTGAATGCATGGGGTCACCATGGGTTGGAATGAACCCCACAGCAGTGGGTTGGTTGGCTTGATCATTCGTTTGGGTGTGTTTAACATGGTGAGGGACCATCAGCCCATTCCAAAGTAACCACGCCATTTTGCCAGCCTGTGTCTTAGATTGAGCCATCTGTGTGCTAGGAATAGCACTAACCCTGGTTTTATGAAATCCTAGCTAATCGGGGAGTGAGTGTGGAGCAGGGAACCATGGAAGCTTCCATCACTGCAGATAGAAACAGTGAATCAGTGGGCCCAGCGCACTGGGATCAAAAACCCCAGGGGACCCGGGCCTCAGGGTCACCTAGGGAACAGATGAAGATGTTAGACTGTGGAGTAAAAACAGGAGGATATTTAATAGATTGATTCCCATGCCTGAAGCTTGCAACTTAATCATGGATCATGTCTTTCTGGTGTTGAGAAATGGCTTCAGCACAGTTAACCCTTGGGGTATTTTAGCGTGTGTCAATTGAGCTAGCTTCATCTCTGTCCAGCTGTACCACGGGCTCAGTCCGGGTTCCAAGGGCCTCCCGTGTTGATTAAAAGGTACCCATTTTCTGCTGCACCCCTTGCTGGTCCCCTGACCCCGGTGGCAGTGGAGTTTGCATAGGAAGCCCTCTCATTGGAGAACTGTTTTCTCTGCTTCTCCATCCTGATGGGGATCAGGTTGAGCACATTATTGCCAGAAAGTCCACAGGTCCCCTTTATTCTCAGTGGCAGAGCATGTAAAGAGATGAGCTGCAGGCTGGAGGTCAGGTATAACTCCTCTTCCTCCTCTTCTTCTTCCTCCTCTGCCCCGGTGATCAGGACTCTTAGCAGAGATTTGAGCGCCATCCTTATGATACTTCTACATGGTGGCAGAAAGATTCCACCCAAAAGATTAAGCCTATTGAGCCGCCATAAACCCGATCTGTGGACTAGATTAACACCTGCTCAAGCATCTCTGTGTGAACACGTTCATCTCACGTCATGGGAACCCGGCTCTGTCTGCAACTAAGAGCTCCTTCTTCCTGCTGGGAGGGGATGGGGGAGAGGCTGGGGAGAAGGTTTCCTCCAGTCCCTTCCACTCCTACTGAAAGGGGACATCACCAGCTGTGTGCACCAGTTCCAGAGTGGATGGAAGGAGGAAAACCGGTGGATTGGAGGGGATAGGAGAGCCCCGGAAAGGTGGCGATGGTTAAGCTGTTGCAGGGGGGCCCCCCCGAACCAAGCTGGAAATGTTCCCTGCTGAAGGTGACCTATGTTGCACCTGGTTTGAAGTTCTTGGGCCGTCTGTGGGGATTCCTTCCGATGATGGACAGATGGCCCTTGCTGTGTCTCCAGTTGATCCTGACTCACGAGGGCCCGTGGGTGCAGAATAGGCCTGCCTCGGGGGGTTCTCAGGGCTGCGATGACTTTTCTGTTTTCATGTTTTAAAATCAGCACAGTACATTTACAGAAACGCCTCCAGGGTGGGAGGAGGTGGTGGGCAAACATATGTAGAGGGCGGTTATTTGGATAAAAATGTGGTAGGTGTGATGTTAAAGGGGAGGGTGGTGATGGAGCTCAATGGTGGTTACTTGAATCTGAAAATAACCACAGGCACCGAGTGCATGCCGACTCATAGGGACCCTGTAGGACAGAGTCAACCCCCGTGATCAAATGGTGTATAGTGGTAACTACTTGGCCCTGGGGTCAGTTTGTCGTTGTATTCTAGTTACCAAAGATGCCACCATCGGGGAAACTGCTGCCCTTGGCACCCCTCTGCCAGGGGGTGAACGAGGCGGGACTCTACCCTGGATAATAGATGTGGCCAGGGGACCACACCCATACCTGAGCTGCTCTCTGGTAGCTGGGGGGGCCATCGTCAGGTAGCCAGCCCAGCCGGCCCACCCATTGATTTCAGAGGCATGGGCAAGCCCTCCAAAGAGATTGACCCCCACCTGGCCCAGAGTATGAGGCTGGCACAGGCCTAATGACCTGACTGGGTGACTTATTACCGAGCAAAAACTGACCCTTAGGACAGGCTGCTTGACCAAGCCACGACGGATGCCTCCATGCCCTCTCCGATGTCCCATCGTGAGTCCCGAGGGAATGGCATCGTTCCAGGGTGGGTAGACTTCTCCAGCCAGGAAGGCAGTGCCGCTAGGTGCTCCCCGAGTCTCCACTGTGCCAGGCACCAGGGATGGAAAGTCAAAGGAGGCTCTGTCCTCAAACTTGTCCCCAGTGAGGGGGAACCCAAGAACCCAGACGCCTTTGAGTCAATTCCAACGCAGGGCATCCCCATGTGTGTCAGGTGCTCCTTTCTCTAAGCTTTTCTTTCTCGGTCAGACATGTTTCTCGGAAGGAAAAAGCAAAGAAAGAAAAACAAAAGTTAACTCCGAAAGTGTGTTTTTCAAATCCAGAGATTAGGTAATCTATGAATGCACTGATGGCTCCCAATCTCGGTCATCTTAATCAGTTGGTTAAGTAAGATCGTGTCCTCATGATGGTACATTGTATCGTGGAAATGCAAAGGGAACCAGTGCAAAGTGCTTCCTTGAGTTTTCCGTGGGTGATTTTCCAGCAAGCGATCTCCAGGCCTTTCCTCCAAGTGCCTCTGGGTAGACTCAACCTTCAGACCTTCCTTTGGCAGCCAAGCGCATGGTCACCATTGGCTGCACCCAGGCACTCCCCAAGTGGAGGGGGGTACCTATAAGCAGTGTAACAGGAGAGCAAGCATATCCTGATTTCAGACTGCTGAACATTAAGTGGTTACCACGGACGGCCTGAAGAACAACCCGATCTCTCACAGAGGACGTACAGCCAGAATGCCCCTGCCAGTGAGGATGAACCTCCACTCACTTGTCTGAGACATGTTCCTAGGAGCGACCAGAACCCTGGAGAAAGGCCGCCATGCTGGGTAGAGGGTGAGTGAAAAAGAAGACGGCCTTCAATAGATGGAAAAGACACAGCGGTGACAACTATGGGCTCAAACCCGCAATGCTTGTGAGGTTGGCTCACCACAGGTCTGTTTCCTGCTGGTGTAGACAGGGTCGCTGTGATTGGAACCGAGCCCAGGACGCCGAACAGCAACAAGTTGCCCAAGACAGCATGCTCCTGGGGAGGAGGACACTTGCCCCAGCAACTCAACTGTCTTCACAAATGGGGGAAGAGTAGACTAAACGGAACCAGCTACAAAAAGACAGCGAACAGCCCCACAGATTTTTTGCCAAGCCACGCTTCGCAGCGCACTACTGAACCCGAGACAGAAAGCGAGAACTCAGGCGAGTCGGCTGGAACCAACTCACGTTAGAATTCTGATGCGGCCCCAATGCCTCTGGAAACTGGCCTTGGTTCAGATCCGTGCCCAGGTGGGTCGTTGGGGGTTTATGGGGGGTGAGGTAGCCGTGGGTCAGCAGGCCTGGTTCCTCCTGAGATGCAGGCACTGCACAATCACCGCCGGGGCCCATTAGGAAGCCGGGAGCCCGCGTGCTGCTTAAGCTCTTTGTAAAATCCAGGAGCTCCACTGCTGACAGCTCCCTGGGCCCGTCTTAGGCACACTGCCGTTTAAGAATCCAGGGCTAAATGGACAAAGGGCTTCCTAGCCTCTCTACAAGACGAAGCCAGCAAGGAGCAAAGTTTTTAACCCCAAGGAAAAGAAAATGCTACTTAAACAGAGTATCCAAAAGACTCAAATCCCCCTTAAGAACAGGACTCCCAATGCTCTTTCACACGTAGGACCAGGACAGACAGCCGGCTGGTGACGTCCCCATGCGGGTCGGCGTCCAGGAGACTGAACTCTTCTCCGGGTGTCATCGTTTTTTATTTCTCTCAAGCCTTCCCCTCAGAAACCCGAGCATTTTCCCTTTGGTTGAATCTGTGTTGCTCAAGGGGGCGGGGGCTGCTGTGGCAGATACCTACACTTTCACCAAAGAGCCCTGTGGCACGGTGGCATAAACATACTGCTGCTAACCATCAAGGCCAGCAGTTCAAAACCAGCAGCTGGTTAAGCCCGTGGCTGCTAACCCACAGGTGAGCCTTTCAAATCCACCCGAGAGACTGCGGGAGAAAGATGAGGCTTTCTTTCTCCCATCAAGAATTCCAGTGTCAGAAACCCACAGGGCAGTTCTACCCCATCCCTTAGGCTCCCTAAGAGGTGAATCAACTTGCTGTCAGTGAGTGTGAATGTACACTCCATCCTGGCTCATGAGTTGGCGTGCAAGCATTTTTAATGGCCCAGGTGGGCGCCCAGCAAACTTGACAGCCTGTGGGCTCGGTGAGAGACTTTTACTTCAGTAGCTCCACCATCGCCCCTGAGCCAATTCCAACCCCTAGCATCTCTGTGACAGGACAGAGTAAGCTGCCGCTGCCCCCAGACGGCTTCCAGGGCTGTTACTCTTCACAGGAGCAGACAGCCGCATCTTTCTCCCACAGTGTCCGGTGGATTCGAACGTCCCGCCTGCGGGTTAGCAGCTCAGGGTGCCACCACTGTGCTGACAGGTGTGTGACATGGTTTGGAAGAGAACCGTGGGAGGCAGTCACCGGCTTCTTAATAAGTGTAGGAAGTGAAATCCTCAGGGGTGGGAGATGGAGTTGACCCGGGAGCTTTGGTGGGCAGTCCAGGGGCGGCCAGGCAGTGGTGGTTCGTCATCTCTGGGGGCACTGCCTCCCAGGGGGGCCTAGGAGAGTCTGAGAGGTGATGGTACCCCCTCCTGGTGCCAGCAGGGAAGGCGTCCCCTTGTGAAGTCGATTTGCTTCTCTCCAGCAGAGCGGAAGTTGCAGAAGCCCAGCCTTGCTAGTTCCCCTCGGGGAGTCCCCCCACCCCCCATCAGGTTGTATTCGTTGACAGTTCAGAACAATTTGCAGGAAAAGAGCCATAGCTCACCTTCTGGAGCTGCTGGTTCCTACCAGCTCCTCTGAAATAATCACATGCCTCGTTCCCGCCATGAATGTTGACTGGAAAGAATTGGTGGCATTTGGAGGTCCCAGACCCCATCATAAGAGTGTTGTTTCTGTTTTAAAACTCCAGTAAGTATTTAAAAGACAATGATGTCATCCCTCTGGGTACTTCTGTGGGCTTCTTGCTATCCCCTGAGTAAACAAGGAACAGGCTGTTGAAGTAGAAGAGCACCAGGGATCTTGTCTCCAATTATATAGGTGTTACTCCTGAGGGTGGTCTTGGGCAGTGCTTGGTGTGTGACATGCTATGTCCTGGTAGGTACCACTGAGTCTGCTCCAACTCTCAGCCACCCTCTGCACCGTAGAACGGAGCCCCGCCTCTTGCACCATCCTCATCATTGTTCCTCTGTTTGAGCCCAGTGTTGCCGCCACTGTGCCTGCACATTGAAGGCTTTCCTCCTTTCTGTAGCCCCCCTACTTTACCTAGCATGAAGTCCAGGGATTGGTGGCTCCTGACAACATGTCCAAGGTATGTGAGACCAAGTCTCGCCCTCTTTGCCTCTAAGGAGCATTCTTGCTACACTTCTTCCAAGACACGTGTATTTGTTATTTTGGCCGTCCACAGTGAGCAGTGTAGCACGGGCATAATGATAGCCAGGGCATAAAGTTTAGCTACATAATTTCTGGGACCCAGTGTGAAATAGGATGTGGGGCCTCTATGAATAAAAAATGATTGTGGATTTCAATATGGTGACAGCAGGAGATTAAATGAAGCCTGGGGGCCTGAAGCCCTGGGTGGCAATGGGGTCTGAGATCCTGGGTGGCAATGGGGTCTGAGGTCCTGGGCGGCAATGGGGTCTGAGGTCCTGGGTGGCAGTGGGTGGCTCTCCCTGTGCTCATTCTGCTCCAGCAGTGGCCATCTTGCTGCACCTCATCGGCCAGGCTCACTCTGCCTCAAGGCTTTGCGCTTGCTACTCCTCACCCAGAAATCTCAGTCCCCAAATCACTTTTCCACAAAGTTAAGTCCAACTGATAATGACACTGTTTATGGCAGAACAAGGCACTGCCCAGTCCTGTGCCATCCTCAAAAAGCACTGTTAGGCTTACGCTCATTGTTGCAGCCACTGTGCCAGCCCATCCCTTGAGGGATGGGCGACTTCCTCTTGCTCACCTAACTTCTGCTCTATTAAGCATGATGCCCTATTCCAAGGAGTGACCCCTCCTGATGACATATGTAAAGTAGGTGAGGCCACAGCTCACCTTCCTTGCCTCTAGGGAGCATTCTGGCTGGACTTCTTCCAAGACCGATTCATTCCTTCTTCCAGAAGTTCATGGGACATTTAAAACTTGTCAGTGCCCCTCAAACTCACTTTCACTGAGTGGATGCCAACTTTTAGCAACTCCATAGGACAGGGTAGAGCTGCCCTGTGGGTTTCCAAGACTGGAACTCTTTATGGCAATAGAAAGCCCTTTCTGTCACCAAGTGGCTCGTGGTTTTGAACTAATGACCTTGTCAACGATGCCCCCAGGGCTCCTCCTGTCCAGGCTCCTACACTCCTTCCCTTCCTTCGAGTTTCTGCTCCAATGTCAGGTTGGCCAAGAGATCTTCCCTGACCCTGCTCCCTTCAACCGCTTACCTTCACTCCCCCTTGGCACCCGTTTTCCTGCCCGGCGAAGACTTCACAGGCACTCGAGATGTATTTATCTGTCTCACTGCTGTGTTCGCCAGGCCAGCAAGGTGCCACTCCCAGCTGGTGCTCAGGAAGGCCTGCAGATGAGCAAGTGCAGATTGAGGGGACGAGACAGGAGAGACGGTGGGCTCTTGACTCTTCACTGAGTGAGAAGAGGGGGCTTGGTGTGAAGAGATCAGATTCTTTGCTGGTGTGTGAGGATTGATGACAGGGTAAAACATGTTGCTTTCCAAAGCTTGTTAGCAGCTAATACGTAGAAGGGTTCTGAGGTCAAAGATGTTGGACAAAGTCTGGGTCCCACAAAGCTCAGCTGATTTCTTGACTTCAGGATTTCATGGTGTCTTTACTGTGCTAATGTGCATTCACCTTCATAGCTTCGTTTCTCTGTTTTTTTCACTGCTGTCAAGATGGTTCTGATTCACGAGAGACCCAATCGGACAGAGTAGAACTGCACCTACGGGTTTTGGAGGCTGTCAGTCCTTACAGGAGCAGAGAGCTTCATCTCTCTCCCAAGAAGCAATTGGTGGGTTTGAACCACTGACCTTCTGGTTAGCAGCTCGATGCTAAGCCCACTCCAACACCAGGGCTCCTTGTATAGCTGATTAGACTACCCAAAGGAAAAAGAAACAAACTGGTTGCCAAGTCAGTTCTGCCTCCTAAGAATCCCTTATGCACAGACTAGAACGTGGCACATTTATTTGCCAACTGGGGAAGGCAAGTGCAGGCTGAGGGGACAAGACAAGGACAGGCGGTCGGTGGTGTTTTGAACGAACAACCTTGCAGCCCTAATGTAGTCTTTCCAGCGCATTTCACCAGACCTTTCTTCTAGGGTATCTCTCTGTGGGCTCAACAGCCATAGTAGTTAATAGTCAAGCACTGCAACCATTGTTCCACCCATGGCCTCACAGCCACCCAATAGGACAGGGTAGAACTGTCCCTGCCGGTTTCCAAGGTTGTCCCTTTACTGGAGTAGAGAGCCTCATCTTTCTCCCATGGGGCAGCTGGTTGGTGGTTTCGAACTACTGACCTGGCAGTTAGCAGGAACCATGACGCCACCTGGGCTGGTATATAGAGCATCTCTATCACACATAGATATAAAGTTGAACTTGATTCTAGTGTAAAGCCTGTGCATGTGTATATACCTGTTCAGCATTCAAGGATGGACATTGACGTACTGGGGCCGACATTGGGGTTTTCTGCAGGACTCCTAGCTCCTGAGGCACACATTGGAGGGAGTTCCACAGGCTGAAAAATGACGTCAAGCCCCTTCCATCTCCAGGTTTCTGTCAACCCTGTTGTACTCCGGCGAGGTTTTAGTTGGTTTTCTCTTCTCCGCATCTTTTGTTTTAAATTGTTTGTTTTGGTAGCATTGCACCCAGAATCCATTGATCACCCCTCAGCTTAGGCAGCAGGAGAGCTGCTTGCTGCAGGCCTCTGCCCCTCTGGGAGCCAGTGTCAGGCTCAGGACCCTCGCTGCACCAGCGGCCTGGAGCAAGAACCATACTGTGTTCGTGCGGGTTGACGAGAGAACCAAATCATTGACACACATACTGTACATACTCGTGTGTAAGCCGAGTTTTTCAGCACATTTTTTATACAGTTTTTGTGGTAAAATTAAATGCTTCGGCTGCTATTCAGGTCGGCTTATACTCGAATATGTATGGTATATGTGTAAGAGAGAACTTTATATCAAGAAGTAATTATGCATCAATACAACATCCCAGCCCAGTCCAGATCACGTCCATAAGGTCGATATTATCCCATAAGTCTGATAGTAGCCCATGAATGCCTCTTCAGACTCACACAGCACATGCAATGATGCCGAGTGCAGGAAGATCCCAGTCTGCCGGAACGGCTCACACTTCGCTAATGTTCCAATTTCACAAGGTTTTGCCCACGAAAAGCACAGAGGGAACAACGCTTAAAATGTAGACCAGGGTCGCTTTGCCACGTACCTTGAAATTAGTCTCGATTACCCTTAAATTATTGACGATTGACCGCCAGGCAAAGTGGTTTCTCCTTTCATCCATCTTCCTGACTGGCTGCAATGGTTACAAATCTTTCCCCCCCCCTGGCCAGCCTGGGCCTTCCCCTCTGCAGCAGAGTGCTTCTCCTGCAGCGGCTCCTTCCTTGCATCGGCATGTCACATCAGACAGTGCACACTGGCAGCTGTGCTCATACACGAGCGGCGTCCCCGGGGATGCACTGTCCACATGCTCTGAGCTCCCGGAGTGCCGGGCTACCTCTTTGTGCAAATACACTTTGGTTCAGTCGATGGAGCACTCTGGCTTGGTCATTAAAACAAGAATGATGGGCAAGCCATCTGGGAATGAGCATGGGTATCCTGAACCCATGGGGTCAGGAGAAGCTGAGGAGGAAAAGGAACCTGATCACATATCCTCCTGTTACCTGGAGATGGCCACTGGTTGAGTGCCTTTGGGTTAGTCCCGGTTGACTAGAGAAACAAATACAGAGACACTCCTATGTGTGTAGGAGAGAACTTTATGCCAAAGAGCAATTGTACATTAAGAAAACATCCAAGCCCAGTCCAGATCAAGTCCCTAAGTCCGATATTAGCCCATATGTCAATACTAGTCCATAAATGCCTCTTTAGACTCACGCAGCTATACAATGATGCCGAATGCAGGAAGATCACAGGCCGGTGGGTGGAATGTCTTGTGGATCCAGTGGCGGTGGAAGCGTCTCAGTGCTGGTGTGGGTCTCCACTTGGCTCCTCCAATTCCTGGGCTCTAGCTCCATCACTGTAGCTCCATGGGACTGTCAACAGGAAGGTGTAGCAGAGAGTGTGCATCCCACCTCCAGGGAGGAAGATAGGAGTTCCCAGAATCCTCAGGAGAAGACCATGCTCACACAGAGGCCTCATTTACTATGACCTGAGTGACAGGCTAGACTCCACTCCTTCACAAGTTGACAGGAGATTATGTAATTGCCACAACCTCCAACTGTAATTTTGTTGCATGCATTTGTACACAGACAGTCGCCTGCATGCTGTATGCACTTCAGATGCCTGCCTGCCTTTTGAGTTTTGCCGTACATCATTGATGCCAAGTCAAGAAGCAGCCCTTTTTCTGCCCAGGCATTCTTGCATCCAGTGTCAAGTCCTCGTTCTTTTTCTTAAGGATTCTGCTATTGTTTAGGCTGTTTCTGAGTTTGTGAAAGTCTCATTAAGGCCCTTGCAGTAGTTGCATAATTTCATGTCAACTTGATAAATAGGTCTAAGGGTAGAGTCTAGCCTGTCAACCAGGTCACAGCCTGATGATGCCTCCTTGTGGGCATGGCCTTCTCATGAGGATGCTGGGAACTTCCTCTCTTTCTTCCTCAAGGTGGGCCACTCGCTCTCTCTGCTTTCACACTCCTGTTGACAAGCCAGGTGGAGCTGCGTTGAAGAGACACACTCAAAGAACTGGAGGAGCCATATGGAGACCCTCCCCAGTGCTGAGATGCTTCTACTGCCAAATGCTTCTACACCCACCGGCCTGTGATCTTCCTCCTTTCGCCATCATTGCATCTGGTGCATGAGTCTGAAGAGGATTTATAGACTAGTATCAGAATATGGGCTAATATCGGGCTTAGGGACTTGATCTGGACTATTGTATTCTCAATACACAATTGCTCTTTGATATAAAGCTCTGTCTTATACACCTATGAATGCCCCTGGATTTGTTTCTCTAGTTAACCCTGTCTGACACAGCCCTATGGACCATCTTCGGCATACCACATTCTTCTGAGCTCATGTTGGCTTTCAATAGAAACCAGCAGGTGTGATCTTGGCATTTTCGACTGGCCTTACTCAGAATTCATCCAGGTGCGTGGGGTGGCCATCACAGAGGGACAGTTTGACAAGTCGCCTTGCTTCAGGGGGAGTTGGAGGCAATAAATATAGAAAAATAGGAAAATTACATTCTGTGCCGTGGGGTCTCAAAGCAACCTTGACACCCCTCTGATCTGCCTCACCAAGACAGAGTGGGCGGAGCCAGCTTCTCCAAGCACGGGATGTATTCAGGTCAGTCCCAACTGGCAGACGAGATGGACCTGGTTGTGCCAGCAGATGGAACACACTTCTTCTTATAAATACTGTCCGTCTTCCAAGACGTTTTCTAGGAAGAAGTGCTCCATCAAAGCTACTTAGAAATGAAACCCACTGCTATCCACTGAGTTCAGATGCAGAATAGCTGCCCTGCAGGACAGCATAGAATCATTTCCAAGGCTGTGTGTGTATGGAAGCAGACTGCCCCTTCCTTTTTGTCCAGCATTGCCACAGGGGTTCACAAATGCCACAGCTTTGGACATCCCATTCTCTCAACTGGAATCACCCTCTCTTCGTTCGGGGGATACTGTTGAGGTCATCAGTAACCTTTGACTATGGGGGAGCTAGAAGAGCAGTGGAGGTTCAGTGGTAGAAGTCTCTCCTCCCAGGTGGTAGCCCCAGGTGGAATTCTTGGCCAATGCACCACAAGTGCAGCCACCTGCCAGAACTGGGACGCTTGCATGTTGTTACGATTAGGGGACCGACCAGGAAGAAAGACCTGACAGTCTATTTCTGAAAATTAACCAGTGAAAACCCTGTGGATCACAGCAGTCCATTTCTTCTGGGCAGGAGGTTGTCGAGCCAAGGGCCTGGCTGGCCAGCTTGATGGCAGAGCCAGACACACTCAGTGGTTTATGGTACGGACGCCACACTTGCGGTGCTGTCTGCAGTAGTGCTGTGGGTCACCTGTGAGAAATAGCTTTAACCGTGAGGATATTCTTCCTGTGTCAGAGGCTGCATGTCTCCTAACAGCTTCATAGATACTCAGTGCATGTCACTGTGGGCCTGAAGCTTCCAGACCGCTCCACATAAAGACATAAGCTAGTCCATCCACAGGGGATACCTCTGTGTGTGTGGCTCTGGTGGTGTGATGCAAAAGTAGGGCAGAGCGTGGCATGTGAAGATGCCCACATGCAGTTGCCACATGTGAAACATCTGCCCCAAATGGGAGCAACGTCTGGCTGCCCCAGATGGCTCTCGTTTGTCATTTAATTGCCTGTGAGTGGCTCAGGAAGAAAGCTAGCCTTGTCTGTGGTGGGCAGCTTGACATCCCAGGCACGGCACCCACCACCTTGAACCAGTGCCGCTTGTCTGTGTGTCTGTCCACCTCCCAAGAGACAGTGACCACATCAGACAGCCTGGGGTGATGGAGCACAGACATCGGCAAAGAAAGCTAAGTCCATTTCTCTGGACTTTCTGGTTTTCCTCACTACCAAAGTGTCAGGTTGCTATGAGTCGGCACATCAATTGATGGAAGTGAGCTTTGTTTGTTTGTCTGTTTTAAGTATAGGTAATAGTACTAGTGGGTGATCCATCTGGCTGCTAGTTGCAAGGTCAGCAGCCATCCTGCAGGAGAAAGAGGTGGCTTTCTACTCCTGGAAACATTGCCGTCTCCAAAGGCTGCTTTGTAAAGTTCCTGAGGCGCAGCAGGGTTGGTGTGAGGATTAAGTGAGTCAATCTGTATGAAGTGCCCAGAGGAGACTCCAGGCATGGCAGATCTTGTCCACGGCCATCTCACCAGGTGGATGCGGGGATCAGGACTCCAATCTTCCTATTGTTTGCTCCTGGTTGGGGCTTAATCAGGGATCAACCTTATTGTTATGTTTAAATCCATAACTCCCAGCACATGACCAGGTTGGGGTCATTTGTTGAATAGAATACTTAACTCATTCTTCAGATTTCCTCTCCAACCAGTAAGATAGGGGTTGGACTATTTATTTGATGACATTATGGGATTTACACATAGCCTAGATCCTTTGGGCTAACGTCTAGCTAAAAAGCAAGGTTGAGAGGAGCCCTGGTGAATGCAAGGGACTCTCCCCACCCAAGCTGCCAGGTTGTCACAACACGAACAGTCCCCCGGACACATTATAAAATTGCCCTGCTAGGGAGGTGGATGGCAGCAGCATTCTCTTCTAGAATGTTCTTCCTGGAGCTGGTGTTTCTCTGTTGTTGTCCGTGGCTCTATCCATGCTTGCAACGAGTTGCGTGCTGAGCCCTTTAAGGCGCGCACTCTTGACGCATGGCCTCCATTTTGCAGGTGGAAAACCTGAGGAGCAGAGGAGGAAGAATCTGCCTTGGATGAGGCCAACGGAGAATGGGGGAAGTTAGTAGTCTCCACAGAAGGTTCTGGAACCACCACTGCCAGCAACAGTGCTTAGCAACTGGTTCAAATTTCACATTCTTGGGCCCCACGCGAAACCTGAATCTGAATCTCTGGGGCCAGGGCCCAGCCATCTGGGCTGTGAGAGGTTCTCCAGGTGAGGGCGGGGTCTGGGATCATCTGAGACCCCATGGGCTTAGACTAGGCATTTCAAGCAGGTGGTTCCTTCCTGCAGGAATAGCCTGACATACCTGTTCCTTTCCCTCACTCCCCAAGCAAACATATACCTGTGACCACAGACTCAGAATGGTAAATTGAAGCCAATTAACAGCTAAGTGACTGCCAGCACTTGTCACCAGGGTAGTTGTTAGTAATTAGCACGAATGACTCTAGAAAGGAAAACACTTGTGGTTCAAAGACATCCCCACCACTGGAATTCACTCCAGGGTGTTTGGTGTTTGGTGGAGTTTTTTTGTTTTGTTTTTGTTTGGTCCCCACATGTCCCTGCCGTGTTTCCCTTTAACATGCAAACATCATCATTGTGGTTGGCTGGATGCTTCTCCTGAGACAGAACTACACGAAGCCATCATCCGTGTCGTGCCAGTGTTTCTGATGCAGGCCAGGATGCACTGATCCACGTGGGGTATCCACGGAAGCTGGGAAGCGACCTTCGGGATTCACCTGCAGCAGCGTCAGGCGCACGTTGCCACTCTCTGCAGGAAGCAGAGACGGTGATTTATAGGCATGGCAGAGACTGTGGGATGAGCTCACCAAATGACCCGCCTTCCCCTCCGCCAGCGTTTTGTGAGAACAGAGCCAGAGAAAATAGGAAAAAAGAGACTGCTCAGCCAGATAGCCAGGCATGTTGGATGCCCATGTCTCGGTGTTGGGTTACCAAACAGGAAACTTCACCACGTAATTTATAAGCATGGACACACTCGTTCCTCCCTTCTCATGGCTGATAGATGTGGTAGGTGTTGGGAGAGGGTAAAGCCCACTTTGGGAACGGGTCTGGGGGTATCACCACCCTTCCAAAATAGATGTCAACGTCACAGTCCGCCCTCGGTGTCCAGTGAAGGTGACTGTTCAGAAACAGGGCCCTTGAACGTGTTATGAATTAACCTGACACCCTAATGGCGCTGACCCAGACGAGTTCCTCTCAAGCTATTTCCAGCTCATGGCAACCCCACGGGGTCACAGTGGAATCACTCTCCATAGTTTTCAGGGGCTGATTTGGGGAAGTCGCTTGCCATTCCTTTCCTCCTGGAGTCTCTAGGTGACTCCAGCCTCCCCCTCTCAGCGGGCAGCAGCTGAGCGGAGAACCCTGTCCAGGGACTCCATGCGGAGTAGGGTGCGTCTTAATCCAACTGCAGCAATGACCTCTGGCAAAGGAGGAGGGGCCAACAGAGACAGAGAGAAGACAATCTCGTGATCTTGGAGGTATGCTTCAGCTGCAAGGCAGGGAATGGCTGGACTTCCAGAAGCCAGGAGAGGCAAGAAAGGATGTGTCCCTGCAGTTTTCATTGGGTGTGTAACCTAGTGAGCTGGTTGGCCTGGAAGCTCAGCCTCTGGAACTGTGAGACAGTAACACTGTGTACTGAGAAGCCACCCACTTTGCTGTCTTTGGTTACAGCAGCCCTTGGGTGCCCGGGACACGCCTTCACATCCACAATGATTGTATTAGGCTCTTCCCCAGTTCCCTGCAGTGCCCGTCTTGCCTTGCTCGGGGCACCCTCACCATCCATCTCCAGATTTCTGAGTGGCCTTGAGCACAGTGGATGGAACAGCACCTGATTTGTGGCTCTGGGACATGCTCGTGACAGATACTGTGTGTGCGCCACTGTGATCCAAGCCCGTTGCTGGGAAGGTTGTGGAGGTGGCAGATGTTTAGACACGTGGAGTCTTGTTAATTAGGAGAGGGGGACATGCTATCCAAGAGAAGCCTAGCTGTTTCCACGCCATCTCCTTTCTTCCCTCAATCCAAGGGTGTAGACATAGGGGACGTTGGTCAACACCTGGGCTTCCCTGGGATGAGACCATGTGAGATTTAAAGACCCATCTCCCCCAGAAAGTGACCACTGTTTTAAACTCCTAGCTCATCTATAAGGAGTGGGACTGGGACAATTCTCATAGGTGGATATATCATTTCAGAGCAGACCTGCTGGTGCAGTGGCTAGGCACTCTGATGCTGACCAAAAGGTTGGTGGTTCGAATCCACCACCCACTCTGTGGGATAAAGATGTGGCAGTCTGCATCCTTAAACATTTGCAACCTTGGGAATATCCATAGGGGCAGTTGTGCCCTGTCCTGGAGGATCACTGTGAGTCAGAACTGACCCAATGGCAGTGGGTCTTGATCAATTATTTCAGAATCACCAGCTTAGCACAAGTGGCAGTTCCCAGACTTCATAGCGTAGGGACGGGTAATCTTGAGCTTGTGTCTGCTGGAGCAGCCTGACTCCTGGGCATCATCTTTTCAAAATTATTATTGTTAACTGTTTTATTGACCTATAATTTGCATGTCATCCAATCAATGGTTTAATCATATGAAAAAGGTACGCAATTACCACCACAATCTTCTTCTCCCCAACCTCCCTTGCCATCACCCTACGAAACTATTGATCTAGTTGCTATCTCTATAGATTTATCTATCCTTGATTTCAAATCCAGAGAAACGTGCCCACAACAGAAACCAACAACAATAACAAAATAAAACAGAGAAAAACCTCAATCAAAAAGAAAGCGGCAGATCCTAAAAACTAGAACAAATTTAAACTGGGTCCAAAGGGAGAACAAATGAGAAGGTGCTAAATAACTTTAACCTAAGCCACTTTCCAATGCACTGTGTCTGGTAGTAAGGCTATTCGCACCCCTAGACAATGGTTAGAGGGGATTCACAAGAGGATTAATCCCTATGGGGACCCTGCAAATAGATTTTGGACCTTTGTGTCATAGCTTTCTGCAAACAGTGCTCATAATTTAAGCTCAGTACCATTCCCTCCTCTGGTCTTGGATTTTATTATTTACAATCCTTGGATCACACAGGCTGGTGTGCTGCTTCTTTGTGGACTTAAGTAACACCTCACTTAGATGGCTGCTTGTTTTAAGATCTTGAAGACCCAGGACACTATTTCCTGGGCCTCGTCATAGGGACCTTCAGCATCCTTCTCTGGGTGCTCAAGACCTCTCTCCAACTTCTACACCAGATGCCATGCAAACCCTTCATTGCAGCCACTCTGGAACTAGTGGTGCAATTTACCAACTAGGTAAATTACATCCTTTTGGCTCTCTAGGTCTTTGCCCAGACTGCTGCAAATTCCTAGGATGCCCTTCACGTCTATCCCTTTCTATCCCTCCTCCTGCTCCAGCCTTCCCTCAGACTCCACCATGCACCATTAGTCGACCCTGACTCATGGAGACTCCAGAAAATAACTGTGATCCACAAGCTGCTGTTGTGCTTTTGTTTTGTTTTTCAGTAGATTTCCTGGCCATTCTTGCAAGGCACGTGTGATTGAGTAGACATGAACCAACCGTCTTTCAGTTAGCAGCTGATTGTGTTAAGGGTTTGCCTCACCCAGACTCCCTCCAGACTATGTGCCCATAGTTCCCTGTGCAGACTTAGCTCATTGCCTATAACTTCGCCCTAAGCGTGGTTCCCTTGTCGCTTTGTGACTCCTGACTCCCGCCCCTTCCACCTGTGCGTAGCTGTAGAGCCGAGAGCCCACCTGTGTCTCCTGACATCAATACTCCCTGCTTGGCCTGCGATCAGTGACATTTCCTATCCAGATCGGTTAAGAAGATGTGGGCAGCATACAAGGTGGGGGTTCAGAGTTCTGCCAGGGCTTTACTGAAGAAGGGGCCATGGATTCTGCATTGATTTCCCGGCCATCGTAGGGAGTTCCTTCCCACATGGAATCCTGTGAGTCTCCTGCTGGGACAAAGCAGAGGAGTCACAGCCAGGTCCTGCCTGCCAGTCAGTCTCTTTCTCTGAAGCCAGAGCCCTGCTTTGAGAGCCCCATCTGCGACGCAGACAGGTAGCTTCTGTGGCTACTCCAGAGTCATCGTTTGATGCTGGCCTTACATGGGAGGTTGTTCCGGAAGCAACGGCAGCTGCCTCCCCAATCCTGAGGGAAAAGACCATCTCTACATCAAAAGGATTATTTGATTCAGCACATACTAAGCTCAAGGCATTCCTGTGAGGCAAAACGGTTTGAGATGAAACCCCTCCCCATTCCCCTTCCATTCCTTCAGGGAAAATACAATCTCACTGGCAGAGAGACGGAATACATGAATAGTTCAAAGTCTTAAGGCATGTCAGGAAACATGAGGGTATGCCTCCCCCCTTTACTCACACATTCTGTGACTGCCGAGCTTCAGGCACCTGGCAGGAGGGAGGTGGCATGGTAACTATGCCCAATATTGTGGACCCAGGGGCTTCCTCAGAGCCGGGTGCGGGGTGGTCCAGGGCCGTAGTTGTCAGAGCCATCAGTTGGTAAGGGAGCCAACCATCGCTTCTTTTGAATGGTGCTGTTAGAAAACAGAACAAACCTGTCTCGAAGGAAGTAAAGGCAGAACATCACTTCTTTTGAATGGTGCTGTTAGAAAACAGAACAAACCTGTCTCGAAGGAAGTCCAGGCAGAACGCTCCGTGAAGGGTAGGATGGTGAGTGTGCAGTCAAGGTGGGCTAGAGAAACAAATCCAGAGACACTCCTATATAAGTAAGAGATACCTTTGTATCAAGATGTAAATATGCATCAATAAAACATCCCATCCAAGTCCAGATCAAGTTCATAAGTTCAATATTAGTCCATGAATCCCTCTTCAAACTCACACAACACATGCAATGAAGCTGAATGCAGGAAGATCACAGGCTGGTGGGTGGAAAGTCCTGTGGGTCCAGTGGTGGGAAAGCATCTCAGCGCTGGCTTGGGTCGCCACGTGGCTCCTCCAGCTCCAGGGCTCTGGTTGTCATCAGCATAGCTCCATGTAGCTTGTCAACTGGAATGTGAAGCAGAGAGAGTGTGTGTCCTGTCTCCAGGGAGGAAGAGAGGAAAACTCCCAGAATGCTCATGGGAAGGCCACGCCCACAAGGAGGCATCCATCAGGCTGTGACCTGATTGACAGGCTAGACCCCACCCCTATACGACCTGTTTATCAAGTTGACATGAACTTATGTAACTCCTACCGGGAGACTTTGTCCCTCGTTCTTCGGACAGGTGATCAGGAGGGACCAGCAAGACATCGTGCTTGGAGAGGTGGAGAGTCAGTGAAAAGAGGAAGGTCCTCCTTCCCACGATGGCCAGACCCACTGACTGCACAGTGCACCCCACAGCAGTGTCCGTGAGGATGGCACAGGACGAGGCGGTGTTTCTGTCACCCAGAGGCTGCTGTCAGTCGAAAAGGAGCCCTGGTGGGATAGTGGCTTCCATGTCGGGCTGCTAGCCTCAAGGTCATCAGTTTGAAGCCACCAGCCACTCCATGACAAAAGGAAGAAGCTTTCTACTCCTATCACAATGTGTAGGTTTGGAAACCCACAGGGACAGTTCTACTCTATGCCACAGAGTCCCTGTGAGTCAGAGCCGGCTCAATGGCAGGGAGCTACCCGATGGAACTGACTCCATGACACTTAACAGGTGAGCAAAGAGAAGAGCCAATGGCTTCCAAGGGGCAGGACCAAGAGATAGTTCCTCAAATGAGACGATTTCATTATGACAAAGAACCCTAAAGGTGTCGGAAGCCCCTCCACCTTGGCCCAAGCCATTGGTCAGCCTGTGCACAGATCCCTCACGTACCCCCAAAGGACGGGGAACTCGCTACCTCTCAGGACAGCCTACTGTGCCCCAAACAGCCTGTCAACCCTTCCAACTTCTTCAGCAACCACCATCCCCAACCGCCTCTTGTGATGTCTCACACGTGCACCCCTTTCCCAGCATGGCTCTGTCATGGACCCCGGGAGCTTTTGTCCTTCCAGAGAACCCACCCTCAGGTCCTACAGCCCTTCTGGCCAGGGGGTGATGCCCGCGCTGGGCAGAGGATTAGTAAAGCCAGGTTTTTTCAGCGGGAGTGGTGAGTTGAGTCCCTTCCAACTCACCAGGGAGGGCCCCATGTGTGCAGAGCAGAGCTGCCCACAGGGCTCTCCAGACGGTGACCCCTCAGAGCAGATCACCAGCCTTGTCTTCTGAGATGCCGCTAGAGCTGGGTCGGGGCCACCAACCTTTAGCTAGTGATAGCCCCTGAGCTGTTGGCACCACCCAAGGATAAAGCCTGTTGAGAAGTGCGCATCTTTGCTAACACAAGGGCGTCAGACAGAGCTCCGGAGGCCTATACCTGAGCGAACCCAACCGTCCCGAGCTTCAGCGCAGACTCTGGTAGCCACCTTATTTGGTTGCTAGTCATCCTGGGCTCATGCGCTGCAGGACAGAGAGGGCAGCAGAGGAGATGGGCCGAGCTATCCAAGCTCATTCCAGACGGAGACGGGAGAATACAGCCTCTCTAGGAATGTACCCGTGTCATTGGCAGGTGTCACTGTTAAGACCGAGGTGTCAGGAATGGAGTTGCCCCCTCCAGTCTGTGTGGTCAGCCATTCATTGCCTCCTCGTCTCTGGGTCACTGCAGGTTGGAATCAGCTTGAAGGGAGTGGCTCTATACCTGACGTCTTTGGCCACCAGTTACCTTGTCAGTTGAGACAGCCATGTCCACTCTGCCTTATTGTGCAAGTAACCATCTGAGTCACATGCCTGCCTGTGCATGTGTCCCCTTGTGCTCTTAAATGCCACGTGTCCCGGCCGTCACGCCATCCTTTAAGTATGAAGCTTTGTCAGGGCCACCACGCCCAGGGCCACCTTGAGCAGACCCGGGCTTCACTTTGCAGAAACAGGAAGCGACCCCTCTCTGTGAAAGACTCCATTCCGCAGAGGCTGCAGGCCCGGCACCTGGTGCGGATGCTCTCTCCCACAGAAGAGAGACACTAACCCTCAGGGCAACCCAGCTGCCCTGTTTCCCAGAGCCGAGCAGTGAGCAGAGTGGTCAGCTCCAGCCCCTAGTGACCCTATGTACAACAGGACGAAGCACTGCCCAGTCCTGCGCCATCCCCCCACAGTTCCTGTGCCTGAGCCCGGTGTGGCAGGCGTGTCCATCCATGTCCCTGAGGGCCTTCCTCTTTCACACCGCCCCTCCACTGTACCAGCACGAAGTCCTTCTCTCGAAACTGGTCTCTCCTGACGACGTGGCCAAAGTCCGTGAGACAAAGTCCGGTCATGTTTGAGCCGTCTGTCCCCCTGCCTATGGATTGGAACGGACTGCCGGCAGGCGATTCGGGAACATCCTCTTTCTACGTGAACATTAACCACAACCCCTTCTTTGCCAGCCCCATCCCACCTGTGACCACCCCCAGCCCCTGGTCAACACAGGAGCCTGCATCCCAATGGATAGCCGTTAGTCCCAGGGTGAGCCCCGTCGCATCCCCAAGTCAGCATCCTCTGTGTCCTGTTCTTCAGAGGAGCAGCTCAGCCCCACCCCCACCCTTGAAGTCTGGGTCACCAGCTTCTCCCGTCGGTGACAAGAAGAGCCTCATTAGCCTCATCCCTGACTTGGGGAGTGGCTTTAACCCACTTGCCTTGGAGTCTGCGTCTTTAATGTCTCCTTTTCAATCCAGAGCCCTGCTCAGAGAGTCCCGAGGCTTCTTGGAAAGGTCCCCGCCCCCTCCCATTCTGAATTCCTTTTCATGCTTCTGGCTGGTCCGTGGGGGGTGTTGGACTGAACCAGAGTGCCCTGCTTGGGCTCTGTCCTCTTGGTGGTCTTACCGGGATGGCCTGCAGATGGGCCATTGCTGGGAGCAAGGGTCTCTCCTCCATCCTCTGCGCATAGCCACTCTGCTTCCCTTTAGCTGTGAGTCTCCAGCAGGCTTCCTCTGTGCTGTTGTTGTTTGGTGCCGTCAAGTCTGCCCCAACTCATAGTACCTCCGTGGACAAGAGAGCAAAGCCCTGCCTGCCCCATCCTGTGCCAGCCTCACAAGTGTTGTGTTTGGGCCCATTGTTGGGGCCACTGTGTCCATCCGTCTCCTTGAGTGTCTTCCTCCTTTTCAAGGACCCTCTACTTTCCCAAGCATGATCTCCTTTTGCAAGGACCAGTGTCTCTTGACAACATGCCAGAGCAGCAGGAGACAAAGTGTCATTTCCCCCAAGGTCCCCCTCCTCCCGCTGCCTGGTCCCCTGCTCCAGCACACACTCCATCCTCCTCCAGCGATCGAGCAGGCACTGTTCTGTGGGGATAGCGAAGGTTTTCTTTGACTCCGTTTAGTCACCGCGTCTTTCTTCCTGGTCTTTCTCCGGCTGAAGGCTCTGCGGAAGCCTGTCTACCCTGGGTGACCCTGTTGATATTTGAAACACCAGTGGCCTAGCTTCCAGCATCACCACATACAAACAACAATGGTACCACCGACGGGCAGACGTGTGGTGGAACAACAGTAATAATAAAGCAAGCCGAATTCATTGCTCTTGAGTCATTGTGACGCTACAGGACAGGGTAGAACTGCCCCTATGGGTTTCCGGCACTGGAACTCTTTATAGGAGCTGAAAGCCTCCTCTTTCTCCTGCAGAGCGGCTGGTGGGTTCGATCTGCAGACCTTGCAGTTAGCAGCCCAACATATAACCAGTACGCCACTGGAGCTCCTCCCTCAAACCAAAAGAAGACCAGGCTCTCAGCCATCAAGCCAACTCTGACTCATGGGGACCCTACAGGGCAAGGTTGAACTGGCCCCTGTGGGCTTCTGAGACTGCAGCCCTTCCCAGGGGTAGGAAGCCTCATCTTTCTCCTGGGGCACAACTGGTGGTTTCGTGTAACCACGACATCACCAGGGATCCTTTGAGTTTCTTCAGTGGGTAGGCCCGTATGACTGGACTTCACCACCACCAGTTGACCGTGGTGGGTGGTGCCCTCCTGTATGTCAGAGTAGAACTGAGCCCCATGGGGTTTACAGGCTGAGCTGTCAGACGTGGACTGACCAACTGCGGGGCCCTTCTTGTCAAGACACCTCTGGGTCTGGATGGACTCAAAGCTCCCAACTTGTCAGTTACCGAGCCGTGTGCACTAACCATCCACACCACCCACGGGCGCCACCCTCCTCAGGTCTCAGGGCAAGACTTAAACAGAGGGTGCCGGGCTTTTCCTGCAAATTAAATGCACACTCAAAGGCAAAGGTGGGCCCCTTCCTTCAGCATCCAGGGGACGCTGGGCTGTAGGACCTCAGGCCAATAGGAGGACCCGGAGCAGCACAGTCATTTTTGCAGCAGCATCATGAATATACATTCCTGGCCTCCCAGGGGACTGCTCTGGAGGAAAAACAGCCCCATCTCCGCATGTTTTTCCCCATCAAGCCAGCCTGAGGAGTTGGGGAGATAGGATCTTAGGGAAACCATCTGACTGAATGAAGGACGCCGTTGGCCTTCTCGGAGTTCTAAGGAGACTCGATCAGAGAGACAGCTACACTTCATTCCCTGAGCTGTGGGGCCACGGGCAAGCTGTTTCAAATCCTTGGTTTTCCCATGTGTAAAGTGGGCCTCCTGTAACCTTTGCTGTGGACAGTGTAGTGACGGTGGTGGTGCTTGTGGCTGTGGTGGCCTTCACACCAGCTTGTGCCCATCCCGTGAGCTGTGTGCAAAGGAGGCCTGCTCCACCAGGTTTTCAAACTTGCGAGCTGTCAGAAGCAGGGCACCAGGTCTGTCTGCGAAGGTGCCTCTGAGTGGGTTCAAACTGCCAACCTTTGGGCTCGTTGAATAACCACCTCCCCAGGCAGAGAGTCCAGTGTGGCTCCCCTGAACCCAGCAGGGGAAAGTTCTCCTACAACAATTAGAGGCCGGGTAGTAGAAGACGATTCATGCTAGCATCTGTTACCGAACTGGATTTATTTAGCATGGTGTTGGTAAAAAGTTGGTGCCCATTAATAACGTGCTGTATTGATATTCATGCCTTGCTCCTGAAGAAGAGCTACTCTTGTTGATGGAGCAGGGCCTAGACGTTCTGTATACTTTATCTTGTTGACTAATTGTCAAGAATACAGCCCTGAGCTTCTGGCAGGGATGTTTTATGAATCATTTCTTCCGAAATCCAAGGCTCTTGTCCTGGTGTTTGGAAAGACTCGAGGGCTGGAGCTCCACGAATAGCCCCTATATAGAGTGTCCCAGTCGCCGCACGGCAGACGTTACTAGCAGTTCATTTTGTTGTCGTCTTGATTTTTATAGTGCAGAAACTCAAGCGTCAAATGGTTAATTAATTTGTCTATAAAAGTAGCAAAGCTAGGCTCTGAACTTACCGGTGTTGCTACTGAATTCAGGACATAGGTCAGTCTATATATATACCACCTATCTCAGAAAGGAAGGGTGAGTCTAGAAGTATTGCTACAAAATAAATAGACCCATTTCCCCAAGAAACCACACTGCCCTCCAGCCCATTCGGACTCGTAGTGACACTATAGGACCGGGTAGAACTGCCCCTGTGGGTTTCCGAGACTATAAGTCTTTATGGGAGTAGAAAGCCTCATCTCTGTCCTGCGGAGCCACTGGTGGTTCAGAACTGCTGACCTTGCAGTTAGCACTTGCCCAGCATTTATCTCTGTGACTATGCCCAACAGCTGAGGAAAGCAGGTTTTGCTAGCTCCATTTTACAGGTGGGAAGACTGAACTGTTAACAGTTAGATTCAGCGCTCGGGACCCAACCCTATTAGTGATTTTAAAAATGCCAGGACTGTTGGCCTCCCTTTCATCATCCCCCATCAAGCTCCATCACCTCTCCGGTGTTGCTGGGGACCACCGTCAGCATCCCTGGTCAGAGAAAGAGAGGTTACCCTGTGCTGTTGGGAGGAAGAGCGGATGCAGCAGCGTCATGCTCTGAGTAGCATCTTTTAGATGAGCGCCTTCAACAGGGCTTGACCGACTGCTGAGCTCATTGCCAACAGCAAATACCTGTGACTGCTGCCCAGTCAGAACAGCTGGAGAGCCCTAGTCAGCAAATGGCCTGGGGGTGGGGGTGGGGGTGGGGTGGTTCTGAATCGCATCCGGATAATGATCACACTGATCTGCATCTGGACTGAGCAGCCAGGCAGCCTGGGCCCCTTGTTGAACATGAGGTCCCTGGAGTTCAACTACATGGATAACATGGACCCCGGCTCCCAGGAACCCCAAGTGGGTCCCTTTGGACAGTAGGTTTATCCTCTACATCCTGAGTTTCCTCATCTGCAGAATGGTCTTGCTAAAACTGCCCACCAGCCTAGGGTGAGTGATAAGGCCTGGTCATTTCTGTGGAGGGTTGTCATTAGGGCATGTGTGGCCAGTACCTGAGCCAGCACTTCAGTGTTAGTTGTCATCACTGCCGGGCCCTCGGATTGTGTCCCTCTCACAACTGACATGCACAGACATGAAGGTGGACAGGGCGGCTCTAGAGAAAGCCACTTAAACATGGGGATATTTTCAGCAAGCCTTTTCGCCTGGATGTTTTTTGTTTTTTTTCCATTTGAGAAAGTCCGCACAAATGATTGGCCAGAGCATTATAGAGTATACTCAAAAATATGTACCCAGCCATTACGCACAATTTTGGCTTTACTGGGGTGCTCGGACATTGCCCCGTCGGCCCTGAGAATGGAATAGGATGTCTTTCAGGATGGGTCTTATCCCACCTCCCATCCCCCATCCCTCTCCCCTCTCCCCTTGGGCCCTTGTCATTATGTCACGAACTGCAGTCCCTGTGGACAAGAAGGTGCTGCATCCTCATGACAAGTACCTTAGCACACTTTTTCAGTCAGAACACAAATGAGCATAAAATTACGGGGCAAAGCACACAATGCGTACCCGTGAAGAAAAACACAAAGGAGACTTCAGAACAATCCCTCGCTGCTGGCAGGCTCGTGTGGACGGGGTGCAAGTTCCCGGGGGGGCTCTGAGGATTGTCTTTGTGAAGAACTTGGTGGGGGGGGGCGCTGGGGAGCTGACCTGTAGACTGACCAGGGGACAGTCCCCGCTCTGCCTGCGGAGCACTTGAATACGTTGCTCAGTCTCCTCTGCTGTGCCATGCAAACCAAACCAGTTGCCACCAAATCAAGTCCACGGACTCGCGGTCACGGCCACCCCATTTTCTAGGATGTGTTCTTTATACCCGCAGATCCGAAGGCCCGCCCTTTGCAGAGCCAATGGGAGGATTCGAGCCTCGAGAAAACTCGCTCGCTGCATTGAGTGTATTCTGACTCACAGAAATCCTATGGGACAGGGTAGACCTGCCCCCCGGGTTTCTGACACTGTAACTCTCTTTGGGAGTAAAGGGCCCATCTTTCCCCTGCAGAGTAGCTGACATGGACGTTAGCAGCCCAATGTGTGACCCAGGACACCACCAGGCATCTTCTTGAGATTAGCAGAAAAATACAAAAAACAATTCAAATTCACTGCCTACTCATAGAGACCCTATAGGACAGGGTAGACCTGTCCCTGTGAGTTTCTGAGACTGTAACTCTTTACAGAAGTAGAAAACCTCATCTTTCTCCCTCAGAGCAACTGGTGGTTTTGAACTGCTGACTTTGCGATTAGCAGGCCAATGCTTAACCACTATGCCACCTGGACACTTTTAGATGAGTGGATCACAAACCCCTCGATGTAAAATAGCGATGTCAATTTACATCTCAACTGGTTTGGAGGAAATTCAGGGGGTGGGAGTGGGAGGACGCATGGTTGACGTTGGGGACACTGGCCAGCAGGCGGTTTTCATCCAGTTTTGCCCCCACCCCATCCTTAGCATCATTTGGCATGAGAGAAGCCAGGGGCTCTGTCTGCTCCTTTGTGTTGGAATCTACACTCAGGGTCTCTTGACTTAAGGGGCTTCATCGCAAAGGCTTCCCTGCCTTTCTCCGGCATCCACCTTAGAGAGATGGATTAGCTCCTATCACCTGCCAGTGACTGGCCAGCCCCATCCATCTTCCAGTTTAGCTGTTTACCCTGGGGCTTTGTTTCTCAACACCCACCCTTCCCCCACTTCCCCCCAAGACTTCAGCATTCTTGTAGCCACTTCTTGGGAGCCATGGGAGGGCACCCTGATTCTTTGTAGCTCTCAGACATTCCTGGGACCTTGCTTAACATTCATGAAATACATCCTTGTAGGTCCACCCCCATCGGAGCACAGCTGGCTTGGCCCAGGTTTTCTTTTTGTCTTTGGCTTTGTCTGCAGTGGTGAGTAATTCGGCCCTGTCTGGAGGTCTTTCTTCTGTTTCCATCTGACCATGGCTAGCCACCAAGACGGATGACCTCAGACTGTCCAAGAGCCTTTCACTCACCCAATGCTGGACACCAAGCATGAGCGGAGCCCCACGTTCTGAGGAAGAGGCTTACAGCCTAGGCAAGTCCCCAGTGACTCCCTTCATCTTAAGCAAGAAACCAAGGCTCCAGGGTAAAAGCAGGCAACCGCACTTTAATTAAAAGGAAGTTCTGAGAAGATGCTATCATCTTCGGAATTTTCTCTCACCTAGAAATGAGCGTCCAGCATTGTCTTTTAAATCACGAGGCCCAGGCTGCCTGGAGAAATCAGCTAGGCATTTGCATTCACCTTTTTAAAGACCTTTATCAGGGATTCTGTCTGGTCCCCCATAGACACAGGTATAATGACCTGCAAGTCTTCCCACCTGCATGCAGCTCCATGTAAACACCTGGCTTCCTGCTTGAATGGAATGAAGGATTCCTGAGCTGCAGTTGACATCATCGCATGTAGTAGATTGCCAGCTATTCGGGAAACAGCACTTGAGAGCCCTGGAGCTCCTGGACTGTTCCTCCTCTTGGAAGTAGATAGAGAACCATCAACGCAGAGAGGAATTCTTACCCAGAGTGCCAACTATCCCTGATCTGCAGCTGAATGTGTATGCCAGGATAGGATGTTGTGGTTGGTATGGTTGTGTAAACACCTGTTAGGTTGCACCCTGACTGATGCTGCCAACCCTGCGCCACCACCCCGAGGATCAGGCACAGATTGGGCCTCTTGGCCCATAGGGTTTTCAACCACTGGTTTACAGAACTGCATGTCCAGACCTTTCTTCCTAGTCTATCTTAGTCTGGAAGCTCCCTTATAACTCCCCAGCAGGACAGCAACCAACAAGCCTCCACTCTGATGGGCGGGTGGTGGCCTGTGTGAGATGCGCCTGCCAGGAACCAGGCCCGGGTCTTTTTTGTGGAAGGCAGGAGCTCAGAAACGCTGCCGCCACCCAGACAAACCAAAGGCCAAGCTCCCTGCCATCGAGTTGATGCCGACTCACAGCGACCCTGCAGGGCAGGGTAGAACTACCCCTTTGGTTTTCTGAGCCTGGAAACTCTTTATGAGAGTGGAAAGCCCCATGGACTGCATGGTGACCTTGGGGTTGGCTGCCCAGAGAGTGGCCACTGCGCTACCGCTGGGGCTCAAAAAGTCCATGGAAAGATGACATGAGTAGACAATGGGATTTTTTCCATGAACTTTTGGAAACCATCTCCAAGGTGTATTTGCTCCCAGGCACGTGCCCCCTCTCATCTGCTCTGAAAGCAGATGCCCCTCTCCCCTCTGTTTGACAGGAGGCTGGCAGCGGTTCTGCCCAGAGTGGCTTCACAGCCGGGCATGTGGGACCAGACTCAGTGGCTCCATGTATCCCAGGCATTATTTTGCCCAATCTGGGAGTTGGGGGTCTTCCCATTTTCTCAGAGACTGTGTTCTGGTTGGGTTTCTACCCACAGCAGCCCCGCAGGGCTTCCTAAGTTGCCGTCTCCACGGGAGCAGGTCGCAGGGACTCTTCTGCACAGCCTCGGGTGGGTCTGAGCTGCCAGCCTTTGGTTTAGCAGTGGCACACTGAACCACCACACCACCGGGGCTCCAGAGAGAACACGTAGCCATGGTAACACACAAGAGACGCACCCACCCGTGAGGGACGAGCACCTTCATTGGCATTGGCGATGGGGGTGTGCAGGTGGGGAGTGCCAGGCTTGAGGTGAGAATGAGAGAATCCGTGGGCTGGGCAGCTCAGGGTGTGGAGCACAGTGCCCCCGGAAATGCAATGGCACAGGCTTTGAAAAGAGCAGTGGTCTGTGGAGAGGGTGTAAGATGGCAGAAAGCGTTGGCTCCCAAACTTCCTGGGTGTACTGTCCCCTTTTAGGGGGTGGGGGTTGGGGGGAATATGCCTCAGCACACCCCTGGTAAGGAGAACTTTGGTCTATAGTCCAGGATCAAGTGCAGGTGCCTGCTTTTGTAGCACACCCTGGACCAGTCCAGTGCCCCCCAGAGGCCTACTCTTTAATGAGCAATTCTGGACCCCCAGGTACAGCAGCATTCCCCTCTCAGGTTCACTAGAGAGTCATCTCTTCTAGTTGGGGGCCGAAATCCAAAACATAAAGCTAATGCCCTAGTGATTCACGTTAGTCATAATAGCTATGGCAACCTGTGGTAGTTACATAATCTTGTGTCAACTTGATAAGAAGGGAGGGGTGGAGCCTAGTCTGTCAATCAGGTCACAGCTGGATGCCTCCTTGTAGGCATGGCCTTCTCATGAGGATTCTGGGAACTTCCTCTTCCTCCCTGGAGGCGGGCCATTCTCTCTCTCTCTCTCTCTGCTTCGCCTTTCTGTTGACAAGACACATGGAGCCATGCTGATGGCAGCCAGAGCCCTGGAGATGCAGCCACCACCACTGGATCCACAAGACTTCACCGACCAGCCCCTGTGATCTTCCTGCATCATTGTGAGTGGCTATATGAGTCTGAAGAAGAATTTATGAACTAGGATTGGATTTCTGGGCTACTATTGGACTTGCAGACTTGATCTGGACTGGGCTGGGGTGTTTTCTTAATATACAATTACTCTTTGATATAAAGCTCTTTCCTTACGTATATGAGTATCTCTGGATTTGTTTCTCTAGTCATCCCGGACTAACATACAACCGCTCCTACTCCCTGAGCAGTTCCTCCGTCCCTGGGGCTAGTCTCATCTCTGTGTAAGTGAGTGAGGAGTAGGTGGAAGGGGAGGGTGTGCAGATATACGGGCAGAATGCAGGGGTTGCCCTCCAGGGTTTGATGACAGGGAAACAGGGCCGGTGAGGTGAGCAGTTGGCGTCCTTTGGAATGCATCCATGAAGATAGGACACAGTTCCCGCTCTTGAGGAATGAGGACCCAGTGGGGCTCTTTGAGTTAGCGTTGGACTGCTGACTACAAGGCTGGTAGTTCAAACCCAACATAGCTCACAGGTTTGCTTATCCTTCACTGTGTCCGACAGGGCTATCTATTCCCGCACGAACGTAGTGAGTTTGGTTTTGGAGTTTGGCGTCCACCCGGAGGGTCGGGATCTGAACTTGTTTCCTTACCCTTTCCACCCCCACACCTGTAGTTCTCACAGCTGGTCTCGCGTGGCTTTTTGACACCTGGCAGGTGCTCAGTTCCTACCTGTGGATGATCCCTAGGGATATTGAGGGAAAGGTGCAGACTGGGGGAAGGCAAACTCCAGTCAGCCTGTGCCAGACTGAGGAGTCCGGCTCAGTGCCCCCGGGGATGGGTCCTTCTTGGGGGCTCAGACACTGGGGGGCTGTGATCAGACTGGCCTCTCACCAGGAGTGCCAGGTGTGGCTGGAGGGCGGTGGGGAGCAGGAGGTGGTGGTTGGTGGTCGTAGTCCGGTCGATTCCCCTGTGGGTGGTCCCACGTACACGTGTTCTGGGGTCTGTCAAGGCTGTGACCCTTTGGAAGCAAATTTCCAGACTTTTCTTCCAAGGTGCATCTGGGTGGGTTTGATGCACCAACGTTGGGTTCACAGTCCATCACGTCCCCCACCCTCTGTGGCATTTGGCAATCCCGGTTGAAAGTGCCAGCACAGAGGCAGGTTCTCCCTGGAAAGGTGATTCAGCATTCGTAAATAAGATATGCCTTTCCCGGTTGGGGGTGGGGGGCAATGGTCAGTTGCCGGGTTTGTCGCAGGGGAACTGTTCTTAGGCTCTGAGTTATCAAAATTAACCGAGTCAGGGCAAAGGGCCCTGGAGCTGTGTGGCTCATCAGGGGGATTCTCTACAACTTCTGTTTCAGTCTTTATCTTTGCTAACAAGCCAGATCTGGAAATGCAGTCCCTTTGGGTGGTGTTGAACTGGTAGTAACCTTC
>NW_022103898.1:17514660-17516711 GCF_000313985.2 Echinops telfairi
CCAGCCCAAGCCATCTTCACGCCCATTGGTAGGCTGCAGTCCCGCGTCTTGGCTGCCCTGTCCGCCAACCTCATGCAGGGCTTCCCTCGCCTTTCCCAGCCCTTTGCTGCAGCTGCTATGGTCTGGGGCCATTGAGTTGGTCCCAACTCACAGAGGAGGGAAGCACTCCTGGTCCTGGACCATCTCACAATCAGTCCTGTGTCTGAGCCCATTGTGGCCGCCCTGGGTCCATCCGTTTCACTTGGTGCCAATGACCTTTTCGCTGACTCTCTGTTCTACTAAGGGCAATGCCCGATTTCCGGGACGAGCTTCTCCTGATCACGTGCCCAAAGTACGTGGGACAAAGTCTTCGTGCCCTTGTTTCTAAGGTGCCCCCCAGCTCTGTTTACGACACAGATGTGTCTGTCTCTCTGGCAGTCTGCTCCACCTCTGCACTGCCAACTTCCACCTCCTTTTCCCAAGATCGGTCTTTGGGGACGGTGTGTTTCCTAAGTGAGGGAATGCAAGTCTCCCCACCCTGCCATCTTTGTAATCGCACAGCAGCGGCTTAATGGGAGAGAGCATCATCTGCATGTTGCAACTATGGAAACGGGATCCCCGTGTTTCCCTCAGGTGGTGGTTTTGCAGTTACGGAGGAGGAGGACAGGATTCTTGGCCAAGTGTGCGTGTGCTTCCTGGTGCATGAGGCCAAGAGGCCGATTTCGCAGACCTTGGGAAATCTGACTCATGAGCCAGAGAAGCCGTGGAGGGGTGGTACAGGGGCAGGGCCTGGGGGGCAGCAGGAGGAGGGCCTTCAGCTGCTGCGGAGAAAGCTATCAGATGATGAAACTCTGCAAGAGGAATCCATGATCTCCATCCCAGCGGCGTCAATGGTTAAGCACTCAGCTACCAGCCAAAAGGCTGACAGTTCGAACTCAGCCAGAAGCACTTCGAAAGAAAGGCCTGGCTCTCTATGTGTTAGTCTGGGTAGACTAGAGAAACAAGTTCATAGACACACTCATAGGTGTATAAGAAAGAGGTTTATATACAAGAGCTATTGAATATTGAGGAAACATCCCAGCCCAATCCAGATCAAGTCCATTGGTCTCATATTAGCCCATATGTACAACACCAATCTATAAATTCCTCTTCAGACTCAGGAAACACATGCAATGACGCCAAATGCAGGATGATCACAGGCCAGTGGTTGGGAAATCTTGTGGATCCAGTGGCATTGTAAGCATCTCATCACTGGCAGGGGTCTCCACATGTCTTCTCCAGCTCCAGGGTACAGGCTATATCAGCGTAGCACCATATGTCTCGTCAGGAGAGAGTCTCTCAGGGAGTGAGCTAAGAGAGAGAGTATGTGTCTCCTGTGCCCAAGGAGGAACACCAGAGTTCCCAGAATCCTCAGGAGAAGGTCATGTCCACACAGAGACCTCATTGGCTATTAGCTGGTTGACAGGCTAGACTTCACCCCTTCACTCTTATTCCTCTCAAATTGACAAACGAGTATATAACTACCACAATCTACTTTTGAAAACACCAGCCTTTGAAAACCCCATGGATCAAACCGTAGGGTAGCCTAACTTGTCATGAATTACTGGACCCAAACATTGGGCTATTTTAAGAATGGTGTCCATGGCGTCGTTCTGATGCGAGCAACTCAGAGATTCTTAAGGAAGGAAGCACTGGGGGCAGCGAATTTATGTCCATGAGGGAGGAACACCTCAGGCAAGGAGGGTCAGCCTGTTGGACACAAGTCAGCGAGTGTCATTGGTGTTGCGAGGGAGTGCATCAGGACGTCGTTGGATGGGCGAGTGACGTGCTATGTGTCTTCTCAGCAACAGCAGAAAATAAGTGATTCGAGAAAACACCATGAGCAAAGCTGAGCTCTGACACACATGGGGTTGCCGAGCATTAGCAGTAACAAGCAGTGGGTGGTAGGTAGGTTTTGAGGCAGCATTCTAGCCCCTGGGGCTCCTCCTGTGTTCTGTGGGGCACCACTATGGGTGCAGAGAGGCACAGACTCATTCTTGTTTAAGAACGCTGTCCCCCGATCACCTGGATTC
>NW_022103898.1:17517211-17525033 GCF_000313985.2 Echinops telfairi
AGGAGCAAATGAGCAGGGCCGGATCGGCACGGATCTGTGCAATCCCCAGCAGAGTGGTGCGGCGTGGCTGGTGCCTGAGGAGTATTTAAATAAGATTTGGATGAATTATGTGAAAATGAACTTCTCTGATTTTAGAGATTCTCTCTCCACTCTCTCTTTGCATTTAATCTCACTGATGGATTCTATCCATCCTTCTCTTCTTTGTCTCTCTGTCTTTCTCTCTCTCTTTTGCCTCTCCTGTTCAGTTCTGCTGACGAAGTCTGGCTGGCTCAGGTCCATGCCAGGCTTGATCTGGATGCTGCTTGAGATTCCCCAGCTGGATGAGCCAATGGATACAATCAGTGAGATAACCTCACCGAAAGCGCCTTTTCCATCGCCGAGGCCCACACCCCAATAGGTAGAGGCCCCAGCTGCACAGTGGTTAGCAACAGGGCTGCTAACCAAAAGATGGGCGGTTCAAACCCACCGGTTCCTCAGAAGAAGAAAACTGAGGCAGTCTGGGCCTGTACAGCCTTGGACCACCCTACCCAGGCCCACCCCTCACGCCATGAGGCAGTTCAACTCTGTCCTGGAGGGTCCTTATGAGCTTGAATCCCCTTGACGGCAGGGCGTTTGGCAACTTATGATGCCCCGGTAGAAGGACATGGCTTGAGTGGACCTCTGGTGGTAGATGGTTATATGCACAATCAAAACACCAACTCAGCCACGTCCCACGAGTATCAGAATGGACACGTACCCCATAAGTGTTCTAATGGCTGATTTGTTGTTGTTGTTGTTGTTGTTTGAAAACAGATCACCAGCCCTTTCTTCCGTAGTGCTGCCAGGTAGTTTTGAACCACCAACCTTGTGTTCCACAGCCGAGCTCTCCTCCATTTGCCCCACCCTGGGGCTCACAGTCCTTAGACATACACTCGAGCTTTCAGGAACTTGATGTGATGTACCGCATCCAGCCCTCTTCACACCCCGGGAGAAAGAGACAGGCGAGCCCTTGGGAGTGTTCCCCATCCAACCTGCTCCTGTAGATCGCTGAGGAGGGGCGTGAGGCTCAGAGTGGGCAGGACGCTTATGCAGGATCAACCAGGACACTGGCAGCAGAGCCCTCACTGGAAGCCCGGCCTCAGCATCGTCTTCCTGCGTGTCCACCCCCCACGCCCCCCTTCTGCTGGCAGAAGGGCCACCTTGAAATCTGCAAAGGGTGGCAGCATCTGGAGCGCTGGCCCTTGCATCTGACAGTCTTTGCTGTTGCAAGAGAAGCGTGTGCTCTTCTTGAAATAATTAAGACCTATCCCTGCAGCGTCCCTTTATCCTTGGGCTCCGGGGACGTAGCACCCGCACAGACAGCTCTCCCTGCCCCCTGGGAGCAGACGAGAAACGCATAAGCAAGTAGCTGTGCCAAACGGAGAGCAGCGGGTGGTGGCACAGGCACTGGAGAGGAGCGTGCGAAGTAAGGGGTAAGAGGAGTGGCGTGCACCCAGGTGCTAGGGCAGAGGAGTTGCCTTCTTGATGCGATGGCGGGGCATCAGGGGTCATTATCAGACTTGAGTTTGGCTGGGGGCCTCGCGTCTGTCTCTGGATACATGTCACAATTTAGTGGCCATCCGCGCAAGATTAAAAACAACAATATCGACAAGAAGCTGGGCAGCCAATGGACCAGACGTCATGGAATCTGTGCAGGAACTTTCAAAGGTTCCCAGAAACGGAATGACATGAAAAGATCATGGGATATATATATATATACATATTTGTCTCTGTCGCTTTTTGACACCTCCTGGTGGTACCCCCATGTTACCAGTGCCAACCTCTAGTTCATAGCACTTCAGTCATCTCTCTTTTATGTGGGTTGTAGGCTTTCTGAGTCTCTTTAAAGACACATGCCGTTCCTTTCATCATTTAAAAAAATGGGGGGAGGGGCCCTCAAACCAAAAATAAAACCAATTCCAAAGAGGGTACTGATCACCCCAGGGGGGAGACTTCAGTATTGTGAGGTGGCAACAAGCCAACCGAAAGGCAGCTGGGGGTCTTCGGTGTGAGCGAGTGCTCATTGGTGCAAACAGGTAAGCACTTAACTGCTAGCTCAAGGTTGGCGGTTCGAGTTTACCCAGGGGCTCCTTGCAAGAAGGGTCCGGATATCTACTCCTGGGAAATTAGCCGCCCAAATCCCTCCAACACAAAGGTCTACCCAGCTCCGTGGGGCTCCCATGAATGAGAACGGGCCCATGACAACTGGTGCCCGTGAGAGGGGAGGCTGGCTATGGGAGAGGAGAGATGGGACAAGAAGAGGCAGACTGGGAGCCCGGGTGGCTCTTAGTTCCAAAACCTTTGCAACTAGTAACAGACGTAAGGGAAGGGATTTGGAGGAAAGAAAGTCAATGCAGCCAGTCTTTTGTTTGTTTTTATTAAAAGATCATTTTATTGGGGGCTCTTACAGCTCTTATAACAAGCCATGCATCAATTGTATCAAGCATATTGGTACGTATGTTGCCATCATTATTTTCTAAAGATTTACTTTCTATTTGAGCCCTTGGTATCAGCTCCTCTTTTTTCCCCTCCCTCTCCCCCTCATACCCTCGTGACGCCTTGATAAATTATTATATATTTTCATATTTTACATCGACCACTGTCTTCCTTCCCCCACAGTTTCTGTTGTTCATCCCCCTGAGGGTGGGGGTTCTTATGTGTCGATCATTTTGATCAGTTCCCCCTTCCTCCCCTCTTCTTCCCTCCTTCCCCCACCCTCCTGGCATTGCTGCTCCCATTCCTGTTCCTGGGTTCCGTGTGTCACGAGCTCGTATCTCTGATCTGTACCTGTGCACATGCTCTGGTCTAGCCCGCAGTGAAAGGCAGGACTGGGGTCATGATAGTGGGGGTGAGGAAGCCTCAAGGACCCAGAGGGATAAGGTGTGTTTCATCAATGCTTTACTGCACCCTGGTTGACTCATCCCTTCCTTGGGACCCTTCTGTGAGGGGATGTCCCATTGTCTACAGGTAGATTTGGGGTCTCTGCTCTGACCCCCTCATTCTCAACAATATGGTTTTGTTTGTTTGTTTGGGGTCTTCTGATGCCTGTTACCCAAGCCCGTCAACACCTCATGATCACACAGGCTGGTGTGCTTCTTGCGTGTGGGCTTGTTGCTTCTCAGCACAGTCATTCTTAAAGGCTTTTGCTTAAAGTCAACAAGAGAATGGGCCCTGTCCCTACCTTGTGACAGAGGGTCCTCCTCAGGGAGGGGGGAGCTGCTGTCCCAGTCCACTTGCCATCACTGCTTCCAAGTGAGTGGGTGGGGGTCCCCCTGCCCGGAGGCCTCTCTTGGCGCCTTACTTCTCCTGCCTTTGGGAGGACTGGGTCTCTGCCCTGTGAGCGCTGCTCTGGGTCTTCATGTTTATGAAACTCTCAGAAGACAATGGGAAAACAACTTAGCTCCTGAAACATCGGTTTTTCCAGAACCGGTATGCACTTTCCAAGTCTGAGTCGCAGTAGAAAGTCCAATTCCTGCACGTCCATCGTGATGACCCTAGTCTTGGTTTCTGTGAGAAGGTTCGTATATAAGCATTAAGTTGAAACTCCTCAAGGCGAGAGACCAGGGCTGGTTTTTCTTTGTATCCTCCATTGTACCAGCGCCATAAATATGTATCAATATTGTTCCCTCAGAAAGGACTGTTTAGGTAAAGTGAGAGGAACACACGAGATGAAGTTACCTAATTTTTCAACCATCAGAAGATCAGAGATCTCTGCAGGGGACCCACGATCTCAGGGCCTGCGCAGAGCTGGTGAGGAGCACTTTGGAAGCGTGTCATGCTGACAACCCAAGTAGAGGAATAGATTGATGGGAAGGACATGGCTAAGGCCACGTCTTTCTGTCTTTTTCTTTTTATTAAAGCATTTTATTGGGGGCTCCTACAGCTCTTATCACAATCCATCCATCCATCCATTGTGTCAAGCACATTTGTACATATGTTGCCATCATCATTTTCAAAACATTTTCTTTCTACTTGAGCCCTTGGTAGCAGCTCCTCATATTCTACCCCCGTCCCACCCTCTTTCCCTCCCTCCCTCGTGAACCCTTGATAATTTATAAGTTATTATTTTTTTCATGTCTTACACCGACCACTTTTCTGTTGTCCGTCCCCCAGGGAGGGGTTATATGTTGATCACTGTGATCACTTCCCGCTTTCTCCCCCCACCTTCCCCTTACCCTCTTTATATCGCTACTCCCATGCTTGGTCCTGAAGGATTTATCTGTCCTGGAGTCCCTGTTTCCAGCTCTTATCTGTACCAGTGTACATACTCTGGTCTAGCCTGATTTGTAAGGTAGAATTGGGGTCATGATAGTGGGGGTGGGGGCCCATTAAGGAACTAGAGGAAAGTTGTGTGTTTCATCGGTGCTATACTGCACCCTGACTGGCTCGTTTCTTCCTTGTGACCCACTTGTGAGGGGATGTCCAATTGCCTATAGATGGGTTTTGGGTCTCCACGCAGGTCACGTCTTTCCACTGTTCATTTTCCCCATCTCCTGGGTGAGACATTGGCGATTCAGCAGAAGAATTCACTCCTTCCCTGTGAGAGACCTGAGTTTAATTCCCACCCAAACCACCTCCTGCACAGCCAGCCTCATGTGCCAGTGAAGACCTGCATGCTGCCATGATGCTGAATTGGTCTTCATGGAGCTTTGAGAATAAGACAAAGTCAGACTAAAGGTCTGGCGGTCTACTTCCAAAATTGAGTCAGTCATCTGTGGGCAGGGCATGGGTCTAGACAGCATCTTGATCCATTGAGTATCAGCTGCCATCAGTCAGGGGCAACACAGCACCGCCAACAGCACCAGGTCCTGGAACCAGCTCTAGACGTACTCACAGCTCCCAGTGTCCACCAAGACAGGGGGAGGGCGTCCAGCCATCCGGAACCTCATGCCAGATGACCACATTAACCTCGTGCCAGATGACCACATTAGCCTCCTGCCAGATGACCACATTGCCTGTGCCCCAACCCTCAGGCCTGGCCCAGCGGCAAAATGAAATGCCCAGGAGTGGGGTGGTCTGTGCCCTAGGATTTCCCCACCCACCCAGTCTGTTACCCTGTCAGGATCCCTAACTCTTGGGCATGCCATCCATGTTGCTGGGGAGGATGCTCAAAGCCAGTGGCCACTGGCCTGCCTTTGTCAGTTTAACAGAGTGAAGATAATTTAATCACTCTTTAATGAGGCAGGATCTTCTTGCCTTGTGGTCATAATTAAGAGCAGCAGCGATCATTATAAGCATCCATTTTCCTGGCACGGTCCCCTCCTCTTTAGTTCCCCTTGGCTACTCCTTCGCCCTCACTCCCACCGACCTCTGTATTTCTTTAAGTGCCTGAAGCCTGCATGTCACAATTTCTAGCCTGCCTCTTCTGCTCTCCCCTTCCGTTCTTGCCTCGCCCGCCTGCTCAAGTCCATTGTATTTCCTAGCCTGTGGTTCTACAAGAGTAGACGACCCCATTTCTGCCACCAAGTGGCTGGAGGTGTCAAACAGGTCACGTTCCAATTAGCAGCTGCATGCTGCACCACTATGCTAGTAGTGCCATGCATTAAGCTCCTGGAACCGATGTATTCGAATGATGGTGTTGGCCAAAAAATAATAATAATAATAACTATGCCATGGACTGCCAAAGAATGAGTCCATCTGTCTTGGAAGAAGTACAGCCAGAATGCTCCTTAGAAACAAAACCCCAAGCCAGACTCACTGCCGTCAAGTCAATGCCGACTCATCTCCACCCTCTAGGACAGCATAGAACTGTCCCTGGGAGTTTCTAGACTGTGACCTAATGGGAGTAGAAAGCGCCACCTTTCTTCCTCGGAGCAGCTAGTGGTTGGAACTACTGACCTTGCTGCTAACTGCCCAACTCCTAACCACTATGATACTTTACACACAAGGAGGGACCAATCCCTGAAGCAAAGGCAACATGCTTGGCAGGGGGTCATGGAAAAAGAGGAAGAACCACAAGGAGATGGGTGAACACAGTGGTGCGCCCGTGGGCAGTGTTTCCGAGTTAACCTGACTTCAGGGGCACGTAAGGATAACCCTGAGAGGGTGCATTCGCACAGGAAAGAAATCCCTACTCGGCCACAGGGGTAGGGCCTAGGGTTCCAACACTTATTTTGCAGAGACTCAATTCCACGCTTAATGTTCCACAAGCTTCTCTGGGCCGCTGGCTCAAAGGAAACTCATTTCATGAATTAAAGAAAACCTGGGGGTCTCTCCAGGGCGAGCTCCAAAAGGGGGGGCTCCATTCTGTAGAAAGAAAGAACTCGACCAAGGACCATACCGGAACCCTCTACCTTTGACCCCAGCCCATCCTCCTCACCCCTGCTCTCTTGCTGGCCCTCAGGACAATACCACATAACACTTTCTGTGTGGGCTCAAGTCCTTGGGAACGAAATCTGAGACTGGCTCTGTTAGATTGGATTCCCTAGAGAAACGGCTTGTTCCAGTCTGGTTCCAGTCCAGGTAGTCTGCTGACGGCTCCTGGGAATGGCAGGTGATGCAACAGAGGAGCCAAGGAGCCAGATGCATGATCCAGCTCCAGCAAGAGGTAAAGGGCCAACAAGGATTCGACTCCCCTCTGTCTCTGTCCCTTCTACAAAAAGACTTCTGATGCTAAAGCGGTGTCACCAGGCTGCAATGCAACTGCTAGGTTGAGTTCCGCCCCTACTCTTACCCCGGAGTGGCCAGTTGACATCACCTCTAACCATCACACAGACCGATCAAGACTTTTTAAAAGGTCGAACACGCCCTGCTCGAACGGAAAGATGTCCGTACCCGCCCGACGGAAGCATAACTACACCCTACAGGTGGTGGAGCTTTCTGATGTCGTGGTGGGGGTTGGTGCTTCAGGGCCTCATGGGCCCTGTCTAACTCTGCTCATGTGCCACCTCAGCCGCCCCAGTCTCCCAGCAGCTGTGGGCGGAGCACCAGGGCAGCGTCCACGATGGAAGCCGCCCCAGTTCTCAGCTTCATTAACACAGGTATCACGAAGACACTGGCGCCCACTTTCTGGTTTGCGTGTTCTCCCACACAGAGGGTCTTTGAGATCTCCCTGGTGTTCCGCAGGAATTGTGTTGCCCGGGCAAGTCGGCCCATCGCACGACATCTCCCTGCTCTTGAACCCCTCCTCTCCTACATAGGAGGTGGCCTTACAGACCTACAAACCATGAGCTGCTCCGTCCCGCCCCGCCCCGCCCCGCCCCGCCCCACCCGCCACTTTGAAGACAATAGTGCATTTTGCTTGCCCTTGGGCCCCCAGCGAGTGAGTGCTAGATACGCGTGTGAGAAGTGGCAGGAAAGCTAAGCAGACAAGCCCAGGATGAGGACGCCATGTTTGCCAACATGCTAGCCGTGTGGTCCCACTGCAAGGGTTGTGGAGGCACCAAGGGGTAATTCTAGCTTTTCCACAAGTCAGCTTTCAAGACTTCCGCCGGTGACCTCGGGCCAAATGGTTTTGCAGAATTCTCCATGGAAATTGGTAATGAAATTTAGCAAGCATCTTTATGACGTCTAACGGCTTAGGAAATGCTTTCAGCTGAAAGCAAGATGTAGTCTGCAGAATAAGGAGTCCCCGGCTGCCAACCAGAAAAATGAAAAGGTTGTGGTGGACTGAAATTACTTTTTCTTTTCTTTTTTATTAAATACTTTTATTGGGGGCTCTTACATCTTTTATCACAATCTGTACATTCATCCAGTGTGTTGAACACAATTACACATATGTTGCCATCATCACTTTCAAAGCATTCTTTTCTCACTTGAGCCCCTGATATCAAGTCCCCATTTCTTCCCTTTTCCTCCCCCGCCT
>NW_022103898.1:17525638-17532621 GCF_000313985.2 Echinops telfairi
GTACCCAGACTAGTACACTGTTATTTGTCCCCCTGGGAGGGGGTTATAGATTGATCTTTGTGATGGATTCCCCCTTTCTGTTCTACTCACACCTCTAATTCCCATAGACTCATTGGGTGGGGCTATGCAAATAGGGCATGTGGAACACCAATAGAGGGATGGATCTGTTTTCATTGTCCCACCCCACCCCCACCCCATTGCCCCCTGTCTGTAAGGATGAGCCATCTTTGAGGCATGGGGAGAGAAAGAAAGCACGGATGGTTGGAAGAACACATGCTGAAGTTCTGTCTGAAATGGTGGAGGTTAAGACCCGAGACACCAGAGCCCATGGCATGGGGACTCAGAGAAGCAGCACTGATATTATTGGATACTTTCTCTTCATCTGGCCTGAGACAATGGAACGCTGCAGCAAAGTGAAAGGTAGACTGACTTCCCGGTCCATGGAGGCAAAGGCCAAAGGACCATGTGGCTGGGAGACTGAGGACCTGAGAGGGACTTGGCTGTGGGCTGAGGAGCGGTGTTGTTGTGGACCAGCGGACTGTAACCTTACTGTTTACTGAGCCTGATTTGTGGTAACCTATTCTCACCCCTAATCTCACTGGCCATTGAATCCATTCTTATTCAGAGTGACCCTATAGGAGAGGGTAGAACTGCCCTTGTGGGTTTCCAAGACTGTAACTCTTTACAGGAGTAAAAAGCCTTGTCTTACTCCCGAGGAGTTGGCCAGTGGATTTGAACTGCTGACCTTGAGGAACTACTACAACACCAGGACTCCTGGATTGTCTCTTCTAATAACATCCCATAATTGTGGGTATTGTCTGTGAGTTCTGTGTAGCCTTCGTAACAAATGGTTGATCCCAGCACATAAGCAGAGTGCCGTGGAGAGGAATATCTGGTGTCAAGGTAAGCCAGGAAGGGTGGAGCATGGAGGAGTGTTTGACTCCTGCTTTGTGGCGATGGGGAAGCCAGAGGAAGGCAGAGGCGGCCTCCGGTGCCACTTACTGCTGCAGCTCAGTGATAGCTGGTGAAAACCCAATGCAGCAGTTGTAGCTACTCTGTCCCACGCAGGGACACCACGATTGGAATCCACTGGACAGCCACGGGTCTGGTTCTTTTGTTTGGGTCGGTGGGGGTGACATGCTTGTTGTTATGATTTATGTTTGACCAAGGAAAAAGCTGGGGATCCCAAGTCGACTTCCTTGGTTGATTAAGAAGTAGAGAAATTTCAGTATAAGTTTTCTTAACTGTAAATGCTCGAACCTGTCTTAGACATCACGTCACTCAAAACTTTATCCCAAATGAGGCTGCTACTGTTTGTCATTGCAGGAGAACTGGAATCCTCTCTCTAGGACCAAGGGGTGACCTCCCAGGTTCCACTGGATGGAATTGATGGTCGAGGCATCTTCTTCCTGCTTCTTCCCTATTCTGCAAATTTCAGAAACGCAGATTAAATGCATCCAAAGTGATAGGAAGCCTTGACTCCATGGCGTGAGGTCCCTACGTTTCCATGTGGCCCTTGGGGATTGCGTCTGCCACTTAGAGCAAGGCACAGCTCTTCCAGAAGGTTCTCCCTGGGAACCTGCAGAATACTCTCTTGGCACTCGCCTTCCTTCCTTGAGCACAGAACCAGAGGAAGAAGCAGAGATTTATCCCCGCTTGACTTCTTCTTCTTATCCCTTTTGATTAAAAAATACATCTAGACACGAGACGGATGGAAAAACCCATAAAAATTGTTTTACTGCATCATAAAAGGCTTACATTTCTGACATTAGGATCGCGGGGAGATTAACGGATGCCGTCGCCCACTGCCTCTCTGGCAGAGTGCTCTCTTGCTGGGAGGGCACACCCCTGCTTCGCCGTCTTTGAAGTCACCGAGGATGGCTGCGTCCTCCCCGCCATTGTCATCACTCCACGGTGTCTTCACAGCTCCCGGATGACAGGGACCATGTTTGACTGTGATCCCTGAACTTTGTGCAAGCCTGGCCCCTACGAGGCACTCATTTTTGTTAGTTATCCCCCCACCCCTGATCGTTGTGATTCACACGCATATTAAAATGTCCTAATAATTTGGGGGGAAAATAGAACAAGACGTTATTGCAGGCTCATTTGATTTGTCAGTGGTGGTTGCTTACAGCCAGTTTTGCAAACAGCGGTTTGGCTTAGCTGATCACGTCATTCATTTGCTCACTTACTAAATATTTATTTGGTGTTTCCTAGCCTATGGCAGGCACTGTTCTAGTCCTACTGGGTGCAGCAGGGACTTAAACAAAGAACTAAAGTGCTAGTTTTGTGGCCTTGTATTCCAGCGGCATTGAGACCAGTTCCTTCCCTCCTCCTTCTTCTTGCACGTCATGAGCCCCTCCTTCCTTCCCTCTCTTCCTCCAACATCGTCTTTCCTACCCGTCCTTCCCTACCCAGCTACCCACGCATCCCTTCAGACCTGCACCTGCCCGCTCACCCACACCCCATCCACACCCCACCCCTTGGCCCCCTCCATCCCTCCATCCCTCCACCCATCCACCCCTCCACTCCTCCATCTATCGCATATTGTGCAGGAGCTGAGCTAGGTATTGGAGGGTGTCAGCAAACAAAACCTGGTTCCTATTCTGAACACTGTGGGTCTTGGTGGGAAATGAGAGTGTCAGGATTGCCTAGGAAGAAGTCCTGTGGGACACTCCCCGCACCATGCCAAGAAGACACCTTGGAGTACTCTGTTCTTTGCTTCCATAGATCACCTTGCCCTCTCATCCTTAAACAAGATTCCTGGGCCAAAGCCATTCATCATTGTTCCAAGTCCTACGTCTGTAACTCACTTCCTGGGAGGCAAGTTTGCCTCAGGACTCAGGAATGAAAACATAGAAGCAAACCAGGAACCCACCAGAAAATAGTAAGCCCCCTTGAGCTCTTAGCTGTTACATTAGGATAAGTCTTGACTTCACTCTCTTGCTTGGTTTAGAGATTAAATGGGAGGTGCAAGTCCCATTAAGACCCAAGGTCTAAGATCTTGGACCAGTCGCAGAAGAAAAAGACTAACAATATATTTCTATACCTTTAAATGCCAGCCAGTTAGTTGGACTGTGAAAGATGGGGCTTTCTACTCCCATAAAGACTTACCTCTCAGAAACCCACAGATGCATTTCTTCCCTGCCCTATTGGATCCCAATGAGCTTGGCTTTTTGGGTTTTGCTCTGGAGATTCAGCGACGTGGGGGAAGCACCTGTTAGATTGCTTCCCGGCCTTGTGCCAGGTTCGTCTAGATCCTACTGCATTTCGTGTTCATAGGAATCTTGTGACGGATGGTTCATTTGTGTTTGCACAGACGTGGAAAGTGTGGCTCTAAGAGGTTAGTTGCCTCAGTCAAGGTCCCAGGTAGTGAGCTCCAAAAATGGAGTCCGCTCCCACCCCTCCAACAGGACTCGTTGACCTCCTCCTCGGCCCGCCATTAGAAAAGCGGCACCGAGGGTTCGGGTTCCCTTTGGCACTTCATTTGAAGTCCTCTCCCGGCAATTACGATATCCTACTCTAACGCAGAGCTGCTTCCCTAAGGATTCTGGAGAACATAAGATGTGAATAGAAGGTCTGGCCCCGGGGGGTGGGGAGGGGGATACTCCCTGGTTAAACACATTGGAAGAGCTAGATGGAGCAGGTTAAAGTGTGGGGCTTCTTAGCATCTTCCATCTACTTCTCTGCCTTGTGATGATCCCAGAGAGAAAGAGGGCACACCTGAACGAGCACACAGGTCCCCATGTCCCATGAAAACCACCGTGGCAAGCACGATCCATTCAGCAAGCATTGCCCGAGTCTCTACGAATAGCACTCTGGTCCCTGATCTTGCCTTCCGCTGGATCCGGAGTCCCTTCGAGCAGAGATTGGGTCTTCATTCTCTTTCCCAGTGCCCGTTGGACTTCTCTTAACGGGCATGGAGGAATTGCTGTGGCGTTAAGGGAGAGCTTCTGGGAAGAGGAGGAAGAGGAGGGCTGTGGTTCTGAAGCACGACAGGTGATAGTTCGCGTTTGGGGGTTGCACAGTGAGGTTCGGCTAAGGCTGGACGTGTGTGTTCGAATCGAACACAATTTTGGAGAACATTTCTCTAGGCCTTAGAACTGTTGGGATTGCAGTGAAATGCGCATTTGCAGGACACCAAAAGGTCAACGGTCGTCAAAGCCCTTGGCTGACCATTCATTTTCTATGACTCACATCGCTGATGCAGTCTGGGCCATACATAGTGCTTAGTCAAAGCCCTACTTCAAGGCCATGACTTGAGGGTCGGATTCTTTGACGGAGCCCTTTGACTAAAGAAGCTCAGGGATTTTTGGGTGGGGGGTGGTGGTGGTGGCAGTGTGTGTGCCTCAGAGCCAATGCGGCTTTCTACGCCAGTCAGGAGTTATAGTCTCAGAAACCAACCGGGCATTTGTCCCATAGGGTCGCTATGCGTCAGAAATGGACCGAAAGGCAGTGAGTTTGTGGCCAATTGTCTAAGGGTCTGTTCTAAACCCCTTCTGCTGTATTTTTCTCCAACTTAAGATCCTCTGTAAACAGGTGGCTTTCTTTTGCTTTCTTCAGGAGACTGTTAGATGCTCGGGTGGGAAATACCTCTGTCCTTGGCTTCACAGGAGAAAGAATTCATGCCGAAGCCTGGTTTGTTATCCAAGTGCGTTTTTAGGAAGGATAGACGAAGTTTCAGTTTGACACCGGCCCCCTCAGGGCACTTCACACCCACAGGTGATACCCAGACCAGCAAAGGCAGCCCAGCCCAGGAGCAGCTGAAAAGGGGACAGTGGGCTCCCAAGTCTGGCTTTTTAGGGCCCTCTGCTGAGAGGCATGGTCTAAGGTACTGGTTGATCCCATTGGCTGAATTAAGCCCACCCAGCCTAGATTGGGGCCCTCCCAGGTGGACTGGCTCCTGGCTCAAGGGCCTGAATTTACGCATGTCTACTAGCCTCTATTGGCTTCCAACTTCCTGTAAGGGGGGATGGGAGGCATGGTATGTAGAAGGACAACTCCTGGTTTCTGCCTCTAGCTACCTAACAAGACCAGTAGACAGATTTTTCCCTAATAGAGCAAGCATGTATGGTTTCTAAACAGAGGATACTTCTCAGTAAGAACATTTGGATGTTGTGTTAGTCTGGGTACTTTAGAGAAATAAATCCACAGAAACGCATGTGTAAGAGAGAGTTTTATATAAAGGTTAAGTGCACATCAAGAAAACATCCCAACAGTGCTGCCCAAGCCTACAAGTCCAACATTAACCCATATGTCCTACCCCAATCCACAAAGTACTCCTCCATCACACAAAAGACAAGCAATGATGCCAAGTGCAGGAGGAAAGCCGAATCAGTGAATGTGTAAGCATCTCATCGCTGGCAGGGGTCTCCACATGGCTGCTCCAGCACCCTGGGCTGCATTGGGGTAGGTCCATGTGGCTTCTCCTCAGGGATTTCTTGCAGGAAGTGAGCCTTGCCAGCTGAAGCAGGTAACTGGCTGAGGCAGCTGCACCCTGGTCCGACCATCAGAAAGCAAGAGACCCGAGAACTAGAAAGGCAAGGCTCACCGAGCCATTTATCTCTCAGCCCTTCAATTAACCCCAATGTGTTTATCGGCCAGGTTGGCACAATAAACTTTAACTATTCCAGATGTCATAATTATCAGACAGAAACTTCCAATTAAGGCCCTTTCAGACACTACACATTTTGCAAAAGTCCTTGCCTTACAATGATTGACTGCAAGTTTTTTCTTGGAAGGGATTCATGGGTCTTGCCTGGCTTTTGTGTAAGTATAGTCCACTGAGCCCCTCCTGACTTGGGTCCGAAGACACAACACTCAAGTGTCAGACAGGCCTTTTCTCAAGCCCCAGCAGGCTTTTCCTAAGAAGATCCCTTGCAGAGTCCCCTTGTGGCGATTTGGATTTGGAAGTTGCCCAGTTCTTGGCTGTTCTTTTTCATCTCTTTGAAAGGCCTTTCCAAGAAAGTCATTTGTATGTGTCCAGAGAACAGAGAACTCGTGGCGAGCTCATAAGGCAGATCCTGTAAGAAACTGGGCCTTTTGTCTTAGAGCCAAACCCCTTCCCTTCAAGAGAGGAATAGCCATTGTGTCTCAGGACATGAGCAGGTAGCCAGGACGGTGTCAACGCCCACCGGGGATGGGCTCCGGATGAAGTATGGACAACAGAAATGAGGCTTGAAATAATGGCTAATTACATATGATTAATTATATGATATATTCATTATTTCTCAATAAATAAATATAGTTGGATAGTGTGCTATTTATAATTAATTTTTAAAAACAGTGTTTAACAAGTAAAGGGTCAGTACATTTCTGAGTAATGTTAGTGAGCCTTGATGTCACATGTTGTACACACCTCTGCTGCACCGGCATACACACTCTGCTGAGCTCAATTTTCCACACCCAACACTGATCTCTGTTGACACCTCTAAGTCTCGTCTTTTCACCCATGACCTTGCCAAGATTATATACCAGTCAGACTTCTGTAATGAATGCCCAGTTATCCCCTGGATATAGGGATAGGAAAGAGCATCAAAATGACAACTTACTCTAATCACACTGCTTCCACAACTTGCGGTGATTCGAGATTGGAGGGAGTCCCCAAGGACTCATAGCAACCCTACAGGACAGAGGAGAACTGCCCTTGTTGGTTTTGGAGACTGTAAATCTTTGTGGGAGTAGCAAGCCTCATTTTTCTCCCAAGGAGTGGCTGGTGATTGTGAACTGCTGACCTTGTGGTTAGCAGTCCGACATCTCCCACCGCATCACTTTGAGTCTGAATCGCCTTGATGGCAGTTAGTATCCTCGAAGAAACAAGAGGAGATCTTGTCCCTCAAAATCTGCCTCCTTGAGTGACAGGTCAGGGGGTGTTTTATAGACAAGGCTTGCAGGAGGAGATTTCCCAGAGCAATCTGGCTTGAGCTAGGCCATCTGGTTCTCAGGTTGTTCTCTTGGCTCGGAGGGGGGCAACCACATTCCAG
>NW_022103898.1:17533983-17549649 GCF_000313985.2 Echinops telfairi
ACTGACCTTGGATCCACAGGAATTTGCACCCACCAGCCTGTGACGTTCCTGCTTCCCAGTTCACCTTTCTACATCAGCAGCATGTGACTGCGTGATTCTGAAGAGGGACTTATGGACTAGCTTTGAACTTAGGGGCTTGAGGTGGACTGGGCTGTGATGCCCTCTTGATATATAATCACATCTCGATATAAAATTCTTTCTTATACCCAGATGTCCCTGGACTTTTTTCTCTAGACAACCCAACCTAACCCAACTGAATTAGTCAAGAGTTCAGAAATACTTCTTCTAAATTCACTGTATTTTACCCCTGCTCCAGTGAGCAGACTCTCACATGGCCTGTCTCCATTTTCCATTCTTCTGCCCACTTGCCCAGCGTGGACCCCAAGCACTGGTTGCAGTCTGAGATAAGATGACATTAGGTCTCAGTACGTCCTGATGTTACTTTCAGAAACAGATGTTGCTGGCTCCTTACATCTATCTGCTGTCTCCTTTTCCCACCCCTCCTCCCTTAAACACAGTTGCTTCCAGATTGCCGACAAGCAGCTGTGTTTTGGGTGCAGACGGTTTCCGCATCTTGCTGACAGCTGAGTTTTCTCTGGGGACATCAGCTAGCCTGCAGTGCCCTGCCACTGTCTGCACTCCTCCTTTTTCTGTCGGCTCTGGTTGGTACCTCTTGTCACCACCACATAATTAAACAGAACCAGTAGCCACCTCTTGTCACATGATCTCAAGCCAGATGTTCAAGGGGAGGCTCAGAATCACTCCTCACCATTGTAGAGGGGATATGTGTCCTGGTCCTGGTACCACGAGACCCCAGGCTCACATGGATGCAGATGGAAGGCAGTTAGCATCAAGACTCAAAGCTTTCCTGGTGTCAAGCAGTTGGTGCTAAGATCTTGGGATGTACAGAAACATGACACCTGTCCAGCTTTATTGCCTTTTAGCAGGCAAGTGAAAGACAATGGCCAGCAATGTGTTTCTGAAACCCTGTGGGCACAAGAGATTATTCAGATTTGATAACCTTGACCCCAAACCAAACTCACTGCCCTCAAGTTGATTCCAACTCATATTGACCTGATAGAACAGGGTAGAACTGCCCCCATTGTTTCCAAGACTAACTCTTTGCAGAATAGAAAGCTAAATCTTTCTCCTGCGGAGTACCTGATGGCTTCAAACTGTTGACCTTCTGTTTAGTAGCCCAAGGTTTAACCACTATGCCACCAGGGCTCCCCTTGAAGACCTTGAAGTCACCTTGAAAGTTCATAAACCTGGGGAAATTATATGATTTCTTTGAGGAGGCTAGGCCAGCCTGCTTGCCTCCTCCAAAGGTGAATTGAGGAAGTACCTGGCAAAAAACTGTAAGCATAGGAAATGTCTTCAAATGGTGGGGTGGGGGTGGGATGGTGTGTCTTGTTTTCAGCTGCAAGTTTCTAGAAAAGACCATGCATATGAAATGGAATACATTTCTATAACTCTGGGGAAATGACCTCTCTTTTCCTTACCCCCTCCATTTCCTCAAATTCATTCAGCAAATATTTTTTGAGCATTTTACATGTACCAGGAGCCATAATTACGTGTGCAGGGGAGCGCAATAAAGAATCGGTGTCTAATTTTGGAATGGTGACACTCAGTAGAGTAAGCAACCCATTCTAGTTGACCTTGAACTTTCTTATTTTAGCGTCAAAATGTCCACATCCTGGAAGCCTCTCAATCCTAAGCAAACAAGGACAGTGGGTCACCTGAACGCTCAGGCATGGCTGCTCATGGAAAACAGGGACTAGTCAAATGTTGGCATTGCCACGCGGGATTTCTGTGATTATGACTAGCACAGAGGCAGAGAGATGCAAATATGCTCTAGTGGTGACTCGGAGACTCCTTTTAAAAAATCGCTTCATTGGCGGCTCTTACAGATCTTATAACAATCCATTCATCAATTGGATCAAACATATTTATACATATGTTGCCATGACTCAGAGACACTTATAGATATTACAGAGGGACCTTCCAAAAAGTGTGTGGGAAAATCTCAATTACCTTTGAAGTCCATTTTCCCACACACTTTTTGAAACCTGCTCCTATTTCACAAAGTGGTAAGCGACTCTTGGTAATGTTTCCCCCAAGTAAAAAGTCCAATCTTCTCTTCATTGTTGCATTAGTAGGACATCCAGTGTGTATTAAAAGACTTGGAGTTTAAATGTAAAATAGGCTCTAGAAGCAGCAAGGGGAGCAGATCAATGAAGTTCCCAGGGAACACCAAAAATAGACTGTGGGGCCATGGGGTGTGGCGCCCCATCAGACTCAACTGGAAAACACTCCTAAAGGACAACAAATAGACCTTGAACTATTTATAGGCTTTTCTTTCTTTCTTTTTTTTCCGTTGCCTTTTTGTTTTTGTTGTTGCTGTTGTAGCTATTGTTTTATTTTCTATTGTTGCTTCCTTGTGCTCAGTCTTGTTTTTGTGCATATTGCTGTCTCTGCATGTCTATCTGGATGGGATAGGCGGGATAAACAAGCTGGAAGAGAGAACAATGGGATGACAGTTCTGAGGGGACATGGGAGAGGGCGAGGTGGGGGAAAGGAATTGGGTGTTAACAGGCCTGGGAACAAGGGAACAACAAGTGACCAAAAATCAATGGCGAGAAGGATGTGGGAGGTCCAGTAGGGCCTGATCGAGGGCAATGTAATGACGAGGAAATGCTGAAACCCCAATGAAGGCTGAACATGAGAGTGGGACAAGAGGAAGGTAAAGGGAAATGAAGAAAAGAACTAGGAGGCAAAGGGCATTTATGAAGATCTAAATACTGGCATGTACATATATAAATATATTTATATGTGACAATAGGGAAATAGATCTATGTACATATATTTATAGGTTTAGTATTAAGGAAGCAGATAGGCATTGGGCCTCTACTCAAGTACTCCCTCAACACAAGAACACTTTGTTCTAATAATCCGGCACTCTAAGATTCTCACTTCCCAACACGATTGCTGAAGACAAAGTGGGTGCATAAGCAAATGTGGTGAAGAAAGCTGATGATGCCTGGCTATCAAAAGATACAGCATGTGGGGTCTTGGGGGCTTGAAGATAAACAAGCAGCCATCTAGCTGAGAAACAGCAGAGCCCTCATGGAAGAAGCACACCAGCCTGTGTGATCATGAGGTATCGATGGGATCAGGTCTCAGGCATCAAAGACCCAGAAAAAAATTCATAATGTGAATGAGGTGGGGAGTGTGGAGTGTAGGTCCAAAGCCCATCTGTGGGCAGTTGGACATCCCTTACAGAAGGGTCATGGGGAGAAGACGGCCAGTCGGGGTGCAGTATAGCACTGATGAAGCATACAGCTTTCCTCTGGTTCTTTAATGCTGCCTGCACCCCCCTCCCCCAAGTATCATGACCCTAATTATACCTTACAAATCTGGCTAGACCAGAGCATGTACATGGGTACAGATAAGAACTGGAAACAAAGGGAGTTCAGGACAGATAAACTCCTCAGGACCAATATTGAGAGCGGATATACCAGGAGGGTAAAGGGAAGGTGGTGAAAGAAAGGGGGACTGATCACAATGACCTAACTGTAAACCTCTCCCAGGGGGATGGACAGCAGATAAGGGGCTGAGGGGAGACATCAGACTGTGCTGGACATGAAAAAATAATAATTTATAGATTATCAAGGGTTCGGGAGGAAGCGGTGGGGGGGGCAGAGTGAGGGGGGAAAAATGAGGAGCTGATGCCAAGGGCTCAGGTAGAAAGAAAATGCTTTGAGAGAGATGATGGCAACATATGTACAGGTGTGCTTGACACAATGGATATGTGTATGGATTGTGATAGGACTTGTATGAGCCCCCAATAAAACAATTTTTTTTAAAAAAGGTTCTAGATTGTCTCCACAAAAGAGCTGGATCACTTAAGTGAAATCTGAGAAGACATTTGAAATCATGAGAGATGAAAGACAACTCTTTTATTTTAATCACTTTATTGGGGGCTCATACAGCTCTTATCACAATTCATACATACATCAATTATATAAAGCACACTTGTACATTCGTTACCCTCATCATTCTCAAAACATTTGCTCTCCACTTAAGCCCCTGGTATCAGCTCCTCATTTTCCCCTCTCCCTCCCGCTTCCCCCTCCCTCATGAACCCTTGATAATTTATAAATTATTATTTTGTCATATCATACACTGTCTGATGTCTCCCTTCACCCACTTTTCTGCTTTCCATCCCCCAGGGAGGAGGTTATATGTAGACCCCTGTAATCGGTTCCCAATTTCTACCCCCCCCCCACTCGCTCTACCCTCCTGGTAACTCCACTCTCACCACTGGTCCTGAAGGTTTAATCTGTCCTGGATTCCCTGTGTTTCCAGTTCCTACCTGTACCAGTGCACATCCTCTGGTCTAGCTAGATTTGTAAGGTAGAATTGGGATCATGATAGTGGGTGGGGAGGAGGCATTTAGGAACTAGAGGAAAGTTGCATGTCTCACCATTGCTACATTGCACCCTGACTGGCTTGTCTCCTTTCCGTGACCCTTCTGTAAGGGGATGTCCACTTGCCTACAGATGGGCTTTGGCTCTCCACTCCGCAATCCCCCTCATTCACAGTGATATGATTTTTTGTTCGTTGATACCTGATCCTTTCGACACCTCAGGATTGCATAGGCTGGTGTGCTTCTTCCATGTGGGCTTTGTTGCATCTGAGCTAGATGGCTGCTTGTTTACCTTCAAGCCTTTAAGACCCCAGCTGCTATATCTTTTAATATCCAGGAACCATCAGCTTTCTTCACCACATTTGCTTATGCACCCATTTGGAAAGACAACTCTTCGTGGTGTGTCAGATCGCCCATTATGGTGCAGAATATCAATCATCCATTGCTCCTGCTTAGTAAATGCCTATAGCATCCTCCAAGCACAAACCAAACCAACCAGCCATTGCCAGCAAGTCGATAAGGACTCATAGTGAGCCTATGGAATGGAATAGAACTGCCCCTTTGCATTTCCAAGGTTGTTCATCTTTATGGGAGTAGAATGCCACATGGGTCTCCCTTAGAGTTATGGGTTTGGACCATTGACCTTTCGGTTTGAAGTCAAGTGTTTAATCACTCCAATCATAGTACCAACAAAACCTCCTGTACAGATTCCTAAAACAAAGCACCTCCCAGGAGCAGTGCACTAGATATTGGAGAATCAATGAATAAATCCTAGAGGGCTTCAATCTGGGAAACCCAACACCTTGAGGCAATCAGCCACTGGAACTAGGGGCTCTGGACCATAGTCTCAGGTGACACCAAGGTCAATTGGGGTAACACAGTTCACCAAGACAGTGTTCTACATCCTACTTTGGTAAGTAGTGATGGAGGTCTCAAATGCTCCGGAGTAACCATCTAAGGTTCAAACATTGGTCTCTCTTTGTCCAGAGGAAAGAAGATTGACAAAAATTGAAAGACATTCGCAAACTGTCCACTGAATTAATGGACCACACAAGCAGTAGTCTCCACAACCCTGAGATTAAAAGAACTAGATGGGGTGGGGTGGGGGCTGGGGGGGGAGAAGTAGATGGTACCACTAGATTGGTGCCACTTCCAATTACTCTGAAAAGGGGGATCACATTCCTAGATAAAGTGGAAGGGAAAATAGGGAACAGAACCCGAAATCATGAGAACAGGCTTACTGGTTGGATAGAGTCAGGTAGAACCCCCAAGACAGTGGCATTTAGTTACCTTTCAAATCTGGAACTGAACCCACCCCCATGTTAAGAATAATCACTCTTTTAAGATCAAAAGGTAACATTTACCCAAAGACAAAGTTCAGAGGCTCAGGACAGAGGGAAGAATGAAAATAGGAAACAGAGGAAGCAGGCTACGTGAGGGACCAGTGGATGAATTGGAACAAAATGGCTGTATTGACTGTAAAACTAATGGTCTGTTCTGTAAACCTTCACCTAAATCACAGTTAAAAGGATTTTTTTTTAAGTTGTTGGAAAGGCGGGAAGATAAGCAGATTTGTAAAAACTAAGCAAACCAAAAAAAAAATGTTCCTGGAAAAATGGGATCAAAAGATAATGGAACCACCCAGCAATTAAATTATTTTTTAAAAATTAAGATAATGAAAATTTTCATGAATTTAGCCTGCTCACAGTTGAGCAAAGATTAAGTACAAATACATCCTTCTTTTTCATCTTTTTTTCCTCCTCCCTGTTCTCACTCTTTTTTCCCCTCTCCAACTGCAACGGTTGAAATTTTCCATGTGTGCACCAGCCTGCAACGTGCTTGGGAGAGACTGCAGATAACTATCATCTTTGTCTCAGAATGTCTGGGGAACAGAATCTAAATGAAGTATTCGATGGTGTGGGCTCGACCAGCAGAACGATTGGTGTTCAGGGGACAGCGTGCCCGCAATGGGGAGTCTTCCTGGAAGAAGGGAAACCCAATGTCGGAGAAGTGAGGGGAGGATTTGCATGGGAAATGAGAGGACTTCCAGAGAGGTGGGTGAGACCAGGTACCCACATTGGGACCTGGGTGCCTTTGAGGCTGAGACCAGGCTTATTGGGCCAGTAGATATTTGAGTGTTTGCATGCTTTAACTGAGAAGGGAATTGGGAGCAAAAGGACCAGATACTAAGACCCTTACACGTAGAAGCTTAGTTATGACTGTAGTCCCAACACCAGAATGGTAGATGCTCACTGACTAAACAGCACAGTAGAATGTCTCCAAGGTTTTACATCTTTATAGGAGCAGCAAGCCTTTTCTCCCAAGAAGCAACCTGGTGGGTTCAACCTGCTGACATTGATGTTAAAAATCCAGTGTGTATCCCCAATACAGTACCAGCGCCCCTTTGCTTAGAACAGATACAACATTGACTTGAAGTTGCATGGACCCGTTGAAGCGACGCTGAGCAGTTTAGACTTGAAACCGTCAGCCAGAGAAGGCTTGAATCCCATTGAGCCCATTAATCATACTGTGATTAATGAAGCTCAGAGCTCCCAGGGAAGTTTTTCCATGAACTTTTTGAAGCCTGCTCAGATTTGAGAGCAAAGATAAAATACAAATGCATCCTACTTTTTCTTTTTTTTTTCTTCTCCTTGTTCTCATTCTTCGCGCCCCCCCCTCTCCCCCCCTCCATCAACTGCAGTAGCTGAAATTTTCTGTGTGTGCTCCAGCCTACAAAGTGCTTAGGAGAGACTGTCCGCATTTGCTCTCTGGATAATGGGGTGGATGTGGTGTTTATCATAAGGTTGATCTGGCAGTGGTCTCAGGTGGAGAAGGGGATTTCTGAGGCTGTAAGCACCAAGGAAGACCTGGGCTCACAAGGGCTCAGCTAGAGGAGAGGCGAAGGATGAGCCTTCTCAGGAAGTAGGTTAGCGTGATGGCGGCAAATGGGCATTGGCGTCAGATAAGCCTGGGTTTCAATGGCAACATTGCCACTTTCTACCGATCTGCTCTCAGGCAAGTGTCTTACATGCTCCACTTCAGTTACCTCTTCTGTGAAACCTGGAATGATGATGAAGGATATCTCAGAGTGCTACTTGGGAAAAATAAAACAGATAAGATGGTATTAGAACTGTACCTAGTGGGCTAATCATTAGGCTGCCTTTCACAAGGTTGGTGGTTCATACCTACCACCCAGCCATCTATAACAGAAAGCTTTCCCCAAAGGTCTGTCCTGCAGGACATGGCTTTCCTACATTTTTTCCCAAACAAATTATTGAGTAAAATTTGATAATTAATTGAATTTAAGGCTCCAGGGCACGTTGCACAAGAATGATGAGAGTAATAAAAAAAATGAGTTTCGGTTTTTGACATGTTGAATTTGAATGACAGCCTAGCAAACTCTCTGCTGTGGGGTTGGAGATGTGGGACTGAAACCCAAATGAGGTTTGATAAGAGCGGGCAGCATGAGAGACATTTATTTGTAGAGCCCTTGGCAAAGAAATGAAGGTTCTCCTGACAGAGTGACAGAAGCACAACAGAGTCTAGGCCCCCATGCCTAATGCTCTCATCAGCATTGACCCGCTTTAGCAAATAGGCCAGTTAAGTCCATGTGATGGGACAGTCAGATGTGGTACCCTCAAATCTGACCTCCTTGCATCCCTCATCCTCTCCAACTCCAGTTTATACCATTGGCTGCATGTGCAAGTGAGAAGCAGGAAGTAGGTCCTTCATTGGTACCCAGGGTAGGCTGAGATCAGTCACCTTCCACAGAGAGATGAATTGGAGAGACAGGCCTTTGGTAACTTGGAAGTCTACCAAAGAGAGATTCCAGATGTTGCAAACGAAACCCCCTCCTCCTCTGTTGCTTTCTACCCCTGGCATATTAATATTATCCAGAGAGCAAATGCAGAGTAATGAAGTCTGGGTCACTCCCCTTCTGTCTCACTAAATGTCCCTCGGAGCCAGCATCTTCTCCTTTGACAATAAAATCAATGAATGAAATATCGCAGGGTGGAGAGCAGTGCTGTCCAGAATTCATTATGGGCAACGCGGTGTTCCCAAGGATAGAAAGGCTCTTCCCCTCTACTCTTTACTTTCCGGTAACATCAACACATCTGTCTAAGGAAACTGGAACCTTCTACTAATCCTTCACCTATTTTCTTTTAAACTTGGATCCTCTGAGCAAAACTCAAAAGTCCTTCTCTTTTGATTCCATCTCTTTCTGAGTGGGCTGTCATTTAAATAAAGATAGCACATGTGTGTATAGTCCAGGTAGACTAGAGAAACAAAGCTATGGAAACTCATATGTGTATAAGAAAGAGGTTTATATACAAGAGCTGTTGAATATTGAGGAAACATCTCAGCCCAGTTCAGATTAAGTCCATAAGTCCTATATTAGCCCATATGTCTGAGACCAATCTATAAAGTCCTCTTCTGACTCACAGAACACATGCAATGATGCTGAATGCAGGAAGATCACAGGCCAGTGGGTGGGAATTCCTGTGGATCCAGTGGTGTTGTAAGCATCTCAGCACTGGCAGGGGTCTCCATGTGGCCTCTCCAGCACCCGGGGCTGAATCAGGGTAGGTCCATGTGGCTTCTCCTCAGGGATTTCTCACAGGAGTCAGCCTTGTCAGTAGAGAGTCTCCAAGGGAATGAGCAGAGAGAGAGAGAGAGAAGTGTCTCCCACCTCCAAGGAGGAAATACAGGAGTTCCCAGAATTTTCAGGAGAAAGCCAAGCCCACAGTGGGGCCACATTGGTTATATCTTGATTGACAGGCCAGACTCCACCCCTTCACTCATAATCTTCTCAAATTGACACCAGATTGTATAACTAGCACACGTGGGTTAAAGGAAAAAGGGGTTAATTCAGAAAATGTTTTATGACATTGAAGGAATTTGACTAACCATCATTGGGTCCTCTGTCAACCAACACCATTTCTTTGAGTTGCTCTTTCTTTCTAAAGAACATCTCAACACTGCAGAAGCTTAGCTAAGCACCATGCTTGGTGCAGATGCAGTGTACACAAGGAGTGGGTGAGCAGAAGAAGTGGTTGATGGAGGTGACGATAGTCCCAGTCTTTTCCTTGGAATTTATATCCTCTTGGAGGATATAAAGCAATGTTGAGACAATACAAAACTTCTTTTAAAGCTGATGGAAAAGTAGAATCCATGAGAACTGCTTCCTAAGGTGGGTGTGCAGAGAGGGGAGAACAGTGAGAAGCCAGGGCACGCCTAATCTGGACGTACACCAGTGTTAGAGGAGGTAAATTTGGTTCATTCCATTTTTGTCTCGTACACGAATGGACCACACTGCTTATCTCCTCTTTCATCCCATGACAGTTGGCTGTTGACCGTTTGGAGCTGGTCACAATAAGGCTTCTATGAATATTATTTCTATACCGTGCTTTCCTGGGGGATTGCACGTGGGAGTGGGCTGGAGTAGGAGTATCAATACTCGACTCATCAGTGGTTGGCAGTGGTTTTCCAAAATAGTTCTCATCAACACCTTCCGGGCTTAGTGATTAAGTTATCCATTGCTCCCCATTTTCATCAATATCCACTATTGTTTGGCTTTTGAAAGTTGGTGGATTTAATGAGTGGGAATGACATCCTACTGCCATAGTAATTTTCATTTTCTATTCATAAGGTTGACTTTTTAATTCAATTTTAGTTCAGTTTTCTGAGGACTATTTGTTCGTGACTTTTGTTCACCTCTTTACTTTTTAAAGATTGGTAGCTATCCTTTATATATTCAGGCTACTAAACCATTGCCAGTCATACTGTGTGCTGCATATATCATCCTTCGGTTTTGATATGCCTCTCCAATGACTTTATGGTGTCTTTTGATATGATTATGTTCTTCATTGTAATGCAGCCAAATGTATTCATCTTTTCCTTAATGGTTTACATATTTTGTTGCTTTTATTTGGGGGGGCCCTTTGTCTAAAAAAGATCTCATATTGTTGTTGTTAAGTGCTGTCAAGTGGCCTCTGATGCATGGAGACTTTATGCATCAAAGAACTGTATTGTCCTCATCCTGCACCGGCTTTATGGTCTTTGAGGTGTTGAGCGGTGGTTTTGGTAGTGATTGCTGCATCGGTTTGCCGTATTGAAGGTTTCCCTTGGTTTTGCTCTCCATCTGCCGAGAGTGATGATCAGTTTAGTGTGATGGCACGAAATGACTGTACTCCCTCCGGCGCCAGTGTTCTCCTTCTTGTGGCAGTCCCCGGTATTCCCTATTCTTCACCAACACCAACAGTTAGGTGAATCCACCTCCTTGTGTTTTCCTTTTCCATTGTTCAGCTTTCACATGCAGATGGGGTTTTTGGAAAAGATCTTGGCTTGGGTCAGGCACACCTTGGCCCATAAAGCGGTATCTTTGCTTTTTTTTTTTTTAATTATTTTATTGGGGGCCCTTTGCTTTACATAACTTTAATGAGGTTTTTTTGCTGCTGCGATAGCAGCTTTTTCCAAGGCAATATGTCACTTGATTTCTTGCCTTTTGCTTCCATGGGTGTTGATTGTTGATTTAAGTAGAAGTAAGCCCTTGACAACTTCAGACTTCGCCATTTATCATGATGTTTGTTGATCTGTCCAATTGGGAGGATTCTCACTTTCTTGATTGTAGATTGTAAGTCTTTATGGGAGTATGTGTTAGTCTGGGTAGACTAGAGAAACAAATTCATAGAGACACTCACATGTGTATAAGAAAGAGCTTTATATAAAAGAGCAGTTGAATATTGAGAAAACATCCCAGCCAAGTCCAGATCAAGATATTAGCCCATCTGTCCGATACCAATCTATAAATTCCTCTTCAGACTCAGGAAACACATGCAATGACGTCTAATGCAGGAAAATCACAGGCCAGTGGGTGGGGAGTCTTGTGGATCCAGTGGTGTTGTAAGCATCTCAGTGCTGGCAGAGGTCGCCATGTGGTTTCTTCAGCTCAGGGCACTAGCTTGGTTCCATGTTTCTTGCCAGCTGCAATGTCTCCCAGGGAGGAAACCTGTGTCTCACCTCAAGCAAGGGATTTATCTCCTTAGCACCTCCAACTGAGGTCATCAGCTGCCACCTGATTGACAGGCTAAACTCCACCCCTTCACTCTTAATCCTCTCAAATTGACAACAGATTATATAACTACCACAGAGTAGAAAACCTTATCTTTCTCCCAAGGAGTGCCTGGTGATTCTTAACTGTTCACTTTGCGGTCAGCATGTGGGTCAACATGTGACCCACTACATCACCAGGGCTCCTTCAGTCTTCAGCATACAGATTGAATAAATCATTTAGTGCAAGGGCATAATCCTGCTGCACACTTTTTTCAATTTTAAACTTTCTTCTATTTGAAAGACTGCCTCTTACTCCATGAACAGATTCCACATCAGCACAGTTACATGATCTGGACTCTCCATATTTTATTCTGAATTTTCAAATGACTTGCCTTTCACATGTAAGTCCTTCATTCATAACTGATTAACTTATAGGTGAAGTATGGCTAGAGTGTGTTTTTTTATATGGTGTGTTAGTCCAGGTAGACTAGAGAAACAAATTCGTTGACACGCATATGTGCTAGAGAGAATTTTATATTATGCATCAATAAAAAATACCCAGCTCAGTCCAGATCAAGTACATGAATTCCTCTTCAGACTCACACAGCATATGCAATGATGCCGAATGCAGGAAGATCACAGACCGGTGGGTGGAAAATCCTGTGGATCCAGTGGCAGTGAACTCATCTCCAGGGCTCTGCTGCCATCCGCATGGCTCCATCCATGTTCTTTGTCAACAGGAATGTGAAACAGAGAGACAGAGTGTGGCCCACCTCCAGAGAGAAAAAAAGGAAGTACCCAGGATCCTCATGAGATGGCCACGCCTACAATGAGACATCATTGGTTATGACCCGATTGGCAGGCTAGACTTCTCCCCTTCACTCATAATATCCTCAAGTTGACATGTAATTATGTAATTACCACATATGGCATTTGTGGGTCCCAAGATGATATACCAAATGACTTTTCCTTGACTTATCTGGCTGAGATCAAGTTTCCATCTATCTCTGTATATACCCATTGGTCTGTTTGTATATTCCATGTCAGTGCATATTGTGTCTTTAGGTGATGAATACTCTTATAATAAATCTTGGCAACTGTGTTATTCTCCTCACCTGTTTGCCCTCCTTTTTTCCCCCTGTTGAACTACATAGAAATATAATAAATATGTGTATATCATTTTCCATGGATCATCCCAATTTTGGATAAACGTTGTCTGTATTTTAAGAGTGCATTTGTTGCATTCCATGCATGTAGACACCAGCACAGTCATTGGCTTTTTGTCTGGAATTTCATTGCCTTTGTATCTGTAAATCAGTTTGATGAGAGTTGTTGTCTTTATGGTAATGAGAACGGCCTACCTACAAACATGTTTTGTCATTCCATTTAGTTTGCTCTTCTTTAACATCTGCCAATAACATTTTACAATGTGCTCCATAAAAATCTTACATATCTTTTATTAAGTGCATTCCTAGGCACTAAAATATATTGTCATCATGGCAAATGGTATTTTTTGTATCCTTTATCTGTTGCTGGTGTATGGAAAGACAATTACATTTTGCCTATTGGTATCATATCCAGTTAGCTAGTAAACTCTCTTACTGTAATAATTTAGTACTAGGCTAAATATTCTTATAGAGACGACCTCTAGTAATGTAACTTACCTTGAAGTCTCTTGTATTTCTCATTAATACAGATACACCAGTTTAATTTTTGCTTGTATTTGCCCTTCAGATCATTTTTCATCCTTTTACTTTGAATTTTTTCCCATTTAAATGAAAAATACCTGGATATAGATTTTTTTTCCCTGTGAAATGACTTATCTTCCACCCAGAAACGGTAGCTACTTACATTGCTTGCTGTTACCAACAGTTCTAAACCAAGCTCATTGCCAGTGAATCAATCAGACTCATAGAGACGCGCTCCGTCGGACAGAGTAGAACTGCTGCCTAGAGCATCAGTCTTTAAGAACGCAGACAGCCGCAGCTCCCTCCCACTGAGGAGCAGGTGTGGTGGAGCCCTGGACCTGGCAGGGCTATGCTCCTCCCGCAGCATCACCAACACGCCTGCTGTTTTCTTTGCCACTTGATTTTGTGTTTCCCATTTTCCCTACTTTTATAGTTCCATTTCCTCATTCCTAGCCTTCCTTGATCGAATTAATCATGAGATTTGATTGAATGAATCATGAGATTTCTGTTCATTTTCTTAGTCTCTGTTCTCCCCTACTGGATTGGAAGTTAATATGCAAGGACTCCAACATGCATATTTAGCTTCAAGCCTGGAAGTAAGACTTCACTCTGCTCTTAGACAAAATCCCCACCTGAGACTTCTTGTCCCTTATCATCTCCGCTTAAGTTACGTGCTTGCCCTGTCCATTGTGGCTTTGGTCTAACCTCACTCGTTGGATAACGTTCCTGATTATGTCATCGGTCTGTCTTAGGTCTTCTCTGTCAGTTGACTGTCTCGCTACTTCTCACATCTCAGATGTTGCCCTTGGAGGGTTGTTGTTTTTCAGTGAGTGTCTGCAGCTACTAACAACAAGAACAACAAATCACTATTTGATGTTCTGAAAAATAGCTTCGTTTTGCCATCCCTCAACGATGTGTTCACTGGACAGACAAGTCCAGGCTGACAGCTCTTTTCCTTTCAGTGCTCTGAAGATTTGATTCCACTCTCCTAAGACTTCCATTGCTTCCATTGATAAGTCAGCTGTCCGCCATTTTTTCTCATTTCTACAAAAATTTCCTTGGTCCTTTTCTAAAAATCTGCCTGGCCACTTTGGACAGTGTTCCTGTTCTTTTGTCATCCTTCTTATACTCTATCTGGTCCTCTATGCCTGTCTACTCAATGACAGCAGCATCTCGTGCCTTAGAGCAAGCCCTTCATTATGTCTCATGCTTCCTGTGAGCCAAGCAGTCCTTGCTGGGACCTCTCTGCAGTGGTGGTCATGTGTCAGCTGGGACTGGATAAATTGACTTATAAGGTGACTCACTCTTGTGGTGCTGACTTGTGGCTTCATTCCACAATGCAGCTTGAGGCCCTTCATAACATGGAGACTGGTTTCTCCCAACGTGGACAAGCCAAGAGAAATAGAGAGAAGGTGCTAAAAAGAAAGAAGAGGACGCAAACAAGGTGGCGTGCAATGGGCGGAAGCTGTATCCTTGCCATCGATTAGCCTCAGCAGTCACATAGTATCACTTTCTAGTCATTAAAAACAGGTCACTGAAACAAGTCAGTCAGTGGGAGGGGAAGTAGGCTCTGCCTTTTGAAGGGAGAGTGAACGAATTTGGAGACATATTTTACGACCCCTACCTGCTTCCCATGTCTTTGAAAGCCCTTGAGTGATATCCGGAGGCAACTATCTGGTTACCATGCTTGCTGCAAGACCATGTGACTTGGCTTGCCATGTGACCTAGGTTCTCTAGCCCTCCCAAGGCCCATATCCATGCCTGCCTGTTGCAGTGTTTCAAAGCCCCTACAGTCTTGCCCTTAATGTTCTATAGATGATAATAAGAAACGTCTATCTCTGCGGGGGGTTCCTACATTACTGTTTCAGTGGTGTGAACCACCAGAGGGTATTTCCCAATATGATGTGTGAGGCTCATTGGCTTTTATTTTTTTTTGGCTTTCTTGGTTATTGGCTGGTTTATCTGTTGATTTTTTAGGTTTAGTTCATGCTTCCTGGAACTTTCTCTGCGGGAATACTTTGAGGCCAGGCATTAAACTATAAATGCTCTGGAGAGAATGCAAGTGTCTGGATTTAATGCCAAAGTGTTTTTGCCAAACAAGGTTCGCGGTGTTTGTGAACCCAAGTGTTTGTGAAGCAAACGTGTATGTGAGAAAGGTTCACAGTGGTTTTTAGCAAAAGCACAAAACAAACAAAAAAAACCCTATGATTTCTGAAGCCCAAATTCCATGAAGAAGAGCCTAGAGTTTTGAATTCTCAGTGAAGGCCTCTGCACCACTAGTTTCACCCCACTCAAGGTCAACACGACCAATTCTCTTAATCTCGTCTCTGTAGAACTGTTTGTGTTTGGTTTTTTTTCACTCTTTCCCGCCACCAAAGGGTGGGTCCTGGGGCCCAGCTGCCTTTATCCTTTGTTTCCCAGGCTGTTCTTGCACATCCTTCGTCTTTGGCTCCTGTTCCTGAGGTTGTCCATTCCAACCAATGCTTAAGGGTGCCC
>NW_022103898.1:17550603-17554489 GCF_000313985.2 Echinops telfairi
AGGTCCTCGCCTTGCTTCCTCGTGGTCCATGAAGCCTGCTGAGTGTGTCAATGCCATGAACCCAAACTGAGGGGGTGGGAGGGAGCCGATTCTTCCGCCAGTTTTTAAGATCTATGAGCTGCACATCAGACCTCGGGCTGATCACTCCATCCTTGTTTAACCTGCCCGTGAAATTCACAATTTTCCCAGCACCGTGATCCTCAGTGATTTCAACTTCACCAATGCAGCCATGCTTTGTCTTCAAAATTAGAATCCAGGTGACTTGGGAGCACCCAAGTCATGAAAGGAACCTGGCGTCAGCCTCTCTTGGTGTTATCGATGCTCTTTGGAGCGTCGGCTAAGATGGTTATGCACACAACTATGGAAGCATGGAAAGTGGAAAGGGCTCCCACATACTTTTTTAAAGCCCCCTGATATTATACTCCCTAATGCCGGATCTTAAAGGACTTAGGGAGCTATTTAAAAATACAAAGCCCCTAGCCTAACCACAACTTGAGCACATTAGAAACTCCTGAGATGGGGGCCATGTATATGTATTTTTTTTTAATCTCCCAGAGGAGCCTGGTGCCCGCCACTGCTGAGAGATAATTATTATCATGAGACATGGTCCAGAAGTAGTAGAAGCTCAGCAGGAGAGCTAAATTTGTCCCTTGAAGTTGAGGGAGGCTTTATAGAGAAGGAAATTGTTGTCTTTCCCCTTTGAAAACTATCCCAAGGGTTGCAGTTAGCTTTATGAGCATCATTCCAGGTACTGGAAGGCCCTTCGGACATGCCTAGAGGCAGTGGTCTGTTTCCCATGTTACCTTGCAAGACCCTGTAACTCAGCTTGCCATGTGCTATCAGGTTTTCCAGCACTGGTCAATACCCTTATCCATCTCAACCCATTGCAGTGATTCTGAGCTACTAGTGGGCCACCTAAGGAGCCCTGGTGTCATAGTGGCTACATGTTGGTCTGCAAATGGTGAGGTCGGCAGTTCAAAACCACCAGCTTCTTGCAAGAAAGGTGGAGCTTTCTACTCCTGTAAAGATTTACAGCCTTGAAAACTCCCAGGAGCAGGTCTCCCCTGTCCTATTGGATTGCTGTGAGTCGGCATCGACTCTATGGCAGTGAGACCCTGGATTCGTGGAAATGAAGTTGACATGCGTTGGCCTTGCTTGCATCAGAGCTGGCTTGGTAACAGACCCAAATGTTCCCAGCCTGTAAGTACACAAGTGAAGACACTTCATAGGTCCAAGTTTTCTAAGTCGCAGGAGTTAATTTTACTTGATCACACCTTTGATACCACAACCATGACCCCCGCCCCCCCTAGGTCTTTCTCTGTGGCCCCCTTTGGTTCCTTCATTCACACCTGGCACCTTATTCCAAATCTACAAAAGGCGACTGCCCAGCAGGTTGAGTTCTGTTAGCTCTGAGCCACAGCTGCCCGCCCCATGCACAAGCTCTTTAACGTGACCCATCCTGCAGAGCCTCACCCCTCTGGGCCTGGGTCACCATCCATCAATGATGACATAAGTGGAAGAGAATTAGAATCTCTCTGGGGCAGCAAGGTTGCATGTATAACCAGTTCTGCCATTTCTGCGATGCCTGTCATTCAATGCCATTTCAGTGCAAAGTTAATTGAAATGGAAAAGATCAAGCACGAAGACACTCCCTAAGCAAAAAGGATTTTATTAAGATGTTTAGGATCACTTTGATCAGGCAGAGAGTAAAAAGTCCCAGGCAAACCAGGAACTTTGTTTCCAAGCTAGGTAGGAAGACGGTGCTAGGTCCAAAACATACCAATCTCAAAGTGAGATGCAAAGTGTGCAAAGGGGTATTGGGTCAGCAAATCGAGGAACTTATGGTACAGATTTACTGGTGGCCGTGTCTCCATCTACAGCACCTGGGGCCTTATGTCTGAGCCTATCAGAACTCAAGGCGACTTTGAGGATTATTTTGGTGAAAATGCCTTATTTCACAGAGACTCAGGTCCAGGTCTCAAAACACTTGGGTCTTTTGTTCTCTGACTATCAAAAATCTGACCAGAGTGCAGGACACAAGAGGTACAAAGAAATCATCACCATGTGCAGGGAGAATTGCTACGAAGGAAGGGCCTCTCCTGCCACAGCTATTTCTTTGAGTTGGAATCCATTCATTTGAGTCATGTGCCATCTGTCTTATCTGGCCAGCACCTAGAACACAATTTCTGACTACAGTTATGTAAGGCCGGTAATAAGGACTCTTGTCAAACACCCAACTCGACGTGTGCGCGCCCCTTCTCAGTTGTCTGGCCAAATAGCTTTGTCTTTTTTTCAAGCAGCTCACTATTATTGGGTCTTCCTAAAGAATTCCATTTCGCTTTCAGAGCACCAACCCTCATTTCCCCATTCACAATGAATCGATTTACATACTATGCATTTAGAGTACTTCATTGCAACAGCCAGAAGTAGCATCAACAGGTGTGGGAGCAACCACAGCTCACTCGGTAAGCGCCCAGCCCCATTGATGGAAGCAGACCTGTATCTGCAGACTCCAGGGCAGCCTGCTCCTACGGGGCTTTCTGTGGGTCAGAAATGCCAGTCAGTATTAACTGGCCTGGGAAGGAAAGGAAGGATGAACTGGAGGCCTGCAATCCATTGCAATCCCTTCAGGGAGGGGGGAAGGAAGAGGCCTGGTATGTTAGGCTCTTTTCTAGCCCAACATAAAAACCCTTGACACTCACACATGTATATAAAAGATCCTATTATCAAGAAAGAGTGCTTTATCAAGAAAGCAGCCCAACCTGGTCCAATTCAACTCCCTAGGTCAGACTCACCCAGCTGCCGTCAGATAACTCAGGGACGGGAAGCTGGGAGATTCCGAGGCAGCGGGCGCAGGGTTGCATGGATTCCAGGTGTGTAGGGATTTGACAGGGCACAGACAGCTCCAGACGTGGCTGTGCGTGTGGCATGAGACATAGGATCCAGTCAAGCAGGCACATGAAGAGGCAGGAGAAGAGGCCTCCGGTCTTCTTCGTGTCTCTCTTGTCAAAAGTCCACACCCCCAAGGAGGCATCATTGTCGGGCTGGACCTGGTTGATTGGCTGGACTCTGCCCTGACTTCCACACAGGTGCGTCAAGTTGGCATAACATCTAACCACACTCGGTGCAGTCGCATACATTTTGATAGCCTTTGGGCAGGTACATACTAATATTTACTAGGTGTAACTCTCGGTGAGTTGCTTTTAACAATGTGCCTAGGATTTCTAAGGGAAAGAAATTTGAAATTAATGGATGTATGAGCTGTAACTCCCTGGAAAAGAGTATTAAGAACCTTTCACTATCAGAGTAGGAAGTGGAGGTGTTTCATGGAGGACGTACCTCCCTTTAGAGTGAACCACGGTAGTGTGCACGGTTCAGAGACCTTGTGCCCTAAATCTGGTGCAGGGAATCTTGTTTTCCATGTGGCAAGGAAGGGGAGGTTGTCTTGGCTGTCCCTGGCCTCTCTCTGCATCTCCCATGACTTGTGGCATTTTCCTTGATGTCATGCATAGAGCCTGGCACCAGGTGTGATCTCTGATTCTTGCAAGTCTGATTTGACCCTCTGTGGTAGTTGGATGATTTTATGTCAACTTGAATTTGTATGAAACTGGGGGTGAAGTCCTACCTGTCAATCAGGTCACCGTCTAATGATGTTACCTTCTTATAAGAAAAAGAAGGAGCTCCATCAGGTTTTCCAGCACTGGTCAATACCCTTATCCACCCATATCCATGCCTGCCTGTTGCAGTGTTTCAAAGCCCCTACAGTCTTGCCCTTAATGTTCTATAGATGATAATAAGAAACGTCTATCTCTGCGGGGGGTTCCTACATTACTGTTTCAGTGGTGTGAACCACCAGAGGGTATTTCCCAATATGATGTGTGAGGCT
>NW_022103898.1:17555321-17557496 GCF_000313985.2 Echinops telfairi
AAAAATAGGGTCACAGCCCAGGATCAGCCTTTTATCAACTTTGTTCTCTGTAGATTTGTCTTTTCTGGGTCTTTCTATGTAAGTGAAGTCAGACGATATTGTCCTTTTGTGACTGATGGATTGATTCAAGCATCATGTCTTCCAGCTCCATGCAGGTGACAGCATGCAGCAAGACTGAGTTTCAGCTGCTGGTGAAGTCGTATTTCATTGTTTGACACTCTCTAGTCATCTGTTTGATGCTCTTCTCTGAAGGCCTTGGAGTATATATGAGGGGGACTTCAAAAAGTTCATGGAAATTTGAAATGAAAAGATAATGGAGCGTGTCCATAATTTTTGAAGGTCCCTGGTAGGCCTGGGTCAACTGGTAGTCTAGTTTGAGTGGTAAGGGCCTTCCTGTGTATGGGGCCCTTTGCTTGCTCTTTGAGAGTATCTGGCTCTCCCACTTAGGAAGTCAGTGAAAGACAGCATCTCAAGGTCTTAGCTATAAAGAGTCCCAACCCTCTGTTGTTGTTGTTGTTGTTAAGTGCCATGAAGTCAGTTTTGACCCATAGCAACCCCTGTGCGCAACAGAACGCAACACTGCCCGGTCCTGCTCCAATCCTCATGATGGTTCCTGTGCTTGCGCCCATTGTGGCAGCCACTGTGTCCATCTGTCTTTTAAGGGCCTTCCTCTTTCACTGCCCCTCCAGGGACTGGTCTCTCCTGGCAATATGTCCAAAGTATGTCAGACATAATCTCCCCATCCTTGCCTCTAAGAAGCACTCTGAGCACACTCCTTCCAAGGCAGGTTTGTTTGTCCTTCTGGCAGCTCATGGTACTTTCCACGGTCCTTCTCCAGCACCACAATTCAAATGCACTCATTCAAATGCAACCCACTAGAGGGTAGAAATGAAGTCATGCTGCCCCTGGCTCCCCCAGCAACTGGGAAAGACAGCAAAAAGTCCTGTCTGGCCCATCCTAATCAGAGGTGGGACCAGAAGTGTAAACAAGATAGAACCGAACGGGTCTTCTGTTTGCACAAACTCATTGATGAATCATTGGCAGCCCCCAAGTGAGAGATGGAAATCACCCCATCATTTGTGATTTGCTTCTTAGAGCAAACGAAATGAGCATTCTGTGGGATGCTGTATGTACTACTGGAAATCAGAGTCACATTGACTAAGGAAAAGGGGAATAAGAGAGCCCCAGCCATCTTCGAGGGGCCCATTCCTGCGTCTCAGCCTCCAGGAAGGTTATCCGATCCTGGTCTCCTTCTCTATCTGCGACAGGAATTTCCCCCTCCTCTGCTGGCTCGGAATGTACCTCTGGCATCTCTGCTACTCGACAGATGTCTCCGTGACCTATTCCTTCTGCAGCGGCGTGGAGCCCTAAATAAGGAACAAATGTCATCCCAGGCAGGCTTGCACCCGCCACTCACCACTAAACTGGTGACCTTTTCCCGTTCGAGCATGTGACAACTCACCTGGGACAGGTGCTCGGAGACTGCCACGCTTCCCTGCCTAGAGGCCTCAGCGTCTGTGTATTTGCCACTCTCTCTGCGTTCCCGGACATTCTTCTGAGCGAGGTGAAATTCTCTTTCCCCTCAAACAACATCTCCGCTACGATATCCAAACCCCCTTCTCTTCACCTTAGATGCCTGCCGGCCTCTAGAGGAGCAAAACCGGCGGTGTGCCCATGCCATTGGCCTTTCCGGCACCTCCCACCCTTGGTGCACAGTTTCATCAGCACGTACAGGCTAGGAAGAAAGAACAGGCCGAGCACTTCTGAAACATTCGCATTGTTATCGTTAGGGGCTGTCGAGCCAGCTCCGACTCACAGACCCTGCTTAGACCAAAATGAAGCCCTACCCAGCCCTGCACCATCCGCAGCGCCATTGCAGCCGCTGTGTCCCTCCATCTCATTGAGGGTCTTCTGCGCGTTCACTGATTCCCAGCCATCATGGTGGCCCTTTGCAGGTCTGTTCCCTCCTGATAACGTGCCCAAATATGTGCAATGGAGTCTGAAATCTTTTTGGAAACCTTACAAATAGAATAATACCATTGAAAACCTTATGAGGGGCATGGTTATATAGACTCTTTTTTTCTGTCCAATCTTTTTTTATTAATCATTTTATTGGGAGCTCTTATGGATAGTAATAACAATCCATCATTCAATTAGATCAAGCACAATTGTACA
>NW_022103898.1:17558791-17566750 GCF_000313985.2 Echinops telfairi
TCCTCCTGGAACCATTGGTCCTAATGGTTCAGGAGTGATGGGGGCTGCCAGGTCCCAAATCTGTAGGTCAGAAAGCAGGTTAGAGACCTTTCTGGGCTCACAGGATTGTGAAGGTAGGTGAATTCTGTGGGCCAGGAAGCAGACCAGAGACTTTGCAGTCTTGTTGCCCCATGAGAAGACTGCAGGATCTAGAGAGAGTGCAAGTCCTAACAGGACATCCTTTCATGTACTGAAGGCAGGCCACACCTCAAGGAAACACTCCTCTCAGCTGATTGGCTGCTCACAACGTGAAAAGTGGTTCGATTATATGATATTATAAAATAAGGACGTATCTTCCAAACCTCTGAGACTCAGAGTCTAGCCAAGCCCCTATCACTCCCGGTCCTTGTATCTACTCTCCCTTTTATGGTCCCACTTACCACCACTTGGACTTTTAGATGATTTTTTTATTAATTTGTGGACTAGCTCCTCTACTAAAATAGAAGTGCCAATGAGGCAAGAACTTTATTGTTTGTCTGGTTTTTGCTTAGGAACTCAGATCCCAGAACTACAATCAATTGTCATTGAGTTGATGCAAACTCCTGGCACCTGCCCGTGTAGACCTTGTGCGACAGGGTTCTCGGGGGCTGATTTTTCAGAAGAAGATCAGGCAGACTTTCTTCCAAGGCACCTCTGGGTAGATTCCAACCTCCAACCTTCTGATGAGCACCTGAGCATGTTCACCATTCACACCATCCAGGAACTCTTCTGCAAACGCTCCCTGGCACACAGTAGATGACTCAGTCAAGAATGAATGCCTGGAAGAATGAGTGACATTGTGCTCGGAAGAATGAGCCAGATTGCACTTCGTTTCTGGTTCCTATTGGAGAAGTCTTCCACAGTGGCATCTTCTGTGCAGAGTGGCCATACACACACATCTGTATACTTGCTTCTTCCCTCTACTGACTACTCTGCCCCTGGACCAGACAAGATCACTCTTTACCCTGAACTTGGACCCAGTTAGTCTCCATTAGAAAGGATAGCAAAACTATTAAAAGGCAAGATCTTGTGCCTTATTATAGTGATTTACTGTTGTGCTGGGAGAAGACCCTTAGCTAATGGTTATAGGTGTGTGACCCTTGACCTGCCAAGGAAGGCATGTCCCCCAAGGAGCTCTGCAGTGGGCAGGTTTGGGAAGAGTGAGTTAGTGGACTCCACTTAGGTCAGCTTGACTAACAGAGGCTGCGTCCCCCCTACTACACCAGGGACGTACGGATGTGGTGTGTTTGCCGTTCAGCACTTGGAGGTGTTGGATGAGGAAAGCCTTCTCTTGGGGCATGAAGAGAAGCCCGGAGCCATTCACCAGTTCACCCATCCATTCTCCTGTTCATTTCAGCTATCTTCTTTCCCAGCTTGGGGAGTAACTGAGAAATGCCTTTGCTCTCTTTAAGAAACGAGGGGAAGTGCTTCACTTTCCTTTGCTGTAAGTCTCATCAGCAGTCCGATGAAAGGACTGGGTGAGATGACTACGAAGGCTTTTCTCCAGATGCAATACAGTACAACCCTGGACACCTCAATGCTAGTCCGTTCTAGAAGGAGCGTTGAGATGCTAGGCAGTCAGGTTCTGAATCAATTTTACCCATAAGAAATACCTGAAAATGGATTAATCCGTTCTCAACTACCAAGTTTTACCCTAACCTGGCCTTTTTATACAAAACATTGCACAAACATTTCAAAGTAAAGAAGTTCAGAATTAAATAATATGATTTAAATAAGAAACACAACATTGAAGAAGTTTTTAACAACTACAGGATGGCCCATACCTTGAGATTGATGAGGATCTGGATCTGTGGACACGAATGTGGGGAGGAGGGATGGAGAGAGAGTCATTGTTTGGAAGGGGAATCTCCTTCCATCAAATCAACTGGTAGCTGCTTCTCAGGATTTTTTTCTCTTCTTTACCTTTTTTTCACTAGGACCTGACTGTCTTTCTCTTTAAAAAAAAAAAATCTGTCTAAGGTGGTCTGCTGTTGGCATTTCCTTAACTGTTTTCTTAATGGGTTTACTAAATTATCATCAACAATATCAATAACACGGTTAACCTGTTATTGTGATGATTCTTTTCAAAAAGCTCTTTCTTAGGACCCATGTTTTTTAAACACAGTACAAAAAGCCACCAAAACTAAGAAAATTATAGCAAAACACTTGGAACACAGTTGCAAAAGGCTTAAACAACGTGTACTAACAACACCAACTAACGCCGAGTGACCGAAACAGAAACTGCTTTTGTTTACAAAAATCATATGCGTCGAGTCGGATTCTCATGTTGTGTTGGAGCTTCGATGCAACCTTTTCTTGACATTTCTTGATCGAAATCGCTTATGCCGAGTACTGATGTGGTCCAGTACTGGGGTTCTCCTGTATCTTAAGTCATATTCAGATCCCCGGACCCCTTTATGTCTGTAGAGGGTCCATAGTAGCACAAACTTCAATAGACCTAGTTGGCTGCTGGTTTTCAGTCTCCCTGCTGGTTTCTGTCCTCGTGAGAGGAGGACCGTGTCTATTGTGGGTCCTCACCCAGTGTCCAGCACAATGCCTAACACTTGGACCCTGGGTGAACTCTGCCTCCCAGTTCTCATAGTTACACTTGCCTGTTAACGGAATTCATAAATAAGCAATGACATGCCCCATAGACAGGTAACGTGTGGAAAATTCATAAATTGTCCGTGCATAAATTCTCATTACTGAGTTACTCTGGGCAAATCATCTTGAACATCTCTTCCAAGTAGGATGCTTCTTTTGATCCCTTGACCCCTTCCTTCTCCTCCTTTTATCTTCATCCCAGAGAAGTAGCCCCAGTTCAAAGAGGCCACTGTCATTACCACTAACTGTGGGAAATAGAGGCATCCCTGGGCAGTGCAAAATTAATGAGCTAATGCACCTGGCTGCTAACCAAGAATATGCTCATTCAAATCCCCTCGGGCACCATGGTAGAAACGCTGGGCAATCTACTTACCAAATAGCAGCCATTGGAAAGTTGATAGGACTCAGTTTCACTCTGACCAGCATAGAGGAGCCATGAGTCAGAATCGGTTCAGTGGCAAATGTGTTTTGTTTTGTTGTTTTACTTTAGTTAGGGATTTGGTTTTATTTTAGTGTGAAATTGGGGTGGATACATGTTGGGTCTGGACTTCCGGTTGCCTCCTTGTCAATGAGAATACTACTACTCAACTTCAGGGTTTGGCCCTCTTGGTGTAGTGGTTCTGCATTGGGCTACCAACCTCAAGTCAGCAGTTCAAAACCCCCAACAGCTCCATGGGGGAAAGATGAAGCTTTTACTCCAATAGTTGTTAGTCTTGGAAATCTATAGGGGCAGTTCCACCCTGTCCTGTAGGGTTGCTATGAGTCAGGACCCACTCAATGGCAGGGCATTTAGAGTGTAGATTTTCAGGGTTGAGGAAGAGGATGACAGGAGAACATAAGGCCTGTAGCACAATGCTAAACAGGGACTCAATACATGTTGCTCCTCCAGAGCTCAAGTCCAAATGCCCCTTGACCTCTAAGCTTCCCCAGGTAGACTCAATAATGGCTCTTTGGCCACTTTTCCCTCTGATACCACGTTCGGCGGGATTCTCTAGAGAAGCAAGAGCAGTGACCTTTAAATGTGCATGTAGATAGAAAGAGACCAAGAATTGGCTCACACAGTGAGAGAAGTCGGTAGATCAGTCTGGTTCAAGTCTGTAGGTCAGATATAAGCAGATATAACTGCAGACGCTAACCAGAAGGAAGAAGAGGCAGGAGGGGTTAGCCAAAGGAAGCCAAGGCCAGCTCCTGGGATCAGCAGGCAATGCAGTAAGAGATTGAGGAAACAGATCCAGCAGCTGTAAGAACAAGAGAGAGTTGGGTTCTGCTCAGGGTCCCTCTTCTACAAAAGGCCCACCCCCAAGGTGGCATCATCAGCCTGTGACCCGACTGATAAGTGGTGCTCCATCTCCACTTCCCCCAGGTGTGTCTAGTTGACATAAACTCTAGCCACCACAGATACCTTGGTTAGTATTTCTCTTGGAACATCTCGATCTGCATTGGCAAGATGGACACTCGAGAGCTGAAAGCCTGTGGGGGTAACCAGCCCCTCACACTATCACAGGTCCAGGAAGTACAATTGTATGGTTATGATATATAAAGATTATAGTAAAGTCATAGAGAATAAGGAGAGATAGGAGAGAGAGTAAAATGAAGGAGTCAGACACATTCACGGTAGCATGCTCACCTCCTGGATGGCCATGATCTCAACAGCCAGGTCCACACACACAGCGCGGGTAGAGAGGGCAGGAGGAGTCTTTCATTTCGGGCCAAGGCCCTTATATACTTAGGGGCATGATTACAGGTAACCACACACATCACAGGAAGGGGCTGTACAATAGGCATAAGCGTGACAGGAAGAGATGAGCTAGGGGTGTACACGTAATAGGAAGGGGAGGGGCTAGAGGTATACATGTGACAAAATGGGCAGACCCTGGATTCAATATGGTAGCCTAACCTTGGTCACCCTTGAGTGGGCTTGAGCTCCCTGGGCTCTCCTTCAGGGAAACAATCTACACAATCTTCATTTGAAGGGAGTGGGCCCTACTTAGGGTGGGACAGACTATACAGTCCAATTGCTCTAGATGGCTGACAACCCTTAGGGAGTGTAACCTGACCTGCTTTTGTTGACCTCCAAGTGTCTAGTCATTGGCCATGTGTAGCAAGCAGCTAGCTGGGTTTGGCATATATTTGGGGGAGACAACTTAGAGGAAATCTTTCTGTTTCCCACAAAGCCAGGGGACATCTTGGCAGCTACAAAAACATTTTCTCTTTCCTTCCCGTCCCCCCTGCCTTGGTGTAGGCTTCAGCTTCATGATGTCCCCTGTAGGACCCCATGGCCTTGTCCCATAGTGATTTCTGAGACTCTAAATCTTCCTGGAAACAGTTCGCTTCATCTTTCTACCCAAGGAACAGAGCAGCTGGTGGGTCTGAGCACCAGCCTTTAGGTTTTCAGCCCAATGCTTAGCCCACACGGCCACCGGGCTAGTTTGCTTCTTCCTCGGCTCTAGTAAGAAAGCAGTGGCAGCTGAATCCATTCTCGCTCACGAGTGTGCCTGTATATGCCGATGTAGAACTGCTCCCTCAGCCTTTCGTTTGGCTGATCTCTTGGGATGTGGTCATCAAGCCCTGCTTCTGAGGTGCCTGTGCGTAGACTTGAACCTCCAACCCTTTTGGTTAGCAGCCAACTCCATTAGCCATTGGCACCACTGCTCTCTCTTAGCTCCCACATTGAAAAACCAAGCCCACTGCCATTGAGTCAATTCTGACTCATGGAGACCCTTCAGAGGGCTTCCAAAATGGTAAAGCCTTACAGGAGCTGGCAGTCTAATTTCCCCCCCACAGAATAGCTGGTGTGTTTGAACCACCCATCTGTCGATGAGTAGCCCAAGTCTAGCCTGCAACACAATCAGGGCTTTTTGTGTCGTTTTTTGTTTTCCCCAGCACAGGGTGTTTTGCAAATGATAGATGATTGAGGTTACTTTATAATGAAGAAGGTGGACCAAGATAAAGGAAACCAAGGCTCCTCTTTGGACCAATATGTTTGAGTACAATATGGACTGTGTCAGCCTGGGTTGATTAGAGAAACAACTTCATAGACACCCATATGTAGATAAGAGAGAAATTTATATAAAAGAGCAGTTGTGTAGTGAGAAAACATCCCAGCCCAGTCCAGATCAAGTCCATCAGTCCAACATTATCCCACGTGTCCTTTCTAGTCTATAAATCCCACTTTAGACCCACGCAGCACATGCAATGATGCCGAATGCAGGAAGATCACAGGCCAGTGGGTAGAAGGTCTTGTCGATCCAGTGGCAGTGGAAGCATCTCAGTGCTGGTGCGGGTCTCCACGTGTCTCCTCCAGCTCTCTGAGTGTCTCAACAGCAGGAAAGGGAAGGCAGAGAGAGTGGGTCTGGCCTCCAGTGAGTTATTTATCTCCTTCACACCTCCAAATGAGCTCATGAGGCTGCGACCTGACTGACAGGCTAGATTCCACCCCTTGTTCAAGTTGACAGGAGATTATGTAATTCGCATGGACCAATATGGTCGAGTTCCAAGGCTCCTCTTTGTTTCTATTTTCTCATCCTTCAGGAACTCGGCTTCATGGGTGGCTGGCTTTCCCTGGATAAAGAGAAGTAACTGATTTTTCTCTTAAAAAGTATATACCCAAACACGTGCCTACTCAACACTTCAACCCCAAAGAGAGATGAACAATACAGAGACCTTGGGTTTTCACTGAGAAAGCAAAGAAAACAAGCTATTTGAACAGAGGCTTAGACAAAAAAGATGTGTCTGGATGCCCAGTGAGCAGACAAGAAAATACTTGTCGTCTTTTGATGATTAGTTATCCAAGAAATGCAAATGGACACCCAACCAAATAGCACGACCCACCCACTAGAATACCCAAAGTGAGTGTAGAGTAACTAAAACCCTCATACCAAATGGTCCTGCTGCCAGTATCTCATATCATTAAGCATACACAGACTATACAACTTAGCAGTTCCTCACCTCGGTATTCACCCAAGAGAAATGAGAACTTATATCTACTCAGAGGTTTAGGCATAACTGTTCATCACAGAATTATTCATGATAGCACACGCCAGGAATCAGCCCAGCTGTCCATCAGCTGATGGATGTACAACTGAACTGTGACATAGTCATCCGTTGGAATGTTATTGTTGTTAAGTGCCGTCAAGTAGATTCCAGATCATTCGCCCCATGTACAGCAGAATGGGACACTTCCTGGTCCTACCCTGTCCTCACAACCATTGCTATGTTTGAGCCAATTGCTGCAGCCATGATGGCAATCCATCTACTCTCCTCGGGCTCTGCCTTACGAAGTGTGATGTCATCCTCCAGGTCTCTCCTGACAGCATGTCCAAAGTACGTGAGACCAAGCCTCCCCATCCTAGCTTCTGAGGAGCATGCGGCTCTCCTTCCCTCACACGTTTATTTCTTCTTCTGGCAGTTCGTGGTATTCTTAATTTTCTGCACCAGCACTATAATTCATGCTTTGGGATAGTACGCAGCAAGGAAAAGGAATGAAATATGTAACAACTTGGCTGAGTTTTTAAAACATTGTGCCAAGTACAAGACGTCAAAACTCCATTCATGGGCAGTACGAGGAAAATGTAAGCTACAGCAACAGGAAAAAGATTAAAGGCCGCTTGGTGTGCAGTCTGAGGGAGGAGATTGGCCGCAGAGAGGTACGAGAAAGCATCAGGGTGTCAGAACAGTGCTTTTTGATGTGGCATTTATGCGACTATGCAATTACTAGCATTTGTCAACTTGGCGCTTGGTACATGTTATCAGGAGAGACCAGTCCCTGAAAAGGACGCCGTGCTTGGTGACGCAGACGGGCAGTGAGAAAGAGGACAGCCCTCAAGGGTTGACCCAGTGCCTGCCACAACGAGCTCAAGCCTGCAGCGCACGGTGAGGTGGCTCAGGCACAGGCAGTGCTCACTCTTTGGCACGTGGGTCGCTAGGATAGAAAGGGACTCAACAGCACCTAGCAGCAACGTTTCCACCAGGTGCACTTCCGGGATTTGAAGGTGTGTCGATAGAGTCGCGGGGGATGAGTCCATAGCTGTAGGTCTAAGCATCTGGGAAGATGGAGTGCGGATGTTGCTTTTGATTCACGTAGGAAACGCAAGGGAAACAGCCAGGTGCCATGCAGTCCCCTTGACGCATAGAAACCCTTGTACCCCGTAACAGAACCCTGCTCAGCCTGGCCCCATCTTCGCATCTTTGTTATGTTTGAGCCCTTGTTGTAGCCACGATGTCAGTCCATCTCCTTGATGGACTGACGGTGTCAGTCCTTCTTCCTTCATAATGTCCTTCTCCAGGGACTGATAGGTGTCTTAAAGGCATGAGACAAGCTCTTGCACCCTCATTTCT
>NW_022103898.1:17567328-17568761 GCF_000313985.2 Echinops telfairi
CTTCCGAAGAACCAGCCACTGAACACCCTCCAGTTGTATTGTGACCCACATAGGGCCACCATCAGTCAAATGGAATCAAGGGCAACTGGGACTGGGACAATAAGGCCAAGAACCAGCCTTAAGAATGTCAAGAGATTTGGCACGTGCTGCTGCTGCTAGGTACCCTTGACTCGATTTCCACTCACAGCAGAGCAACACGCTGCCCGGTCCTGTGCCCTCCTTGCAGTTGTTGCGACGTTTGGGCCCATTCTTTCAGCCACCGTGTCAGTCCATCTTGGTGAGGGACTTCCCCTTTTCTCATTCCCCTTCTACTTGACCAAGATGATGTTCCCTTGTGAGGACAGGGTGCTCCAGTGGCTGGGCTTTTGTACACAAGCTTCCTAATTGCTCTTCCTGATCGTTTGTTTGAAATGAACTTTTTTTTTCACTAAAGACTCCAAGTTCATTTCCATTTTACTTTTCCTCCTTCCCTCACCCCTAACCCCACCCATCTCTCTCTCTCTCTTTTTAAACCAATGAGGCCACTATTGGTTTGAGGGATAAGGCATGTGGAGGGGGTGGGTCTTTGTTTTTAAAGAAACACAAGCAGGTATTTGCACAGCCCATCCCAAGACCTGAAACCAACAACAATATTCCTCGTTGCTCTTGAGCCACTCAGCCGCCTTCATTGCCAACGTCTATGGGCCAGCTGATGGTTTTTGAGACTCAAGTTTGCTCCTCAGCTGGCCCTGGGGAGGAAGAAAAGCCAGTAAGGGATTACATGATTTCAGAAATGAGCTCATGAAAGAAAACCACAAGGCACAGCGCCCAAAGACCCAGCCTTGGGTGGTACGATGGGAGCGACTGGTCCAAACGGAAGAGTCTCTCAACCTGGTGATGGGAACAGGGTGATGTGTATGCAACCCCTTTGGAAAAAGCCAAACACCAAGGCACAGCTGATCGAGTGGTATGGCCCTGGGCATGCAGCTCATCACTGGAAAGCCCACGACCTACAGGCTGGCCGGATAACCCAGCAGAATGCATGCTTTTCCTGCAGCCCAGGGAGGGAGACTGGACTTGGACTCATAGGCTCTCTTCCCTGTGAGCCAGAGGAGTGTGAGGGAGTGGAGTCTCTGAAAGATGCCAACCGTTGGATTTGACTAACGAGACAAATCCAAGACCTCTGTGGGGAGATGTCGCCCCTGGAGCCCAGCCAGCTTTCTTGCCTAGTGGAGCGAGTGGCTGTCTGAGAGGTGGCGGCCATCAGCGTCCTGGGATTTGGGTGATAACAGCAGCCTTGGAAGAGTGCCCGGCGGCTTCACATCTCTCTCTGGTTTTTCCCATTTCCAAAGACCAAAGATCAGGGAAGGAAGAGGAGAGAAATCACTATCGGGGATTGAGCAGGAGTTTGTAAACCGTAAATTAAGTGAATGTCAGCCTGCTGGGGACCGGCT
>NW_022103898.1:17569619-17571464 GCF_000313985.2 Echinops telfairi
TCTACCCCATCCTTCTTCTTCCGTCTTGCTTTCTCATTGTCCAGTTTTCACACGCACATATGGAGACCGGAGAAACCGTGGCAGGGGGCTCTAAGTCCCAAAGCGTCATCTTCAAGTTTTAGAACTCCACCGAGGTGGTTTGAAGCCCATTTTCCCGAAGCAGTGCATCCTTGGAGTTCTTGATAGCAGCTTCCATGAGCACTGACTGTGGATGCTCAAACTCCCTGCCATCCGGTCGATGCCAACCCATTGCAACCCGGTAGGGCAGGGTAGAACTCACAGGGGTGAGTTTCTGAGACTCTAACTCCTGATGGCAGTAGAAGCCCCATCTTTCTTCCCTGTTGATCCTAGTCGAATGAAAAAATGGCAATGATACCAACTGGCCCATCAGTGCCTACTATGTGCCAAGCCCCTTGTCTGGCCCTTTCCATGCACGATCCCATCGGATCTTCACATCAGCCCCATGACGCGGCTTCCATGACCACTTTACAGGTGAGGATGGCGAGGGGCGAAGCGTTTCTCCAAGGTTGCCTGTCATGCTGGGAAGAGCTAGACCATGGACCAGATGGGCATTAGTGGAGTTCAAAGGACGACAAGGAGACCACGTGGAGAAGCGCAGGCATAGAAGCACTCAGCCCACCGTGCCGCGGGCCTAATTCTGCATCCACTGTGTGATCTCACACACCTCCTCCCGCTCCTCTGATCATCTGTAAAAAGGAGAGGCAGTGCCAAGGTAATTACTGAGACCTTCACGGCTCCATAAACTCCTGTGACCTCAGAGTGCATTGAGCTAGAACTGAGCTGCGTAAGTCGCAGCCCTGAAACACGTAAGTCCTGAAGAATGCTTTCAGACCTTCCTGCCGTGTTTAAATGCCCTTTTGTGCTGCATCTTTTTGGGAGAAATTTTACTTATTCCACACCCACCAGCCAGGGGCACCTAAAACCACATAGCCGGTTCTTTTAGGGCGCTTAGTAAACAGTAATGCGATCCTATATGTTTTCCTGATTATCACCAGCCTGCCCTTGGAATGGTGCTATTAAAGGTTTTTCTATTTTAAAGTAGCTTATTAGAATAAGTATGAGGTTGAGAGGGCATTGTTGCATCTCTGCTGATACTCTGGACAGCCTCTGGTGATAACATTTTAATATGCACCTGCTGGTTTGATCTGCAGCCGTGATTGGCAGGCTCCCTCCATGCACTCAGGAGCGCTCCTGGGTTTGGGGGTAAGGGCAGGCTGGGAGGAGAAAGCAGGACAGATATCCTGCAGATTAGAGCCAGAGCCACTTGCTCTGGTGTCTACCTTGAGACGTTAACCAGTATGCTCTCACGCCCTACCCCATTCAGATCCAGGTCACCGATCCCCAGTGGGCTGGGGCTGCGGAGTTGTCCATCGGATGTATGTTTCTTTCATCTCTCCATCCAGCCACAAATACACTGGAAGAAACAAACCTGGCCGATGTAAACCAGAAGGCCAGTTGAGTTGAGTTGGCACCGACTCAGAGTGACCCCATGTGTCTCTAGAGCAGAACTCGGCTCCAGGGGGTTTTCCAAATATGATCTTTGGGAGATAGATTGCCGGACCTTTCTTCCCAGGTGCCTTTCAGTGCATTTTAACCGCCAACATTTCGGTTCATGAGCATGTATCCATTGGCGTCACCTAAAGACTTTCCAGGTCTTTTTGTTACTGGGTCAGTAGAACAGAAAGGGAAGGATGAGCAGGTTAGACTCTGATGACCAAGGACAGGCCCATGATGAAGTCAGGCAGGGCAGGGGCGGGGAGGCGGGAGGTAAGAAAAGTAAGGGGATGAGCTGTCGAATCTGGTTATGGCCAGGCAGTGGGAAAC
>NW_022103898.1:17572536-17586590 GCF_000313985.2 Echinops telfairi
GGTGTCTGTTCTGTTGGCAGTCCATGGTACCTTCGGTATTCCTAGCCTGCGCCATAGTTCAAACACATGGATTCTCTTTAGGTCATCCGTAGTTAATGTCCACCTTTATCCTGTACCTGAAGGGGGTAGGGAGTGGGAGCATACTGGTTAACCTCTCAAGGTAGACCAGGAGCTGCCCATGAAGAGTGATGATTAGCTTCCTGTGCACGGTTCTCACAGGCTTTGGGGTGGAGCCTGTCCCTCGGTGTGTTAGTCCGCGTTGTCTAGAGAACAAACCCAGTGACATTCATATCTAAATGAGAAGAAGCTTTCTTTCAACAAGTATTGCTATATCAAGAAGGCAGCCCAGCCCAGTCCAACTCAAGACCGCAAGTCTGATGCCAGTGTCGAAGGCCCTCTTCAGCGCAGGTAGCTGTAGACAGGTGAAATAGCTGGAAAAGTAAAGCGCGAAGCAGGGCGATCACAGGCCAGTGGGTGCATGCTAGGTCAGTGGCAGCCTGGTAGTGCACTGACAGACCTCGGGGTCTGTGGCAGAGTCCCAGTCAACAGGAAGGGGAAGAGACAGAGAGGCAGTTCCCAGAGTCCCTCACTCGCAGACAAAAGGCCACACCCCCAAGGAGGTGTCATCAAGCTGTGACTCCACCCCTAGCCAAGTGTGTCTAGTTGACCTAAAGTGATCCAGCGCTCACCCTCGGGGATCCCTGTCCCGCTGGGAGAAAAGAACAGGAAGGGACGGAGCCTCCTCAGGTCTGAGGAGGGAGAGAAGAGAGGAGGTCCAGGAAGGGGGCAAGAAAGGAACGTTGAGAGGGAGCGGACAGCCCAGAGAACATCACAGAAAGTAAAGGCAGCAGCAGGAGAGGCCACCGTGAGCCCGGGGCCAACTGCTGCGGCGTCCAGTCCATGCGGCAGAGGCAACCAGTGGAGCACACCGGCACAGACCTGATGGGCTCTTGTCAAGAACAAGGGACGCTCACACGGATAACAGCCACTGCAAAGACCCCATAGGCCGCAGAAGGGCCAGGAAGTTTAGGGTAGTGGCGGACGACCAGGTGAGAATGAGCCCCCTCCTAAAAGAAGGTCCTGAGTGCCCTAGAATTCTACCACGTGGAAACGGCGGGACTGGTGTGTGTTCTGCCACGCACATTGTCAACAGCAAAAATCAATCATTTTTGAAACAGTGGAAGAAAAAGCTTAGACATCACGGACACGGGCCACGCCGAAAGGGAGGAAGGGAAACAAATGGCTTCCCGTGAGTGGGTGCCGTGAGCCAGACACTCGGCCTGTTTTATTGTATTTTATTTTTAACTGCCCAGGGACTCTTGGCAGTACAGACTAGGTTGTCTTCTCTCTCTCTTCTAATTCACCCCCAGGGCTGCCAGAGCTAAGTGCCACAAACCGGGTGCTTCCCACCACGGAGATGTCTTGGTTTTCAGCTCTGGGGTCTAGGGTGTTGGCAGAGCTGAGCTCTCGGAGGGCCATCTGGGAGGAGCTTCTGGAAGCCCCAGACTTCCGATGGCCATCCTCACAGCAGTCTCTACCACTGTGTTGGCCGACCCACCCCCTGCCTCTCCTCCTACTTTTTATAAGGCCACCAGCCAAATTGAATTAGGGCTCACCCGACCGCAGGAACTCTGTGCTGCTCACTTTCAAGGTCAGCAGTTTGAAACCACCAGCTACTCCGTGGTAGAAAAATGAGGCTTTCTGTTCCCTTAAAGAGTTAGAGGAACTCAAAGGGGGCAGGTATACCCAGTCGTATGAGTCGGCCTTAAATTGGTGAGTGAGTGAGCCCCCCACACCATGACCTCATGGAACCACTGACATCTGTAGAAACCCTGTGTCCCCACAAAGTCACTTTGCCCCATCCTGGGGAGTAGCATTTCCACTTAGCTCTTAAGGGGACACAGTGATAGCCCACGCTAGAGAAGGAGGCTTGGAGAAGTTCTGCATAGTCTGTGGATCCATGCAGGAGTGGGCTGGATGGGCTCTAGGGCCTTGTTTAGCTTGATGTTGAGGCCCCTTGATTTTCCTGTTTATCAGGCTCCCCTCCCTCCTACCTGATGGACCAAACAGGTTGGCAAGCGGGGGGGGGCATCCTCAGTCTCGCCCCGTCACCCTTACCTCCTGAGCACCCTTGCCTTACCTGCTTTGAGCCCAGAGCTGGAGGCACAAGGAAGCGTTCCCAGCCAGGAACCATCCATCTGCTGGCTGGCGACTCCAGCACCAGGGCCCCAGCAGAACAGCAAGCTTGTTCGCTCTTGTCTGGCTGTTAGCAGTGATGTATGAATAAGCAAAGAAGACAGCTTCATTTTCATAAGTTAACTTGCGCCTGGAGTAGGAAGGCGGAGAGCAGCGCACTTAATCATAACCACAGGGCCAGCGCGGAAGACAATGAGGAAGCCTTTTCCCCTAGTCACGGTGGTTTATGGCAGAAACTCCTCGGGAGACGGCCTGCAGAATGCTGAGCTGCACGTAGGGGCAGCCCTGCCATCTCCGCAAGAGGTTTCCCCCTGGGCTTCACCTCTTCATGGGATGCCAGTCCAGGGCTGGGCTAGCATCACTGAGAGTAAAGCTTTAGTCTTTGACCTCTGGAGACCAGGATCTGAGGGCCACCTGGGCGGCCAGTGAGCTGAGATCAGCAGAACGGAGCACGACCTGTCTCCTGCACGCTGTCACCAGGGAGCAGCGTGCTGTTTGGGGATTTGGAGGCATGTGGGGTGGGGGGAGGCAGGGACTGCAAGGCAGAAATGATCCTGGGAGATGACCCTAGATGGAGATTAAGGAGACATCACCCTCTTCCCGGCAGAATCCATGTTTCCCTGCCCCCTCAGGGTTTCTGTCATGGCAAGTATCAGGCCAGTTCACAATTGTTCTTTCAGCAGCCCTTCCCACTGCCCCTTGGGCGAGGACTGTGTTTGATGTATCTTTGATTCTTTAGGTTCTGTGTGGTGTCTCAGCTGAAGAAGGGAGCTGGGGTGGGGGTGGGGGGTGGGGGTGGGGAGCAGTGGGTTACAGGTTAGCCTGCTCACCACAGGTCAGCAGTTCGAAACCACCCATCACACCATGAGAGAAAGAGGAGGTTTTCTATTCCTGTCCAGGTTTACAGCCTCTGAAACTCACAGGGGCAGTTCTAACCTGCCCTGTAGGGTTGCTATAGGTCAGAATCGACTCGATGGCAGTGAGAGTTATTTTGGTTTTGTTTGTTTCTCTCCTACAGCAAACCCTCAGTATAAAACTGCACCAAGTGGCCCAAAGGACAGTCCAGCTATGGAACACAGGCAAGGGTGGGGCCTGGGCACCTAGGCAGACAGGACAGAATCTAAACCCCCTGCTGTCAAGTCAGCTCCTCCACACAAGGGCCCTGTGACGTCAGAGTAGAATGGTGCGCCATGGGTTTCCGGTGGCGGTGATTTTGAAGTAGATCGCTGGGCCTTTCTTCCAAGTTGCCTCTAAGTAGACTAGAACTTCCAACCTTTCAGTTAGCAGCTGAGCGCATTATCGGTTTGCTCCATCCAAGGGCCCGATATAGGGCCAGGGAATTCTGGGTGTAATGATAATAGCAAATGCCTACAAACAGCGGCACTGTTTTGGGTCCTGTTCATGGTAATATTTGAATAAGTAAAGGGCACAGCTTCCTTTCCACCAATTAACTTGTATGTAGAGGAGAAGAAACAAAAGCAACACAACACACTCATTTACTTGTGAGGCACGTATGATTGCTTCAATTCCAGTTTTCCAAATGAAGAAACAAGCCCAGCAAGTTTAAGGTTACACAGCCAGTAAGTGGAGGCATTGGGATTTGAACCCCCAGCAGCCTGGCTCTGGCTTACATTTCTTGCACTGTTTTCTGCACTCAGGAAGGGCAGCACAGGCTGCCGCTGTGGTCAGCTGGCTCTCAGCTAGACTCAGGGACCAGAGAAGTTGGTTGTGGCCACGCGGGAAACTTGCTCCCAATTGAGGTAGGAACTGAGCTCCCAGACACCCATCAACAATTATGTGGAGGAGGCTGCAAATTATGAGCGCCCCTACCCCCAAGCCATGATTTATATTCTGAATAGCTGGAGGAGGAGAGAATTTAAGTCCTCTCCTCTATTCCACCGACGAAGAGCTGGTGGTGCGCAGGCAGCACAGCTCCATATTTTACTGACAGCGGTCAAGTTGGAGCACTTGTGCACCTACACTGGGTATTTCCATTCCCCAAACCCGGAGCTAGGTCTGCCCACCTGCTCACCTTCACCGGAAGTACTAGGCAACATCACCCTCCTGGGCAGGGCTCTGGTGATCGAAGCTCCAGGAAGAAGGGACACAGAGTGGGCCTGAGCTACACGTATCGTATGGTAGTTAGAAAATGTCATGTCAACTTGAAGTGTAGGGGTGGAGTCCAGCCTGTCAGTCAGGTCGCAGCTCGATGACCTCATTTGGAGGTGTCACAGAGATAAATGGTTCTCTGGAGGTGGGCCTCTCTCTCTCTCAGTGTCACCTTCCTGCTAGCAAGCCACTTGCTGGAGACCCGCACTAGTCCTGGAAATTTGTCCACCGCCGTTGGATCCTCAAGACTTTGCACCCACCGGCCTGTGATCTTCCTGCATTTTGCATCATTGCTTGTGGTTGTGTGAGTCTGAAGAGGGATTTATGGACTAGTATCAGATTTATGGACTTCATTTGGCCTGGGCTGGGATGTTTTCTTGATATCCAATTACTCCTTGATATAAATCTCTTTGGTATACATCTATGACTGTCACTGAATTTGTTTCTCTTGTCAACCCCGCCTAACACACACTGGGTTCTCTTTGAAACTGTGCAGGCAGATAAGCCCTTCCACCTCCATGCAGAAAAGAAAGGTTTAGCTCAGAAACCAGAGCACTGCCTCCTTCTAGAAACCAGAAAAGTGGGTGGGGTGGGCGGGGGAACCGCGATTCCCCATCACTAGCAAATAACTTGTAGGTTAAGAACCTAAACTTTCAACTAAACCCACAAGTGATAAAGCAGATGGATTAGAAACAATGTCCTAGAATGGCCTCCTTGAGCTAGGGACCCCCAGAAACACCCACATGATGCCGTCCTCTCTTTCAGAAGCTTAGAGGAGAGTGAAAAATAAGCATCACTCATATTGTACTTAATGTGCTTCACAAGTTCCCAGGCAGGGGGTATGCAAGTGATTAACTTGCTCATCTGTTCATTGCAAGGTTGGGGGTTCGAGTCTACTCCGAGGCACCCCCAGAAGAAAGGCCTGGAGCTCTACTTCCAAAAAGCCAACCTATTTGAAAAGCCTTGACATGGAATCCATTCTGACTGTTAGTAACACTTTAGGATGGGGTAGAACTGCCCTCGTGGGTTTCTGAGACTGTAACTCTTTATAGGAGTAAAAAGCCTCACCATTCTCCTGAAGAGAGGCTGGTGATCTCGAACCATGGACCTTGTGGGTAGCAGCCAAATGTGTAATCACTACACCACCAGGGCTCCGATTGAAAACCCTATGTAGTACAGTAATGGCCCTGACACACGTGGGGTCATCATGAGTAGAATTGATGGCATGTCAACTGAGTTGGTTGGTTGGTTGGTTGTTTGTTTGGTTGGTTGGTTGGTTGGTTGGTTGGTTGGTTTAAAGATGGTTCAGCCCCTAGTGTGAACACCTTCCATGTAGGTGGTCATTGATATATCAGGACAGTCACAGCAATAGGAAACTGAGACAGAGAGAGCTTCTGTCATGTTCTCAGGGCTGCTCAGCTGGAAAGTGTAGAGCCAGGAATGGGGACCAGATGGCTCTGGCTCCAGTCTACACTCTCTACCTCCAGCCTACGTGGCCACAGCTGGCTCCCAGTCCACAAGGCACAGGCCTCCATGAGGAGCAGCCAGCTGGGGACTGTCCTCAGGGGGCTCACAAACCCAGTGCTGATGAGAGACAACGAGCAAAATCATTCCCACTTAACAAATATTTGAATCAATATAGCAGCTACGAATCCATGTTTAAAAGAAAAATGATATCTTACCTACTGCCTGGGAGTTGATCCTGAGTCTTAGTGACCCTACATGCAGTTTCCAAGCCTGTAACTCTTTACAGGAGCAAGCAACCGCATCTTTCCTCCAACGATATCTTCGTTTGTTTTTGCTCCAACCAGGGCTCTAAAAATGATTCTGACTCACAGAGACCCAACTTCCAGCCGAATGAAAGACCTCCTCCTCCAGCACCATCCTCACAAGTGTTCTGATGTGTTAGCCTCTCGTTACAGCCTCTGTGTCCATCCAGCTTGTGGAGGGCTGCCTGTTTTGCTGCCCCTCCACTGTACCAACATCATGTCCTTCTCCAGGGACGGGTCTCTCCTGACAACATGTGCAAAGTATATGAGATGACTTTGGCCATCCTTGCCTCTAAGGAGCACTCCGGCTGGACTTCTTCTAAGGCAGGCCAATCTGTCCATTCAGCAGTCCACAGTGCTTTCAATAGTCTTCCCAAGCACCACAATTCAAATGCACCGATCCTTTGGTTTTCCTTATTCAGTGTCCAACTTTCACATGCCTAGGAGATAATGGAAAATATCATGGCTTGGGTCGGGCACGCCTTCGTCCGCAAAGTGTAACATCCGTGCTTTTCCAAACTCTAAAGGAATCTTGTGCCGCGGATGGACATTGAGAAAAGAAGGTTTGCATACCAACGGAATCTTCGTGGGTAACAAGACGTAAGTTGGGATCGCATGTCTTGCAGGAACCTCTCAAAGGATCCCTTCTTTGAAGAGTAAGACCTCTAGGGCCACGAATGTCCCATAAAAGAGAGATGGATCTGCCTTGTAAGAAGTACAGCCAGGAGCTCCCTAGACATGAGGATGACTCAGAGGCATCAGCAGGAGAGAGCAGTGCCTGGAGAAGGCCATCCTGCTGGTACAGGAGCAAGGCAGTGACCAAGAGGAAGACCCCAGGCCAGATGGATGGACCCAGGGGCTGCCTCGCTGGGCTCCAACATGAGAGCAATTGTGAGGGTGATGCAGCACCAGGCCGTGGTTCGTTCAGTTGTACAGACGGTTGCTATGAGTTGGAACCAACTTGATGGCACCTAACATCAGCAACAACAACAAGTGTGTTTCCGATACTACATCCTGACCCTTTGACGAGAGTGGAGTTTGGCCTCGGGGTGATCTAAATTATAATAATTGGAAAGGTTGCCCCCTCCTGCGCCATCCCCAGGACTGTAGGGTTTCTTTGGGTGCAGTGTTGTGGCCACTCTGTTGGTTCATCTCATGGGAGGAGGGGTCCCTCATTTACATGAGCCCTCCACTGCACATGCAGTCCTTCTTCAGTGATTGGTCTTTCCTGAGAACTTGTCAAAACAAGTGGAGCAGAGTCTTGTCGGCCTCAATTCGAAGAACCTTCGTAGCGCGGTTGATGTAAAGACGGGGTGCTGCCACCCCATCCTCGATGCCCCTCCCCCCAATAGATGATAAGGCAGACGCCTGGGTCCTCAAAGCATGGAGTGGAAGAATGTGTTGGTATTGGCAAATGGGAAGATGCTGAAATGTTAGGCAGCATCAGAAATTGGAGACACTCACCTTAGTGGCAGTTGGACCAGTGGCCCCAGCTGATGTCCCTTGATGGAGCAGACATTGACAGAGCACTCGGTGTGTTTCAGATACGACCTCTCCATGCCCACTGACTGATGTGAGCGATGAATGTTTACAGGGAGGCGTGTGGGTGTGCCTGCATATCACTCACTTTGCCCTTGAAAGGATGGGTTCCAGCCAACTGTGAAAGCCCCGGTAGTGAGGGAGGGCTAAGGAGAAACATCCATTTGACATGGGAGCATGATGAAGTGGGCATTCGGTTAGGGGTGGAGGGACATTCATGGGTGGATTCATGCTTGAGATGAGCCTGAGAGGATGACGGGAAGTGGAGGGGACCTCCGCCCATCTGTCAGCTTGTCATATGGTGGTAGCTCACCACATGTTGCTAGGATGCTAGAAGCTATATGTGGTGGATATATAATCGTTTATCAATTGGAGGATTAAGAGTGTAGGGGTGGAGTCTAGCTTGTCAATGAGATCATAGCCAATGAGGCCTCTGTGTGGGCATGGCCTTCTCCTGAGAGTTCTGGGGAATCTGGGACTTCCTCCTTGGAGGCAGGAGACACTTCTCTCTCTCTGCTCACCCCCTGGAAGACATTGCAGTTGCCAAGACACATGGACCCACCCTGATACAGAGACCCCTGCCCACGCTGAGATGCTTACAATGCCACTGGATCCAAAGACTTTCTATCCACTGGCCTGTGATTGTTCTGCATTCAGCGTCATTGCCTGTGCTTCGGGAGTCTGAAGAGGACTTTACAGATTGGCATTGGACATATGGGGCTAATATCAGACTTATGGACTTGATCTGGACTGAACTGGGATGTTTTCTTAATGTTCAATTGCTCTTGTATATAAATCTCCTTCTTATACACATAAGGGTTTCTACGGATTTGTTTCACTAGTCTACCCAGACTAACACATTTTACTACTGATATTTCAAATACCAGCAGCGAGTCACCCATGTGTCCAGCAGAGCTTCCGTACAAAGAGACTCTGGAGATAGGCCTGGTCAGCCACCTCCAAAGCGTAGCTCCTGAAAACCTTATGGGTGACCACGGAATGTTGTCCATCAGAAGGGACCAGCACTAAAGGAAGGTACCATGTTTGGTGGAGAGGGCCAGTGAGGCATGGGAGGCCTTTGGTGAGATGGGCTGGCCCCACAGCCACCATCAGGACGGAAAGGTGCCGGTTATTGTGAGGCTGATGAGGGACTGGGCAGCGTGTCCTCCCGCACTGCTCGGGGCTCCTTAAGTTAGAATGGACTTGCTGATAGCAAACAGCACGGCAAGCCCTGTCTGGAGGGCTTTACAAGCAAGCCACACACACACACACACACACACACACACACACACACACACACACACACGACAGCCTAAGCAGTACACCAACATGCATTACAATCTGCTGCCAAGAGAGAAGTATGGCTCCTAGAGATGAATCTGAAGATAGAAAGGAATGGGCACCCAGGATGCCAGCATACGGAGTTGGACTGCCAGGAAACTGAGAATGAGTTTACTGGAAACTCAGAGGTCAACCCTCATCCAAATAACTGAAGAGACCCTAGTCATGGGATCCTTGGCTTGGTGGGGGGTGACCAGTGGTGCTGCCAGCCAACAAGTCAGCAATTTCAATCCACCGGCCACTCTACGGTACAAAGAAGTGGAGTCTCTTCCTGTCAAGGTTTACAGTCTCGAAACCCCAAGGGAGAGTTCGACATAATCCTTTAGGGCTGCCACCCCCTGGCAGTCAGTTGGCCCCAATCCAGTGAAAGAACAGCACCGTGTTGTCCGTTGTGAGCACAGGGCACAGGCTTACCAACCTGGAGTCATTCATTCACGGTTGTTCTGAACCAACCCCAAGGCCAACTCCCCACTGTCACGTTGACACTGACTCAGAACAACCCGGGAGGAGCAGGGCTGCTCTTTGGGGCTTCTGAGACTGTAAGTTCTTTAGGGGAACAGACTGCCTCACCTTTTCCCCAGGTAGCTGCCGGTGACCTTGAACCACAGACCTCTCGGTAAGCAGCCCCCATGCTCAAGCCACGCCTTTGCAGGGCTCCTTTGATTGAGAACCAGTTCCTCTGACCCCACGCTGCCCTTGCGTCACACCAGTGTCCCAGCAAGGCTCCTCGTGCCAGGACGAGGCACACAGCATTCTCACTTGGGGCCTCAGACCTCTCGGGTCTCATTGTTTTGCGTGAATGTCCCAAAGCCCCGCTTGTTGTCCAGGGATTGATTGACTCTTGTGCTTCCTGAATTGGTGATGTGGTTTTCTCCGCAATTCTACAAGTTTGGGATGGGAACATATACAATGATAAAGTGGGTGGTAGTATTTTTCCCATGCCTCTAATTTATGTATGTGTGCTGGGGTGATGATTTAGATAGGAGCTCAATAAATTGATCAAATAAATTACACCAAACCCACACACCATCATTTCAGGGAGCTGTCAGCTCACCAAGGAGGTCCTATATCACCCAGCGTGGTGTGCCAGGAGCACTGTGCTTTCCCAACATGCTGCTGGGCTTTCATTCAGCCGGAAAGGTCTTTATTTCTCAGCTTGGCCAACAATGACAGGATTTTCATTCCCGACAGGTAGGGCTCCTTTGCGGAAAACCAAGTCCAGCCTGCCGCCATCAGGTAGATTCTGACTCATAGTGAGTGACCTTATTGGACAGAGTTGAGCGGTCCCTTTGGGTTTCTGAAACTTTAAATCATTATGGGAGAAGAAAGCCTCATCTTCCTCCCTCAGAGTAGGCAGTGGGTTCGAACTGCTGACTCTGTGGTTAGCCACCCAGTGGAGAACCCATGATGCCATCAGGGTTCCTTCACTGGGGAAGATCGTTGATCATTCACAAGCCGCTTGACCTGCAATGAGTTCTATAAACACTCTGGCTCTTAGATTTCCTTGGGATAAAATGTGGATTCTGATTTCCTACCTGTCAAGTTTGTTGGGAAAGTCGGCATAAGAGCTTGAGCTCATGGGAAGGGCCAGTGTTAGATACCGACTCCATTGGATGTGATCCAGGTCCTGCCTCTGAAGGCAGTGGTGGCCCACTGCTCCTCTACCATGGTCACCAGCTGCCTGTCGGTGGAGACTCACCTCACGTGTTGCTGTGAAACTAAACACATTTCAGTACAGCTTCCAGATGAAGATGGACCAGGAGAGGAAGTCTACTTCGGCAAATCACAACAGTCTGGTCCCATGATGGGAATGGCAAAGGGCCAGGTAGTGTTCTGTTCCACTGCACATGAGTCCGGGCGCACCTGGCCACGCGGGGACAACACCAACAGCTTGGCTCCATCACTAGCTGTGCACACCACTGGGTCCTTTGGGAGGTTCCGTTTCCTAAGCTGGTGAGATGGTGTTGAAGATCATTAATTCCAGGATGCTGCTTCCTACAAGTGGCAGCATGGTGTTAGCTAATGGAAGCCGGTTGGATCCAGCACCCTCTTCGGAAGACCCAGGGCCTTATTCCTACCCACATCCCAGCTCTCTGACCTAAGAGATTGTCTAGGAAACAGCTTCACCTAAACACATGAAGGTGTTCAAGAGGCTGAGGCCACCACCCAAGCAGAAGTTGAGCACCAGGGGCAGAGAAGTAATGGCCCCCCGAGAGGACGTTCCTCCAGAAAGGCTGCCTTTCAGCACCAGTTTTGTTTTGTTTTGAATGATGCTACGTTGACATGATATTTCTTGACATATGATGAATATATCTTAGAAGCAGTTGAGAGCAAAAATACTATGTCAAGGTAGTCCCAGGGTGCTTCCTTTTAATGCTCTGTTTTCATCAAACAAGGGGGAACTTCTTCCTCTCTGATACGAAAAATTCAGCTCCGTTTCAGCCTCCAAAGTCCATCAGTTAATATACAATGGAAAAACTGTCCTGGGATTGGAATACTTCAAGGATACTCTATTAGTCATTAAGTATATGTTACCTGAGTTAGAGGATAGATGGATGGATGGATGGATGGATGGATGGATGGATGGATGGATGGATGGATGGATGGATTGGTTGGTTTGGAATCTGGTTGTCTCACAGATGATCTATTCTTCCAAATCATAAAACCAGACTCATTGCCATTAAGTCGGTGCTGACTCATAGCGACCCCCTGTGGGTTTTTGAGACTATAACTGTTTGCAAAAGTAGAAAGCCCAAGGAGTTTGTCCAAGAAGCTGCTGGTAGTTTTGAACTGCTGACCATTCGATTACAGCCCAGTGCATAAACACTATACCATCAGGGCCCCTTGGACATGTTATTTACTCTGGGCCTCTATTTTTTTCCCCATGAAATGGGAATCATCATAATGGCTGTATACTGACAAGAATTCAGTATGTTCCTACCAGTTAAGTCATTAGGTCAAGACCTGGACGCTAATAAAAACGACCAACAAATGTAAGCTATTGTCATGAGCATTTGCCAGTATTCTATCTTCTGTTAAGTACTCCCTCATCAAAAGAGTCCCCTCCTCCTCTGACACCTGCATTCTCTGTGTTTGTAGGTCAGCAGGTCCTGGGCTTGGTGGAGAACCAGAGCGATTGGTACCTTGGAAATCTATGGAAGAATCATCGTCCTTGGCCTGCCCTTGGACGGGGCTATAACACAGGTAAGCCAGCGGGGTGGCAGAGGGTGGGAACTCAGAAATGCTGAAGTAAGGGCATAAAACGTCTTCCACCGCACAGGCAGAAGACCTGGTTGCCCAATGTTGCTGATGGGCAGAGGGTTGCCAGTCCACTTTCCCATTCCCTGCTGGTGTAGCAAGAGCTGACTGTTGGCAGTCTGGGACACCTCTGCTGACCTGCAGGCCTGGATCCTGCTGGCCGTCGTTATCAGTATTGATCCATAGGCGCCTTAGATTCATCAGTCTAGACGTCAGGTCATTCTGCAGTGACCCATCACGCTGACATTTCTTAACACGACAGAAATGTATTTTCTCTCTCATACTGAGGTCAGCAGGGACTTGTGCTCCCTGTGGGTACCGGGGATCATCTTAGTGCACAGCCCCAAGGTGCAGGGAGGAGAAGTAGCAGGTCTCATTCTTGCCACTGTTAGTCGCCACCCGGTCCAGTCCCTGCCTCTTGGTGAACCATCTAGAAGCAGGCCAGAGCAATTTGACCTAGAGGTTCTCAAAGCCTAATTTTTCAGAAGGGCATGTTCAGTCCTTTTTTCCTAGTCTGTCTTAGCTTCGCTGAAAACCATTTAGCCTCATAGCAATATACAAGCCTCCACCAACAGACCCATGATGCGTTGGGTGGGAATCAAACCAGGTCTCCTACCTGAAAGATGAGATTCTTCCAACAAACTGCCATCACTCCCCACAGGTATCCTACTGGCTCGGACAGTTTGCACTTGGAAGTGACACCATGCCTGTGTTTATGGACCTGCTTACACAGGGAAGGGGCCGAACGGAAGGCCACCCGTGTCCAGGAAAAGAAAAGGCAGGGGTTTTGGTCATCAGCATTTAGGAGGTCCTAGCCCTCAGTACCATGTGTCTAAGTCAAACCCATCCTTCTAACTTCTCCTGCTGGCCTGGTGTCTGTCTCTACATAGTGTCATTCTCTCGGGGTTCCTTTGTTCAACATCCTTCTGCCGAGAGCCCACTGTGCTGGTGTGGAATTCAGCAGCGACAAGCCAGGCAGAGCCCAGGGCCCCACGGAACCCAGTGAGAAGCCAGACAGAGCCTGTCTCCCTCTTGGTCGGTCCGTGCCAGTGTCTGTCTTTCAAATGGCTCTGGGATCTCTGCCTCGCCCTCCTTCACGGCTGCCATCTCGGTGGGCTGCTCTCAGAGGACACGATGCCTCATCTCTGTCAGCACTCAGTCTTGGACCTTAAGGAACTCTAGAATGGGCCAGGTCAGGAAGGGCTGGGACCAGGATTGGGCCAGGTGTCGGGATGGTGCCATCTGAAAGGGGCTGGAGAACTCCTGTCCTACCAAAAACTCATGCCATCGGGTCAATTCCGACTCACAGGGACTCTATTAGGACAGCGTCGAACTACCCATGTGGGTTTCTGAGCCTGTGACTTTGTATGAGAGTTAAAAGTCTTGTCTTACTCCCGTGGTGCGGCCGGTGGTTTGCAACTGCTAACATAACCCCACTATGCCACAGGGTGACAACAATGACTTGCCCTCTCCCTGCCCCTCGCAGCTTGGGGCCAAGTGTGTGGAGTCAGGGGGCCTGCTCTGAAGGGCAGGAAGTGCATGGCCTGGCTGTAGCGGCAAGTGAGATTTGTGCAGTCTGAGAGCTGAGGGTCAGACTCCCCACTGAGGGTAAACGCCAGGGCTGAAGAGGCCAAAGGAAAATTGGTTAGTGCTGAGCTTTCCAGAAGTGGGGGTTCAGAAGTGGGCACAGAGGGGGAGTCAAAGCTGGAGGAGGACAGGAAGGAAAGTTCAGGGTCATATGCTAAGCAGCCAGAGATGGCAAGCAGGAGCCCTACATGGGGTAGGGGACCGTCTTTCATTGACTCTGGCCAGAAGCATCTGGGTATGCCTCCTGTCTGCATC
>NW_022103898.1:17588304-17589937 GCF_000313985.2 Echinops telfairi
TAAAATGAATCCTGCTCTTTGCAGTCTCCACCTTAGGCCAGGGACAGGCAGATGGAGACCTGGCCCTCTAGGGAGGGAGGGAGACTTGCGACAGGAATCCTTATCTGTGAAGCAACAGAATTGGAACATTCGGGACTCAGTTACCTGAGTTTGGCGTAAATCCTGGTGAGAAGAGGGGGCTGCTGAGGGGTGGTAAACATCAGACACCTGGGTAGGTTCTAGTTAAGGTTGTTAAGTAGTGGTGAACAGATCGCTCTGCTGACCTCAGAGGAGGGTGAAATCCAGGTGCATGCAGAGCCCCCGCCTCCGGCATTGGCCTTTTGCAGCCCCGGGCGGGTGGCAGTATTTCTCTGAGCCGGAATTTTTCTTCGTCAAGGACTGAGGACTGAGCTCTGGAAGGAGACCTGGGATTGGATGAGGGTCGCCTGTCAGAATTGAGTGGAGAGACATGAGCTTTAAATTCAATCCGGGCAGTCAGGCGTGCGGGTCAGCACAGGCTACTGCATGGACAGGATCCTGGCAAGGCAGGGGAGGTGGAACCATATTTCAAGCAGATGGATGATGCCCAGAGCCACCCCACAAGAATATGGCAAGGCAGGTGAGAGGGGAGCGTGCCCAGCCACCAGTAAATGTAAGATGAGTTGAGCCCAGAAACAGGAGCCCTGGTAGCGTAGTGGTTAACAGCTTGGTCAGTGGTTCCAGACCACCAGCTGCTCCATGGGAGAAAGTTGGGACTTTCGAATCCCTTAATCCCCCAGGGGCAGTTCTTCCCAGGGTCGCCATGAGTCAGCGTCAGCTGGGTGGTAGGGAGTTTGGTGTGGGTTTGGTTTTGAGCCTCCGGCATGATTGAGAATCAGAGTGGGATCGTTAGCCGAGCTTCACCCGGGACCAGCTCTTTCCAGGCACTAGAATTCCAGGAGATGTTAGCAGGGGTTGGGAAACTGGACAAATGGAGTTCAGAAGTCTGAATGCTCAACTCTCTACAAGGGATTCCGACTGCAGGCGAGCTGTGAGAGAGCCCTCCTGAAGTCCAGACGGGAGAGAGCGCATTCCTGGTTCTGAAAGCCACTGCCTGTATTTCTGTTAACAGCCAGCCGGGACACAGAAACCAACCCCTGACTCACCACCTTTGCGCCGGTTCTGACTTGTAGGGAGTCCCCAGGACAGAGGGGGATTGCCCCCACCCCTGTAGGGTGTCCCAGGCTGCCATCTTGACCAACGTGGACAGCCGCATCGTTCCTCCGTGCAGTGGCCCGTGGGTTAGAGTTGCAGGCTTTTCCAATAGCAGCCACGTGCTCTAAGCACGAGGCAGCCAGGCCGCCTTCATTAAGAAGTTAAGACAGCTCTACCCAGTAGGCTGGGCAGTTTCTAAACAACACCCACCCCTTCCCACTCCCGGTGGCCCTAAGGGGAGACCACCCTCAACAGCAAACTGTGTCCCCTTTACTGACTCCCTTTCTGTCATGTCCCTGAGTTCTGGAGTTTTCCTCTCGTTGCCTGCAGCCTGATCAACACTACACCAAAGCATCCATCAGCAGGCCCAGGGCACTTACCCCACACCCTTCTGAAGCACTCCAGGAGGCAGCCAAGTGGGTGGGAGGGGAGACTTGTTAAAAGACCTGGAGTGGGGCAC
>NW_022103898.1:17590037-17603510 GCF_000313985.2 Echinops telfairi
GGGGGGGTGTTAAGGCACTAAATTAAATTGTGTGTTCCCCACTACGTCCTGAGGAGATGGCCAGGCTTGGAGAATTCACCCATCCGCTGCCTTCCTGAGCCAGAGCCTTTGGGTTGGAGGGGAAGTTTTCTACCATGGCGTCCTCCTTCCTGGGGCCCTGGGATCCCACAGAGAACCCGCTGCTCGTCAGTGGATTCCTCTCACAGCAGCCTGTGGGATACAGTAGAACCACCCTGCAGGCTGTTGCTTAAGAAAGCAGAGCACCACCCTTTTGGCTCATAGCAACCCTATAGGACAAAGTAGAACTTCCCCAGAGGGGTGCCTGTCACAGTATCTTTGCGAAAGCACCGTGCCTCACCTTTCTCCCATAGAGTGGCTGCTTGGTTCGAACGACTGACCTCTCAGTTAGTTCTGAACCTTTGTACCTCCAGGGCTCCTTAACAGGATACAGGGCCTATTTAGGCCACAAGAATCTCACCTTAAGGAGAAGAACACTATACCCTACTAATTCTCTTGCTTAAGAAAGGCCTTTCCTCCCGGAGGCCTGGTGGTGTAGTGGTTACACATTGGCTTCTAATTGTAAAGTGAGCAGTTCAAAACCTCTAGCCATTCCATGGGATAAAGAAGAGGCTTTCTACCCCCTGGAAGAGTTATAGGCCCGGAAACCCACAGGGAGAGTTCACCCCTGTCCTATGGGGTCGCTGTGAGTGAGAATGGACTCTGGCAGTGAGTGCTGTCATCAGTGGTGCATTGGTTAAGGGCTTGGCTGCTCATCAGAAGGTTGGTGGTTTGAACCTAGCAGCCATGCTCCACAGGAGAAAAACCCAGCAACCCATAAAGATGTCATCCTTGGATACCCTCTAGGGTGTTTCTCCCCTGAGTCAGAATTGAAACAATGAAGGCAGATTGGTTGTATGTATTTCTTTTTCATCCTGGCCTTAGAAATGATTCCTTTGATTTCCGGGGTAGCTCCAGCAATGAAGTCTTGTGGTCTCCATCCTTCTTTGCTGAGTAAACCTCAGGCTCCAGATGCTGATTCAATTGAGCAGGGGTGGGGGTGGGGGCAGAATTGCGGGACAGCCAAAACGAAGCCTAACCCAAAGCAAAGCCCATGCCCTGAGCTGGGCCTGCCCTGCAGGGAGGTGAAGGAGAGCAGCCACCTGTCCCTGGCCTGGCACACAGGGCTCCTCCTGGCTTGGTCCCTAACGGCCTGTGCATCCGGAGCTACCAGTGACCCCACAGCCTCACCAAGCCTTGTCCTCTCACCTGTGAGCTGAAAACAGGCACGTCTTCCCCAACATTGCAAGAAGAGTGCTGAGAAATCTCAGAGGGCTGACAGTGAGGGGAGGGACAATGTTGTCAGCCAGGGCATCCACGCAGCATCTGAACCAGAGCTGCTAGGCCCCCTCAGACAAACAGAAAGCCAGCCAACCTGTGGCCACCAGGTCGATTCCGACTCAGGGCATCCCTCAGTGGTTTGGAGGACTATGCCCCATGGACTTCCCACTGGCCGGTATTTGAGGTTGTAGATCCCAGGGTAGACTCAAACCTCCAACCTGTGAGTTAGCAGCGGAATGTTTTGACCACTGTCACCACCTAGGGACTCTTTAACCAGTAGTCATCTCATCCCCTGGGCTCTGTGTGTCAGCGTAGCACCAGGGTTCACCATTTGCATCACACAAGGACGTCACCACCTTCCTTCATAACCACGTGCTACTCACTGGCCCTTCCCAGTCTGGTCTTACTTGTGCTTCTAGCCCATCTTCCTCCACATCTCAAGGGACCAGTTCATTGGAGGCCCTCTGCCTTGTCTCTCTACTCATTCTGCTTCCATAGTCCAGAGGTTGGTGAGCAGTTTCATAAATCCCCCAAGTCAGGCTGTCTACCACGCCTGCAGGGAGGATCCGTGAGATCCTAGAGGGTCCAAAGGCCTGGTGTGGTGTGAGTGGTTGGGGAGCTCCACTGCTCACCGAAAGGCTGGAGCTTCAAGTCCAGCTAGAGAGGCCTTGGGAGAAAGGCCTGGCCGTCTATGAATGAAAATGCAACCATCAAAAACCCTATAGCACCCAGTTCCGCCTGGTGCCTATGGGGTCCCCGTGAGTCAGACTCAACAACAGTTGGTTCAGAAAGGGGCTGGGGAACGTCAGGCCGATGGGCCAGGTAAGGCCTCAGAATCGTCACCCCAGGCTGACATCACGGGCCTCACAGCACATTCAGAACTCACCGCCAAGTCAAATCTGACTCATAACGACACTTGAGGACAGGGTAGAATGACCCCTGCACTCTGTGAGTCTATATGGAAGTATGAGACCCCCATCTTCCTCCATCAGAGTGGCTAGTGGTTTTGAACTGCCAACCTTATGGTGAGCAGCATAGCATCCCCTAACCCCCACACCACCAGGGCTCCAAACCATCACCATCAAGGTGAGTTAATTAGATGTTTTGGCCAGTCTGGCCCTCGAGTGATGTTATAACTATCCAAATGGCCTTTGGCAGAAATAAGGTCCTCCACCCCTGGTTTAAAAGATTTATGTAGAAAGCATGAAGTGTTCTGTGTTGTCTCTTAGCTCTTGAGAAACTGTGGATTGTTTCCGTAGTACTGGAAACACAGGGGGCTGACTCTTCAGAAAGAGCCATTCCGTGGCTTTAAACGTTCATGATTGGCTTTGCGAGGTGCTAGCTCCAGGGGGGAAGGATTGGGATTTCTACTCCTGTCAGTAGTGCCAGTGTCAGAAACCCACAAGGGGTTGCTATGAGTCAGCCTTGAGTCGATGGCAGCAAGAGATTAGGTCCCTTGGCATTACAGCCATGGAAACCCCGTGGAGCCATCTTCTCTGTCATTTGGGATCACAATGAGTCGGAATCGACTCCGCTGTGTTGGGTATACACATATTAGATTAGACCCAAGAGAAGGATCCCATTCATTTGAATACGGGGGGTTTCAAAAGAGTTTGTGGGAAAATGGGATGAAAAGATCCTGGCATTTCCCCACAAACTTTTGGTGATCATTTTAAAATTATAACAGTAATCACATCCGCGCATGTTGTGAAGGACCGATAGTGTAGACATTGTGTGATGTCCTGAGGCACGGCTCTCACTGGCCATGGTTGTCACTGTGAATGCCATGAAGTAGGTTCCATGTGACTCAGAGTGACCTGTGTACATCAGGCTCGTCCCGTGCGCGAGCCCATTGTCACAGCCACCGTGTCCGTCCATGTCCTTGAGGGCCTTCCTCTTGTTGCTGCCCCTCCACTTGACCAGCACGATGCCCTTCTCCAGGGACTGCTCTCTCCTGACAACACACCCAACGCTCGTGAGACGGAGTCTCACTGTCCTCGCTTCCAAGGAGCATTCTGGTTGTACTTTTCCAAGACGGATGTGTTTGTTGTTCCTTCCATCCACGGAACGTCCAATATTCCTCGCCAGCAGCATCCATTCTGCGTCCACCTTGCTGATTCCACTGCCCCACTGTCACGTGCACGTGAACCAAGTTCAAAATGCAATGGCATGGTTCCCATGCACCTTAGTCCTCAAAGGGACATCTTTGCTCATCAACACTTTAAAGAGGCCTTAGGCAGTGGTTTTGCCCCAGGCTGTGCATCCTTTGATCTCCTACCAGCTAGTAGGAGCCAATGTCAGATTTTCAGGAACTCTGGGATCTGGTTGTTGAACGGAAAAACCCTCTGCCAATGAGTCCGTTCTGACTTGCGGCAACTGACTTGACACCCCCCCCCCCTCCAGGGAGCTTCCGAGGCTGCATATATATGGAAGCAACCTGCCCCAACCTCTTCTCGTGGAGCTCCGGGTGGGTCAAAACAAACTTTTCAGTTAGCATCCGAACCCTTAACTTCCTGTGCCATCAGGATTCTTCATAGAATACCACCATTTAAAAACAATAACATCCCGAAAGCTTACGATTCAGTAGATTAATTTTAAAAAGCCAAAGTAGTCAATACCCGTAACTCCTTCCTCCCTCGTCATTATCCGTGTGCCTAAGGTTATTTGCACCTGCCGTGTTGTTATGGTGGGAGACTAGGTAACAGAGGAACACTGTACATGCCTTCCCTTCTCTTGTGTTCAGTGTCGTTGCATGGGTGGCGGTGGTCTTTCAAACTGTGGGTGTTTACACCAGAGAAATTGGCAAACATCACAAATCAAGGCCAATCCTTTCAGGAGAGCCTGATGTTAAACATTTACAGGCACACCATTGACACATAGGTGTATATGAAATCTCAATTCTCCATCACTCCCTCCAAAGTGAAGTGCTGTCAACAGTTTGTAATACACCCTTGTTTTTCTCTAACCACATGCAAATTACATGTACTTATAGTCATCAGTGTATCTACCTAGCTATCTATGCATCTTATTTTATAATAGTAATATGTTCTATTTACTTTATAAGAAAATATGAGAGATTTCTACCTTAGCACATAAATGAGTATTTTCTTTTTCTTTCTAAGAAGTACGTTCACCATGTGGTGACTGTACCATAATTTATCTGGTTTCCTATTAATAGACATTTTGGTTGCTCCTAGCCCCTCAACCCCCATTATAAAAATATCACAGCATAAATAGCTTTAGCTATGCATGCAAATGCTTATACATAGCATTTTAATAAGTAGTACTGACATCAGATGTGATGGATATTTAAACGTGTGATAGATTGGAGAAGGCCAAGCATGTCAGGAGTCAGAGAACTCCAAACAGAGATAATTTTTCTAAGTAAATAATTTTAATTATAAAAATAAAACAGACATGTTTGTGTTTCACACGTGTGGGCTAGATACACAATCTGAACATTGCGTATTCATATTGGACAAAAACTTACTATCATTGAGTTGCTTCTGACTCATAGAAACCCCCATACAACCTTTCCAGGACTCTACATCGTTCAGAGAGCACACAGCCCCAGTGTTCTCCCAGGGAGGGTTGGAACCACTCCTTGTGTTAACAGCCAAGCACCTGCCCACCCCACCCACCCCAACAGAGATCCTTAAAGGGTTACAAAGTGAAGGTGTGACTTTGAGGACTAAGACGTGGCTGGCCCAAGCCATGTTAGTGTCCGGCACAAAAGCTGGATCGTTCACAAGGATGACTGCAGAAGAATGGACATGTTTGAGTTATGGTGTTGGGAAGTAGTCCCGAGTGTTCCCGTACGGGCTGCCAGAAGAATGAACAAATAAATCCATCTTGGAAAAAGTGCTACTGTTTCAGACCGCTCCTTCGGAGTGAGGAGGGCAAGATTGGGTCTCACGTGCGTAACCTCGGTCCCTGGAGAAAGACATCATGCTTGGTGAAAAAGAGGAAGATTCTCAAAAAAACCTGGACTGCCACAGTGCTTACCCCGATAGGCTCAAGCATAGCAGGGCTTGCGAAGTTGGCACAGGACCCGGAGAGCTCTGTTCTGTCTTACGTGGGCATACTGTTAACTGGAACCTGCACCGCAGCAAAGAGCAACCGTTGAAGCGCTCAGCTGCTAACCCAACAGTTGATGGTTCAGACCTGTCCAGGAGCCCCGTGGGAGAAAGGCCTGGTGATCCACTCCCCTAAGGACGATCGCCTAGGACATGTGATGGGACCGTTCTCCTTTACCACCATGGACGCGATGCCTCCCATCAACAACATGACCTCCCCAAACTGCCACTGAGTCCCTCCTTGACACCTGGAGGGCCATACATTGCAAGGTCAGCAGCTGCAGACCACCAGCTGCTCCGAGGGAGAGAGATGCAGCTTTATGCTCCCGTCCAGAGTTAGAGTCTCGGCAACCCACAGGGGCAGTTCTATGCTGCCCTATAGGGTCAGTCATAAGTAGGCACCAAGGATAGCCATTTTCTGAGAACTGTATTTCCCCCAGCCTGCTAGCCCCTGTGATTTTTTATTCACTCGTGGGGGGTAGAAGGGAATCACTTACCATGGGAAGAACTAGCTAACAGGCACTCAGACACCTGTGTGGTTTAGTTGAGGTTGAAGGGGGAGAGGAAGGAAATAATCCTCAACCTTCTTCCCGTGAAGAAAATCGCCTGCCCTTCTTTCAGTACATGGCTTCCTTGAAGACATATTTATGATGGGAGGAAGCACCTGGTCTCCTTGGGGCTTCTCAAGTTCACAGCTTTTATCTCTTGGATTTGACTTCTGTTGTCCTGTGCATTAACTCAGGTAATCCCCATTTTACAGAGCAGCTAATGGAGGCTTGGAAAGGTTAACTGAGGTCAGACCTGGGCAGAACCAGTCAATGACAGAGCCCTGTGCCTAAGCCTACCTACTACCCGGCTCTGCCGAGCTTGAGGACCCCAGCTCTGCCCGCAGTGTTTCTTCAGCCTTTGCCTTGTACATGGGGTTCACAGGCTAGGAACCATTATAGCAACAGCTTACCAACCCACCAAACTCAGAACAGGACCCTGGAGTCCCACAGAGAGTTCAGCACCTCTGGGCCTGGCCCTGCCAGCAAAGCAGGCACACCTCCTCCTGTATGGCGTGTCCCTTTCTCCCGCCTTGAAGTTCAAGCCGGCGTTGTTTGTTGGTGGCAACCTTGCCGCGTGGAGCAAGCCAAATGACACCGCTCTTCCAAGAGCTTGTGCTCACCTCTTCTCCCTGCCATGCGCCGGTAATGCTCACAGTGTGTCCGACTTCCCCAGAGCCGTGTGATACCTGTAGTAGACACAGAACCGTACACGTAAACTTCTGATAGGCACTCAGAAAGCAAACGAGTCAGATGCCTCGCTTGGTTGCGATAGTCACTTCGTGGCCGTGGCCGGGGACTGAGCCCCCGGCGGCATCACCAAAGGATGCCTTTGTGTGCTCAAGCCAAGCAGGTGATTCCTTTCCAAAGGGGGCATTAGAGAGACACCCTGAGCCCCTCTTGACTGTCCCTGTTCCCTCTCCTCCCTTCTTCTAATCAGCCCCTGAACCCCGGGCCTCCACAGCTCCTTGAACTCAGCAGCGACTTTGAGAACATCAGCTGTCCAATCTCAGATTCTGGAGACGGTGGGCAAAGCCAGAGGTCTGTCCTTCTTACAGTGACTCACCAGGGACCAGGGGCCAACCGAGAAGATGTCCGAGGAGGTGACGTTTAAGCTGAGATCAGAACCTGCCAGCCATCTAAGCAGGAGGAAGAGTACGGCTGCCCATTGTGGGCGCCGAGCTTGGCCAGAGTATGGATGTTTGATTTCTATCCTGAGAACTTAGCGGGACAGACTGCACCTGGCATAAAGGGAGTGTCGGTGGTATTTGTACATCGTACATTAGGAGTGATGTGCATGGTGTACAATTAACTTCTCGCTATCAGCCTTTGTTCAGTAGTCACTTCACAGCCTACGCCCCCTCCGACCTTGCATGTCCGGAAGCTGTTTGTTAATGAGCTTGGCGCTGCCAGCTGTGCATACTAAGAAGCCGCCCCATCACTCCCCCATCCCAGTGTGCACACGATGGGGAGGCCGAATTCTCGGTTCTAACTGACTTCGAGGATTCAGACAAAGGGGATTGTCGGCATGAACCCATCAATATTTCCCAGGAAGACGTCTGGGATGTTCCATCTCTCGCCTCTCTTCTTGGGTGCCTTCTAAACATGAGGTAGCCCAGGTGGCTCTGAATGCGGGCCCTCAGAAAGTTGATAGCTCTACCTCCCTCTTCCACCCACCTCCGTCCCTGCCTCCTGGAGATAGCCGTATCAGGTACACTGAAGACCCTGCTTCCATCTCAAACAGCACTCGGCTTTTTCATCTACTAACCCTGGGAGTTCATTGCAATGGCCACGCACATCATTCCTGGTTAAGGGGTTTATTAACTCATTGCCATCGAGTCGATTCTGACCCATGAGGACCCTGGACAACAGGGTCGAACTGTCTGGTGGGTTTCTGAGATTGTAACTCTTAATGATGGTAGAAAGTCCTGCCTGTCTCCCATGGAGCTGGTGGTTTTGAACGGCTAACCTTGTGGTTAGCAACCCAGTGAGTAACCGCTACACCACCGGACCTTGAGTAGGGCAGAGTTAATTAGGAAGTTAAAAGGCTACAATGCAGCTGAGAAATGCTCAGGAAACAGTTGTTCAGTCCGCTCTTTCAACGACGCTCATAAATGCCCAATGGACCGGTGTGTCACTCTGCTGTGAGTGTCACCCCCAAGGCACTCAGCTCCAGGTTGGTGGGCCAGTGAACCCAGTACCCCAGTGTAGTGCACAGAGGCACCCTGCCCTAGTAAGCTTCGACCAGGAAGCACTGCGCTTTACTTGCTCTGTGGGACTGGGAAGCCCACCAAGTGGTCTCATGTTCTGGCTCTCGGTTGTGCTGCTGCATCATTGCCACCCCTCAAATGTCACTGCTGTCTTCTGCTTCCAGAAGGTTCACTGTGCAGGGACCTTGGGGTCCAGAGGACACGCTCCGCTCCTCCCTCCTCCTGCTCTCAGGGGGATTATAGTTTATACCCAGCCGGATAGCACGCCAATGGATCCTGTTCACAGTGCCTGGCAGGAGAATCCGATCAGCATCTTCTCCCCGCCCAGGCAGGAAAAGGTCGTTTGGTTGGAGTTAAGGAGACTTTGGCCCTAAGAGCCACATTAAGTAGTTCTCTGTCTCCGCACCCTTGTATAAGTAAAGTTAACATCTTCGGTGTGAGGAAACATCCAGGAAGGAATTCTCCCCCGAGTAGACGATTCTCTCAGAGAAACTTGCCTCTATGGAGGACTGCACTGCCGCCCCCTATTCCACAGATGAACAGAGATGCAGACACACAATGGGCTGTCCCAGCATCACCCAGCCAAGAAGTGTCAGAGACCAGACTCACGTGTGTCTGACTCCAAGCCCTCCCTCTTCCCAAGTGGGCCAAGGGATTAGACCAGAGACAATTTCATGAAAGCAAAGTTGGTGAGACCATCTGCCCTGTTAGAGAGATGGGTCTCCATTCCACACAAGTTCAGCGTGTGTGTGTGTGTGTGTGTGTGTGTGTATGTGTATGTTCTTTATGTTGCCCAACTATCACCCTCACCCTTTGCTGAATGAATATTCCATCCCCAGTAACAGATGCCCACTGCTACCTCACTGTCATGCCCCACTCCCTCCTCCCTGCCCCTCTTGGGAACCCACAAGTCACCGTTGGTCCCAGCCCCTGTCATAGCGTGCATGTTTCAGATATGTGGATCCTACAAGGGTTGTCCTTCTGTGACCGAGTGATTTCATGCACCACAATGTTTTCAAGGGTGCCCCACCAGAAAAAGAAACGACCTGTGGATTACATGCTACAACAGGGCTGAATTTGAAGAGATCCGGTTCTGACGGCAAAGCCTAGTTCAGGGTTTCCCAGAGTGGTGACAGTACCCCCAGAGGATCCTGGAATGATACAACTAAACAACAACTCACTCCATTAGAGTTGATCCCAACTCACAGTGGCCCTACTAGGCGCAGAGAAGGACCGCCCCTGTGGGCGTCCAAGAGTGTAACTCTTTACGGGAGTAGAAAGTCTCATCTTTCTCCCGTGCAGTGGCTGGCGGTTTTGAACCACTGACCTTGCAGTTAGCAGCCCAACTCGTGACCACTACACCAAGGGGGCTGCTAAAGGAGACATCTACACTGTATCCTGGATTCTGGGCTAGAGTAGGAAAGTTCTTCCGTGCCGTGGGTCCCACAGCACTTTGTGTGGTCAGCCTGCAGCACAGTTTAGCTGAGCCTCGGTGGCTACTGGTGAGCACAGCGACTTCTTAGTCTGTGGAGCTCTTTTCTGTGGTCCTCAACTCCATGGCCAGCTTTCTCTTCCGGGGTCTTCGGTGGACACTGGTATATTGGACATCAAGCTAGCGCCATCCCTGTCCAAGAGAGCTTAGCAGCTAGTGGGGACACGTGATCATGGAAGACTGCAGAACAGTGAGAGTGGTCTGAGAGCTCTGGGACTTTGGAGTGTAGAGCGAGCAGTACAGGGGATGGCCAAGTCTCCTGAGGAGTCCTGGGAGGAAGGCTTTTGAAGAGGAGGGAGCTGGGGAGGATGAGTCGTAGAGAGAGTACAGGACCTGGAGGGGCGGAGCCAAGTGCACATGATGGAAGAGCATGATGTTCCATTGAGCTGGATTCCAGTGACCTGTTGAGAACCCTGGGCTTCTAACATGCTTCGCAAGAGATAACTGGTTTTGAAGATGTCCCATTACGAGAAGATGGAAAATACATCAAGCATCATTCAGGATGACCCACACCCACCTGCCCTAGAGTTGATTGAACTCAGAGCCATGGGAGGGGCAGAGGAACCCTTTGCCAGAGCAGACAGCCTCACCTTTCTCCCACAGAGCGGCTGGTGGGTGGAAACCATCAGGATGACTGCTCTTTCGTGAGGACAGCAGACCCCTCTACCTTTTGCCTACCCCACCCAGTACTGCTCCATCTAACGGACCCCACTGGTTCTCCTACTTAGGAAGCACCGGCCTGCACCAATGCTCCCAGTTCTACCACCTTCCTCACTGCAGTGACGTGGGACTTTGTTGTTGGAAAGCTTGGTTGGTAAAGGCATCATGCCCTCTGTTACTGAGGCCAGAAGTTACCAAGGACAGGTCACTGGCCACAAAGCTTGAAGCAGGATTGCAGGCACTTTTATCCATGACTGAGAGCACCAGAGCTGGCTTCCATCCCCACCCCCTTTCTCCTCCTCCCCAGCAGGCAGCGCCTGCCGATCTGCTAATCCAATGGATAGGAAATCCTCTCCTGCCACTGGGCAGCCTGTGGCTGTTCTCAAATGGGACTGGCAGAGAGCAGATAGTCTCATTCATTAATGAGGCTTCAGACCTCAAAGGGTTACCAGGGGAGGATGCCAGGAGAGGGGCGTCTGTACTGAGCCTTTGTGAGGAATATGGTGTCTCCCTGCCTCTCCCTTCACCTGTGTATGAGCAACCTGCTCCCTGGCTCCAACACTGTTTCCTCAGGGAAGCCTTGGGTGATGGCCCTGTTTACAAATTCAATCTGAGTCCCATTCCTATCACCCCCACCCCACCCCACCCTGCCCCCACCCCTTCCTACTTTGCTGCTGTGGGCACATATGCATGCTGTCATCACAGGAAGAAGCCATGGTGGTGCAGTGGTTAAGCATTCAGCCACTAACCCTAAGTTTAGTAGTTTGCACCGGCCAGCCGCTCTGCAGGAGAAAGATGGGGCAGCCTGCTACCATAAAGACAGCTGCCGGGGCAGTTCTACTCTGCGCTATGAGGCTGCTGAGAGTTGGAATGGACTCGATGCCAATGGGTTTGGCATGATGATGTCACAAGCTCTGTGCTCTAGGTTGTAGTTATTGTCTGTCCTGTAAGTGTGTAGGTGAGTGGTGATTCCATGTCCATGGGTCCACAGGAAGAGGCTAGTGCGGTTGTAAAGCGTATCTAGCTGCCATCGAGTTCATTCCGACTCATGGAGAGAGACCCCGTGTGTGTCGGAGCAGAGTGGTGCTCCCCAGGGTTTGCAGCGGCTGCTTTTCCAACAGTAGATTGTCAGGCCTTTCTTCCAAAGCGCCCATGGGTACAAGCAAACTCCAGCCTATTGGTAACAGCCCAGTGCATCCACAGTTTTCACTACCCGAGGATTGGAACCAGTGCCCTTGTGGCACAGCGGGTTACACATTGGACTGCCAACCACATGGTCAGTAGTTCGAACACATCAGTCACTCCTCAGGGGAAAGCTGAGGCTTTCTGTTCCTGTAAACATTGACAGCTTTGGAAACCCACAGGGGCAGTTCTCCGCTATCCACAGGGCTGCCACAGGTCAGAATTGACTAGACAGCACTGAGGATGGGTTTTTGTTTCTTGAGAGTTTATGGGTTAGTCAGGGAGTCTTGGTGGCGTCGCCAGGTAAACATTAGACTGCCAACTGCAAGGTTAGCAGTTCAAACCCACCATTTACTTCAAGGGAAAAAGTAGAGGCTATGTAAAGAGTTACCGCCTTGGCAACCCACGCAGGCCACCTGCATTGAGTCAAGTTGAACTCGATGGAAATGGGTTTGGCTTGAGTTTGGATGAACCAATCACTGTGAAAGTGCATGGCTTTGGCGGGCAGAAATGGCTCTTCTCAAAGCTCAAACAGGATGGGAATTCAGTGTGCCTGATGCAGGGGGAAGCTTTCATTTTCCATAGGCTCTGGGGGAAGGTCCTTGTTCCAGGATTCCTGGGTGAGCCACATGCCCGGGCATCACACTTCCTCCCTCTCTGCTACCTTTCTAGAAGTGAACTACATCTGCCATTAGCCCTGGAAAGGCTGGCTTGTAATTGACACGCTCTTGAAGAATAAGTGTTATCTTGCTCTGATGTGGCAAAGCCCACATTATCTTGAACAATGAGCGGACTTTCCCTTTGGTAAACACTTTTGACAGTTATGCAAATCTTAATCTTAGTTTTAATTGCTCTCCAGCTAATAAATGCTCACCAGCTAGTAAGTATGGAAGTGATGTGTGGCTTGAGGCACAAGCTCACCCCCTTACATCTTTATACTGTGCTGCTTTAGACGCACCAAGTGGGGTGCCTGAGAGAGGGAACTACCTACCGTATAGACTCAAGTATAAGCTGACCTGAATATCAGCCGAGGCACCTAAAAACTGCATTAAAAATGTGCTGAAAACCTCAGCTTTAACAGAGTATCTACGGTACATTCTTGGAGGTGATCTCAAGCCAGCCAGAGCAACAAACAATGGGTTGGATAAAAAAGTCCCCCAAAAGGCAGTCAAGGGAATTGTGCCCAAGCCCTCACTCTGCCCTTTAGACGAGTCTTGGTTTCAAGCCTCATTTCCACCGGGAAGAGACAACTCAACACACTGCCCAGAGCTCCATCCCATTCCACGAGCCCCTCACTCTGGGATGCAGCTTGTGCTCAGCCTGCCACAGAGCCTGAGTGAGCCCACCCTGCCTTCAGAACCGGAGACCGCAGTTCAAATCCCAGCTCTGTCAGCAGCAGTATGACCTTGAACACACAGTCTTGGTTTCCTTACGTGTAGCATAAGCAGAACCTTCTCCATGCCTTGGGCCTGCTCAGGAGGTTAGAGGAAGTGGCTTCCATGTAGCCACATTTGAGATCCCAGCAAGATGCAGATCCAAACAGAGGACGCAAGATCATGACAACTCTGCTTCCAGGGAGACATGGGAGCGCCGAGGGCATTGATAAGGGAAATGGAGACACCAGAGATAGCAAGCAGGGGGAGCTGTTACTACTTCTGGGTCAAAAGACACTCTCCAGTGCCATTGAATCGAATCCAACCCATAGCCACCCAATAGGACAGAGCAGGACTGCTCCCTCTAGTGGCTGTGGTTGTAAGGGAGTGGGAAGTCTTATCTTTTCCACTCAGAGAAGTTTGAGGGGGGGATTCAAACTGCTGACATGGTGGCTACCCAAGTCAACCAAACTCCTTGCCATCAAATCAACGCCGACTCCTAACGACTCTATAGGACAAGGTCGACCTGCCCCTGTGAGGTTCTGAGTGTTAACTCTTTATGGGAGTAGAAAGCCTTGTCTTCCTCAGGAGGAACAG
>NW_022103898.1:17603966-17608812 GCF_000313985.2 Echinops telfairi
GAAATTGCAGGCGGCTTCTTGCCCTCTCCACAGCCCATTAGCCAGGCGTTCGCTCACTCCGAGTGCCAGCCCGTCCTCCGCTGGTCGGCACTGCTTGGCCATCCCCGACGACTGCCCGTCTTCACCAGGCAAATGAGACATCATCTTGTGCAGTGAAGCATCCAGCCAGACCGGGAGGGGGAGGCCGGCTCATTATTTGTAAGAGATGAAAAATCTCCATGCCGACCAGGCAGTCTGCAGATCCAGCTCCCAAGCAGAGGTAGAGTCACCACCAGGACCCTGGGGGAGCCGAGGGACTTCAGGCATCCCTGCCCACTCGCAGAGCCTCCGGGGCTTTTGTAGCTCTTGCTGGCTTCTGGCAGCACTGCAGTCTGTTCCGTTTGGGGGGTTTTCTCTCCCCACTCCGTCGGTCATTTTAAGTCTCACATCTTGATACTTGATCCATTGTTCCTCCTAAATGGCTCCAGAAGGATCTTTCAACTTGCTCAAAGTGACTGCCTGGAACATCTTGTAGCCACAGCCTGCATTACGGAACCCCAGTGGCGTGGTGGGTTACACTTCCGGCTGCTCGCCACAGGGCCAGCAGTTCAAACCCACCAGCCTCTCTGGGGGAAGATGAGGCTTTGTGCGCCCCTAAGGATGTACAGCGTCGGAAAGCCACAGAGGCAGGCGTCTGCCGTCCTAGAGGGCCGCGGTGAGTCAGAATCACCGCCATGGCCTTGGGAGTGTTCATCGTGCCGGCGTGGGCACGGCCAGCGTCGTCGGGTCAAAGTTTGTCATCGTCCTCTTTCTGCTGGGCTGGCTGTAGACGGTTCTCTCCGCTCTCTGAGCAGTCTAGCAAGAGACTCCATTTCCATGGGATTTTGTGGTCGGCGGAAAGAGCACCGCGGAGCAGCAGGGCGCGGGGTTTCTACCTTGGCTTTCTCTTGCCGCTTGCCATCTCTGACCCACCAAGCCAACCTCACTGCCATGAAGTGGATGCCGACTCACAGGGACCTTATAGGACAGGTAGAACCGTCTCTGGTGAGCTTCCGAGAAGGTAACAGTTAAGGAGCTTAGAAAACCCCAGCGGAGCGGCTGGTGCTTGCAAACTGTGGCCCTTGCAGATCCCAGCCCAGTGTGGCGTGACCCCGACAGAATCACTCACCCTCTGCAATTTCATGCCTATGCAGCTCTGTCCTCATCTACAGACAGCCAGGAAGACACTTGGCCCAAGACAGTAGCCCAGGGGGCCTGAGGAAATGTTTAAATTACTTAATCCTCGAAAAAAAAAAAAATTACTTAATCCTCCCGGGAGCTGCTTTGAGACAAAAACCTGTTGACTTGACATCTCCTGGCTCTGACCTCTGGTGCCCCCATGTGTGTCAGAGGAGAACTGCACCCAGTGAGGGTTTTCAGGGCTTTTCTGAAGGTCCGGGTGGCAGGGTGGTTGTGCTCACTACAAGGTCTGCAGTTTGAAACCATCTGCAAGAGGAAGATGGGGCTTTCTGTTCTCGTAAAGAGTTACAGTCTCAAAACCCACAGGGGCAGTTCTACTCTGTCCTATAGGGTCACTGCGAGTCGGCAATGAGTTTGTTTGGTATTTGGTGCCCTGGCGGCATACTGGATCATTCATAGGGTTTTCATCCAGTGATTTCAGAAGGAGATCCACCTCGCCTTTCTTCCTACTCCCTCTTAGCCCAGAAGCTGTGCTGCACTGTGGTCAACAGCATTGCAATACTGACTGGGAATCATACCCCGACTTCCGGAAAGGCAGGCAAGAACCCAGCACCAAGACACTGAGGTGCCCAGAGCAACCCCCAGCCCGTGGAGCCAGGGGCCGCAGTGTGTTGTCTCCCTCTCCGTCTGCACCTAGAGCCTGGTCTGTGGGAGGACGTGGTCAGCCAACGACCACCAGCTCCTTACAACTCCAACTCGCTGTCATCAAGTCGGTTCCGGTTCTCTGTGACCCTACAGCACAGGCCATCACTGCCCTTTGGGGTTTCTGAGACTGTAACTTATGGCAGTAGAAAGCCCCATCGTTCTCCCTCGGAGCGGCTGGTGGTTTCATACTGCTGACCTTGCCGTTAGCAGCCCAAGGTGTAACCACACCACCCCCAGGGAGGCCTTAAAATGGAAGCATTTGGCTTGTGGGGTTTTGGTTTTGGTTTTCCTCTTGCAGAAAGCAAGGGTGGGGGGTGGATTTTGAAAAGCTAGAAGTAGACCACAGATGCTTTTTAATTTACATGATCAAAAGTGAGGCGCAGGTAAACTCAGCAGGGGGTTTTCCATGAAATGGTTTTTAATAAACCCAACTCTCACAGGGTGATGTGCGTGAGGAAAGAGGGCCCGTGCTTCAAAGCAGAAACGCAGCACGCAGCGTCTCCGACGGTCATTCCGTCATCATCTCGAGCTGAGTGGCCCTGGCCCCGGAGCCTGTGGCCATAGCAACCCGTTCGCAGCCCACTTCCGTGGTCTCTGGTTCAACCAGTGAAGCCGCAGGGGCTGCTGAAGGCCTGAGGGAGGGAGCATCAATGCCTTGCAGGTGGAGGTGATGGGGTGAGGAGGGGTAAGAGTGGGCTAGAAGAGACAGGCCAGACCCTCAGGCCATAGGGTGAAGGCGACCCCCAAATGGAGCACTGTGGCTGGGACAAGCCACGTGACAAGCCACTGGGGCCACATAACTACATGCAGCACGGTTTCACGGAATTTCAGCCGAGCTGCAGTAATCCCCGCTTCTCACGTCACCTGTGGACATCCTGCGGTGGAGTGCGCTGTGGGGACACTGTGTAGGGAGGAGACGTGGAGTCTGCCACGGCCTCTGAGCCTGGTCTGAAGGTATCCCTCAGCTGCCTGGGACACAGTGTCTTGGGGGAGTGAGGGCCACCTGCGGACCAGATTGGGCAGGTGAAGCCTAGCCACGCTCTTCAGAAAGCAGGCTGCATGGGAAGAAGGGGGTAGGGAGGATGACAGCGAGGCAAAGGGGGAGGAGAAAAGAAGCGAGGAGGGGAAGAGGAAGGAAGGAAGGGTGGGTGGGAGACCTTCCTTGTTTTGTTTTTTAAGGTATTTTGGAATATAATTCGCAAATTATACCACTCAGTAGTTCAGTTGTACAATCACCCCTGAAATCAATTTCAGAACACTTCCTTCTTGTACTTGTTAGCAGCTCCTCGTTTCCCCCCAACCTCTCCACCCATACCCCGGGGAAACCATTAACGCAGTTACTATCTCTATATATTTACCTACCCTGGATTGCATACACAGAAAAAAATATTCAAACATGCAAAAAAAACTAACAAAAGTAAAGTAAAACAGAAAAACCTCCATCCAAGAACAACAACAAAAAAGCAGAAAATAGTAAAAACAAGAACCCATTTAAAATGGGTTAAAAAAGAGACCAAATGATCAGGTGCTAAATAGCCACTTCCCAGTGCACTCTGCGGGATAGCAAGGCCCTTCGCCTCCCTGGTCGTGGTCAGAGGGGCTTCATTGGAAGGGCCTCCTGTCCAATAGATGGTTTCCTCTGTGCTGGCATGTGCATTCTGTTTGCTGACACCGTTCTAAGGGGGTCTCTCTGCCCGCAAAGGGCAGTAATGAATTCGTACAATGAGACGCTGGTTTCAGCTGACTCCCCTGAGCAGAAAGAAGAGATGTGCCTGACATGTAAGAATGAACATTAAAGTCAATAAGCTGTGAAGTAGGGTTCAGATTTAAATCGTTTTTGGTCCAGCTCAGCCCCACCACCCCCATCCCACCCCTCTGCATGCAGCTTCACATCAAGCAGGACTGTCCCCCGAGAAGCACCGCCTCCTTGCCTGGTGTCAGACCATGCTGGGTCTTCTCCCAGGGGGTTGCCCTGACTGACTGGTGTTTGCAAAGTTCTTCAAACACTCCCCTCTCGTCAAGCACCTACCTGACTTCTTTTAGCTTTGGGCCACTGAGTCCATTCTGCCTTGCCATGTTGGGAACCCCTGGGGGATGCAAATGATTCGGGCTCTCATCTGCTAAGCAGAGGTTGGAGGTTCCTGTTCAAGTCCCCCAGAGGGTCCTTGAAGAAAGGCCTGAGAAAAAGATAAGTGGTTGAAAGCCCTGTGGGCCACATGGTTAATACAGGAGAAGACTCTCAGGAGATGGAAGGACACAGCGGCTGCGCAGGACTGGGCAGTGTTCCCTTTGTTGTACATCACGATGGTCACTGGTCGGCACCTACCAATAAACAACTGACACGTGGTGGGTGGTACAACCTTGCTTGCTGAGAGTGGCAAGGCCTTGAGGCACTTGCTGATGAACATCCAGGATTATAGCCTTCAGTGTGGCTGACCACTCAATGTCACGAAGACCCAAATCTCATAACCGGACCGACAGGTGACATCATGGTAAGTGTGGCAAAGCAAGGCTGTTACTTTGAGAATCAAGGGGCATCTGACCCAAATCATAGTACTTTCAATCGCCTCATCTGCGTGTGAAAGTTGGACATTGAATAAGGAAGACCGTAGAAGAATCAGTGCGTTGGGAATGAGGGTGCTGGTGAGGAATATTGAAAGTACATGAACTGCCAGAGAAACAAACGAATCTGTCTTGGAAGAGGTGTAGCCAGGATGCTTCTTAGAAGCCAGGATGGAGAGACTTTGACTCATAATCTGGATATTTTGTCAGAAGAGACCAGTCCTTGGAGCAGGACGCCGTGCTGAGTCAAAGAGAGGGGCAGCGCAAAACGAGGAAGACCCTAGAAGAGACGATTGACACAGTGGCTGCAATAATGAACCCAACATAAGAACCATCGTGGGGGTGGTGCGGGCATGGGCACTGCTTTGTCCTGGTTGGCAGAGGCTCGCTGTGGGTCAGAGCCAACTTGAGGGCACCTAAC
>NW_022103898.1:17609627-17622142 GCF_000313985.2 Echinops telfairi
TGTCAGAGTCTGACATGGGGCAGGCCTCCCAAAGCCAATGCTGTGTCGTTTCTGCTTGAGAGCGTGTGGTTTCCATGAAGCCGTTTCCGTTCTTTCCGCCAGGTTCCCTCTCGTAACGCTTGCGCTCTCACTGTGCGTGCCTAGGCACAGTTCACATCCACCCTCGTGGCAAGTACACAGGTTCAGTGAGTGATCATTAGGCACCTTAATGAGGAAATGTATCATTTCTGTCACGTTATTTGTTAAGCGTTTAGGTACCCCCTGCATATTCCCAAAGCCCTCTGCAGTCTTTAGGGAAGATAGCTCCCCGGCTACCTAGGAGCAAGGTCAGTGAATAGGGGCTCTCTCTGTCAGAGAAATGGTGTGTACCAGCCATTTGGCACAACCAGGGCGCATGCTCCTTACCTGGGGAGGGGGAAGCAGGCCAATTCTGCTGTACGTTTGTGTCAGTAGTGTTATACTTAATAGCCTGAGTAGGCACCCTAGCTACTGAGAATATGATTTATGCACATAATTTTACTTGGAATCTGTTTTCTTTCCTTTATTATTACTCCTTGTTCCTCCATGGCCATTATCTCTTAGGTGCCACAGAAAGACACCTTGCAACCCATTGATAGCGACACTATAAGCTGACTTTGGGCAGAAGACTGGAAGGGAAGATGGGCAGGGAGCTGGGTCCCATGCCCAGTCCTTTCCACACGCACCAGGGGGCTCTTTAAGGACCAGTGGCATGCTAGGCAAGAGTGTTTATGATGAATGACTGCTTGCCCACCCAGCAGTATTTAATACTGTTCACCATAGCAGGTACTTCTAAAGGTGCACATGTAAATATAGACTCAATATATGTAATATAATATACAAATATATTCAGCCCTCTTAGAGTTGTTATATACGTTTGTTCCCATATCAGAAAGAGAGGACCAAAGCTCAGAATTTCCCAGGCTTTTTTTCCTCCCCTCAAGAGTTGTGTTGCCAATAAGTAATAATATTAGAACTCAAACCCAAGGCCTCTGTCTGTAAGTCTACTGCATTGTTGTTGTTCTTGTTGTTGTTGCTGCTGCTGTTGTAGTTCTTTTTCTTTCTCTTCTTGTGAGTTAGCTGCAGGTTTACAGAACCTGAGACCACACTTTATAGACAGCCTCTCCCTTGGTGGTCACTACAGCAATGCCTAGGTCCCCAGACCTGTGTGTGCTGCATCCATCCTAGGGCATGAGGGACAGGTATAACGTGTGGTTAATTGTAGACTTATGAGCACAGACAACTGTTTCTGTCCATGCTAGACAACTTTATGCAGCCTCTTCCCTCTATTTATCTTCCTTTTTGGGGGGAGTGGAGGAAGAGAGGGGGAAATGGGTCATTGCCTTTTAAGGTCTGCGTACAATGTGGTGGAAAATATCTTGCTCCCTGATGAAAATTTGCAGCAGCTAGTTCCACTGAGAACACTGCCCCAAGGGAGAAGTCGCTCTACTTGACCTTCATTCTCCCTGCCCTGCACCAAAGTAATCCGCTTCATCCTTAAGTTTTCAGAGTTGTCATGTACCTTGGGAAGCTTTTTCCTAAAAGCTCCTCTCTAGACACCCTGACAATGATAGGTTTCCATACCCCAATTCCCATCCTTCTCCCCACATCTGGATGCAGTATCACCATGCCTAGTCCTTGACTGGAGAAAACCATGAAGCACATGGCTACTAACTAGGACTTTAACAAGTGTGAATCCACCCAGGGGTCCCTGAGTGAAGAAAGGCCAGGCCATCTACCAAAAATCACCATTGCTGAAAATTCTGGGGAGCATTGCTTTAACATGACAAACATTGGGGTACCCACCATGAATTGGAACAGAATCAGTGGGCCTTGGTTTTGTTTGTTTTGTTTGAGGGGTGTGGGGTCAGTTACTTTGCCTTCTTTCCTACTGAGCATTTGCTTCGTGAGGACAAGGACTATTTCTTGTGAACTTTTGAGGCCCCCAGTTAACCCAGTGAGTAGAACCAATGGTGGTGTTTCCAATGAGCTTTCCAAGTGAGGTTGTTAGTTTATTGTGCCAGCCTAGCTGATAAACACATTTGGGATTAATTGAAGGGCGGACAGATAAATGGCTTGGTGAGCCTCACCTTTCTTGTCTCTCATTCTTTGATCATCGGACCAGTGTGCAGCTGCCTTGCTTGTTCTGTGCCTCAGTTTGCAAGCTACACTACCTGTGGAACACCTAACCCATGGACTGTGTCACTGTAATTCGAGGTTCCTTCAAGACTTGCTTCAACACACCATTGGAATGTACATCTCTTGATCTGGGGACTGTCAGACTCTGTCATCTGGCTGACTGTTGGTGACCTGCCTTGCTGTTTGCTGCCTGTGCCCAGATAGCCTGAATTGCTCTACAGAGGACTACCCAGCGGCCCTCAAGACTTGAAGGACTGCCAGTGTCTCACAGCTGTCTCACGGGAGTGAGTTGCACTGAGCCATTTGTACTGCTTTATAATTTAATTGTTTATTTCTTATGTTATCTATCGATCTATCTGTATAAATATATATAAAAGGATTAGCGTTCTGGTTTTGTTTCTCTTGAGAACCCTGTCTAACACACCGAGTGAAAACTTCGGCATAAAGGGGTACTCTTTAATCAAAGAGATGCATGTCCCAAAGAGAAGCCTTTAGAAAATAGGGCCCCTAGTCCAGGCCTACATTTTCCATGACAGATTTGCCAAGACATAGAGCCAGGCCGTGGGAAGTGGGAGCCCTCATTCTTAGGAGTTCATAACCAGGGTTCGCCATGTGACCCTGCTGATGTGAGTGGAGTGCATCAGGCAGTGTGGTCTTTCCAGAAGTCCAGGTATGACACCTGACCATCCCGTAGGCCCTGTTAGCATGGGCACAGGACTTCATTGATTCTAAGATGAAAACCCTTCCCTAGACCAAGCAGTAGGAAGCAGTTGCCAGCCCTCTGGCCTTGGAAGACTCCCCTCACTTCCCCATGCCTTGTAGTGTCCACGTCTATCCCACAGTGAGAATGGCATTGACCCTGCCTCTTTGCTTGGGATCTTGATAGCTTGGAGGAGGCGCTGGCTGGGGAAGTCGCTTGACTGCAGAAGCCGAGAGGAAAGCTTGGTGGCATGTTTGCTCATGAATTGTGTTTGTTTGCTTTGGCTTCTGATTTTTGATTGACTTGGAGCAAGGAGAGTGGCATATTTAGTAAACATTCTGGATTTACTTACGAGGACATCAAGCTGAACGTTGGCTCAATTGAGATTACAGGGAAACCGTATCAGGTCATTGAGCATGCTCGTGCTGTTGAGCAAGTTTCACTGGAAGAAAGGGACAGAAGAGTAAATGGTGGCCTGACGTTCCAGTATAAGGGATTAGGACTTGCCCGCGACACCACCCTGAGGCACAGGGACGGAGCTCTGGAGGCACAGTGGCTCAGTGCTAGACAGTCCAGCAAAAGATTGTCTAAATGTGCAGCCCACTCGGGATCTCCAAGGAAGAAAGGCCCGGGGCTCTGCTTTCCTCGTGATGACAGCCAAGACAACACTATTGGGCAGGTCTGCAGTGTCATGTGTCGTTAATTGACTCTGCAGCACACAGCAGCAGCAGGATGCATGGAGTCATCGCGTGTGAGCGGTAGGGTGCAGGACACACACACCTGAACGCCTGGGGGTCTGTGGGGTGATGTCGTAAAGCAGTGTTGCAGGTTGACTTTTCTAAAACAGATTCTCATGGTCACTCCTGTGCTCCAGATCCTTCCTTGGCTCCCCATTGTCCTCAACAGGAATTGCCAATGAGCGTGCTCCACATGGGAAACAGGTACAGCAAGACAGTGATCCTCTCAGCCACGAGGACAGCAGCGTGGAGCCTGGGATGGTAGAGCCCCTGGGGCCAGGCTTCCAGCCACATGTCCTCTATGCCCCCAGTAGGTTGCAGGACAGTTTTCTGTATAGGGAGGGGCATGAAGATGACTTAAAAGCACATCATTCATGTAGATTTTCCTGAATGAGTCCGGCTCACCAGCAGGTCTCACGTCCTAAACTCGGTCCCCAGGCCATATGTATGGAAGCAATCTAGCCATCACACATGCTTTGTCCTTATTAATTTTTTTATTAATGTGTTTATGAGTCATTTGCGTAGTACCTTTGGAGACATATTTACTCAGCTCTTTTGCTCATTTTTAAACTGGATTACATCTTTAAAAAATTTTTTTTCACTTGTAGTTTGGGCGAACATTAATAGAGCAAATTGGTTTTTCAGTCAACCATTCCTACATATTATGAAACCTGGGTGTAATGCAATCCCCACAAGCTACCAGGGCTCTTCCCACACCCCCTAGTCTTCTAGGTTCTGTCTCTGGGCAAATGCTGCCCTTTTGATCTCCTCCTTATGGCTGAGTGTTCTAAGATCGTATACTTCCCTTGATGGTATTGTTCAACGTACAGACCTGCCACTTGGCTGAACATTGAGCCATGCTGGTTAAGTTCCGTTCCAGGCCGGAAGGCTGCCTAATGGCCACAGCCTCCAAAGGCCCAACAGCCTCAACCAGACTCGTGATCCCAGTCTGTGTGATTGGGTTTTGGTCCACATTTTTTCTTGCTTCACCCTGACTTGCCAGACTGTCTTCTACCTGTGTGCCCTTGTGCTTGCTCTTTCTTCAACTGCCCCCACCTGGTCAGGCTGGTCTACTCCCAGCCCCAACACCACATCCCTTCGCAAGTGGCACATCTCGGGGTTGGCAGTGATTCTGTTGCATCATCAAGTGGGTGTCTGGTATTCATCTCATCCACGCACCTGGGAAAGACGAAATGTTGTGTTGTTATTGTGATGCCTTCAGTCAGTCGTCACAGCTCGCAGCGACCTCGGGGACAACAGTAGGGAGCGTGTTCGATCCAGCTCCATCCTCACCACGGTCCTTCTGCTCAAGCCTCTGACACCACTGTCTCCACCTCAGTCCCATCCCATCGAGGGCCTTTTCCTCTTCCACTGCCCCTCGACTTTACCCAGCAAGATGTCCTTTGCCAGGGCCTCGTCCCTCCTGGGAATATGCCCAACGTACGCGAGACAAAGTCTCACCATCCTTATGTCTAAGGGGTATTTTGATGAGACGTCTTTCAAGACAGATTTGTTTGTTCTTCTGGAAGTCCAAGGCACTTTTAATATTCCTTGTTGGTCCCATAGTTTCAATGCATTGATTTTTCCCTGGTTGTCCTTATTCCATGTCCAACTCTCCTACGCTTTGAAACTATTGAAAGTACTATGGCTTCAGTGAGATACACTGTCATTCTCAAATAGACACCATTGCTCCTCAGCACTTTAAACGAAGTTTTAAATATTACACACCCAGTCAACTCATGTCACATCCATTTCTTTAAAGAAACTCGTGAGTTATTGGAGAAGTAGTGGTGCGGGGGTAAATAAGCACAAATCTGCTTCAGTTAGGTCACACATAATGATTGCTCAATAGGTTCCAGCTGAATGAAGGCACATGCGGTGGTGGCTTCAGTGTTTGTGGAAGAACAGCACTGAAAAGAGTGGAATTCTTCCACGAGCGTTTTTGATGCCCACTTAGAAAGGGAAAGCGGTAACGGTATCTTTTTTAAACTTTTCATTGGTGATTTTGATGAAAGTTTATAAAACCGATGCTCAGTTCTACACTTAACGATTTGTAAACGTTTTGTTTCAACTCATTCACGTCAGTCCCCTAAGTGTAACATCACTGATCTCAATCCTTCCCTGTTTCCTGTTTCCTGTTCCATTCCTCCTCCTTTCCTAACTTCTTCCTTGGGGAAATGCTCTCCTTTGGATCTGAAATGACTAATTATTCTAACATGGATGGGAGTTCAGTTCCAGACTGAAAGGGTAACTGGAGGACCTCACCAATCGCTATCTGACCAATAAACAGTCTCTTTTGAGTCTGTGCCACATATTTCTCCCACTCTATCCACACCCATCTGATGTGATCCTTCACAGACCAGTTGGTCGTGGTAGTCGGGCACCATCTAGTGCTTCTGGTGTCCTGGTTGTGGCGACTGATATTCTCATGGTCCATTAAATCCACGGGACTAATTGTCTCCATGAGCCTTTCAATTCTCATTATTCGTCTTTCCTCCCGATGCAGAGAAACCATGATTTGTTAAGACCCAAGTCGGTACTCATCAAAGTAGGATGAAGAACATTGTATATGGGAACTATGGCCTGCTAGGAGACTTTTAGTGTCCCCTGAGACTCTGGTCCTGAGCACCCAGGTGTAACAACGTTCTTAGAGGTAAATTGTGAGTCAGTGATGGCTTGGCTATCAGAGACAAGGAAGATGAGCCCACCCAAGATGTGGCAAGACAAGAAGCAGCCTTTAGCCCAGCTATCCCTGTCCAACTCTAAAGCCTTCCTCCTCACGAAGTGCACACACACGTGCAAGAATTGGGACCAGGATATTAATTGTAGCATTTTTCATAAGAGGAAAATCACTGAAAACAAACAAAATGTCCTTTGGTAGGAGAACGGATAAGTGAAACGTGATATATTTCTTTAATGAATAGAATGGTTACAATGAACACACGAGATTGAGAAATAGTGGCAGGGTTGAAATTTAAAGGCATCTAACACTAGGTAAAAAGACAAGTGTGACAATAGGAAATACACCATATGCAACCTGCTATCATGTACCATATTCATGTATCACCCTATGCACTGCAAATAAGAACATTAAAAACCTGCCTGGAAATGAGGCATAAGCACCACAGGAGGGTGTTCCCACCGGAGAGGGAAGAAAAGATGGAGACCAAGGAATCTTTGCTGGACCCATGACATCCCCTGACTGTTTAACAACCAGTGAGGCAGCAGATGAACATATATGAAATCCGGGAGGCTGGTGTTGGGAATATGAGTCTGAGCTTAAGTCAGAATCAACCAAGACGGTGAGTGGGTCTTGTTCTTGCTTTCCTGTGCTCTTGAAACGGTCTGTGGTTTCAACATATAAAAGTCACATGAGAGCAGCGTGTGAGGAACTGGGTGAAGCAGTTTGTCTTCTACCTTTAGGGTTTTCTTCCAGACACTTCCCTCCCCACCCCACCCCCCTTCCCGTCAGGGAGACCAGCAAACGGTGTGGGGCAGCAGCTGCCCGGAGGCCTCGCCGAGTCTGAACAGCACCTAAAAGTGCCCATTCTCAGCTCTGTCTCCAGAGACTGAGAAATAGAACACTGATCTCTCTGGAGGCTTCCTTTCCAAGTGTCCCGTATTCGCTTTCATTATGGAGTGTCGCTTCCAAGCCCCCACTGCTGACACCACGTTTCCTAGGTGTTAGAGCATCTCTCCAGCCTAATGAAAGAGCCCAGCTGCTCGGTGGGTTAGTGCTCGGGTGCTGACTGAAAGGTCAACAGTTTGGACCCACCAGGTACTCCATGAGACGACAGGCTTGTCATCTGCCTCTCCACAGATTATAGGCGTGGAAACTAGAAGGCTGTTCTGTAGGGTCACCACGAGGCCAGACTGAGTCAACAATAATGGGGTTAGGACTTTCTTTTTGTTTTGGTTTACCCAACCTTATCAATGAGCCCCAACTGGACTGTCTGAAGCAGAACGTGGCACCAGGATGGGAGGAAGGCTCATTAAGCGACTTGCAATATGCAGATGACACAGCCTTGCCTACTGAAAGTGAAGCACTTGCTGATAAAGACTGAGGACATCAGCCTTCGGTATGGATTACACCCAATGCCAAGAAGACCCAAATCCTCACAACCGGACCCACGGGTAACATCATGCCACACAGAGAAGATGGGAGTTGTCAGGATTGCATCTTGTTTGTACCCACAATCAGTACTCACCGAAGCAGCAGTCGAGAAATCCATTGGCTCGTTGCATTGAGTAAATCGGCTGCACACGATCTCTTGAAAGCGTCACCGAGCATGGATGTCGCTTTGAGGACGAAGACCTGCCTGACCCAAGCCCTGATCGTTTTCATCGCCTCATCTGCTTGTGAAGGTTGAACATCGCATAAAGAAGACTTCGTGCATTTGAACTCTGGTTCTGGCAAAACATACTGAATGTACCACAGACTGGCAAAAGAACGAATAATTCTACCTTAGAAGAAGAGCCAGAATGCTCCTTAGAGGTCCGGATGGCGAGGCTTCGTCTCATGTCTGTGGGACAGGTTGTCAGGAGAGACCTTCCCTGGAGAGGGACATCATGCTTGGTAAAGCAGAGGGGCCGCCCCAAAGAGAAGAAGATCCTCCACATGAAAGCTTGATACCGAGGCTGCATCAATGGGCTCCTGCACAGGAGCGCGTGTGAGGATGGCGAGGGGCCATGTGCTGTTGGACACAGGGATGCTGTGACTCAGAACCGACTCGATGGCCCCTAACAAGAACAGTGGATGAGTCCAGATGGTTCGGTGGTTAAGTGTTGGGTGCTAGCCGAGAAGACTGGCAGTTTGAACCTCCCAGCAGCATCGCAGGAGCAGCCTGGAAGTTTGCTTCGGTAAATTTTATAACTTAGGAAGCTGCCCTCTAAAGGAATTAGACACCTTGATTAAATGACGTCTCTATGTGTAAAATCTCACTCAATGGTCCCTAACACCAACAACATCTAACCTAATTAGACTTCAGTTTTGCAGTAAGACTTAATGAAATCCCCTTTCTCATGTTCAGCAAATCCATTGCCTGTGACTTGTATCTCGCTAATCTCCTGCTTTATAACTTGGTAAATATTTCTCTCTGTTCTTCCTCCCCCCAAAGCAACCAGATAGTAAGTCTGTGCCGTTATACTCTTTCTAAAAGTGTTTCTTGAGACGGAGGGTCAGTACCTGGCCGATGCACCTCATGCACAGCCTCCACCTGTCAGTGAAGACTTGCAAGTTGCAGCAATGCTGGCCAAGTTTCAGTGGAGCTTCCAGACTGGGACAGACTAGGAAGAAAGGTCTGGTGATCGACTTCTAAAAATCACGCCTTGAAAACCCAATGGAGCACAATAGCACAGTGTCCCGTGCGTGGGGCCACTTGAGTCAGGAGCTGATTCGACAACTGCTAACAGCAGTATTGAACGTGCCTCCTGAGCCGGAGAGCCATGTCGGCCGCGCACTGCAGCTGCTTCATACAGGCTTAACTGGGCAATCCTGTCCATTTTTTCCAACTCAGTACCCAGTGACCTCACATCAGTCGGCCAGCGTGGCCACGGTGGCAGTGTTTGCACCGCAGAAACTGGCACAGGCCGCAGATCAGGCTCGTCTTCCCCTCCGCCCTCCCAGAAGAGCTGGTAGTGCCACATCTTCCAGCCTGCCCTCTGGAGTGCTGTCCCCTAAAGTGGATGAAAAAGACCCCCGGGAAGTGCTGGCGTGATTCAGGAAGGGCTTGAAAGCAAAGACCTACATTTTATCTTGGATTATGGGTTTTTCTAGTACAAACTAATTTTCATTTCTGCCATGTATGTACAGTGAACCCTCGTTTATCGCGGTTAATCGGTTCTAGACCCTACCGTGATAAATGAAATTCCGCAAAGTAGGATTCCTTGTTTGTAAATCAAATATTTTCGTAGTTAGAGCATAGAGGACATGAAAAAACACCCTTTAGTCACCATTACACTCGTATTACCCAATTTATTAAACGAAAAAGGGAAAATACAGTAAAACATTTTGGACGTTGCAATTATCATTTATTATTTATTATATTATTTATGGCATCTAGTTTACAGTATTACATATTTCACATACAGTATTATTATACATAGTTCTTACAAATACTGTAATCAATAGCCTATGAAATGACTTAAGGGATGTACTCTACAGGTGCGTCGCCCTCTTTTTCCTCTGAAGGAGCAGGTGTAGGCAGTGGGTGCTGTTACGCAAAAACCGTGATAGAGTGAAGCCGCGGAAGTCGAAGCGTGAAGTGGCGAGGGTTCACTGTATATGTATATTGCTAGCACCTTTTTTTTGCTTTTTAATAACCTCAAAGGGGAGTGCTCGGTCCAATAAGCTTGGGGATCAGTGCCCAAGAGCACACCAGGCATGTGAGGTGTGCATTGCGAGTGGCAGTGTCCTGGTCTTGTGTCTGCAGGCATTGATCGTGGACAAGGACAGGTCCAGGCCTGAGTCTCAGGGCTCCAGCCACATCGGGGCTCAGGAGCCCTAGAAGCACTGGCTGGAGAATCAGGCAAAGCCAGTTTGCATCTGGCCACAGCTGCTTCCAGGCTGGGAACGTCTCCGCCTCCTCCTTAGCTTTCCTGAGCCCCCTAGCTGACATGCTTAGTAAAGAATGTACTAGGTACCAACCACAATCATCTTCCAACTGTCTGGGGTTGTCTCCACTCTCCATCCTGCTGAGCAAAGCAGCCCAAAGCTGATTTGGGAGCTGCGGTGCCACCCAGCGAAGGAGCTGCCGTGGCCTGCAGGGACTGTCACCAAGCTCAGCCCGTCCCATGCCCCACACCTTCTCTGCCCACTCCAGTGGCCCTGGAGGTAGTTGATGGCTTCCAGGAAGCTCAGCAAAGTCAGGACGGGCTTCTCCTTGTGGATGCTGATGAACTGATTTCTTTCCTTGCCCAGTACATTGAGTTATTTTAACATTGTAACATAGGGATGCGATGGAGCGAGTCCTCCCTTTGTGGCCCCTCCCCAGCCCACCCAGGTCTCACCTCTCAGCAGCCCCACCGAAAGATGAGAGCGAGGAGAGGGAGACAAAACCTCTCTCGTTATTGCTATGTGAGGAAGCCAAAGGCCCAGCCCCCGCACAGCCTGCCCTGCAGGTGATGGCTGTGAGGTGCCATCGGGTCGGTTCCGACCCATAGCCACCTGCTCACCAGCACACGAAACACTGCCCGCTCCTGTGCCATCCTCGCGATTGGTCCCGTGCCTGAGCAGCCACCGTGTCGGGCCATCTTGTGGAGGGGTTTCCTCGCTTCACCTGCCCCTCGACTTTGCCAGGCACGATGGCCTTTTCCAGGGACTGGTCTCTCCCAAGGACTGTCCCTGGATGAAGGCCCACCCTCCTTGCCTCTAAGGAGCACGCGGACTGGACTGCGTCCAGGACAGATCCGTGTGTCCTTCCGGCAGTCCACGGTGCCTTCCATTGCTCTTCTCCAGCACCACACCCCAAACGCTTCCCCGATTCAGTGCCTGACTTTCACGTGCATAGAAGGTGACCGAAAAGACCATGGTTTGGGTCAGGCGCACCTTGGTCCTCAAAGTAACCCCCTAGGTTATGATGTGGTGATTTGGGCTGGGCTAGAGAAGACCCAACGTGGAGCCAGGAACTCTGGGATGAACTCACACGTCAGTCACTGGAACAGAAATTGGCAAAGATGTACTCAGAGTGAAATCGTGAAACGTGCATCTGCTCCCCCCAAAGCCATTTTACATCAACTCCTCACGGCTTTCCAGTGTGTTCCTTAGGGCCTCCGATGTCTGATGGGGGGGGGGGGTCCATTGACACGCCTTTCTGCCAAGGTGCCTCTGGGTGGTTCCAAACCTCGATCCTTTTAACTCATAAGCCAGCACTGAACTGCCTGTGTCACCCAGAGGCTAAAGTTAGTTACAGCGAAGTCGCTCTCTCTCTTTCAAAACACATGACAAGCCTCCTCTTGTATAAACACCCTCTATCAGCTGGGGCCCACGTAGGCTATTCCGTCTTTGGGGTGGCAGTGGGAAGAATGATAACCAGAGGGCTTATGAGAAGCCTACCACTTACCAGATGCAATGCCAGCTTTGCCAGTTCACCCACTCTGAACATCGCCCTTCGAGGTCTGCATTGCTGTTCTCCATATGATGAGAATGTCTCAGAGTGATTGCAGAAGGTCGTCTATAAAGGCCCGAGTCTATACCAGGGTCTGTCTCCCTGCAGCCCTTGTGCCTTAGTCTGGGGAGGTTCACCGGAGGACTGTGTAGAGGGCAGGTCCTCTCTGCGAGACCCCGTCCCTGAGGTTTTGGCCAGCACCTGCGTTGAACACAGGTGTGCTTGCTCGCGGCCTGACGGTTGGGTTTTTCTCATCTTTTCCATGCTCTTGCCCAGGGGTGATCCTGCTGCTTCTGGACAAGCTGCGGAAGATGAAATGGGAGCAGATGTGGAGGCTGACCGCAGAGAGGGAATTGATGGGCATGCTGTCCACATCCTTAGCTGACCAGGTGAGTGGCCAGGTTCGGAGTGGAGTTGTTCCTCGGTGCCTGGTCCCGCTCATCAAAGAAACAGTAGAGCAGATGGACCTGGAGCATCTACTTAATGCGTGACTCATCTGTACACTTGGCGACACCTGCCTTGTACTTGAGGGGCCCTGGTGGCACACACGGTTACGTGTTGCGTTGCTAATCACAACGTTTGTCATGTGAGACCACCAGCCGCTCCAGGGGAGAAAGGTACGGCTTTCTACTTCCCTAAAGAGTTACAGTCTCAGAAACGCACAGGACAGTTCTACCCTGTCCTGTAGGGTCTCTGTGAGTTGACAGTGACTTTGTGACAGTGAGTGACCTTACATTAGACGTCAGATACAAACCCTATCTGTTCCAATTTACATGCAAATTTGATTTAAAGACAGGTAAGAGCGGGGCTCCTTTG
>NW_022103898.1:17622242-17625100 GCF_000313985.2 Echinops telfairi
CCCCCCAGGCCAGCCGGCATGTTCTCACGGTGAGACAAACTACCATGGAAAGCCTACTGCCCAAGAAGAGCACTTGAGACGTCCTTGGTCCTGTTCCACCGGTCCAAGTGATCACAAGGCGGAGGCCAGAGTTAAGGGGTATGTTAGAATACCCCACGTGCAGTGGACTGGGGTCCAAGCAGGAGCCTCAGGTTTGAGTCCCAGCCAATGCGCTTGGAGCCTGCCAGTGGCACCTGGCGTATGGCCACAGTGCTGCTGTACTGCGTTCAGCAGCCCTGCCAGGCTGAGATGGTCCAGGAAGATAGGCCTGGGGGTGCCCTCCCAGCCAGTGAAAACACTGGTCATCACCAGAGTTCTTTCTGCAGCTGTTGTGGGGATGATGCGGTTCACTGCACCGCCATGAGGTCACCACAGGCCTCCAGCCAACTCGATGGCGCCATTAGTGTGAAACGGTAGGATGAAGAGTGGAAGGCAGGTCTATCTAACAGGCAGGATTGGAGCTTGTACCCACAGTTTATTTTTGATTTAAAGACAGGTAAGAGCGGGGCTCCTTTGCGATCCAGGGCCTGTAGATGATAGTCTGGTAGATTAAGCAGGGGCTGTAGCCCTTACTGGCAAGTGGGGAAGGTGTTTGAATGCCGGCTCCCTGCAATCCCCAAGGTCACAGCCTGTTGACCTGATAGGATTCCATTTGCCTGTCTGGCGGTAGTCTGATTTTTAGGCAAAGCCTTTTACTCAGGCCCCATCCCAAAGAGCCTGTCACTCCCTCACGACCCTGGAGTCAGCACCAACTCAGAGCAAGCCTGTAGGACAGGGTAGAACTGGCCCTGCGGGTTTCCAACACTGTCACTGCTCATGAGGGTAGAAAGCCCCGTCTTCCTCCTGAGGAACAGCTGGTGGTTCTGAACTGCTGACCTTGTGGTTCGCAGCCCAATGTGTAACCACCACGACACCAGGGCTCCTAGAAGATCTGATACTCAAGGGAAATCGCCTTTAAATAAATAAACTTCTTGGCTAGAGAAACCACCTTTTTACCCAAAGCTCTCTGAAAAACAACCTTGACCTTGACCCAAGCTCAGAACAAAAATGTATTAAGCTCGTAATCTGCGGGTGGCATGGCAGGGGCCCTGCGTCTCGGGCTTTGAATCTGCCAGGATGACTCGTCCGGGTCTTGACCTGCCTGTGGGGAAGCCCGAGATCTTGGAATGAAAGGCATTTTCTCTGGGGGGTGATGGTGGTGGTGGTGTGTCTGTCTTTCCCCAAAATACATAACGCAGCTTCTCTGAGTTCTGTTTGTTTGTTTGCTTTCCCCCCCCCTCTCTTCAAGGCCTGAACCCACTTTCCGTGCCTTTGCTCAAGGCTCAGTTGCTGGATTTATCCAACTCCTGTAAACTTGTCATTGTTGCCCAGACAGAAGGAGCAAGCAGCACTCTGATGGGCTGCTTTGCCATTTTCCTTGGCATTGTTATTATTCAGCATTTCCCAAGCAGCTTGAAACTAATTTCCTTTCTTCAAACAGGAGCCAATGTATAATGAATAAGTTGAAAAATAATCCAGCCAACACACACACTCCAACCCTCAACTCAGGTACCTGGATTAAACCAAAGGGGAAAATCGCCCACCATCATCATATTTTAAGTCAGGTCACAATGACTCCAGCGTGTCCCCAAAAGCTAGCAATTGCATGTTCCCGTCCAGTGAGGACAGTTGATTCAGCCATCTCCCGCCATGCCAGCCCATCAGTCACCTGGCAGCACCACCTGTCAGCTGCTGGCTAAGAAGTGTGGCCCAGTGCTGGATCTTGGAGAAGAGCCCATGAGAGGTAGCGCCTCCCCAGACAGTCTAGAGTTAGCTTTTGAAATGGGGTGTGCGTCTTCTGGGCATCCACCACGGGGCCCACAGAAAGTCCCAAACGGTGCTGCCATTTGTCTCAGCCTCCCGAATAAGGAAACAGCTTGTCTGAATGCAGCCAGGAGGCTCGGGCTGGAGGACACAGGGCTCTGCCAAAAGGTGGGGAGAGCAGGTGGAATGGATACATCATTAATCAAGTGCTGTCCAGGGTAGGAGAGACGCCCCCACTTGAACTCTGTTGCTGTTGTCCTCAGAGACCAGCAAGACTCATGCGCCCTGGGCACTCCCCATCTCTCTCACCCAATGTGATGGCTTGGCTCCTGGAGATAAAGGGGGCAGCATGGACCCAGTCTGAAGTGCAGGCCACCTGTCACCACACAGGAGCAGCCGTAGGGGCCTTGAGAGCCCACCGTGTGAGCTGGACCCTCCTGGCTGTGTTGACCCTGACCTGGGCTTGCCTCCCCCAGGATATCTTCAATGCTGTCATCAAGCAAAACCCCTTCCTGGTGTACCAGCTGCCCTGCTTCTGGAACGTGCAGTTGTCCGACCACACCCGCTCTGAGCAGTGCTACAGGGACGTGTCTGATCTGAAGGTAAGAGCAGGCGGGCTGCCATGTCAGCAGTGGCACAGGGAGCCAGGCCTGGGGGCCATGGGGTGAAAGAGAGAGGGAGACTGGGTGCCCAAGAGATGAAAGAACATGCTCTCCTCCTTCTCTCTCCCCCTCGTTTGGGCTTTCTGGGGAGCGTAAGCCCCTCCCCCCCACGGGCACAGGAAGCAGACTCGGAGAGCTGGCTGGCTGATGTGGTTATTCTTTGTGACACCTGCCGCCAACTCTTCCCCGTGCGTCGTCAGCTCCCCAGAAAGCGCTCATTTGACGCGGACAGAAACATTTATCGGGAGGCCCCGCTCCGTGCCAGGTGCTGTCGCCATGGACGCGGAGAGCGGAGTCCCCCACATCTGAGGCATGCCCGGCTGGGGAGGAAGTGTGTGGAAGAGCCTGTGATCG
>NW_022103898.1:17626174-17628332 GCF_000313985.2 Echinops telfairi
GAGGAGGTTTGTACTTTGCTTCCCAGCCACACTGAGCCACTTGTTTCCTGAGCCAACCACGTGGGGCCACACCCACTGGACCCATGATTATTGTGCTTTCCGATCAAGCGGCTGCCTCATACATCACTTCAGAGAGTTCCTGAACCTGCGTCGTTTTCCAAGAAGCCCTGGTGGCCTTGTCGGTTATGCATTGGGCTGCTAACCCCCGGGTTAACAGTTCGAAGCCACCAGCCGCTCCTGAAGAGAAAGATCGGCTTTCTACTCCCATAACCGGTTATAGTCCACAGGGCAAGTCCTCTGTGAGTAGGAACCATGCTGATGGTAGTGAGTGCGTTGAGAGTCGTTTCACAGTCTGTCACAACTGTCTGTTATAATGGAATGAAATCACTCTCCATCAGGTTTGATGGAGACTGACTTTGGAGGTGACTTTCCCAAGAGGAAGATCACAAGAGTCAGAAAGGAAGAGCTGGTCATGGCTGCCCCATTGTTGGGAGGTGCCACCAACTAAAATGAGCAGATCACTTACAAAATCACCTAGGTACAATGAGGGTGCTGCTTGCAAGCCAACTTAGAAGGTGCAGTAATTTGCGTAAAGATAATCAGTTTGCATCAAAATGCAGTATCATCCCTGAAAATAAGTTATTCTCCTGAAAATGATATCATCAACCAAAACCACAGAAGACACCCAGGAACCAGGATACATACTTACAGGGCTGAACTCTCTGTGCCAACATCAGAAGAGACAGGCATTTAAACAGTCACACGTCCGGGTTGCCCCCTCCTTTGGTACGCTCTAAGCACGTGATTTGGCACCACCAAATGTCGCTGCAGGGACAGTTATACATCACCCTGGCAGATGTTCGCAAGTACACTAAGTGTAGCCCTGGCATCCCAAGACACAAGAGAAACAAAAACCTAAGTATGCCAGTCACTCCTCAGCGGTCACAAAAAGGTTTTAACCCTTACCTCCCCAGGGCTCTTGTGTTGGCCTTCCCAAAAACCAAACTCACTGCTACTGAGCCAATGCTGACTCATAATGACCCCCTGTGGGTTCCCAAGGTGGTAACTGTTGACCAGAGTAGAAAGCCCAGGAGCTGCTGGTGGTTTTGAACTGCCGACCATGCGGATTGCAGCCCAATGCATAACCACTACACCACTGAATTCAGTAAAATATCAGGAATACGGTCCTCTGGGTCTTATTGACTCTGCACAGGCATTTGGCTTTGGGGATCAAAAATTCAGATACCACTCCAAAGAATTCCAGAACACTTCATTATCCATGATGGTGGACTCTTGGTGGATCACAGCAAATTCAAGTTAGCACTGCAAAGACTGAGAATTCCAGAACACTGAATTTTGCCCCTGTGGAACCTGTACATGGACCAAGATGCAGACATTCAAATGGCACAAGGGTGCCATTTACTGGGTGGCTTAAAGTCTGCCAGGTGTGCATCAGGGCCGTAATCCTTTCACCATGCCGTCCATCCTAAATCAGTGGTCACGCTGAGCAGGTCATCCAAGAAGACGATCCAAGAAAGGATTATCAATAATCTGCAATAGGTTTGCTGAAAGCGAAGAGGACTTGAAGCCCTTACTGATGAAGATCAAAGACTGCCTTCCATCAAGAAGAAATTCTCATCGCCGAACCAGTAAGGAACATCGTGACAAAAGATCGACGCTGTCAAGGATGTCATTTTACTTGGATCCCCAGCCAACGCCCATGGAACCTAGAGGTCAGGAAATCAAGCAACACATCCTGCATTGGGCAGATCCACTGCACAGAAGTCTGTAAACTATTAAAAGGCGAAGAGATCACTTTGAAGACGAAGATGCACTTGATGCACTCCATGACCTTTGCAGTTGCCTCATCTGCACCAGAAAGTGAGATGATCCAGGACAAGGGAAGAAGAATCCATGCCTTTCCATTGGGATTGTCAGAGTCGTCAATATGCCTGGAGCTGCCGGGAGAGCGAACAAATACGGGTTGGAAGAAGTATCGTCAGATGCTCCTTAGACTCAAGGATGGCAAGACTCAGCCACTTGTACGTTGGACCCATTGTCCAGAGAGACCAGTACCTGGAGAAGGGCATCATGCCTGGTCAGCAACAAAGAAGACTCAAGTAGATGGCTGCCCCAGTGGCTACCACAATGATCTTAA
>NW_022103898.1:17629936-17644912 GCF_000313985.2 Echinops telfairi
ATTGTGATAAGAGCTGTAAGAGCCCCCAATAAAAATGATTTGTTTTTAGAGAAAGAAAGAATACAAGTGGCATGCAAACACAATGGGTAACAAACAGCCTGCTGTGCTGGTAAGCAGAGAGTTCAGCTTCTAAGCATAGACGTGCTCACTGAAGCTATTAGAGAGTGGGTTCCTAGCCCTGAGCATCCAACCTGCCCTGGATGTCAATGCAGAATGTTGTACTGAGAGGTCGTTAAGAGAACTTCACATGGGCAGAAATAGGAGTCTCAGGAAAGGCTTTGCCAATCTACTTCTGAAAAACCACCCATGGAAAGAAAACTCCAGTAGGCCCAGTTCTACTCTGACGAACATGGGCCCACCCGAGTCGGAATCAACTCGGCAGCTACTGGCTAAGGGCAGTGATGGTTTGATGGAGGCAACAGAGATTGGATATGGGTTTTTGGAGTCGAGTCGTTTTATAAATTATAATGACAGCCTGCCTCTTACCAGCCGAGGGTCTTGAGAAAATCATGTAACCTCTCCAGGACTCAGTTACAGCATGTCCGTGCACACACACACACACACACACACACACACACACACACACGTGCACACACACAATGGGGCCATTATTTCCGGCCCCCTTCTCAAGCCAGACCCCTTGAGTGCACCACAGAAAAGCACTGGACTTGTGTTTCTCTGTCGTTGTGTTCCAAGAAGCTTCATTTTTATGTCTCCTCGCTCCCAAAGCTTGATGACTCAGCCTTCTCTTCTCTTCTCTTCTCTTCTCTTCTCTTCTCTTCTCTTCTCTTCTCTTCTCTTCTCTCTCTCTCTCTCTCTCATCTGAAGATAAAAAGATAAAGGGAAGGCCCCGAGAGAGCAGTTTTTCAGTCTCTTCACCAGCAGCTCAGACTCACCGGAGACCACCGCGGCGGGGCTGCGTGCTAAGGGAAAGAAGGGGGATTGACAAGATTGTATGATACGGGATGCTGCTGGCCCTTGGGTCCCCCAGGGGCCAGTCGAAGAAAAAGCCTTGGACTGGCACAGTGGATAATGGCCAGAAATGAGAGCAGAAAGCCCAGCCCTTGGGTTTATAGGACATGCCGGAGCCCCTTAGCTGAGGAAGCCGGGGTGTGGTCCTCCAGAAGCCCAGGCTCCAGTGAGAAGTACTAATCAGTGAGGAGTCAACGGAAGATCCCAGTCCGGCCCGCTGAGGGCTTCCAGGCACTGAGGTGAAGGAAGGGGGCTGAGGGCAGGCGGGGAGTGGCTGTCTAAAGGTCGATCCTGTGTGGCTTGGAGCATTTCCATAGGAAGCCTGGCTGAGCCTTCCTAGCCCAACTCCCAGACTTCTCAGCTCTCCCTCTTCCCTGTCTCTGCCCTCAGACCCCTCTTCATCCCCCTAGCACCCCTGCTGCTCCTCCACCCAGACCTAGGTCCTTAAAGCTGGGGAGAGTATAGGGGCTACCTGGGGCAAGAAAGGAACCCAGAGACACGTTGTTTGGGTTGTCAGCTGCCATCAAGGTCATGCTCCCGCTTGGTGAGACCATGCAATACAGAAGCAAGCATCACGTGCAATCTCTGTCGCATCCCCCATCCCACCCTTGACGCTGGTGTGTTCATCCAGCTCACCGAGAGCCTATTTCCCTTTCGCTGGTCTTCTCCTCCCAACAGTAGGTCCTTCCCCAGCAACTGGTCCTTCCTGATGGCGCGTCCAAAGCCAGTGAGCCCAATGGTGTTCTGTTTCTGCTGGCAAAAGGTTCGCAAGTAGGTTGCCAGGCCTGTCTTCCGAGTGTGCGTTCAATCTGGGACTCAGGCAACGTGCCAAATGCCAGTTGGGAATGCTGGGTAGGCACACACCCTTGCCACTCATTCAAAATGCCTGTTTCCAGGATGGACAGGAAATACAGTCCAGGGGAAGTGAGCCGTTACCTAGATCTAAAAAATAAATAAATAAGTAAAGCCTGTTCCAGGAAAATTGGGGGGAATGGTGTTCCAAGCGTGGCCTTAGCTTCATCTTGACAAGAGTCTCATCATTCTTTTCCTACATCAGAGAATACAGGGCCATGCAGGTGAAGGACTGACTTGCCCAGGGTCCCACTGGTGCAGTTGACACAGGTGAGATTTCATCCCAGGTTTCTCTGGCTCTTATATCCAGAACTCTTTCCTCTGATCCCAAGCAGAGTTCCTACTTACATATATTTCCCCATCTGCCATATCCTGACTCCTCTGGGATCATTCTAAGCAAGCCATATCTGGATGAAATGGATTTTAAAAATTAGCCCCCGAATCAAAACTCTTAACCAAGCATTGTCTCCTTAAAAGACTATTTGCATTTGGAGCAACAGAGTAAGTAAAGTCTACCCTTTAGTCCCCAATCTATTCCTAAAATGGGGATTAGGTTAAAAATAGATCAGAAGAGAAAAATGAACAGAGCACATGCCATCCATGGAAGGAAAGTGATGTATCCCCCTAGAGACCATTTGTCGCATCTGCATAAAAGGGGTAGCATAGGACTCAAATTGTGCGCTGTCTCCCAATGCTTCGAGCCGTGTCACCTCCCACACCTGGGGAGGAAGGTGAGGGCCCCTGCCAGTTCATTACCATAGTGAACATACCCTTGCTAAGCAGCCCGCAGTGAAAAATGAGGCCGGGAAGCCGGGGAGGGGGTAATAAGAATGATAAATGGTGAGATTGATTTGGGAGGATTAGGATGGATGGAGGAAGGTAAACCATTGCTATGGGGGCGAAGATCTAAGCCGTAGAATCAACACCCTTTACCACCAGACCTCTCGTCACTCCAGGCCACTTCCATTTCAGGACTGCAGAGCAAGGGTGCTGAGCGTGTATTAGCTGTGTATGTGCTGCTCTGGCACTGAACCCAAGGACTCCTCCCCAATTAAATCCAGGCCAGCCGGCCCCCACTCAAGTCACCGGCTTCTGGCTCTGCGAGCTGGGTCTCACGACTCGGAATCACTCCTTCACCCACAAACACTGCAGAGTGTCCTCGCTGGGCCTACCTGGGAGCCATCAGTGAGTCCCTTGAACGTGTCTGCACACACCTTCCGTGCTCTGAGAAAGCAGTAAGATACAATCAAGCCTCCCTAGCTCCAGTTCCCCAGGCACAGGTTCAACCAACCAGGGGTCAACAGCATTTGGGGGTGGGGAGAATTATGAAGTGGTCCAAGCCATCCCTCGGTGGCTAAGCTGGACCATCCTGTGCTAGTTACATTGTATGGGTTGGAACTGACTCCACGGCACCTGCCAGCAGCAGCAATAGATGTAGTTCTCAGACTAGGGATGATTTCAAGTGTGTGGGTTGTATGCCAACATTATGCCATCTTATCTAAGCATCGATGTATTTGGGTAGTGGGGTGGGTCCTGGAACCAATCCCTTCCATATACAGAGGGCTGACCGTAATCATGGCTTTACAGAGGGGAAAGCTTAAAAGAGGTCATAGGAAAAGCAGTAATGGCAAAGGATTGATACTGTGTTCCTTTCTCAGTCTCGGGTCCCGGGTTCACTGAAAGATGTGGACGTAAGAACAGCTGATGCTCGTGGCCCTGGATCGAGCTGAACAGAACATGGGTTAGTCTTTGAAAAGCGGTCCTGCGATGGCCTGTTGATGACCATGTGTGCGAGGTGGGAGATGTGAGTTGTAGGAGAGTGGGTACCAAGCGCAAAGTCAGTGGGAAACAGAGGGATCTTGGTCTAAGGGTTTCAATTCCCCTTGAAACCGCTTCCTTTTATTCTGAAAAGAAGTGAGGCATGGAGGGCTCATCTTCTGTAGCTTCTTTGAGCCCCGAGGGGGCGATGTTCGGGACTTCTGTGGACCCATCTTGACCCTAAGCTTAGGAAGACATTGAAGAAAATTGAAAACTGTATTGGTGAGGAAAAGGTCAGGAAAGTTGTACTGAGGACTTCTGATCCATCGCCACAATGTACCTGCTCAGTTTTCAAGGCTACCAAGGGCTGTCCTCTGAGAATTTCATTGGGAAACCTTAGCCCATCAACCGTACAGCCTGCAGTCACTTCTGACTCATAACAGCTCTGCAGGACAGAGTAGAACTGCTCTGTAGGGTCAAAATCCATTGTCACTCTTTATTTGGGAGTTAATTTTGAAAGTTAAAAAATTATAATAGACAACACATCGTTTTGGACCCCAGAATCCTACAGCAATGGAAATAGTTTCAAACATTTATTTTCTCACATAATATGCATATTGCAGGCTTCTACCTCAAATTACATGAATAAGCCTCACAGTCACCGGAGGCTCAGATTAAATGTGCATGTTTTTGTTTTGTTTGATTTAGTAAATTTTGGTGTTATAGGGAGTTGTATGAATATATGGGAATGTTTGCCATTTGGGCATTTTAGGTGAACAATTCAGTGACATTAATAACGTGTAACCACGCTGTTTTTATCACCCCTAACAGAAACCCAATAACCCTTCAGCAATACCTCTCTGCTAACCACTAATAAACTTTAATCTCTATGCCCTCGCCTCACCTGCATATTTCTTTGAAGCGGGATCATACATTATTTACCCGTTTGTGTTGGACTTATTTCCCTCTGCATAACATTGTCAAGGTCGATGCACATCGTAATCTGTATGAGAACTTTATTTCTCTTTGAGGATGAATATATCGGACATATGCTTATGTAGTACATTTTGTTCCTCCATTCATCCGTTGATGAGCCCTTGGGTTTTCCTGTTTGGGGCTGTCGTAAATAATGCTGCCAGGAGCCTTAGTGTGCGTGGATCTGTGTAACTGTTTGCTGCGAGTTCTTGAGGTGCAGATGAACAACCTAAGAACAATTGTGAGGCTGGCACAGGACCGGGCAGTGTTTCCTTCTCCACTGAGGGTCGCTAGGAGTTGGACTTGACTGGATGGCACTAACCTCAGCTCCCAGGAGCGGGAATGCGGGATCATGTGGTCAGTCTATGCGTCAATGTTGTGAGAAACCACCACACTGTTTGCCACGCAATGTGGCTGCAGCTTTTTCTAATTACACCAGCAACAGAGGAGAGTTCCCATGCCTTTCCTTCCCGGCCAGTACTTGCTGTTTTCCAGGTTTCCTAACAGTCATCTTAGCGAGTGTGAGGTGGCTTTGACCTGCATTTCCAAGCGTGTCGCTTCTCTAGTGAAAAGTAGGAGATAACGTATGAACAACACGCTTCTTTTCATAGAAACAGAAATGCGTGCATCTCCATTTCATCTGCCAGTCCTTTTAAATCTGTTGTCATGTGTTCACCAGCAAAGCTGTCTTGTACAGAGGGCTCTCGTTGTCATTCCCCACGTCATTCAAAAGAATTGTAAACATGCTGTGATAGGCTCACCGTCTTATCTTTGTCAGACCTATCCACCAATGAAGGACCGCCAATGGCCTTTGTGGGAGCCCTGGTGGCAGAGTGGTGATGGATTAGGCGGCTTACCCCAAGGTCAGCAGTTGGAAACCACCCCAAGAGAGAAAGATGGGACTTTCTACTCCACTGAAGAGTTACAATCTTGGAACCTCACTGTGGCAGTTCTACCCTGACCTATAGGGTCGCTAGGGGTCAACCTCGACTCTTGGGCAGCGTGTTCCCTTTGAATTTCGGAGTAGCCTTTGTAAAACTCGGGCTTTAAGTACTTTCCTGTAAACTGTCCTCTACATGGTGCAGTACAGGAATTGGATATTGGGATTTCTTTCTGTAGCCTGGCCTTCTGGAAGCTTTCCCTTAGTTACTCCATGAAAGCAGCGGCATCACCGGTGATTACATACATGTTCTTTGCATAAAACATTGTCATCATTCAAGTAGGACTGTGCTCTTCAGCACTCCCCTTCTCTAGTACATCTTTCCTTGAGCGCTCACAGGGGAAAAAAAAAACACATGGTATTTGTGAATTTCACAGATTTTGCCAAAGAGCACAACCCCAAACAATTCCGAGTCCTCTGTGTGTTGATCGGCCTCTAGACCAGCCACGTACTGTCTTCTAACACTCATTTCTTTAGGTCTTCAACAGCGTCTTCTATGGTTCTTCCAACAGTATTTGCTGGTGCAGGGATTTGCATCTTGCTGTGGCTGTGTTGACTTGTATTGCTTTGTTTTTATTGCAAATTGAGTCAGGCATCAGAGATCATCAGGTTTACATTCAGTCATCCATACACGTTTTGTGGCATTTCCTCTATCGCAATCCCCTCAAATAATACGGACTCAAAAAAAAGGACTATCTCAAGACCTCCTTTCGTCTCCCATGTCTGTATTCCATATTATCATTCCAATTAATTTTCTTTTCTGCCATTTTTGCCAACACAGAAAGTGTGTCTCCCTTACTGGATTTTATATGAACCTTTAATTTTTATGTTAGAAATCTCTAAAGAGAAGTCTAAACTCCACTCACTGAGTTGCACAAAATGTAAAGTTCTAGCTGCATACCACGAGGCTCTAAGCATTGTCAAAAAATTAGGGAAGTTTGTCTTCATGTGCTGAATGCTTGTTTTTATATGTCTTCTCATATGCGCCTCGGTACTAACAACAACTAATGTCTCTAGGCATAATATGCACTTGGGTGAAATTCTTCCTTAATGATTGTTCTTGCAAATCCATACATGTTTCAAATAGACTTGAGAATTATTGTTATTATTATTCTTTGCCAATGTCTTGTCAGATGTAATTAGTCATTTCCATAGTTTGTAATGTAGCTAAAGAAGAGCTTGCATCGGGAAGAGAGAAAATGTCAGCGCAGCTGGGTTTTTGTGCTGCTCGTGTGAGCTTGTCTTAGTCATCGTCTTATCCACCCCTCCCACGCAGCGCTTTTCAGACCTGCAAATGTTTATCTGGAAGATTTTCGCCTTGCAGAAAAGTTGCCGAGGTCTTGAGGGGACTTTCCAGAGGTTTGTGGGCAGATGCCTGTCTTTTCATTCCCTTTCTCCATGACCTTTGGGAAGCTCCCTCACGTTACCACTCATTTCCACTGACTGCTGCGGGGCTTCACTTTTCGCATTGACAGCTAGGAAAACAGCAAGGACCCGCCACTGGGATCGAAGCCCTGGGACTGACCCACTCGTCGGCAGCTCTTCCGTCGTCCTGACCTCTGACAGGTCTGAGGGGTCTGGCCAGGGGCTTCTTTTTTTTTTTTTTTAAACATTTTATTAGGGGCTCATACAGCCGTTATCGCAATCCATACACACATCAATTGTGTAAAGCGCATTTGTACATCATTCTCAAAACATTTTCTCTCCACTCAAACCCCTGACATTAGGTCCTCATTTGTCCCCTCCCTCCCCGCTCCCCCCTCCCTCATGAGCCCTTGATAGTTTATAAATTGGTATTTTGTTATATCTTGCCCTGTCCGACGTCTCCCTTCACCCACTTTTTGGTTGTCTGTCCCCCAGGGAGGAGGTCACATATAGTTCCTTGTAATCGGTTCCCTCTTTCCTACCCACTCTCCCTTTACCCTCCCTGTTTCGCCACTCACACCACTGGTCCTGTAGGGCTCATCCGCCCTGGATTCCCTGGATTTTCAGTTCCTATCTGTACCAGTGTACATCCTCTGGTCTACCCAGACTTGCAAGGTCTAATTCAAGTCATGGTAGTGGGAGCGGGGAGGAAACACTTAGGAATTAGTGGAAAGTTGTATTTCTCATCGTTGTTACGTAGCACCCTGACTGGCTCATCTCCTCCCCGAGACCCCTCTGCAAGGGGATCTCCAGTGGCCTACTAATGGGCTTTGGATCTCCACTCCGCACTACCCCAATCATTCACTATGGTAAGATTTTTTGTTCTGATGATGCCTTACACCTGATCCCTTTGACACCTCATGGTTGCATAGGCTGGTGTGCTTCTTCCATGTGGGCTTTGTTGCTTCTGAGCTTGTTGCTGGCCAGGGGTTTCATAAAGTGTCCCATACATTTGTCTGCCTGATCTGTTTTCTCATGAGGCTGAGTGATGGGTTTGTGGGAAGAATCACTCAGGGGGTGATATGCTGCCTTCTCACAGTGACCAGGAGGTCGGCAGGCACCCAGGATCTACAGACCAGTGAGGTCAACCATCATTCTTTGGTTCCAGCAACATTTGCCTAGTCTGTGCTTGTATAAAGCTAGACTCTTTTCCCTAAACCTCTGGTCTAGGAAGACATGCTATTCTTTGGTTAAAATTCATAAGAGAAGTGGCAGGACCCTGTATAAAAGGAGGCAATGATTTGCTGTAGCCAGGGCATGAAGTCATGTCTTCTGTGATGGGTCACTATTGCCTAAAGTCAAGTCTGGGTACCAAGGACACCACTTCTGTTTAATAACAGCTACCTGGTGATTGGGAGAAAGATGAGGCTTTCTTCTCCCATCAAGAGTTACAGTCTTGGCAAACAGGCGGCCATCTAGCTAAGAAACAACAAAGCCCAAATGGAAGAAGCACATCAGCCTACCCTGACATGAACACTGAAGACAAAGCAGGTGCATAGGCAAATGTGGTGAAGAAAGCTGATGGTGCCTGGCTATCAAAATATATAGAATCTGGGGTCCTATAAGCTGGAAGATAAACAAAGGGCCATTTAACTGAGAAACATCAAAGCCCACATGGAAGAAGCACACCAGCCTGTGAGATCACAAGGCGTTGAAGGGATCAGGTATCAAAGACCAAAAAAAATTGTAGCATTGTGAATGAGGGGGAGTGCGGAGTGGGGGCCTAGGGCCCATCTGTGGGAAATTGGACATCCCCTTGCAGAAGGGCTGCGGGGAGGAGACGAGCCAGTCAGAGTGCAGTGTAGCAATGATGAAATATGCAATTTTCCTCTAGTTCTTGAATGCTTCCTCACCCCCAACCCCCCCACACACACTATCATGATCCCAATTCTACCTTACATATCAGGCTGGACCGGAGAATGTACACTGGCACAGATAGGAACTGGTAATATAGGGAATCCAGGACAGATAAACCCTTCAGGACCAGTGGAGAGAGTGGCGATATTGGGAGGGTGGAGGGAAGGTGAGGGAAAAAGGGGGAACAGATTACAAGGTCTACATATAGCCTCTTCCCTGGCGGATGGATAACGGAGAAGTGGGTGAGGGAGACGTTGGATGATGTGAGATATGACAAAATAATAATAATTTCTTAATTATTAAGGGTTCATGGGGGAGGGGGAGGGGGGATGGAGAGGGGAAAATGAGGAGTGGATGCCAAGGGCTGAAGTAGAAAGCAGGTGTTGTAAGAATGATGAAGGCAACATATGTACGAATGTGATGGACACAATTGATGTATGTATGGATTGTGATAAGAGTTGTATGATCCCCTAATAAAATGATTTTTAAAAAAAGAGTTACAGTCTTGGAAACCCACAGGGGCAGTTCCACCCTGTCCTACAGGGTCACTGTGGGTTGACATCGGTACGATAGCAGTGGGTGAGTGAGCGACCTGGTGCCTGGGGGTGCCTAGAAGGCAGTGGTGGGTCAGTGGTAGAATTCTTGGCCTGCGTGCGAGAGACCTAGGTTTGATTCCCTGCCAATGTACCCCATGCATAGCCACTACATCTGTCAGTGGGGGCTCACATATTGTAATGCTGAACAGGCTTCAGAAGACTCCAGACTAAGACAGACTAGAAAGAAAGGCATGATGATGGAGTACTAAAAACCAGCCCATAATAACCCTGTGGGTCACAAGGGTCTGACGTGCAGTTGTTCATGGGGCTGGCACAGGATCGGTGGCAGTTCATCCCATTGTGCATGGGGTCAGCAGAGTTGGCGGCTGACTCGATGGCAGCTAACAACAACAACATGGTGATTGGTACACTGGGGGTGGAAAGAGGAGAGAGGTGGTCTAGAAGCTTTAGCAGGAGATGGAAGAGAGAAAAGTTTCATCGGCAACCCACAAACATTGGCCAAGCATTTGATACAGGCCTGTTACTCCACATACAAAGTTAACCAAAATATAGATCAAGATTCCTAATCTAGTCCAAATCAAGTCCCAAACTATAGAGCTCCTAAGTCCAGGTTTTGAAGAGAAATTGGAGGACCATGTCACAGTAACTACTGTCGAGGAGAGGGTGACGTGGAGGGATCAGAGTGTATATTCAGGAGACACCACTCACCTGGACTGGACACCAGTCTGCTCCACGTTCACTGGTGACGGCCTTTACATTCCTTGTCTCATCGCTGATGCTCTGTGACAGGTGTCATTATCCCCTTTCACAGACTGGAACATGAAGGTTCAGCTCCATTAAGTTGTTTGCGTTTGACGGAGTGGGGAAGAAGCAGGGTGGTATTTTAATCACGGTCTTGCTCTCCTGCCTACTTGATGTTCCTACTGGTGAACACCACCAAGTCAGTTCTGACTCATAGTAACCCTATGTACAACAGCCCCAGATACTGTCCAATCCTTTGCTGTCTTGACAACTGCTATGTTTGAGCCCATTGTTTCAGCCTCTGTGCCGGTCCATCTTGTTGAGGATCTTTCTGATTTTCGCTAACTTTGTGTTCTACCTTTATATTTTTGTCCTTTTCCAGAGACTGGTCTCTCCTGATAACCTGCTCAATGATCCTGAGACAAAGTCTCACCACCACTCAGCTGCCCGTTTGGCATACTGTGGTGGCTTGTGTGTTGCTGTAAGACTGGAAGTTGTGACACCAGTGTTACAAATACGAGTGGGGGCACCCCTGGTAGACAGGCTTCAATGGAGCTGACAGAGTAAGACAAAGGAACAGCTGGGCCTCATCTGCGAGATGAGGCACTGGAAACCTTATCAATAGTAATGGAACATTGTCAGATATAGTACCATAAGACGAGCCCTTGGGTTGGAAAACTCAAAAGCTCATCACCATCAAGTTGATGTTGACTCTAGTGACCCTATAGGACCGGATAGAACTGCTCCTGTGGGATTTTGACACAGCAACTCTTTACAGGACTAGAAAGCCCCATCTTTCTCCAGATCAGGTTGGAAGGTACTCAAACTACGACTGAGGAAGAGCTGCCTCCTCAAAGCAGAGTTGACCTTGATAATGTGGATAGAACAAAGCTTGTGGGACCTTCATTTGCTGACAAAACATGGCTCAAAATGACAAGAAACAGCTGCACACAACCCTACTTTCTAGCACTCGCCAATCTCAGCCCAGCATGTAAAACCCAACACAAAATGATGGGCTTCCCCCAAAAGCCTCCTCCCAGGTCTCTCCTTGTGGTCTAGCCAGGAGGACCACGGCCCCTCACGTGGTTTCCTCTCTGGACGATGTTCTCTGTACTCTCTGTCCTGCTCCCCTAGGCTCTGGGACAGTATGCAGTTCCTACTTTTTTAAAAATCATTTTATTAGGGGCTCATACAACTATCACAATCCATACATACATCAAGTGTGTAAAGCACATTTGTACATTCATTTCCCTAATCATTCTCAAAACATTTGCTCTCCACCTAAGTCCCTGGCATCAGCTCCTCATTTTTCCCCTCCCTCCCCGGTGCCCCCTCCCTCATGAACCCTTGATAATTTATAAATTATTATTTTGTCATATCTTGCCCTGTCCAACGTCTCCCTTCACCCACTTTTCTGTTGTCCGTCCTCCAGGCAGGAGGTCAGATGTAGATCCTTGTCATCAGTTCCCCCTTCCTAACCCACCCTCTGCAGTTCCTACTTAACACAGTGCTTCTCGTTCCTCTTTATATAGATTGTCTGGATCCAACCTAGCTATTTAGTATCTTTTTTTTTTTAAATCATTTTATTGGAGGCTCTTACAGCTCTTATCACAATCCATCCATCCATCCATTGTATCAAACACATTTGTACATATGCCACCATCATCACTTTAAACATTTTCTGTCTACTTGAGCCCTTAGTATCAGCTCATTTCTCCCTCTCCCAGGCTCCCTCCCTCGGTATAGTATCTACTGCTGTTTCAGTTCATCACATTGGTTCTGACTCACAGCGACCCTACGTGGCCGAGTAGAGGAGCCCCATAAGCTTGCCAATGTCGAACATCTTTATGGAAGCAGACTGCCAAGTCTTTTCTCCTGTGGAGTGTCTGGTGAGTTCGAACTACTGACCGTTCAGTTAACAGCCAAACTCTTCCCATTGTGCCATGATGGCCCCTTACAAACAAGCACACCACGCTCATTGTCTCAAGTCAAATCTGGCTCGTAGCGACCCTACGGGACAGAATAAAACTGCACCCTTGGGTTTCCCAGGCTGATCATCTCGATGGGAACAGAAAGCCTCATCTATCTCCCCCAGAGCAGCATGGGTGGGTTCGGACTGCTGGCTCTGAGGCTGAGTGCCCAAAGCTACCCACTGCACCATGGTAGCCCCTCACTGCTGCTGCTGCTGCTGTTGGGTGCCATCAAGTTGGTCCCAACCCATAGCAACCCTATGTACAACAGGACAAAACACAGCCCGGTCCTGCGCCAGCCTCACAATCGTTCCTGCCCCTGAGCCCATTGATGCAGACGCGGTGTCAATCCATCTTGTTGAGGACCTTCTTCTTTTCCCTACCCCTCCACTTTACCACGCATGATGGCCTTCTCCAGGGATGGGTCTCACCTGAACACACATTCAAAGTACGTGAGACAGAGTCTGGCAGCCTTGCCTGGGAGGAGGGCTCTGGATGTACTGCTGGCCCCTGGTTCTGTCATGGATACGAAAACCAGATTTCTTTTCCGGTTTCGTAAACATGCCCAACCTGTCTTCACACTCACTAGTTCACCAGCCCTAACCTTGACCTAACACCGCCGCAAGATCATTATTGTGGGGCTCCGTGTACAGATGAGGACTTCTCTGTGATGTGAGCCAGTGTGGTGCAGATCGCACCGTGTCAAGAGCAGTCGCTGGGGCGGGCATGTAGGTCTGTCTGTTCTCCTCCGTCTTTTACATTGTTATCCTGAGGACTGCTGCAGCCAGGACTCGGGATTCTTCCCCTTGAAGCACCCAACAGAGGGAGCTTAAGACTCCTTCCAGAGAAAATGACAAGCTGTGTGGCCCTTAGACAAAGGACGGCAGAAATGCCTCTCCGTCCTCAGACCCATTGGACGAAGGCCTTTTTCACTGACCGACTGTCGACACAGCGTGGGGATTATTGAGGATGCTGTCACCATGATTTCCATTCTGGAACCAAAGGGCAGTTATTGAATACTAACTACCTGCCAGCCACCGCGGCACTCCTGGAGAATAACAAGACATGCTCCCTGCCAGCCCAGAAATTCGCTTCTCCTGCCAGATGTAGGCATGTCAATAAATAATCACAAAAGCAGGCGCTCACTTCCCCAGTGGGGTTATGCGTGAGGGTCTGTGGAGTTCGGAGGAAGGAACCAGAAACTGCCTAGGTGTGACATCAGGGATGCTTAAACCAACCCCCCTGTTGTCAAATAGATTCCACCTCGTAGGGACCCAACAGGACAGAGTCCAGCTGCGCCATAGGGTTTCCAGTGCTGGAAACCTTACGGAAGCAGACTGTCTTGTCCTTCTCCTGGAGAGAAGTGAATGGGTTCCAACCACTCTCCACAGCCCATTGCTGGGCCCACGATGCCAAGGATCCTGAGTGGTACGATGGCTAAGTGCTTGACCGCTAGGTGCAAGGTCTGAGGCTGAACCCACCCAGCACCTCTATAGGAGAGCGTCTGGAGGGTCTGCTTTCATAAAGTTCACGGCTAAGAAAACCCTATGGGCAGAGCTACTCTGATCACAGGGGTCTCCGTGAGTCGAAATGGGCCCAACAGTACCCCACAACAGAAATCAGAAGGCTCAACTTGCACCAGCTTAAAGGAATACAGAGGGCTTGCGTTCCTCACGATAATCCAATAGCAGGCCACTACACAGATTGCTCTTTCACAGGTCACCAATGTCCTGACCCCTCTCCGTGGTCATAGGATGGCTGTCGTGCTTCCAGTCCTCACATCTCTGTCCAGGGCAGAAGAGGGGATGGGGTCGGAGGTGTGAGCAGAGGATAGCACCAGCCATAGCTGTATTTCCTTATCAGAAAATACTTCCCCGTGTGTCTTTTTGGAGCAGTCCTGGGTCACATGGTGACCTCTAGCTGCAAGGGAGTCTGAGACATCAAAGAATAGGAGCTTCATGATGGACTTGGATCCTTAATGGATCACAAACCACGCCCAGGGCCTGAGGACATGTCAGTGGTAAATATATATAAACATATATATATAGATATATATAGATATATCTATATATAGATGTAGATAGTGTGTGTGTGTGTGTGTGTGTGTGGTCTTGGGAAGAATGGGATGAGGAGGGAGACATATTGGGAGGCTGCCTACATGGTCAGGAACATCTTTACAGAAGAGGTGCATTTGAAGTTGGCCCTGAAGGACAAGCAGACACGCACTAGGTAGAGAAGAAGTCAAGGGCATTCTAGAGAGGGGGAACAGCATGTGCAAAGGCACAGAGTCATGAAAGACATGTTTGGAGAGGACTGGGGATTTCTTTTTCCCCAGAGCTTGGACTACAAGTGGGGCCAGTTTGTGGCAAGCTTACATGGCAGGTCGTGAAACCCTGGTGCTTTTCTCTGGGTCCCAGAAAGTCGGGGTGGGGGGGCGGGGGCTAAGGAGAGGGGCTCCATTTTTCAGATCTCCCTCAATGCTGTCATCTGGAGGAGAGAAGGCCCATCCTCTCGTTCCCCTGGAGTTTTCCGGGCCCTGTTCATTACTTTTGCAGCATCACTTACGGTGTCTTTATGCCAATCGTGTGCGCAGTATATGGATTTTGCAAACTCTGCGACCCACTCCCTCACACATGAGCTTCCTGGACATGCTAAGCACGTTGTATGCATGTGTGTGTTACTCTTTACTTATGGGGCACGTTATATGTGAAAAAGACATCCTTTATGAACTCTCTGGAGTCTGAATACCTCAAAAGCCAAAGCTTTTGCTGAATCCTTTTTAGCCTTGCCCTTGAACCGAGGCCCAGTTGCTGCCTCCGAATTGCTTTTTCCTTGTGCCCTTGATGGCTGACAGTTTCCCACGTCCCCTGTAATCATATTGACTTCTGTTGTCTTCTCAGATGATATTTAAGTTTCCTGGACAGTAATC
>NW_022103898.1:17646642-17648227 GCF_000313985.2 Echinops telfairi
CCCCCAAATGGAAACCCACTGCCACCCAGGTGATTCAGACCCGTAGGGACCCTCTGGGACAAGTAGGTTTCGGAGACTTTAAGTCTTTACAGGAGTAGACAGTCTCCACCTTGTCCCAGGGAGAGACTGGTGGGTTGGACTCACTACCCCAAAGAAGAAAACAAACATGGCCAGGCTGGTAGAGAATTCCATCCACGCCTACACTGAGTCAGACACGGAGAAGTCGTTGAACTGGGGGATGTGTGGCTATGTGTGTTCTCACCACAATTAAAAGGGGGGCAAGGAACTATATTAGACTCATGATGTAAAAATGGACGGGTTTTGCACATTGTCCTCAACCATCTGTGTTGTAAGGCAGGGGTCACCTTCTCCATTCATCTCTGCAGTCATGGCATGTGTTCACAGTGCTAGCATGTCATTGGTGCTCATCTCGATGCTTGTTGAATGGGCAGATGATGTGACGCAAAAAGACCGTGGCGCAAGAGAGACCTGATTTTTTGTTAGTCTTGACCACCTACTAGCAGGCTGACCCTGTACTAGTCTGAACCTCAAGCTCATCTTCTGTAACAAGGGAATAAAGAGAAATGGCTTTATCGGTTGCTTGGGGATTGAATGAGATTATGTGTGTATAGGTGTATATGGAATGCTTATGGATACACATATACACGTATACATACATGTATACACACAGATGTGCATGCATGTATACATATATGTGCACATATACCTATATACGCACCTACGCATGATGGGGCTTCAAGAAGTTCATGGGAAATTCCATTATCTTTTAATTCCACTTTTCTTTCAACTTACTGAAACCTCCCTTGCTCACACATATGAAAACCATCAAAGAAAACAAACACATCCATCAAGTCAATTCCAGCTCAGAACGGCCCTTGGGGTCAGAGTCCAACTTCCCCCTTGGCTTTCGGAGACTTTGGATCTTTATGGGAGCAGACAGCCTCATCTTTCTCCCCAAAAGTGACTGGCTGGGGGAGGGGGAGTGTCCAGCCACTGGCCTTGAGGTTAGCAGCTCGATGTGCAGGCCACTAAGCCACCGACTAGGTTCTACACACACACACACACACACACGAGGGTGCGAGGAAAAAAATATTACTACAAAATTCTGGAAACCTTTATTAAACACAAGTATCCGAATGGGACACTGTTGTTTTTTTGACACATCCTCCATTGAGGTCTGTGTATTTGTAAAGGGGGTGTTTCTGTCCCTTCCCTGAGGAATTCTGAGCACTTTGATTGACACCACATCAAAACAGCAGTTTGGGCATCATCAAGGAACTCGAACTGCGTCCCTTTTCAATATATTTTTAGCTTTTAGGAACAAAAAGAGGGCTGCAGGGTAGCTGGGGTAAGGCTTCTCTGCCACATTCTCACGGGACAGCCCTCCCGCCCCTGACGAATGAGCAGGTGCATTGTGCTGATGGGAACGCAGTCCCACTTGCAGTTTCCCAGGCCTTGTCCTCACCAATGCAGTGTTCAATTTTCCTGAGACTTCTTCTAAATAAGCCCCATTGATCTTCCTGTGTGCCTGGAGAAAATCTATTAAGATGACCTCCTTAGAGTC
>NW_022103898.1:17648327-17650863 GCF_000313985.2 Echinops telfairi
CCCATTGATCTTCCTGTGTGCCTGGAGAAAATCTATTAAGATGACCTCCTTAGAGTCCCCAAGAAACAGACAGCCAAACCTTGTAAGCGAATTTCTCTGCTTTGAGTTTTACTGGCCCAGCAGACGCTCCCAGAAAGCTGTCTCGATTGGACCGTTGCTCGAAAGCTCTGTTTCGATTGGCCTCTTCTTGAAAGCACCCGAATGAGATGAAGACACACGCATGACTGAGCATGACTGAGCGAGCTTGTCTGCAGCCATCCATGGTTCACAGATACCGGCTTGAGCACACTTGTTTGGAAAACGCCTCTGCATGTATGAATGGTACCCTAGTAGCGATACTTTTTAATTGACCCTCGCACATGTAGCCCATTGTCATCAAGTCCGTTCCAACTCACGGTGCCTCTGTCACAGAGTGGAACAGAGATGTACGGGGTGGTCTTGGCTGTAATCTTCACAGAGGGAGATCGCCAGGTCCTTCTTCCACGGTGCCGTTGCTGGGTGGATTCAAAACATCAACCTTTCCATTGGTAGCTGAGCACAGATCCAATAGTTGTGCCACCCAGTGGTGTGTCTAGCATAGAAACCAAAAAGTGAACCAAACTCACCGCCGTCCAGTCGATGCCGACTCACGGCTACACAATAAGGCAGGGTAGAACTGCCTATGCGTTCCCGACACTAAACACAATTGTTTTGTTTTAATCTAGAGGCTAGCACAAGGTCATGGGGTTCTTTGTGTTCTAGTCATTCAAAACTCAGGCTAAAAAAAAAACGGTAAATCTGAAGATACATTCCAAGACTCCACTTGAGTGGTCTTACCTATCAGAAGGCAGCTGAGTTGCAAAGGATTGTCTTAAAACCCCTTCACCTGCCAATGATGCCGCCATCCTCACTCGCCCCGTACCTTCCCGTAACCTTTGTGGATTTCCATGTAACATTAGCATTTGCATGTGGTCAGCGTACAAACGCACATACCCAGACAGACACAGAGCAGAAGGAGGCATGCTGGGACCACAGGTGGCTTGGGGCAGGCCACCAGGAGTCCTTGTGTCCCCACCTTCCCCAACACACCCTCATCCCTTCTCTCGGTAATCATCATCCCCTGGGCTATGCAGTGCATGGGCAGGGTAAAAATTCACTGCCATTGAGCCTATGCTGACTAACAGTGGCCTTACAGGACAGGGTCAAACTGCCCCGGGGGGTTCCAACACTGCAATCCATTACAGGAGTAGAAAGCCTCATCTTTCCCCTGCAGAGTGACTGGTGATGTCGAACCACTAACATCAGGGTTAGCAGCTCAACGCATAACCACTCTGCTGCAAAGGGTTCTTAGGGCAGGATTAGTGGAGTGCCAAGTCCCAGCACAGTCCAGGATGCTCAAACAGTAGGATGCTCAGCCCATGGAGGCCATGCAAGACTGGTGAGACTCTCGGCCGCCTCTGGAGGAACTACCTTCAGCCTCCGCTTCTCAACTTGGCAGGCTGTGCGACATGGACATGGCTAAGCCCAGGGCCACCCCGAAACAGGCACAGCTGGCTTCACCTGGGATCATTGGGTGGATTTAATGAGATACAGTACCCCAAGGGCCTGGCCTGCCCAATTTGTGCACACTACATTGTCATCGTGACTCTGGGAACCCGTGGGCCAGCCCTTATTTCCACTTCATTTAAGCATCTTCATGCCAGCGGGGGACGTGTCCCGAGCAGCCGTGTGCTCCCATCAGCCTTCTGCTGGCTCAGCACTTGGCAGGCACCAGCATTGCTTATGGGGAAGACATCGTCCCCAACGGAGATCTGAGTGACATCTAGCCCGCATGCAATTACTTTAATGGATGGGCCAGGACTCCCTCTCTGGGACAGAAGGATGTGTTCTCAGGGAAGTGCCGTCCATCACCCGCCCTTCAGAAGCCCCGGAATAACCCCTCATCTTGTACACGCATACCTGCTTGAAATGCCGGCTTGGCGGTGCTTCCATTCCAGAAGGTTCTGCTGATCCTGTGCCCTCCAGAGAATGCACAGGGTCTGCTTCCGGGCTTAATGCTGCATCGGGGGGTGGGGGGAAATATTTGTGCATCTCAATGCTCCATCTTGAAGGGGTGGAGAGGGAACCCCTCTGTTTATGGAGGGAGCCTGGCTCAAAGGCACAAGGATTGGCACTTATGCAGCCCTGCCAACGGCTTGGTGAGATCAAGCATCCGGGCTCCCCACCTTGCACAGGGGGAACGCAGGCCCCAGGCAGGGCAGTGAGTTGCCCACGGGGACACGGCTGGGAAACAGCTTAAGTTCATCTTGGTTTGACACCTGCGCTCTGGCTCTGACTACTACACTGGTACTGGTTCTGGGGGTCAGGAGAAAGTTGGTTGGCCCCAAAAGGCAGAGAATTAGCCTTGAGGAAGTAAGATGTCCCTTGACCCCCAGGAGGGGGCAGGCAGGAGGAGCTAGGGGTTCTAGACCTCTCTCTCTGGGGCAGGTCTGGGACCTGCTGCAGGGGCCTGTAGGCACGGAGAGGTAGAACAAGGAGCCAGGAAGAGGCCCAGCTG
>NW_022103898.1:17652008-17679737 GCF_000313985.2 Echinops telfairi
GAGAGCCTGAGCCATGGATGACGGAAAGCCTGAGCCACAGAGGGGGGAGAGCCTGAGCCATGGATGACGGAGAGCCTGAGCCACAAGGATGGAGAGCCTGCGCCACAGAGGGAAGAGAGCCTGAGCCATGGAGGACAGAGAGCCTGTGCTACAGAGGATGGAGAGCCTGTGCCACAGAGAGGGGAGAGCCTGAGCCATGGATGACGGAGAGCCTGAGCCACAAGGATGGAGAGCCTGCGCCACAGAGGGGGGAGAGCCTGAGTCACAGAGTATGGAGATCCTGAGCCACGAGGATGGAGGTCATGAGGCACAGAGAATGGAGAGCCTGCGCCACGGGAGATGGAGAGCCTGTGCCACAGAGGACAGAGCCTAAACCACGGAAGATGAAGAGTCTGTGCTATGAAAGATGGAGAGCCTGATCCACGAAGGGTGGGGCACTTGAATTGAGAACACTCAGCACAGGAGGAGCCAGCACGGCGCCCATTGCCTGGTTCAGTAAAGCTGGGCCTGCAGTTCCTGGGTCCCCTTTCCTACTACAGGTATCTCACTGAGGCCACTGTGGAGAAGACCTGGGTATACCTGGTGCCCACCACTAGCTAGCATGCGAAGTATGGCCTTGGGGAGTGTGTCAGACAAGGTTGACTAGAGAAACAAATTCATTGACACTCATATATGTGTAAGAGAGAACTTTATAGCAAGAGTAATTAGTATATTAAGAAAATATCCCAGCCCAGTTCAGATCAAGTCAATAAGTCCAACATGAGCTCATATGTCCAATACCAATCTGTAAATTCCTCTTCAGACTCACGCAACACATGCAATGATGCTGAATGCAGGAAGATCACAGGCCAGTGGGTGGAAAATCTTGTGGATTCAGTGGTGGTGGAAGCATCTAAATGCTGGCATGGGTTTCCACATGGCTTCTCCAGCTCCAGGGCTTTGGCTGTGACAGTGTAGATCCATGTGGCTTGTCAACAGGAATGTCTCTCAGGATGTCTGTGTCCTGCCTCCAGGGAGGAAGACAGGAGTTCCCAGAATCCTCAGGAGAAGACCATCCCCACACAGAAGCCTCACTGGCTGTGACCTGATTGACAGACTAGACTCCACCTCTTTGCCAGTTGACAGATTATGTAATTGTCACATGGAGGCTGGAACCACTGTTACTTGGAAGCCCCTCTTGGGATTCTCCCCCAGCTCTGTTCTTCTAAAGACCCTGTGAGTTCCACCCCTATACCCCAGTTGGGACACTCCTCTCTCCCCTTCACTCTCTGTCCATGCTGCAAGGGCAGTGAACAATTGAATGTGGATCTTCTAGCCAGTCTCTAATTCCCACCAAACGACCTTTTCTTTCATGGATCTGGTAAGAGCGGGAAAGATACTGATAGGGTTCACCTGGGAGGAATACCATCCTTCTGTGTATAAAATCAGCCCTCTGAGAAGCAGGAGGGGGAATCTTATTACCAGCAAGACTCAGGGGTAGAGCATGTCCTCTGGACCTGAGATCCCTGCACAGTGAACCTCCTGGATCCAGAAAAGAGCTATACCAACAAAGGAGCAGCAGCAGAACCAGAAGCCAGAGCATGGAACAAAGGGATGGACTTCCCAACCCACAGAGCAATTAAAGCGGAGTGCTTTTGTGCAGGAGGCTGACTTGCAGAGTGGGTGCCTCTGGGCACTTAATTGGGAAAGCTGGGCTTGTTGACCCTCAGAAGTAGAGCGGAGTGTCTTTGGGCTGAGGCTTATTGGAGTGGGGTGCTACCAGGCACTTAATTCAAGGACTTGGGTTTGCTGCCCCACAGAACTTGAGCTGAATGCCTCTTGTTAAGGATTACTGTGGAGTGGGATGTCCCTTTGGGCATTTATTAGCAGACCTGACAGACCTTTGTAGCATTGTGGGTGTCGTGGGGTGCCAGCCCCCCACCACTAATCATGGGTTTGATAGGCACAAGTGTACGGTTGAGACATAAATATTATATTAAAGTCATCGAGAGCATAAAAGATAAAAGAGATATTGAAATAATGGAGTCAGACACATTTCATGGTAGCATGCTCACCTCAGCCCCACTTGGTGGTCCACGTGGAGAGAAGAGGAAGGGAAGGAGGACAAGGGGAAAGGGAACAGGGGAGGAGAGGGAGCTGATGAGAGGTCAAGGGAGGAGCAGAGAGAGAGCCTCTGTTGCTAACTCAGGCCTATATACCTTTGGGGGTGTGCAAGCCCACTAATTACAGGTAAAGACATACTTCATAGGAAGGGGTTGTACTGTGGGTTATGCAGCAATGAGAGGGAGACAATCTAGGGATATACATGCAATAGGAAGAGGAGGGATTGGGCTGTATACATGTGACAAGATGGGCAGATCCTAGGTTCAGGATGGCAGCTTAACTTTGGATATCCCAAGCAGGTTTGATTTGTTCTCTGGATTTCCATAAGAACCATTATCAGTAGGGTGTAAACCCCACCTACAGGAACCAAGCTAATGATCACCTCAGGGAGAAGTAGCCCATTGTCCCCAGCAGCAGGGAGCAGGTCCACCCTTTAGTTGAGCTAGAAAGCAGTCTGGCAGCTGATTACCTCAAGGGAAATAATTTTTACCATTAGCTGCAAGCAATGTTCTAAGTAACACATTGGGGGAAATCTTTCTGTTTCCCACATAACATGTCCCTATAAACATCTATCCTGATCATTATTCACTACCATTGCAACCTGTTAACTTCCTTAATAAACCCTTTATTTGAAACAGAGGAATGATCTAGGAAGCAAAACTATAGCTAGAGGTATAAACAAAGGTGTGTACATGTGAATACATTAATTCATAAAAATAGAGGTATTGGCCTAGGTACATACATTTATATGGCAATACACTGAGGTAGTGGATGGACTTCAGGCCTCTGCTCATACCCTCTCTCAATGCAAGAACACTTTGTTCTATTAAAGTGGAATTCTGTGATGCTCACCCTCATGCCACAATCACTGAAGACAAAATGGATGCATAAGCAAATGTGGTGAAGAAAGTGGATGGTGCCCGGCTATCAAAATATATAGCATCTGGGATCTTAAAGCCTTGAAGTTAAACAAGTGGCTAGCTAGCTGAGAAGCAACAAATCCACATGGAAAAAGCACACCAGCCTGTGTGATCATGAGGTGTCAATGGGACTAGGTAATAGGCATCTGAAGACAACAAACAAACAAACAAAACATATTCTTAAGAATGAGGGGGGTCAGAGCAGAGACCCAAAACCTATCTGTAGACCTGTAGACAATGGGCTATCACCTCACAGAAGGGTCACAAGGATACAGGGTACAGTATAGCACTGAAGAAACACACAATATTCCTCTGGTTTAATCATTTTATTAGGGGCTCATACAACTCTTATCACAATCCATACATGCATCAATTGTACATTCATTACCCTCATCATTCTCAAAACATTTGCTCTCCACTTAAGCCCCTGGCATCAGTTCCTCCTTTTTCCCCTCCCTCCCCCCTCCCCACTCCCTCATGAACCCTTGATAATTTATAAATTATTATTTTGTTATATCTTGCCCTGTCCGACATCTCCCTTCACCCACTTTTCTGTTGTCGTCCCCCAGGGAGGAGATCACATGTAGATCCTTGTAATCGGTTCCCCCTCATGAACCCTTTCCAACCCACCCTCCCTCCACCCTCCCAGTATCACCGCTCACACCACTGGTCCTGAAGGGATCATCTGCCCTGGATTCCCTATGCTTCCAGTTCCTATCTATACCAGTGTATATCCTCTGGTCTAGCCAGATTTGTAAGGTAAAATTGGGATCATGATAGTGGGGGAGGAGGAAGCATTTAGGAGCTAGAGGAAAGTTGTATGTTTCATCATTGGTACAATCGCACCCTGACTGGCGCGTCTCCTCCCTGAGATCCTTCTGTAAGGGGATGTCCAGTGGCCTACAAATGGGCTTTGGGTCTGCACTTTGCACTCCCCCCTTCATTCACTATGACATGAATTTTTGTTCTTATGATGCCTGATACCTGATCCCTTTGACACCTCGTGATCGCACAGTCTGGTGTGCTTCTTCCATGTGGGCTTTGTTGCTTCTGAGCTAGATGGCTTCCTCACCCCCCCACTGTTGTGACCCCAGTCCTGCCTTTCTCTACAGGCTAGACCAGAGCATGTGTGCAGGTACAGATCAGAGATAAGGGCTCATGACACACGGAATCCAGGAACAGGAATGGGAGTAGTGATACCAGAAGAGCAGGGGGAAGGTGGGGAGGGGAGCGGAGGAAGGGGGAACCAATCTCAATGATCATCACATAACCACACACCCCTCTCCAGGGAGATGAACAACAGAAACTGTCGGGGGAGGGAGCCAGCAGTCAGTATAAGATATGAAAATAATAATAATTTATAATTTATCAAGGAGTCATGCGGGTGGGGGTAGAGGGGGAAAAGAGGAGCTGATACCAAGGGCTCAAATAGAAAATAAATGTCTAGAAAACAATGATGGCAACATGTGTACAAATATGCTTGATAAAATTGATGTATGGATTGTTATAAGAGCTGTAAGAGCTCCCAATAAAATGATCTTTTAATTAAAAATTAATAAATAAACCCTTTAATCATGCCTTTTGTCTGTGGGTTCTGTGTATCCATTGCAATGGCTATTAGAACTCAGAGCAGTAAACTAGAACTCATTGAGTATTAAAACTTCATGAAGACAGCACGCAGGTCCTCATTATCGTTCAAGACCCAGCTTTGTCCCAGTGCTGCGAGAAGCCCACCTGACTGGCCCGTCCGTCCTCTGGTCATCTCTTTTCTGACTGAAACAAACACCAGCGATCCTTCTCAGAGGCAGTGTGACTGTCCTGAAGGCTGGAATCTGACTAGTAGGCTTGCAGCCCGAAGCTCCAATCTCCTACACACATGACCTCAGGCTCACTAGGAGCAGTAAGTCCGTGGCCATTGATTCGTGGTGACACAAGGGTCGAACTGTGCCCAGTCAGGCCTTCATTTTTTCAAAAGTGGATCACCAGGCCTTTCCTCCAAGGTGCCTCTAGGTGAACTCAAACCTCCAATCTTTCATTAGCACCCAAGCTAACGGAGCCACATGGTAACAGTTGTCAAACCCCAACCTACCCATCTCCCAAAACTCACTGCCATCGAATGGATAATAACTCTATAGGACAGGGTAGAACTTCCCTGTGGCTTTCCAAGAATGTAATCCTTCACGGGAGCAGAAAACCCCATCTTTCTTCTAAGCAGAAGCTGGTGGTTTTGAACTGCTAACCTTGCCGGTAGCAGCCAAATGGGTAACCACTACACTGTCAGATATCCTCTCAGCTGGTAGCGAAGAGCAAACAGCCCCACTGAGGATCCTAGCCTGGATGCCGTTGCTGTTGAAGGAAGGAAGGGCTGCTGCAGGGACAGAAGGAGGGCATGCTGACAAGACCAGCAAAGGGGACCGGGAGGGCCAGGTCAATCCCCCAGGTCCCTTGCATGCCTCCTGTCCACAGCGCCTTGCCAGGAACAGAAAGGAAGCTGGCAGAATCCCAGCCGTGGCATGGAAGAACAAGCTTGGAGGGGAGAGACGCTGGTGTAGTAACAGAGTGGTTACTATTCCCATTTCACAGATGAGGAAACTGAAGCACTCAGAGACGAGGGTTCAGCGGCCCCCCAGGACCAAGGCAGGACTGGACCGCTGGTAGAAGGCATGGCAGGCACATGCAGGCATGCCCGCTGGAGTGGGTGTTGCTGTGAGCCCACTGCTCCCAGTGGCATCAGGAAGCATTGAATGACCATAGGCGAGCGCTCATACAATGCTCAGCCCAGTGCCCCTTCCCTAGGCTGGGTCCCCCTCCACACCTGACTGTCTCCCCCTGTCACCCCTCCAGGTCATTCACTGGAACTCCCCCAAGAAGCTTCGGGTGAAGAACAAGCACGTGGAGTTTTTCCGCAACCTCTACCTGACCTTCTTGGAGTACGACGGCAACCTGCTGAGGCGGGAGCTCTTTGGCTGCCCCAGCGAGGCGGACGTCAACAGTGAAAACGTAAGTGCTCGAGCAGGCTCGGCCGGCCTTCTCCGTGTGCCCACCGACGGCCTCCACTCTACCCGGGCTGCCCTGCCCTGGGTGGCCACAAACCACTCGGTGCCCATGGCTGTGAGGAGAGGGGTGAGGCCGGAGGGAGTCTCCATGAGGGTCTCCAAGCAGAGGAAAGAGAAGGAGCCACGTCACGGGTGAGGCGGCAGGGGGCAGGTGTCCTTCCACAGCCGGGGTGTGCGCCGTGGCCAATGCACGAGGCGGAGCCCAAAGAGATGTGCGTGCCCATCGGGCTCCATCAGGCCTTGGCCAGGCTGATGGGAGTGTAGGCTCAGTCAAGGCTTGTCCTTGTCAATATGCTTCCTGTCAGGTTGGCCCCTGGTTCAGGGTGACCCTGTGCACAATGGAACAGGACCCCTGTGACCCATCAGGCTTTCAAGCGCCAATGGGAGGTTTACTGGAAGTTGACTGCCGCGTCTTCCTTCCTAGTCCATCCTAGCCTAGGAGCCCAGGTGCAAGCTGTTCGTCACCATAGCAACACACACGCAAGCCTCCCATGACAACTGGGCGGTGCTGTGCTTTGGGGTGCATTGGCCTGGGAATCAGACCCAGGCTTCCCACGTTTTGCTCTTTACAACTGGCAGTGGAGGCAAGGCAGCTGTTGAGCCCTTGACATCTTGTTGATTCTGGGAAGTACTTAAGGCTTTGAGAAACTCCGTATCCTTTGGGTTTTTCCCTCAGTTCTCTTTGCTCAAATCAGTATTTGTCATCATCATCGAGGTTTGAGTGCCCGTTTGGCACTGTTCTCCAAAGGCACAGTGAACAGTGTTTTCTTGCTGCCCCCCCCCATTCTCTCTCTTCCTCCTCTGTGTCTGAGATGCCCATAACGGCCTGAGGCTCCCTTCCTAAATGGCTCATCGACTTCTCCCTAACCCTGGCCTCCTCAGGTGGGGGTTCAGAGGAAGGCGGTCATGGGGGACCTCTCTTCCCAAGCGGTGGCTACCTGTCTGCATGCACTTGCTCACTGACCATGTGTGAGAGCCCCTGGCTGGTCCAGACAGCTCGTGGCCTCCGCTGATGCCAGCAAGGTTGGCAGTTTGAGAACACCCAGAGATGCCTCGGAAGAAAGGCCTGGAGATTGTTGGCCGGCCCAGCTCTCCCTTCAAGTGGCTGAGAAACACAGAACAAGACTGGGTGACCGTGAAGGGGGAGCCGTCCTGTGGTTGGTGGAACAAGGAGCAAGCTGGAACTGGAGTCACCACAGCCAGCTCCTGGGAAAAAGGGGCTTGCGGTTTTATCAGAGACACCAGGAAGTAGACTGAGGGGGTGTGAATGTGTAATAGATTTCCTCGGAGTGCTCATGAATATGCATTAGGGCATGGTTATGACGCTTGACCAGATAAAGCTTATCAGACCTCTCTATTTCAGATGTCTTCCGAGTTGGTCCGGTGGCCAAAGTGCTTTTGTCTTGTGACTGTCCCTTCTGTACCTGCCCTGAGGTCCAGGTCTGCTGGTAACCGATGCTGTGAGGGGGTACATTCCCAGGGGGAAATGGCTCAAAATGGACACATTATGCAGGTTACTCATGGGCAGTATGTGAGCTATAAATATTCTAACCCCCTGTGCCAGCATCTCCAATCCTATGACTGAGCTCTCTGGAAAAGCTGTGGCCTTTATAACGTCCCGCCAGGCTAAGTGAGCTGGGAGTGGTCCTGTGCTTCTCCGCCGCCTGTGGGGTCTCCCTCATTCAGGGTGGACTGGAGGACAAGCAGTACTCATGAGCACGCAGGGGTGCCAGCCACCACATGAGACCCTCGGCTGAACTGAAAGCAGGCCCAGGCCCTTCCCAGGAGCCGCTTGATGCATCACCCCTGCATCCCTGAGGACTGCCTGGCCTGCCTCCTCTAAGCACACCCCCACAGCCACCAAATCACCCCAGCCCCCACCCCCGCCCCAAACCTCTTCACCTGAGCCACACCGGCCTTCCTCTCCTTCCTTCAGCTCATCTCGGGGGCTGCGTACTTCCTGCTTCCAGTGCCCTGAGCACCTCGTCTCCAGCACTGAGGACCCTCATCCCCACCCCCAAGGGTCTTCATCAGAGTCAGATCTACATTCCAGCAAAACCACTCAGGGACAAGACTTGAGGGACAAGGGACAAGAATGGAGGCTGGGGACCACTTGGAAGGCTGTGCCTAAGCACCCCAGGAAAAACGTGTTGATGGGGTTCTATGATGGAGGGAATGGTCTCCCCTTTAAACTGTGTCCTGGGGTCCTGAGCCTGTGAGCATCATTCAGTGATTCAGTGTGTGTGAACGGGGTCTCAGTACGGTAGTAAGACCCTATCAGGGTTTGGGAGGTTGACTTCACACCCCAGGCAAAGGATGATGGTCAGGCTCTGTGATGGATGGAATTGTGAACCTCCATAATATGTACCCGGGTCCCGAGCCTTATACCTGGGGGTGTCATTCTGTTTGGGATAAGGTTGTATCTGTTACGTTCATGAGAAGTTTGCTGAACCTAACCACTTCTGAGTGGTAAAGGCACAGCCTCGACTCAAGGGAGCAGAGATGCAAGAAGCCAGACACTGGCTGATTCTCCCCGAGGCAGATGGAGCTGTAAACCCAGGACCCCAAAGGCTGTCGGCCAGTAGAAGCTGAGCCAGACATAGAAGGGTCTTCCTACAGAGCCACACTCTGGAGTCACACTTGTCGCCTCCTCCCCCAGTGCCTTTCCTGAGTCAGTGACCCCACAGACAGAGTGGCACCTCACCTTTCTCCCAGGGAGTGTCTGATGGATTCAGACTACTGGCCTTTCGGTTGGTGGACGAGTGCCTAACCACTGGGCAACCAGAGCACCTGAACCGTGAGCAAATAAATTGCTGTTCACGAGAGCCATGCACTTGTGGTATTTCTGGTGTGGCAGCACTGGCACACGGTGCAGGATCTCCCCTAGGGCAGAAGAGACTCCATCACCAGCGCATGGTTATGTGGCGCTCAGAAGGGGAGCAAGTCCCCAGGGCCAGCCACAGCCAGGTTCCCTGGCTACGTAGGCCAGCAGGGGCCGGGGCCGGGCAGGAGTCTGTAAATACTGCACTCCTGGAGTCGCGTCTTTGGGGGAGGTCCACCACCTGGTCTTGCACAGCGTGTCCAGTATTGTCTGCAAACGCAAGCCGATGGAAAGGGAAGCATCTGGGCAGCAGCCCAAAGGCAGAAGCTCCCAGCTCCGTGGGACCAGGGCATTAGGGCCCTGATGAGTACACAGATGGTGGGGAGTCTCATGGAGGAAAAAGGAAGCTCTTCATTGGACCCAAGATCCCAGATGGCAAATAACTCCCAGGCACAAGCCAGCAGCCCAGCGGAGAGCACTGCAGGGCAGGGCAGGTTCTGGCTGGCAGGCTTGTCTGGGGAGGGATGTAGGCCTCCAACTGAGTGCTGTGATCGCAGCTGGCTTCTGGGAAGACTTCCTGGAGCAGGAGAGGTTTGAAGGATAAATGAGCAGGAGTGAGTGTTCCTGAACAAGGAACAGCATGAGCAGAGAGGGAACAGCATGAGCCAAAAAGACCAGGGATGGTGAACCTAAGGATGGCCTATTTAGGGACGAGCTAGCAATAGGCGCCTTGGTGGTGTCATTGGTACATGCTGGGCTGCTAACCGTAAGATCAAAAATTCAAAACCACCAGCCGCTCAATGTTAGAAAGATGGGGCTTTCTACTCCAGTCTTGGCACCTCACAGGGGCCGTTCTACCCTATCCTACAGGGTTGCTATGAGTCAGAATGACTGAATGGCAGTGTGTTTTTGAAAGCAATTGAGATCCAGATGAGGGCATTGCGAGACCTACAGCAGGGCTGCCCAGGCCGATTTTGGTGTGTTGATTATTTCTTCAGCGAGGAGGTGCTGGCGGTGCTGTGGTGGTGAGGGGCATGAGCTGGCTGGCACCAGAGCACCATTGAACCAACACAGCACCTCAGAGAAGTCGCTCGAATGCTCTGAGCTTGGGGGTCACCAGCTGACAAATGAGGATATTGACGCCTTGCCACAGAGCCTCCTAGATTACTGGTGTTGAGTTGTCACAAAAGGTGGGCTTGCCACCAGGAACACAGTTCATTGGCATGCGGTTGTATTTTTTCATATATGGCATGGCCTAACCAATCTGACAACCCCAAACCTAAGCCCACGGCCATCAAGGTGACTCTGACTCATGGATATCCTGCAGGGTAGCGGTTCTCAACCTGTGGGTCGCGACCCCTTTGGGGGTCGAACAACCCTTTCCCAGGGGTCGCCGAAGACCATCGGAAAACACAGCGTTTTCTTGGCTCTTATCCTTTCAGAAGTCGACCACCAGGCTTCTCAAGTGAGTGGGCTTGAACGCCCAACCTTTAGGTAGGTAATCCAGAGCAAACTGTCTAGGCCATGCAGCAGCCTGAGTTCACTGTTGTCGTTGTTAGGTATCGTGGAATTGGTCAACTCAGAGTAACCCATTGCACAACAGCAGGATGCACCGCCCGTCCTCACAATTGTTCTTCTGTTTGAGTCATTGTCGCAGCCGCTGTGGGCCTTCCTCTCCCTTGCTGCCCCTCGACTTTACCAGACATGACATTCTTCGCCAGGGATGGTCTTTCCTGACAACATGTCCAAAGGATGTGAGGCCAAGGCTCACCGTCCTTGCCTCTAAGGAGCATTCTGGCTGTACTTCTCCCAAGACAGGTGAAGTTGTTCTTTGGGCCGTTCGTGGTACTTTCAATACGCTTCACCTGGATCATCATTCAAATGCACCCATTCTCCTTCAGTTTTGCCCTTATTCACTGTCCAACTTCCACTTGCACATGAGCCATAGGCATCCGCTATGACCGGAGTGGAGTAGATGTAACAGCTAAAACTCTCTATCTGAGCATTTCTCCCTCTGTTCAGCAACCCTGTCCCTGGAGCACATGCAAGATGCCCTGAGACTCCGCAGAACACAGTGAGATAACCGCGGGTCCTCTCCACCCATGTGCCTACTCAGGTGTCCTTCTGTGGCAGCCGTAGCCATGGCCGCTCCTGCTGGAGTCCTCCCAGGGATGGGTCACTCAGTACTTCCCAGGGCAACTTGCGCCGCTGTTGGAAAGCTCCAGATGCGAACCCCTCCTTCCCTGTGCTAAGGTCCATCCTTCTCTCCTGAAAGGAAGCCATTCGTCTGCTGCAGGAACAAAGGGCACTCAGAAAACAAACTCACACCATTGAATCAATTCTGACTCCTGACAACCCAATCGGCCAGAGGGGGGCTTCCTCGGCTGTAGCTCTTTCCTGGAGGAGAAAGTGTCTTCTTTCTCCCAGGGAGCGGCTGGTGGATTCAAACCACTGACCTTCCTCCAACCAAGACACTCAGGTTTCCAAGCAGAGTGTTACATGCGCCTCTTGCATTTGTAGAGAGAGGCTTCATTACCCAGAGTGCCCTGGGTAACAATGAAGGGGATTTTCCATACAAAGGAAGCTTACCTTTTTAAAGGCAAAAATCATTCAAAAACGTATGTGTTCACCGATCTGGCCAGGCCTCATATTAAAGTGGAGGTCCTCCCTTGGGTAACCAGAGTCTATTAAACTCGGTGTATCGTTTTTTGATGGTGAAGGCTGCACTGGGTGGGCTGGAGGGGGCAGGGATGGGCCAGAGGAGAGAAGCCGCTGGGCATACTGTCAGGAAAAGGCCCTGCTCTGTTAGCTGCTCAGTCTGCACTTTCCTGTCTGACAGCTGTCACTGTCAGCTCATCAGCTTCACAACAACCCTTTCTGGGCTCCCCTCCCTGTTCATCCTTCCCCTGGCTGCCCTCTAAAGACCAATGACATTTAAGACAGAAAGACTGATGGTAAAAGAGTTAGCTATTACCATGTAATGAGTGAAAATGTACAGCATTTCAAACATCCAGAAAATGTAAAACAAGAAAGAAAAAGAAAAACGAGGGGAGTGGCTGGTTAGTGATGAGTTTTAGCATTAATAGTATAAGGGCAACTGCCAGTGTCTACACATTGATACCTTTTATCGCTTTCTTACCCTCATCCACAGCAGACATCACAAATCGATGGCCACACTCTTTGCACCTGGCACATCTCCAAGCTCCTCTCTAAGACAGCACTTTAGACAACCATTAAGGTCCCAGGGAAGCTGACGACCATCCCTGTACTAGGCTTTCTAGCATTCTCCTTCCTTCTGCATTAGCTCAGTGCTTTGTCTGGTCCAAGACCATGCTCGGCTCTCTTCTAGCTCCTGGGAATTGGAAGTGCCCTGTAGAGAAAAAGAAATACAACTTTAATCTACAGCATAACCATGGGAGGGGGACATTATGAGTCACATGTCACCGATAAAGGGAACCAAAGCTCCTAAAGGCTGAGTTACTTGCTCTGAGTCACCCAACTCCTAAATGGGTCAAGAGTAAAACCAGAGTCTTCCAACCCTGAAGCAACAGCCCCCAGGGTCATGCTTCCTAAGTGGAAGTAACTGTATATTTGGAATTAACATCATGATCACTATTTAGCAATTCGCTCAGCTATTCGACTTTGATCATCTCTCTCTTAGCCCTGCAAGGTAGTTCCTGGGGGCGGTTCAGTGGTGTTGAGCCTCTCCCCAAGTCGTGGAGGCACCCAGTCACAACAGAATAAAACATAGCCTAGGTCTCTGCTCCCCCTTTGGTCAGGCTGCTGTGGTCCAGAGGGCTTTTGTTTGCTTTTCAGAATGGGATTGCTAGGCTTTGCTGTGCTGTCCATCTCAGTTCGGAAGCTCCATGAAACCTGTCCTGCATCATACCAACTCACGGGCCTCCATGGACAGATGGGTCATGGCTGCACATGAGATGCACTGGCTAGGAATTGAACCCGAATCTTGTACCTGGAAGGCAAGAATTCTACCACGGAGCCACCACTGCTTCCTAAGCTAGATATTAGCATCTCCACTTTAGAGAAGAGGAAGGACAGATTCAGGAAAGCAACATCATGCAGCAGATTGGTGGCAGTGAGGGCGCTGGTCTTAAGCCCCTGATTTAGTTCAGTGATCTTTCTACAACTATTTAAAGCACTTCCCTTTCTGAAATGGCTACATCTGGACCCTCCCCTTTTAGTCTCTGCCTTTGCAGTTAGCTTCCATACACACAAGGCTTTAACAATCAGATAATGTTTTCTTACAGTGTAGGAAGCTGGCAGTCAGGGTGACAGCTCTAAGGGGAGACTTTTCACTCATCAGCTCATAGTTTAGGAGGGAAATTTTTATCTCCGTCAGACATCTGTGGGCCCACCATCCCCTGGAGATCTCCATGTATCTTGGCATCAATTTTCTACTGGATCTAGGAGGTTCTCAGCACAGGGACCCTGGATCCAAATTGTACTCCCAGCTCCTTCCGATCTCTGCTGGCTTTTTGTTTTTAAATCATTTTATTAGGGGCTCAGACAACTCTTATCACAATCCATACATCCATCCATTGTGTAAAGCGTATTTGTATATTCACTGCCCTCATTCTCAAAACATTTCGAGAGCAAATTTTTTGAGAATGATGAGGGCAATGAATGTACAAATGTGCTTTACACAATGGATATATGTGTGGATTGTGATAAGAGTTGTATGAGCCCCTAATAAAATGATTTTAAAAAAAAAAGAAATACTAAGGTTGACTATAAAATAATAAAAATACATTTGCTCTCTCCGCTGACTTTTTAAATGCCTTTTATATCTCAAGAGAGATTGACTGAAGACACAATCTAATCCTGTAGTTCCTGCGTTGTCCATGCCACTGTCTCGAAACCTGTTTGAGACAGCAGCGAGGATTTACAACACAGAGGACAATTGCATCAGGTCCCAACAATGGCAGGTGATTACCTAATACTGAAACTCCTGGCCAGGCCAAGTTGACACATAATTTGGAGGGGACACAGTTCAACCTATGACCTGCTCTCTAGGGTCCTCACCTTTCATTGTCTCCCGAGCACTTATCCCCCGTGGATATACTTAATTTATTGATTGTGTCTCCCCCCACTAGAATGTAAAATCTATGAGTGCAGGGATTTTTACCTGCTTCATGTGTATTTGATTGCCTGGCACTGTCCTGGGCTCAATAAATTTTGTTGGACACATGAACTCTTAACAAGCCCCTTCTTTGACGCATCTGTGATGTGCCAGAAAGATCCTCATACTTGGAACTAAAAACCTGGCCCAAGAGCTAGATCCATGACTCACAGCATAACTCACCCCTCTCACAAGCCTGCATTTCCTCACCTGTGAAATGCGCAGTAAATCAGTCCACCCTGGGCCATTAGGGAATCCTCCCAGGGGGAGGCAAATGGTTAACACTCTTGGCAGCTCACCCGAGAGTTGTAAGTTCAAGTTTAGCCTCTCAGTTTACAACCCAAACCTCAGCCATTAAAACTGCGGTGCAGCCCAGCTCTGGGGGCACCAGGCGTTGGAACCGATGGAGCGGCACCTGTTTGCACCAGGTAGGCCATTTGCCAGGATGATGGGGTCAAAGTGTGCAGAGAGCCATGCACCTGTGGGAAGTTATTACAGAGTGCCAACCAGAGCTGGACTGGGCACCTTCCCCCTTCCAATGACTCCGAAAGCCCCCCTCCTCTCTGAAGGCGAGGTCTTCCAAATTGAGGTTCCTTGTGCCCTGAGAGCTGTGGGTTGCCTGCGGGCCACGCTCCCTGATGCTGAGCCCACTGAGCGGGAATGACAACAGCGTCACCGTGGCTCAATGAGAAGTTAAAAATAAGACACATATAAACTGATTCTAGAGCCTCTTTAGGGCGTCGCTCTCTGCGGCAGTGCCAAGTAACAGATGGCTCTGTGGAAACAGCTGTACCTCCGAGAAGCCCCAGAGGAAAAGCCAGGATTCATTAATACTCTTACGGGTGAGCTGCGTACTACCCAGTCTCCCAGCACATGGTGGGCCATAGAGCCCAGGGTGGATGGGGCCTAGAGCCTTCAGAGGGCAGGCTTCCCTGGGGCAGCCATGTGAGGCTCCAGAGGCCTGCTGGGTCATAGGTCTGACCCAAGAGGCCAGGGGAGGGGATGAAGAGAGAAGAATAAGGGCATTGGTACTCTGTGAGGCTCAGAGATGGATACAGCTGGGCCGCACGTGTGCCCTTCTACTCTGCCTGCTCTTTCAGTTCAATCTCAACCTCTGGGCATCCTGTGCCTAAACCTGCCAAGCCAGTCTGTCCTGGGCCATGTTGTGCCTCTGTAGCCACTGCCTCCTTCCTGACCTTCTGGTTTGATTTCTTTTAACTAGGAGCAGAGCTCCTGCCCTGGTGCTGTAGGTCAAACTGCTTTGGAGGGAAGGGCCTAAAATCCTAGCACCACTAGCTGCCAGATCTCGGGTAGTTTACTGAAGCTTCTGTGGCTCCATTTCCTCATCTGTAAAATGGGTACAGTGCTTGCCCCCCGCCCCTCCCGGTAGATCCGGGTATATGAGGACTGAATAAGCCCCGAGAAGGCAGAAGCTTAGGATAACACAGCACGTGGTCCCAAAGCCAGACCCACTGCTGTTGATTCCCACTTATAACGACCCTCCAGGACAGTCCAGGACCAGCCCATAGAGTTTCCAAGGCTGTAATCTTTATGGAAGTTGACATCCTCTTCTTTCTCCTGTCAAGTGGCTGGTGGGCTCAAACCACTGACCTTCCAGTGACCAGCCAGGAACTCAAAGCCCTGCGCCACCTAAACTCTTTAGCACATAGCCCCCACCAAACCCACTACTGTTGAGTCAATTCCAATATGGTAACCTTAAGGACAACACAGAACGATTCCCTTTGGGTTTCCAGGACTTTAAATCTTTATAAGAACAGATAGCCTCATCTTGTTCCCAAAGGGTCACTGGTGGATTCGAACCACTGACTTCGTGGTCAGGAGCTCAATGTGTAACCCACTACGCCATCAGAGCCCCTGAGTACCTAGCCTTTAACACGCAAATTCAGTTCTGTTTGTGCCATGATTCCAGGGAAGGGGTCCTGGTGGTGTAATGGGCTACAAGTTAGGCTGCTAACTGCAAGGCCAGTGGTTTGAAACCACTGGCTACTTAGAGTGAGAAAGAGGAGACAGTGTTCTCCCATCAAGATTTATACCTTCGGAACCCAACGTGACAGTTCTCCCCTGGCCTACAGAGTCGCTATGGTCGGAAGACGGTGAGGGAGGGAGTGAGGGTGGCCGAGAACTACAGTTGCTGCCTGGCGGTGACATCAATTCTTTAAATGCATAAACCAGGGGTCCCTTCTCCATTCTCATACAGCACTTGGCCTATTCATTGTACCCAAGGGCAGTGTCAGCACAGGACAGCAGTGTTTCATTCCGTTATACTGAAAGTCACCTTGAGGCTGAGCCAGTTCACTTGCAACTCACAACTCTGCCATGCAGCGTGCAGGGGACACCTTGGTGCTGAGAAGGGAGGAGACTGCCTTTGTCTTCCCTCTCCTCGGAGCCCAGGTCAGGGCTGAACTGATCAGAACCCTCTCTTCTCCTGAGAAAGAATGGAAGCGGCCCAGGGTTTGACCTCCTTCATCAGAGCTGCCTTTGCTTCCTGGGACGCTGTTGATTCATACACACAGCGGGCAAGCCGGGAGCTAGTAATCATTCCCTACCTGTCTGTGTGGTGTAATTATAACCTGGAAGATTTAATAAAAGTGCACTGCTTCATGGAAAAGAGCCCTGATGGAGTCGTGGTGACATGATGGGCTGCTAACTTCAGAGTCAGCGGTTTGAAACCACCAGCTACTATGTGGGAGAAAGATGGGGCTTTCGACTCCTGTAAAGAGTCAGTCTGGGAAACTCAAAGGGGCCGTTCTGCCCTGTACTATAGGGTCGTTGTGAGACTGAGAGCTTCATGGGGCTGAGGCTCCAGGAGACAGGAGCAAGAGTCCCGGGTTCTTGGCGTACACCTGCAGGGTCCCACATCCTCAATGGGCAGCAGAGGATGCTCGGAGCAGCCCGGCCTCTCTCCTGCAGGTGTGAGGGAGGAGCAAACGAAATATGGATATAAACCTCTCAAACTGAAACACAAAGGGCACTGCCCTTGAGTCTTAGTTTCCTCATCAGATGTGTGTAGTCACGGCGCCAAGGCAGCAGATGGGGGAGGAACCAGTGCCCTTCCAAACCCAGACCCCACTCCCTGCCGTGAAATTGACTCCAGACCTGTAGCATCACAGAGGAGAACTGGCTGCGAGGTTCCCAGTCCGTCGCTCTTGGTGGGAGCAGAAAGCCTCAACTTTCTCCCACGGAGCTGCCTGTGGTTAGCACCTACCAGGGCTCCTTGATGGGGTAGTGGGGAGCCAGCGTCAAATCTGTGGGGAGCAGGTCAGAAGGTTGGAGTGTTGTGTTGACCTCTCGACCTCCTAGCTGGTGTCTGCCTGTTTGAAAGCCTCCAGGACAATGTCCCTTGAACTTGTGACTTCCAACCTAGCACCAGACTCTTCTGGCTAGGATAAGAGAGACAGAGGGAGATAGGGAGACCACTGACCTTGCAGTTAACAGCCTAACTTGTAGCCCATTAGACCACCAGGACCCCTTCCCTGGAATCATGGCACAAACAGAACTGAACCACAGAGAGGGAAGGATGAGAGGGTGTGGAGAGAGAGATGTAGACCCACAGAGAGAGGGAGAGAAAGGGAAAGCCTCAGAGAGGGAGAGAGGAAGAGATAGAACCACAGGGGGGTCGGGGAGAGAGAGAGAAGGGTGGCCAGGAGGATGGCAGGGTGCAAGTTTGAGAACCAGGTCACCTTGTGGGGATTGCGTTCCCGCTGTTTCAAAGTCCAAACTCTCCCCGCGTCTTGAGAGAAATGACTTGCTCAAGGTCGTCCAGAGAGCTAGTGGTGGAGAGACCTGGCCTCCGTTTCCAATTTCCCTCATCTCCCTCTGGGGCTCTGTTCACTGGAGATAGAAATCCCCGAGCACAGAGACGCTCCCAGGCTCCCAGCCCCTCTGAACCAGCAGCCGTGACCAGCAGTCATCGCTGGCAGCGCAGAGGTCAACCCAGGCCACTGTCCTCTAGGATGCAAAGCAATGAATGAAAACCGCTCGAAGGCCTATTTCCCTAGGAGCCCAACTCTCCCAGTGCCTCAGCTGGCTGCCCAAAGAAGCAATTTAGCAGATGCGTTTTATCTCCGGAAAAATCCTTCTTTAGTTTCTGGGACTGACTTGGCAGGAGCCCTCTGCTCCCCCAGTGGCCGGGAGTGCCGTGCGGTAGCCTTCGGACCTGTTAAAGAGGCCCTCTCCCTTGGAGCCAGGGCCTCCCTGGAGAAATTCCCCAGACCCCGGGTGAGATGGAAGGATGCTGGTTGGTTGGTTAGTTGGTTGGTTGGTTGGTTGGTTGGTTGGTTGGTTGGTTGGTTGGTTGGCTGGTTGGTTGGCGATGCTGAAGCTGAGAGCCCTCGCCCCATCCCCTGCCCCCTGAGATGGCATCCAGCACACAGTCAGCAAGTCAGCACTCCAAGATGGGAATTTGAGAAGGCTCATAATGTAAGTGGGATGACATCGCTCAGATTTATGTAGCACTTCACAGTTTACAAAAGCACTTGCATGCATTAGCTCATTTGAGGAGAATTGCAGAGGGATTAGTTAACTACAAGAAAGTATAAGGCAGCAAATAGGAGTCACCCTGCAAATCCACCACTCGGAGGAGTCATGGTAATGGGCCGCCTTCAATCCGTTCTCTCTGTCAGGGATTGCTGTCTTGAGATGTATTGGGCATATATTGTTATGTTCGTGGAACATTGTATCCTTAACCATTTTATTGGCTCCTCTCACATCCATCCCTGGGTGGGGGAAGGGGGGTGGTAGTGAATGAGGGGAGAGAGGTAATTGTATGCTGAAGATGTCCCCGGCTTGAATCCACACACTTCTCAGTCCAGACGCTGCTCCATGCCAGCCAAATGAGGCCCTTATACCGAATTGTTCTGAGCCTCGGTTTCCAAAGCTAATGCCCCACACCAGAGGATCGCTGGGAGGTTTACATCGATGAGACGTCAAACCAGAACCTCTCACTCGGCCCCTGACTCTGAGCAGGTGCTTAGTTCATAGGAGCTGAATGCAAGGACAGACCACCCGGTGAGGGTGCTGTTGTAAGGTGCCGTTGGTCTGTTCCCACTCAGGGTGGTCCTGTGTACAACAGAGTGAAACCCCGCCTGGTCCTGCCCCGTCCTGACATGTGTTCTGTTTGAGCCCCTTGTGGCAGCACTGCGTCAATCCATCTCCCTGAGGGCCTTCCTCCTTTTCACGGTCTCTGCTTTCCCAAGCATGATGTCCTTCTCCAGGGACTGGTCTCTCCTGACATGGCCAAAGTATGTGAGACACAGTCTCCCATCCTTGCCTCGAAGGAGCCTTCTGGCTGGACTTCTTTCCAGGCAGATTCTCTGGTTCTTCTGGCACTTGAGGGCACTCACCATGGGAATTAGGGTGCTGGCCCAGAATATGGAAAGTGCCCTCAATGGCATCTGAGGAAGATGACGTGGGGACTACGTCTGACCGCCATTGGCCACCCACGGGGGAAGTCCATATCGGACTCCACACCAGCCTAAGGCTGATGGCCACAAGACAGAGACCAGACATGCCTCCACCCTCCATCTTTCTTCACCCTAGTCTGACATTAACCATCCCTCCCAAGGCGCCCTACTTCTTGGCTGGGTTCCGTGGCCACACAGAACTTAGACAACGCCCCTGATTATGGGAGGAGAGTTACTAGGGAAGTTAACAGATTACCACAGGTCAACTGTAGGCCGCAGTCCTGTGTTGGCAGCAATGCCTTTTCTGAGCCATGCTGGTAGGTATGGCCCTCAGCCTCTTAACCACAAAGTCCCTCGGCTTCTGCCCACTCCAGGCAAGTATTACAAAGACCCTGTAGTGCTGATAAATGCTCAAAGGGTACCCCACTCAACAAGCCAGCCTCCTCACAAAGGAAATCAACTTCCTTTGCTCCGTGAGCTGGTGTGTGGTCTCACGGTTTCAGTGCTGCTCCTCTGCTCTGTCTCGTGGTCTCGGCGCTGCAGCTTCTGGTGCCTCTGGTACGTCCGATGCCTCCACCACTTCAGGTAGGGCTTTAGTACTTGCTCAGCTGGGGCTCTTCTTTCTGGTGGTCAAGGTATTGCCTGTGTTCCTACTTCTGAGATGGCTCACTTTTATACCTGGCCAGTAGCAAACCTGTCCAGTCCCAAGTTAGAGAGTCCTCCACACCTGATTTGCCTGCGCTGTGGAGAGTCGAGCCACACCAAGCAATTTCACTTCACTGCGCCATCTGATTGGCCAAGAGTTAAAGTCGGAAAAGTCTGCTGGCACCACAGCGGTTAAGTATAAATACTCCCTAGACCTGATGGCCACAGGTGAGTTTGGAATGTGAATGACACGCACTGTTGGTTTGATGAACGTTACATACAGGCTACTTTCCTCCCCGGACCACTGGTAGACCCTTCTTACTGGGGCGGGCCATGCTTGGGTTGTTCAGAAAGCATTCCCCAGTGCCTGTGCCTACCCCAAGTGCACTCAATTGAGACTTGTTGAGCCTATAGGATGCTCTGCCTTGATAGTCTTGGTTCAGGGGATTCAAAGATGAACGGGATATAGCCCCTGCCTTTAAGAGCCCGCTGTATGGATGCTTTTTAGAGGATGGCTCCTGGAGCCATTGACGCTGTGTCTTTGTAATCTAGTGCTGTTCCAACAGAAACTCCACACATGGGGAACTTAGAAAACAGGAATTTATTTTCTTGAAGTTCAGGAGGAGTTAACCAAATGCAGGGTGCCAGGATCAGGGACTGTTCTCTCTGGGGACTCCAGAGGAAGGTCCTTATGTCCTTTAGCTTCAGTTGCCCCTGTGTTGATCCACCACTCCTGGGCAATGTCCAAAGGCCGTCTGTCTCCTCCCTGAACCCGTTCCTGCTGACTCGTCTCCTCACCTGTGCTGCCTTTTATGTCACTCAGAAGTGATGCCATTCTGGACACTGCTGTGGCCTCATTCACATAGCAAAGCCCCTCTTTCCAAATAGGCTCACATGCACAGGGATAGGCAACAGGACTCCGACATGGATTTGGGTGTGGGGGGAAGGCCCACCGTTCAGTTTATAACACCTGGGAATGCCATGTTTCCCTGACTCATGTGTGAGGGTAGGGGGGAGTACTGGGGGGAAGATGAGAAGCCCCCCCACACACACGGGTCGCTCCTGTTCTGGACGTTGACTTGTCTTTCCACCTGATGAAGAGAAACTTGTTGAAGCCTCCTCTAAGAAAGACCTTTGCTCTCCACACACACGGCCCCACATACTCACCCTCTCACACACAGATGCCTACACACACACACCCCTCCTCAAGCACTCTCCTCTCCTTGTGGAACTGGAAGCCACGCCCTCGGTCCCACGAAAAACAAAAACAAATCCCTGCTTTTGCCATGAATGTTTGTTCTCTGGCCTGGTCTCAGTGACCTTGAGCTGCTGGAACATCAAGGCCACACATGGGCAGCTTTCCCAAACAGAAGTGTGTTGTCTCACGGCCTGAAGGCTGAACATCCAAGCCCGCGGGCCTCCACGTTATCGGCCCTCCCTCGTCAAGAGCCTCAGCATTTATTGCCATTCCGTGGATCTTAGACAGTCCTCACTTGACACCTACCCAGAAGTGATTAACTGTAGAACCCACCCTACTGGTATGATCTAATGAACATAACAGAGAAAACTCTATGTCCAAATAGAATCACGCTTACAAGAATCATGCCTACAATACATGGATTTTGGAGGGCTGAGTGATAATGTTCTCTAACATAAAATGACAATGATGTCTCTAAAGTAGACCAGAGACATATAGAAACCATCGATGGATGGATTCCATCTATGGAATATAGACATATAGAAACCATGAATGAATTTGGGGCTTGTTCTTAATTCTAGCTCCAATCTAAGAACGATTAGTTCTTCTGACATGGCCCTGCTTGATGCTCACCCTCATGAAGAGTTCACTGAAGTTATTTATGGGTGCTATAGCAAAGTGTAGTGAAGAAACTAGATGGTGCCCACCTGTCATAAAGAGTAGTGTCTTGTGTCTTAAAGGCTTGTTTTCAAACAAGCAGCCCACTAAGTTGTGATGGTGCTAAGAGAGGCATCTACTAAGTCCACAGGGGAGAAGCACACCAGCCTGCGTGCTCCAAGGATTGTAAATAATGTAATCCAAATCTACAGGAGGGAATGGCATCAGAGCTTAAACTGAACACCTGGTGTGAAATCTATTTGCAGTATCCACATGTGGATTAAGCCTCCAAGGAATCCCCTCCCATCATAGTTCAGGGATGTGAATAAATCCGTTCTCGGACAGAGACAATTGCACAGTTGATTATGGCAGACCTAGTTAAGCCAAAATGTACTATCTTTTCATTTTATCTCCCATTTGACTCATCTTAAAGCTGTTCAGTTTTTTAAAAAAATTTTTAAGTGGAGGAGTGGCGGAATATACATGGATTAAGCCCCAAGTGAATCCCCTCTGACAGTGGGCCAGGAATTGGAAAGTGAATGAGGGCAGATGCAGTCAGGTTAAAATTTACAGCTTGGCATGTGATCTCCCTTATGTCACACTGAGATTCAGTCTAGCTTCTCATATTTTCTGCTTTCTTTTCCATTGAGGTTTTTACCTGTTTTGCTTTTTAATTCTTGTTTAGTTAGTTTGTTTAATGGTTTTCTATATATGAAATCCAGGATAGGTAAGTCTATAGAGACAGTAACTGGATTCATGGTTCTTTGCAGGCATGGCAGGGGGTGTGAAGGGGAAATGGGGACCTAATAAGGATGAGTACAAGAAAGTGGTGATGATTGTACAATTCTTCTTCATGTGATTAGACTTTTGAATTCCATATTCTAATTATATGCCAATAAAACTGTTGGGGGAAGCAACTATGGCCTAGACAGCACTATGAGGCAATTCGACTTTGTAAACAGTGGTGTCACTCTTGAGTAAACACCCATCACAACAACATCAGCCTCGGTTACCTCAAAACCCACCAACCCTCAGAGGCCTGCAGAAAGCAATGGCTACTGGACACTCAGAGTTAAAATCCTGCACGTGACTGCAAGCACCTGGCTTCTGGCTGGTACAGTGCAGGGGCAGGGGGAGTGGGGGCCTCAGCCCACCCCAGCAGCCCAGCCTAGGAATCTTCTGATGGTATTGGTAGAGGGTCAAGAAATGTAGCAATCCACTGGAGGCCAAGCTTTCAGAGGGACATGACATTATTTCCCTGGCATTCTATTGGTCAAAACAGACCATACGGCTGCCCAGGTTCCAGGGACAGGGAGGCAGACTCTGCCTCTTCAATAAGGGTGACTGCAAAATTGTGTACCTTGGGATAAGGATATGGGGATTGATGAAGAACTGGGGCAAAGAATACAATTGTGTCTACTCAGGGGTTGAGAAACAGAGCCATAGTTTAATGCAGTGCTTCTCAACAGTAGCAAAATGACAGTGATGAAGTAGCAATGAAAATAATTTTATGGTTGGGGGTCACCACCACATAAAGAACTGTATCAAAGGGTCACAGCATTAGGAAGGTTGAGAACCACTGCGATTGAGGCAAAGGTCTGAATGGATGCGTAGTTCTACAGAAGCAAGGTCATGTGGGGGTGTTGTTGTTGTTGTTGTTGTTGTTGTTGTTTTTCTTGTTGATTATTGCACTCTTGGTTTGGAGATTTTTTAAAAACAGAAATGCCTTCTTGAGAAAATGCCCTCCTGCTTTCTGCCAGGTATGCACCTCCAGCCAGGTAAATGGTGATCTCTTTCCAGCACGATGGCACCACTGGAAGGGCAAGGCTGATGGAACCAAAGAGTACTGGGAGCACCTGTGTGACATTGGGTGACTCATCTGTGGTCATTGCGCCATTGCATGGCGTCCCCTCTTCCCGGTCAGAGTTGGAGTGAACTTCAACCCGAGCGGCTCATCTTCCAACCGTCTATCTGACAGTGCTCCAAAGTCATCCATCCCTATCATTGTCACTGGCCAATTAAGTTACTTTAATTTCTTTGAAGTAGATCACCAAGCCTTTCTTCCTAGTCTTAGTTTGAAGTCACTATGGAAACCTGCCCGCCGCTGCTGGCATTTGAAATACCAGAAGTATAGTTTCCAACATCACAGCAACTGAAAAGTCATCGTGGTATACCAAGGAGGGAAGTTGAGAATACTGAAATATAATGTACATGGAATGAGTCCTCCACCCATTGTAAGAGCACGTGACAGTGCATACAGCATGTTTAAAACAAACTCACTGCTGGCGAGTCAATTCCAACTTGTAGGGACGCTGTAGGACAGGGCAGAACTGCCCTTAGGGGTTTCCAAGACCGTAACTCTATGTGAGCAGAAAGACTGGCCTTTCTCCCACAGAGCAGGTGGTGGTTTCAAACTGCTGATCTTGTGGTTCACAGCCCGGCACATACGGGCTCCTTTGCCCCCAAATCATGAAATGGAACATTCCCATCCCTGATGGCCTCATAAGTTCCACATTGGCCTGCTAACTGCAAGGTCAGAAGTTCAAAACCACGGGCCATTCCTTGGATGAAAGATGAGGCTTTCTCCTCCCATACAGATCTGCAGGCTGGGAAACCCACGGGGGCAGTTCTACCCTCTCCTGTGGGGTTGCCCAAAGACAGAATCAACCCGAAGGCGGTGAGTTTGTTTGGTTTTGTTTTAGCACCCCAGAAGCTTCTCTCCCGCCTCTTCCCATTCCACCCACAGGCCTGCTCTCTGTCTACAAAGGGTCCTTTGTCACCACGTCATTTCACTTCTTCGGGCTCAGTGCCTTCATCTGTAAGACAGGGTGTCAGAGCGCCTTGCCTTGTTAGAGGGCCGTTTGGCCCTGAAATGGGGATACAGTGTACCCACACAGGACCCCAATCCAAAACCCTTAGTTTCCTATTCACAGGTAGCCCCATCTGTTTCCACTTTGGGGAAAGGAAGCAGAGAAGCTGAGTGAGTGGAGAGGCTTCCTCAAGCAGGTTAAGGAAGTCAGATGGGCAGAGTTAGAATAGAGCAGGGTACTGGCCGGCGCACTACTTAAATTCAGATGACATGAAAGGAGAGAGAGGCATTGTTGTGTAGGTGTCAGCTTTGGTTTTTTCAGTGGTGGTCTTGTGTGCAACCCTCAGGGGGTTGCTAGGCTGTAATCTGAATAGGAGCCGACCGTTGCATCTGTTCTTCCACGGAGTTGCCTGCTGATGGGTCTGAAATGCCAGCCTTTCCGTGAGCAGCTGTGGGTACCATCTTTCCAGGGCTGGCTTGCAAACCAAAACCTGTAACTCAAGGGAGAGAGATGCACATGGTCCACAGAGGTGGTGCCCCACCCAGTGATGGCTCCTCCCATGCACACACCCCTCCCTGCCCCTGACTGGCCCTCCTGTGTGATGGAGTTGCTTGTCCACGTTGCCTCCGAAAGCACTTTTTCTTTGTCATAACGAGGGTTGGTCAGCAAAGCCTCTGCCATTGTTCTCAGGGACCGGGGGCTCGCTTCTCGGGTGATGGGCACCGTGCCCTCCCTCACTGCCACGTGAAATCTGTATTTCAATGTGCAATGAACGGTGTGACTACCCAGAGATTGCCCAGAGATGGCGTGCCAATCAGTGATGACCTCCAGGGTGGCCAGGGCCCTGTGGACGGGCTCCTGGGCCCCTCGCACCCCCTCTCACTCACCTCCCCGTTCTCATGCCCCACCTCCCCTCTCTCTCAGCTCCAGAAGCAGCTGTCGGAGCTGGACGAGGATGACCTGTGCTACGAGTTCCGTCGGGAGCGTTTCACCGTCCACCGGACCCACCTGTACTTCCTGCACTACGAGTATGAGCCCGCGGCGGACAACACGGACGTCACCCTGGTCGCCCAGCTCTCCATGGACAGGTCAGGCAGCGGGGGGGCCCTCCCCACTGCTCTCACTGGGAAGCAAGAGGACCAGCCTCACAGACCGGGCCGATCGAGGCTGGAAGGTGAAGCGTGGGGGGCGGGGGTGTATTGGAGGGAAACAGGCCGCCGGAAACCTCAGCCACCAAGAGAAACGACTGCCCGTGGTTTTCAGTGTCATCGTCGTTGTGAGGGCCACGGAATGAGTTCCAGCTCAAAAGTGACCCTAGGCGCAGCCGACCACAACCCTGCCCGGTCCTGCACTGTCCTCGTTATTGTTTGGTTTGGGCCCGTTGTTGCCCCCACTGCTGTCATTGCATCTCTCTGAGGATCTTCTTCTCTTTCACTGACTCGTGGCTCCCCGTGGCTGCCTTAGCCCCGGCTTCCTGCATGTCCTTCCACCTCAGTCCCCCAGGTGAGGGAGTGAGCTTCCCTGTTGCATTCTGCCCCGGGAGCAGCTGTGGGCATGTGTGGATGGGACGTCAAGGGTGGTGTTAGGGAGTAAATGAGTCAGTGCCTGACAAGTGCTGGGGACAGTACCTGGCACATAATAAGTGCTCAATAAATGCCAGCTAGCGCTAGGCGTGGGTCACTGGGAATGGGACAACCATATGAAGGAAGGGGCTCTGAGCCATGAAAACTCACTGCTACCAAGTCCATGCCAACTCTTAGTGACCCTGTAGGGCAGGATAGGATGGCCCCTGTGTATTTCCGAGACAAAACTCTTTCTCAAAATTTCTTTGAAATAAATCATTGATTGGGGGCTCTTGCAGCTCTTATAACAATCTATACATCAATTGTATCAAGCAGTACATGTGCTGCCATCATCATTTCCAAAACATTGTCTTTCTACTTGAGTCCTTGGTATCAGCTCCTTTTTCCCTCCCTCCTCCACATTCCCATTCTCATGAACCCTTGATTATTTATAAATTATTTTTATTTTCATATTTTACACCATTGCTGTCTTCCTTCAGCCACATTTCTATTGTTCATTCCCTCCCCCAGGGGGGTTGTACATTGATCAGTTCCTCCTTTCTCCCCTTTTCCCCCCCACCTTTCCCCCTACCCTCATGGTATCACCATTCTCAATATTGGTCCTGAGGGATTTATCTGTCCTGGATTCTGTGTGTTGAGAACTCTTATCTATAGCAGTGTACATGCTCCGATTTATCCAAATTTGTCAGATAGAACTGGAGTCATGGTAGTGTGTGTGTGTGTGGGGGGGGGCGGGAATCATTAACGAACTATAGGAATGTTGTATGTTTTGTTGGTACTATGCTGCACCATGGCTGGCTTGTCCCTTCCTTGTGACCATTCTGTGAGATGTCCAATTGTCTACAGATGGGTTTGGGGGTCTTCTGATGCCTGATAACTAATCCCATCGGCACCTTGGGATCACATGGGTTGGTGTGCTTCTTCCATGTGGGCTTTGTTGATTCCCTGCTAGATGGCCATTTGTTTATTTTCAAGCCTTTAAGACCCAAGATGCTATATCTTGTAATAGCCAGGTACCATCAGCTTTCTTCACCACATTTGCTTATGCACCCATTTTGACTTCAGCCATCGTGTTGGGAAGTTGAGCAACACAGAGTACCAGGTTATTAGAACAAAGTGTTCTTGCATTGAGGGAGGACTTGAGTAGAGGCCCAGTGTCTGTCTGCTACCTTAATACTTAACCTATAAATATATGTGCATAGACCTATATCCCTATTTTTATATATAAATACATTTACATATGTACATGCCTATGTTTATACATCTATAAATGTCTTTTGTCTCCTAGTTCTTTCCTCTATTTCCTTTTACTTTCCTTCTGAGATAGTTTATTGTGCCAGCCTGGCCGATAAACACAAGTGGGATTAATTGAAGGG
>NW_022103898.1:17680943-17694581 GCF_000313985.2 Echinops telfairi
ATGCTTCTCTCTCTCTCTCTCTATCTCCTGCAACTCATTATGGGAGTAGAAAGCCCCATCTTTTTAGTAAGGAGCAGCCAGTGGTTCCAAACTGCTAACCTTGCACCCACCCAGGCACCCACTATACCACAGAAAGCAGTCCACACGGTGTGGCTGTGCTTTGTGTTCCATGAGTGTGGCTCAGGAGAGGGCTGGGCTTCTCTTGCTTTGTGAGCCCTGCCCTGTGTGAGCACACGGCTGGACCCATAATCAAGTTGCCTGTTAGAGATTCGCAGGTGCTAAAGGAACATGGAGAAAGGTCTCTGGGACTCCTGTGACGACTAAGCACAGAGGACACTGTGACCACAGCAGATGACACGTACAGACAGATGGCACAGACGTGAGGCGGGGCGTAGGTGGAGGGTCCAGCGCTGGTTCCACCCTTGACTTGCTGGGCTAGCCCAAGCAGGGTCTTTCCCTTCCTGGGGGCTCAGATTTCTCACCTCCAAAGTCCGTGTCTTCTCCTTGGCAGATGCTTCCTCAGCACCTAGGCTGGCTGTGTGCCACATGCTTTTGGGCTGGAACCTTTAAACAAAGACTTTGCCCCGTCGTTGAGGAGTAGAGAGTCTTGTTAGGGCTCTGACCATCTATTGATTTTCTATTGTGTAAAACAAAAGAGCACAAATTTGGCCACTTACAGAAACACACATTTGTGATCTTACCTTTTCTGTGTCTGGAAACCAGCTGGGTCCTCTATTAAGGGTCTCCAGACTGAAGTTACACTGTTGGTGGGAGCTACCAGCTCGTGTGTGGTACAGAGTTCGCATCAATTCAGGGTGGTAGCAGAAACCCGTTTCTTCTGGTTGTGAGGTTTTCATGTCCTGCTGGCTGCTGGCCAAAGGTCATTGTCAGCTTGTAAAGGACACCCTCAATCCTAGCCTTGCGGCCCCCTCACAACATAAAAGGCTACTTCTTGGTAGCCAGTGGGAGGGCCTCTACAATTTGCTAGGACGGAGTCAGAGATGATGCAGCCGTCCCAGACGTGGCCTCGCATCGTATTCTTAGCGCCTGTGGACACTCAAGGGGAGGGTGTCCAACTGGGTTCCGACACCAGAGAGCAGCTCCTGCCCCAGGCCGGGGTGGAGGAGAGAGGGCGCAGGGAAGGTTTGCTGGCCGAGTAGACTGAGGCACAGGCATATGGAGAGAAGGAGGGCTCTGTGGTATATAAGGGAGTCACCGGGACCATTTGGTGATGCGGAAGAATTGAGCGGAGTGAGCGTTTAGGGTACAAGGAAGAAGAGAGAAGATGAACGTGGCCAAGTAGGCAAGGTCTGGTGACAGAGGGACTCAGGGAAACCAACAGAGTGCCAAGCCCTTCTGCTCGAACCCATCAGGCTCCCCTTAAAGGTCTACATGGGTCTAACGAGGACCAGTGTTCCAGACTCATTCCTGTTCTTCTTGGACTGTTTCAGCCTCTCGCTCCAGCTCTCTCTGCCATCAAGCAGCCTGACTGATCCGTCACTTGGCCACACTTCATACATCCTTTTCCTCCTCTATGACTTTCAAAATGAAAATAAAGTCTCATCCCGCGAATGAATGCTGAGTGATAGTGTAGATTTGGTCTTCTCAAAAAACAAACAAACAACCCTCCAAGCCAAACTCACTTTCACCGAGTCTGTCCTGACGCATCGCAAGCCTGCAGGGCAGGGGGATCGGCCCCTGCGGGCTTCTGAGACGTCCCTCCTTCGGGGTAGAAGCCTCATCTTCCTCCTGAGGAGCGGCTGGTGGTCTCAAACGGCTGTCTTTGAGGCCAGCAGCCCAACGTGTAGCCCACCACACCACCAAGGCTGCTGATCTCCAGGCACCAAAACCCACCCCACGTCCCTCACCTGGGGTGCCTAAAGCTCACGACCACTACCGCCTGTCTGTGAGGCAGGAGAGCAGGTTCGAGATACAGCTAGGTGCCGTCACTCACCATCACTGCTTCTCCTGAAACACGTGCCTGACTCCTGAGACCACATTCTTCCTCAGGAAAACAGTGTCCCAAGATTAGAGACCGTGGCTACCTCTAATTTAGTGGGACAATGGGGCGGGACAAACACGCTGGGCTACGTTTGGGGCTCTCCCACGTTATGTTTGGAATTTGGGCAAGTTACGTCCTCCGTTTCCTCACCTGTAATCTGAGGGCGGGAATGAAAATAGCAGCCTTCCCAGGTCACTGAAAAGATCCAGGGAGACAATACCTACCAGCAGTTAGCACTGGTAGGCTTTCGAATGTGGCAGCTACTGGCCAAGGCCATCACCTTGGTGGCGCTCAGTGGGCAGTCAGTAGACGCGGGCACCAGCAGCCCGGGCAGCAGGTCTGACCAGCTAGGTCTCTCCTCAGCTGGTGGTCTCAGGCAGGCCCTCACATCTTTGGGTATGTCTTCTCCTCTGAGAAAGGCCAGAGAGTACCTGGCTCTGATAGGGTCGTAGGTGGGATTTTATGAGAAAGACTTTGTGAAATGCCTTGGCATTTACTTGACATCCAGAAGACATTCATGAGATACAAACCCCTTAGCTGTGGCACCACTGTGCCAGATAGGTGTTTGGGAAAGATAGGAGGGGGCTTGGTGATGCTGTCAGCTAAGCATTAGCCTGTGAACCACAATGTGGGTGGTTTAGACCCACCATCCACTCTACAGGAGAGGGATGGACCACCTGATCTCATAAAGATTTTCAGCCTTGGAAAAGTTGTAGAGGCTTGCTATGAATTGGCATCAACTCAATAGCAGTGAGTTTGGATGACAAAGTGGCTAACCAAAGGGTTGTTAGATTGAACTCAGCGTATGTCCCATAGGAGGAGCCCTGCTTCTGTAAATATTAAAAGAAACAAAACCAAATTCTTATGTTATCAAGTTGATTCCAACTCATAGCAACCCTATGAGACAGGGTAGAACTTTCCCCTCTGAGTTTCCGAGACTGTAACTCTTTACAGAAGTAGAAAGCCTCTTTCTCCTGCAGAGCTGCTGGTGGTTTTGAACTGCTAACATTAGCAGTTCAACGTGTAACCACTACACCACCGAGGCTCCGTTCCTAGAAAACTCAAGGGTGGCGGTTCTATTCTCTCACATGGGCTGCTATGAATCAGAATGGACTTGCAGCCAACGAGATGGTATGGATGTGTGTAGCTGGGAAAGGGGGGTCCCGGGGTCAAAGCCCGAGTGGTACCACTTCCCAGTTACATGGGGTTGGGCAATTTGCTTAGCCTTTTTGAGTCTCAGTTTACTTATCTATGAAGTGGTGATAATATTATCTCATTTACAGATTGATACCTGGTTTCTATGCAATAACTCAAACTCACTGTTATTGAGTGGATACCGTCTCAGAACGGCCTTATAGGACAAGGTAGAACTGGCCCTGTGGGTTTCCAAGACTGTAACTCTTTACTGGAATAGAAAACCTCTTCCTTCTCCCTTCTATACCATAAGAGACTACAGAGTGTTCCGTAAATGGTAGGTGTGTGTTAAGACTTGAGTAGTGGACCCAGATGTGCATTGCAGTCCTGGCCCCAGTCCTATGGGAGGGGTCCTGTTTGGATATAGTGTTTCCTTAGCTATGGTAATTCGGTGAGCCCCAAATCCCCAAATCGTGTGGGCCCTAACCTTCATCACTTCTGAGTTTAAAAAAAGCAGAGTAGACACAGACACACCTGCAGGTGGAGAGGCAGAGGCCAAGGATCGCAGGCAGATCCCAGAAGAAGAGTGGGGGCTCCTGGAAAGAATCAACACAGCCACGATCCCGTTAAGACTTTCTACCTGCAGCTGAAGAGAAAAGAAATGTTGGTGCTTCAGTGCTTGCCTGTGCTCTGTCTGCTGAGGCAGCACTGGGTGACTCAGACCATGTGCCAAAAGAAATAAAAAATTAGCTTCCCTCTCTAACACAGTTTTCCACCTCAATACTGGTCATAGAGTTTGCTAGCTGGAATACAGGAAAGGAAATGAGGAAGATTTTATTTCCTGGTTTTATTGTTGCAGATATATATACAACAGCAGTTTCCAATTTCAACATAGAAAAAAGAGTGCGTACACTTCCTCCTTCTGTACACACTTCCCAAAACACAACAAAATAAGCGAAGCCCCCCATTCTCCCATAGTCCCCCTGGCCTCAGCTGCATGTGACATAGTGGGACCTTTTCTTCCCCCTCACCAAACCAAGCCTTCAAGTAGCTTCCAACTCACAGTGATCCTGCAGGCAGAGTTGAACTGCCCCTCTGGGTTTCTAAGACTAAATATTTACAGGAACAGGAAGCCTCATCTTTCTCCTTCAGAGCGGCTGGTGGATTAGAACCACCAATGTTGCAGTTGGCAGCTCAGTGCCTAAGCCACCGTGCCACCAGAGTTCCTTTTGCCCTCACAGCCAACATAAGAGTCCCAGCACCACTCACATCAGCTGCAAACCCTAACCACAGAGGCCTCCCTTCAAAGCACACACATCCCCAAACACGGCGGACACACGATGCCCCCTAACACGTTGTGACAAGTGTCTCCATCCGGACAGCCCCTCAGGGAACCCAAGTAATTCCACGGCAGCTCAAGAGATGCTTCTCAGTACATGGGGGAAATGATCGAACAGGGTCACCCCCGCCAAGGAAGCGGGTAGAAATCCCAGCCGGCACTTCTTCATCCTACACATCCAATTATGATGCAGCTCGCCGACTGGAGCCTGCTAGATTGATTTTTCATTTAAGAAACATTCCGAGTGTGTTTGTAAACCTTTGAGTCAAAAGTAGGCTCGACGTGAGTGCCACAAGCAATTAGGGGAAACGGCGCGTGGGCCTCTGGGCCGGCCTCCCTCTAGAATCCCACTCAGAAGGAATGAGCGGTGGCTGGCACGGTGGTGAGCCGGCAGCTCGGCTTCCCTCTGAAGTGCTCGAGCTCCCTCCCAATGGCTGGGAGGATGAGGGGTCTGATGCGGAGGGCAGGCCCAGAGCCTCCTGACATCTGGCCTGGGAAAAACTGGCTTATTTGTTGTTGCACACATGTGTTAAAATATGCAAGAAAACATCTGCTGTTTCAACTCTGCTTACAGGAACATTTCAGTGGCATGCCTTACATTCCCGGTTTTATGCAACCATCGCCACTCTGTTTCCAAATTGTCGTCACCCTTCACAAAAACTCAGGGTCCCTGCAGCAATAGCTCTGGTTCCCACTCCTGGCTGTCCCCGGTTGTTAGGTTGGTACTTGCCGCCGTAGAGTCAGTTCCGACTCATAGTGACCTATGGACAACAGAACGAAACACTGCCCGGTCCTGCGCCAGCCTCGTGATTGGTATTATGTGTGAGCCCATGTTGCAGCCGTCATGCCCATCCATCTCATTGAAGGGCTCCTTTCTCGTTGCCCACTATCATGTTCAGCCTTCATTTGGGTTTCAGTAATTCCTCTCAGTTACATTGCCTTGATCAGGCCCTACCCGACCTCCCTCATCCTTCTAACCATGGATTTTCGGTCACTTGTTGTTCCCTTGTCCCCAGGCCTGTTAATACCCACAATTCCTCTTGGTTACATTGCCCTTGATCAAGCCCTACCAGGCCTCCTACACCCTCCTTGCTATTGATTTTAAGCGGTCCACCTTTTCCATTCTGCCCCTCACTCACCCTTTTTCTGGCCACAGTGGCCCTCTTCTGTTGGCTGAGCATGTGAAGCTTTTACCCTAAGAGTTCTTCCCTCCTCCTAGAGTTTTCTTCCCTGGCTTCTCAAGAGGCCAGGTTTCTCTTATGTAGGTCTCTAACTCCTTCTTCTCACAACTGCCTTCTTTGAGCAGCCTCCTGGTTAGTCTTATCTCATTCTACTTTTCTATTGCCTCTCTAATCCCTTAGACCAGTGGGTCTCCACCTTCCTCAGACAGTTCATGTTGTGGTGAGCTCTCAACCATAAAATGATTTTCATTGCTACTTCATAAATTGTAATTTTGCTACTGTTATAAATCAGGTGACCCCTGTGAAAGGGTCATTTGACCCCCAAAGGGATCACGACCTACAGATTGAGAACTGCTGCCTTAGACCCATTAAAATGTATCTTGGTTTGGTTATTTTCTTCCCCCACAAATTGAAGTTTTAGGAGGACAAGAGCCTTGTCTTATTTTTTCTGGCACAATGCACAGCCCACAGTACACACTCAGGAGTCCTGGGTGGTACAAAATGATTAGCATGTTTAATTGCTAACCAGAAGGCTGGAGGTTCGAGTTCACCCAGAGGTTCCTTGAATACAGTCTAACCATCTACTTCTGAAAAAGTCAGTCATTGACAACCCAAGGAACCTGGTTCTGTTCTGACGTTCATGGGGTTGTCATGAGTTAGAATCAACTCAACAGCTACTGGTTCCTGATAGATACGCAGTAAATATTTGTTAAATCAATGCAAATTCAAGAGGCCAAAACTGAACCAAGGCTGGGAAATCCAGCTGTCATATACCAAGAGCCTGCTGTATTTTTAACTTTATGCCAGACTCTTTGCATGATTATCTTTATTTAGTAATCAAATCCAGTTATATAGTGTTTTGGCTATCCATTGTTGCTTAGCAAATTATCAAACATTAGTAGCTTAGGGCCACAATCACTCTGATCAGGAAGACAATAGAAGGTTGGGATTCTAAGGATCCAGATTCTGTGGCTTAGCAGTTTAGATTGGGCTCAACTGGGGGGTTCTTCTGCAGCTCGATGCTGGGCTTATTCGAGTGTCTGCAGTCAGCTGCTGTCTGCAGCCAGGCAGCCCTTTTCTGGGGGTTGTCTGAGACATTGGGGACACCTGGGCCATGTGTCTTATCATTCAGACAAGGTAGGATAGGACTGCTCATGTGGTGGCTGTCACAGAGTTCCAAGAGCAGTAGGTTTGTGGAAGCTGTGTTCCATGATTCAATTTATTGGTTTTGTTTTTGTTTGCAAGTTTATCCCGTTTCCAGTATTTATTTACCCTTTGTTCTTGCTGATAATGATTTTTGGTTTTTTGACTGTGGTGATCAGAGAAGATGGCTTTTTAGTATTTTGAATTTTTTAAGCATTTATTGAGGCTTGTTTTACATCCTAAATTATTGACTATGCTGAAAAATGGTCACTGCATGCAGAAGAATGTGTTGCTGTTAAAAGCAGTGTCCTGTGTGTGAGGTCAAAGTGGTTCAGTGTTATTTAGAGCTTCTGTGTCTTTGTTGAATTGTTGTCTAGTTTTGTCCATCATCAAAAGTGAGACATTCGAATGTCTCACTTTCACCTCCTGTTATTGTAGAAATTTTTTTCCATTTTGCTTAATATGTATTTTGGAATTCTAACATTAGGTGTATAAATACTTAAGTTGGTTACGTCCTCTTGTTGGAGTGACTCATAATCAATCATTTTACAGTTCCCTTCCTCGTCTCTGGTGATGGAGCTTGATTTATCTTTATTTTAGCAGAGATTAACATCACCACTCTTGTTCCCTCTTGGTTTCTGTTTGCTTAATGCATTTTTCCCCATCCTTTGATTTTCAGCCTATCTATGCTTTTATGTCTAGAATGTATTTTTTGTAGACAACATTTTAATGAGTACTTTAAAAAATGAATTATACTCTGTCTTTGACTGGTACATTCAAACCTTTTGCAATTAGTATGATAATCAGTAGATATTAATTTGCTGCTGTCGCTGTTAGGGCTTTCGCATGTGTACCTCTGTTTCTTTCTTTTGCTCTCTGAACCAAGTTCTCTTTGTTTGTGGGTTGTCCTTATTTCCTTTTTTGTTGCTGTTGCTTTTTTGTGTACTGAGTTTTTCACTTTTCTCCTTATTTTGGCGAGTTGGTTTATTTTCTTTGTGATTATTCTAAGATTTGGCATTACGTTACTAATCTTAAAACACTGTATGATTTCTTGGTGTTGCCTTGATTTTTTTTCTCCCTGTGGAAGTTCTATGACTATAACATGTATTCTCCCTTATTGTTGATTACAAGTTGACATCTGTTTCCTTTCTGGCTTTACTTTAGTGCTGAGAGCTCTGGGTTGGCATCTGGATAAAGCTGTCGAGTATTTTAAGCTCAGGTGGTTGAGGGCCACTGCTTCTCTGTCCAGAGGATTCCCTTTCAGGGGTTTTTCTAGGGTTAGTCTTGTTGAACTGAGAATGTCCTTATTTTGTTATCATACTCAAGAGGTGATTTAGCTCAGTAAATAAGTTTTACTTGGAAATACCTATCTTTCAGGATTTTGTATCTATAATCCTGTTCCTTCCTTCCTTGCCTGCACAGTTCCTTTCCAGATCAAAACTTAGCTTTATTGTTGTGCCAATTGTAAGTGATATCTTATTTCAGATATTATTTCTTGCTTTCAGAATTATTTCTTTTGTCTGTGGTGTTGGAAAGTTTGATTATGGTACATCTTGGTGACTTTATTTTGGGATCTATCAAAAGGGATGGTTGAGCTTCTTGGATGAAAGTCTTCTCCTCTTTCATGATATTAAAGTTTTCTGCCAGCAAATCTTCAAAGACAGTACCCTACATCATTTTTTTTCTTTTTTCAAATTGTTCTGTGGTCAATATCAAGGAATTTATCCTCTATTTTGCTGATTCTTTTCCCCATTGATTCTACTTCTATATCCATTTGTTATATTTCTGAATTTTTATTGTTAATCTTCTGGATTTTGAGTTGCTCTTCTTACATAGTTTCTAATGATTTGTCTTTTTTTTTCTTTCGTTTTTCTGAATTAATCTAGAGTTTTGTCTGTTTGTTTTGGTTTTGCCTGTGTTTTTCTTGATTTCTTTGCTGATCCTACATACATCTTTTAAAATCCTTTATCAGATAGTTCCATTGCCATATCTTTCTCAGGAAAATTTTCTGACTTAATTTATTTTTTGGTCCTTTTCTTGAGCCATCTTATCCTGCTTCTTAATGTGTCTTGATATTATCTGTAGTTTCTGAGGCATCAAGGTGTCACGTTATTGCTTATATATGTTTCTTTTATGTTGGACAGTTGACAAGATCAATGATAGAATCTAATATTGAGAGGGGCATCTCTTCATGCCTACACATTTCTACCTGAACCCATGCCCTCTAGCCGTGATTATTTCTGCATATTACAGAGTGTTATTTCTAGTGTTGTCAAGTCAGCTTCCATACACTAGGTGCATCAAAATGAAATGCTGCCCCGCCTGTGGCATCCTGACGATCATCAGTACGTTAAGAGTCTACCGTGGCAGCTGTTATGCAGAACCTTCCGAGGTCCACAGTTCATCATTCAGCCCTAGACTGAACAAGATCCTTTTTTGAGCCAAAAGGTTTCCACTGGCTAGTTTTTGGAGGTAGATCAAGTCATTCTTCGCCGTCCATCTTAGCCTGGAAGCTCTGCTGAACCCTGCCCACTGGGGGTGTATTAGGTTTCTCAGGTGGGAAATGCCGCGGTCCTTGGCTTTGCACAAGAAAGAATTTACGCAGAAGCCTGGTTTGTGATCCCAGGGGGTTTTCATAAAGGACAGAAACATTTTCAGCCGTTACAGTAACTGAACACAGGCACCCTCATGGCACTGCACACCCACACATGGCGGCCTCAGGCCAGAGAGAGAGAAAGAGAGAACGGCCCCACCAAGCAGAACCACAGTCAACGGTACTGGTTGACCCAATTGGCTGACTTAAGCCCACATGGCCTAGGTTGGCCAATCTAGGTGTACCACCCACCTAGGTATACCGCCCTCCCTGGCTCGGGGCTTGAATTGGCCCATGCCCTTTAGCCTTTATTGGCTTCCAACTTCTTGTAGGGGGCCCCTAGGCATGGAGAGGAACAACCCCCTATCTTGCTACCTAACATTTCCCCACTGAAGGGGTATGGACCCAAATCTTTGGGGAACTGGGCGACGAAATCTCTAGCCGCTTCCCGCTGGCATAAAGGGACACGGCGTGGGGCTTTGGGTCCACACTCTTTCTACGCTGTTGGACGGGGTTGTCCACTTAGGGCCCACGCTGGATGAGGTCGGGGTGGTCCCGGAGCTGGTGATCCTGGAGCTGGCACCCTTGGTTCAGAGACACTGGTAACCTGGGAACTTCTGGAGGAAACAGAACAGGTGGGCAGTGTAGGTGAGACAGGGGTGAAGCTGTGAGATGGCAGTGCCCCTGGAGGTGTGGGTTAGTGTCACGGAAGTTTGGAAAGAGGAAATCTTAGGGCTGACAGGCGTGGGTGTTAATTCACTTTAAACACAGGAATGGTGTACAAGTATTTACTGGTTTCAAGACTGTGAGGGGTCTAAGGTAGGGTTTTCTGTGGAGCACTTATCTGTCCTGGGGTGGCAGTGAAACAGGGGTGCTTGTCTGTATGCTCTACTTCTGAGGGGTCTGGCTGTAACAGCTCCCACGGTTTCACCCGTGAATGGTGCCCAGGGTTCAGGGAAGAACGTAAGGACAGGATATAATGGGGGACAGATCCTCCAATCCCCATCTAGAAAACAATCAGCAGAGAAGCCACGAGAACTTGATGCCTCAAGGTCAGTGACTACAGTTTCAGTGCATGCCACTAGGGGGCCGTGAAACGGGGGCCTTGAGCAGGTTCCCCTGCCAGAGGGAGGGGCTGGGGACCCAGTCTCTGCTGGCAAACTGGGCCCCAACTGTTCTCTAGACAGCAAGCTATGGCCACTGACTTGGGTGACCATACAGAGCCTACAGGGGGAACTACTGGCACGAGTAATTCACCGGACCTCCGAAAGCAAGACCACTGCTTGGAGTGGCCTTCCAATAGCCTTCAAAGGGGAACCCTGGCATGAGCGGTCTTCCAAACCTGTGAAGGGGGTTGGGGGGAGACCCGTGACTTGGCTCAGGGAACATTCTAAGGAAATCGGGATCTTTGGTTGGAGATACACTGTAACATCAGCGCCTGTACCAGGAACATGCTGAAGGCTGTATTGCTGAAAGGCCTTTAGAGAGGACAATTAGCAGTTACTCAGGGGCTTGGCTTTGGCCGAGGCTTCAGCAACGGAAAACCAGCTGGTAGGAAAAAAACCAAACTAGTACACTGGCAGGACGCTAAAGCAGCTTGTTTGTAAAACCAAGAGAAAACAAAAGGGAAGGGGTAAAGCTGCGTCCAACCACCGGGGACTAGGCAGGGCTAGTTCCCAGTGCTGAGCAGCCAGCCCACTAAGCACTGCGCCCCCCCCTCCCCAGCCCCCCAACCACCACCACATGGTTGGAGCAGTGGGCATCATCTTGGCCAAGGTCACGTGGTCCACTGTCCCACAACAAAGATGGCAGCGGACACTAGGCGACGCCTCCTTGCCGGGGAGCAGAGAGTCAAATGGTCAGGAAAATGGTGCTGGAAATAAGAGTCCTGCAGAGACCCACAGGTGTACGTGTGTGCATGCTCAGCCATCTGGATGGCTGGGGCACACAGTGGACTACTGAAAATCAAAAAGGCTTTTGGGACCAAAATTCCCCAACACTGCAGGCTGCAGTGTTTCGCTCCCATCCCAGGAAGCGAGGCTGGGGAGAACATGCAAGCCCCTGGAAGCACAGAAAGGCAGACCCACAGCCCCATATGCAAATAGGAAGCGCAGACAGAAAGGCAGACACAGAGGACGAGACTCCCCCAATACACTATGTGTGGCTCCATAGCCAGTGCCGGCAACTTCCGCAGTGGGAAAGGTCCAGGCTGGTGTCCTTTCCAAATTGTGCGCAGTGCAGTTTTAAAGTCCAGCCACGCTGCTGTTACCTCGGCCTTATATATCCAAGTCACGGTCCCATAATGTTCGATTTCTCAGATGGGAAAAGCCTCAGTCCTGGACTCTGCATGAGAAAGAATTCACGCGGAAGCCTAGTTTGTGATCCCCGTGGGTTTTCATAAAGGAAAGAAGCAGTGTCCGGCATGACAGTAACTGAACACAGGCACCCTCGTGGCACTGCACACCCACCCGTGGCAGCCTGAGGCCAGAAAGAGAGAAACCACGGCCTGGCGGAACCGTGGCCCAGCCAAGGGGAAGGTGGAAGAGCAGATGGAAAAGAGGGCAGGTGATCTCCAGGTTCCAGCTTTTTAGGGCCTTCCGCTGGGAGACGTGGTCGATGGTACTGGTTGACTTAAGCCCACCTGGCCTAGACTGGGCCAATGCAGGTATACTGCCCACCTAGGTATACCACCCACCCTGGCTCAGGCCCTGAGTTGGCACATGCCCTTTATCGAATTCCAACTTCCTGTAGGGGAACCCTAGGCATGGAGAGCAACCACCTCCTATCTTGCTATGTAACAGGTGACCCTACTGGTTACTTGAAATACCAGAGGAATGGCTTTCAATATTACAGTATAACCAACTGGCAGATGGGTGTTAGTATTCAAAATTACTCTTGCTCTCCCTTTCCCCCAATCTCAAGGTTTAAAGAGCTCACCTCCGAAGTACAGAGTCTTTCCATATTGCGAAAGATGAAACTGGGGTACAGGTGGGATAATGCAAAATCCTAGATGTTTAGCGTCCAGGAGACATCAGGACCCTACAGAAGGCTGAATGCCAAGTAAACTGAGATTAAGGATTGTGCATAGTAGCACTGCCTCCAGAAAAAAGGCTCTGGTTAAATTGATTAGCAAGCATCATGAGGGATGAGAGATGGAGATTTTGCCCTGGTGAGTATCTTACTCCTCCAAGTTAAAGAAGAAGCCGATCTCAGCAATGCTAATTCACAGAATCACTAAGAGGAAACCGGGAGCCCACAGAGAATGCCATTGGAACAAGATAGGTGTGTCCATTTCCTTTTGTTTAGAGACAGAGGGCATGCCTAGGATCATCTATTTCCTGGTAATTGTCTGAAGAAAGTGGGCATTCTGACTGGAAGACTGCTGATTATGCACCTCTTGCTGGGCAGGGGGAAAGCTGAAATAAGCTTTGACTGTCTCTTAAGCATAGATTTTTATGTATGAAGTTCTTCAAAGTCTATTTTGGTGGGTGGGGGGTATGTGTGTGTAAATTTTTATGTTTCTCTTCAAACATTGTTCCAGAACCCTCTCTGTTTGAAGCACCTTCTATTTATCTCCTGGACTCTATTTCTCCCCCACTCTCCTGGCCTTGATGGCTCCCAGGTAGTTTGCAAAACTGGCTGTGGGGCCTTGAGGCATGACAGACTTGGCCAAATAAACACAGTATCGCTTTAGTCCTCATGGTCCACATGGTTTTCCCAGCCTTTGTGCCAGGCATTCTGGCCTCTGTACCTCTTTTCTAAACGCCCTATGGCTGGTCAGTGCTTTAGAACACACACCTTGGCTGAAAGAATGGGAGAAGCTGACATTTAGATCTTTCCGGGCACTGCCCGCTCCCCATTCCAAGAGAAAGGTCCCGGAGAAGTGCCAAGAGTTTGCTCAACGACTAACCTAAATCTTGGTGGTTTGAACCTTTTGTGGTACCACAGAAGAAAGACCTGGTGATCTTCTATTAAGACCCCAGCTATCATCAGGTGTCAACGGGATCAGGTATCAGGTATCTGAAGATCCAAACAAGCAAGTCTATCGTGATGAACCAGGGGGGTGGGAGTGGAGACCCAAAGTCCATCCTGTAGACAACTGGACACCCCCTCACAGAAGGGTCACAAGGAAGGAACAAGTCAGCCAGGGTAAAGTATATCACCAAGGAAACACTCCTCTAGTTCTTTAATTCTTCCTCCCACTGACTGTTATGACCCCAGCTCTATCTCACAAATCTGGCTAGAC
>NW_022103898.1:17696068-17700102 GCF_000313985.2 Echinops telfairi
CATCCACAGGCCACGCAGAGCTGCCGTGCCACCACGTTTTGCATAGTGAAATAAGAGGGCAGAGCAAGTAGAAAGAAAATGTTTTGAGAATGATGATGGCAACAAATGTACAAATATGCTTCACACCATGGATGGATGGGTTAAAAGAGTTGTAGGAGCCCTCAATGAAATGATTTTTTTAAGTGGGTGGAGTGTGGAGCAGGGAACCGCCCTCGGCTGGTCCTTCCCAACAGAGACCCCTCAGTTAGCCATTCTGGAAAGAGCATCTAGTCACTAAAACAAAGGTAGATGGGGGTGATGGCTTGCTTGTGTGTGGGGTGGGGTGGGAGTGCACTTCCTGTGTGCCAGGCATCGCACCCCGCCCCCATCGCTGCCGGGCAGCTCCGATCACCGCCCTTGTACAAATGGAAAACCGTGGGAACAAGACCTTAAGCTGCTGGTCGAGGTTACCTAGGAAAGTGGGGAGCCAGGTCCAACACAGCCAGCTGGACCCCAGAGCCTAGCGCTCGATCTCCACTGCGGCCACCTCCCTAGACCTCCAATGACCCTTCCACTTAGAGAGGCTGGCGTCCCACCCGGCTCAGCGAAGGTGTGGACAGCTGTGTGGTGAGTGGTGTTCTCGGCAGGCTTAATCATGCAAGTGGAGGAGACTGCAGAATGCATCTGACCCCGAAGTCCCCATTTGACAGATGCCAGTGTCTTCCCATACCCCAACTACGCTTGGAAGGCGTCCTTGGCTTGCTGTCTCTGTCGGTGTGAATGACTGCGAGCCAGTGAGTGCTCCCTGGACCCAGGTGCCCTAAGAGGTATGGGCAAACGTTCTCTCATTTGAGTCTCGAAGCCCTAAATGTAGACGTGGCTATTTCCGTTTTACAGCGGGGACTGTTGAGACTCAGAGAAGCCGAGTCAATTTCTCAAATTCATAGCATTTGCAATATGGCAGTGCCTCGACTAGAATCCATGCCAGTCCAACTCTTGAATCTACAGGCCCCTTGCTTCACTCTTGGTTGGTTGCCCTCAGGTTTCTGGCTGTCCCAACAGGAAGGCTCTGGTTGGATGCTCTGTCCCTCCCTCCCTTCCACCACTGTCTTAGACACACTTCCACTGCCATCGAGTCAATGCCGACTCACAGTGACCCTATAGGACAGGGTAGAACTGCCCCTGTGGGTTCCCGAGGCTGTAATTCCTTACAGGAATAGAAGCCCGTCTTCTTACGAGATTCTCCAAAAGACTTACACCTTTTCCACCAAAACCAAAGCTTCAGCTTGGTGCAGGCACCAGATGTCCCCATCCCTCCCTACTGCCAGGGGAGGCAGCGTACACTCTGTCCAGCTTTAAACTCGGGTTTCCTTCTGGGGGCATCATGGGGCTTCATGGCTTGAATGCCCTCCCCTGGAAAAGGGGGACCCCAGGCCAGCCCTTCAGAAGAACATTGGCCCTGGCCCTGAGTGTAGGCCAGGGTCAGGTAAGAGAGAGGAATATTATGGGCCCTAGGAGCGCTCAGTGACCCACAGTGCAGCTCAGAACCCCGCAGGGCCTTCAGAAGCAGAACTTTCCTCCAGCTCCAGTTCTGGCTCCTGCTGGGGCCTGGGAATCCCAGTGTGTGGAGTGAGGGCGCCCCCATGTGGCCAGATCGAGCTTCCAGGCCCTGATTCCTAGAGGGAGAGCTGGAAGGTGCTGGGTCCCAGGTGAGGGCTATGGAAGGACTAGATAGTGGAGGTGAGGGTCGGCAGGATGGATCTCCCCGCTTCCTCAGCACCCGCAGGAACCTCTGCTCCAGCTAGTGGAAAGTGAGCTGGTCCCATCTCAACGAGTCTGGGTTTTCTGTTCCTTTCTGCTCAAAGATTCTTTTCAACCTACACGGAAAATCACGTTTTAAAACCTATTCCACGTGAACAGACAGTAGTTTTCTTGAGGTCTCTTTCCAGTGCGGCGGCTCACCTGTCGCCTCTCTTCCAGGCTCCAGATGCTCGAGGCCATCTGCAAGCACTGGGAGGGGCCCATCAGCCTGGCCCTGTGCGCAGTGCAGTTTTAAAGTCCAGCCACGCTGCTGTTTCCTCGGCCTTATATATCCAAGTCACGGTCCCATAATGTTCGATTTCTCAGATGGGAAAAGCCTCAGTCCTGGACTCTGCATGAGAAAGAATTCACGCGGAAGCCTAGTTTGTGATCCCCGTGGGTTTTCATAAAGGAAAGAAGCAGTGTCCGGCATGACAGTAACTGAACACAGGCACCCTCGTGGCACTGCACACCCACCCGTGGCAGCCTGAGGCCAGAAAGAGAGAAACCACGGCCTGGCGGAACCGTGGCCCAGCCAAGGGGAAGGTGGAAGAGCAGATGGAAAAGAGGGCAGGTGATCTCCAGGTTCCAGCTTTTTAGGGCCTTCCGCTGGGAGACGTGGTCGATGGTACTGGTTGACTTAAGCCCACCTGGCCTAGACTGGGCCAATGCAGGTATACTGCCCACCTAGGTATACCACCCACCCTGGCTCAGGCCCTGAGTTGGCACATGCCCTTTATCGAATTCCAACTTCCTGTAGGGGAACCCTAGGCATGGAGAGCAACCACCTCCTATCTTGCTATGTAACAGGTGACCCTACTGGTTACTTGAAATACCAGAGGAATGGCTTTCAATATTACAGTATAACCAACTGGCAGATGGGTGTTAGTATTCAAAATTACTCTTGCTCTCCCTTTCCCCCAATCTCAAGGTTTAAAGAGCTCACCTCCGAAGTACAGAGTCTTTCCATATTGCGAAAGATGAAACTGGGGTACAGGTGGGATAATGCAAAATCCTAGATGTTTAGCGTCCAGGAGACATCAGGACCCTACAGAAGGCTGAATGCCAAGTAAACTGAGATTAAGGATTGTGCATAGTAGCACTGCCTCCAGAAAAAAGGCTCTGGTTAAATTGATTAGCAAGCATCATGAGGGATGAGAGATGGAGATTTTGCCCTGGTGAGTATCTTACTCCTCCAAGTTAAAGAAGAAGCCGATCTCAGCAATGCTAATTCACAGAATCACTAAGAGGAAACCGGGAGCCCACAGAGAATGCCATTGGAACAAGATAGGTGTGTCCATTTCCTTTTGTTTAGAGACAGAGGGCATGCCTAGGATCATCTATTTCCTGGTAATTGTCTGAAGAAAGTGGGCATTCTGACTGGAAGACTGCTGATTATGCACCTCTTGCTGGGCAGGGGGAAAGCTGAAATAAGCTTTGACTGTCTCTTAAGCATAGATTTTTATGTATGAAGTTCTTCAAAGTCTATTTTGGTGGGTGGGGGGTATGTGTGTGTAAATTTTTATGTTTCTCTTCAAACATTGTTCCAGAACCCTCTCTGTTTGAAGCACCTTCTATTTATCTCCTGGACTCTATTTCTCCCCCACTCTCCTGGCCTTGATGGCTCCCAGGTAGTTTGCAAAACTGGCTGTGGGGCCTTGAGGCATGACAGACTTGGCCAAATAAACACAGTATCGCTTTAGTCCTCATGGTCCACATGGTTTTCCCAGCCTTTGTGCCAGGCATTCTGGCCTCTGTACCTCTTTTCTAAACGCCCTATGGCTGGTCAGTGCTTTAGAACACACACCTTGGCTGAAAGAATGGGAGAAGCTGACATTTAGATCTTTCCGGGCACTGCCCGCTCCCCATTCCAAGAGAAAGGTCCCGGAGAAGTGCCAAGAGTTTGCTCAACGACTAACCTAAATCTTGGTGGTTTGAACCTTTTGTGGTACCACAGAAGAAAGACCTGGTGATCTTCTATTAAGACCCCAGCTATCATCAGGTGTCAACGGGATCAGGTATCAGGTATCTGAAGATCCAAACAAGCAAGTCTATCGTGATGAACCAGGGGGGTGGGAGTGGAGACCCAAAGTCCATCCTGTAGACAACTGGACACCCCCTCACAGAAGGGTCACAAGGAAGGAACAAGTCAGCCAGGGTAAAGTATATCACCAAGGAAACACTCCTCTAGTTCTTTAATTCTTCCTCCCACTGACTGTTATGACCCCAGCTCTATCTCACAAATCTGGCTAGAC
>NW_022103898.1:17700202-17702224 GCF_000313985.2 Echinops telfairi
GGGGGGCACTATTTCTGTCTTCTTCCTTTGGTCTATAGCCCCTTTGGCACCCTACCCACCCCCTGCTCTGATGGCACCAGGCAGTTGCCACCGGCTGTGGATTCTGTGCACATCCATTGTATGTCCACTGTGCTGGGAATTCGGCAGGGTACTTGGAGAGCTTACAAGTACATCAGCGAGATCATTTCAAATGTGCCCAATGGAGAAGTCCAGGCTAGAATGACAGAGGGACCTTAACCAGGGGAGCAGGGTGGGCTGAGGTCAGGGACACCACAGCTGAGCTGACATTTGAGAGCCGAGCCCTGGCTAGAGAGGAGCACACCCCTCCAGAAGACGGGGAGGAAGGAACCATGAGCAAGAAGGTTCCCAAAGGAGCCTTTGACACCATGGTCTCTGACACTCAAGAGGCGGGCAGTTCTTCAGACTCGAGTCCAGAGAACTGGCCACAGTGAATCAGGGTGACATGTCATTAGGTTTCCCAAAGGGATGTCATGTTTTTCTGATGCTCCTGGCACTGGTCACAGAAGGTGGGGTGGGATGTGTGTGTTTTGAGCCTCATCTTCCCTTTTCAGGAACAGATGGTTAACACACCTCTGCTGGGCTGTAGTGTCCATTGTCATGTAAGAATGCACACATTCGGGGAGTCATCGAGGTCTTGGGGTAAAACTCTGAGCGTCACGCCTAAACCTCTAGCTGTCACCCCCTTTCTGACGCCTGGTGACCCTTCAGGAGAGAGTAGATCAGCCCCATCTAGTTGACATGGCTTTCCATCTTTGCAGAGGCCGACTGCCACGTCTTTCTCCCAGAGCGCCACAGATGGGTTTGAACCACCGAACTTTTGGTTAGCAGCCCAGTGCACCTCTCAGTTCATGGCCATCGAGTCCATTCCAAGGTCCTTCTGACTGATAGTGACCCTATCGAACAGAGGAGCACTGCTCCTGGAGCGTTCTGAAACTATACATTTCTTTCAGGGGCAGACAGCCTCTTCTCTTTCCCCAGAGCACTGGTGGACTTGAACAGTAGACCTGGCAGTTAGCAGTTTACCGGGGAACCCACTGTGCCACCAGGGCTCCTTCACTCACACCTGGCACTCAGTAAACACTCAACTCGAAGCTGCTGTTGGTCAGTGGAGTCGGTGGGTCTGCTCACAGAAAGGTGGGACTTCACTCAGGCACCTTGGAAGAAAGGCAGGTGGTCGCGTTCTGAAATGTCAGCCATTGAACCCCGAGGAGCACGGGTCTGCTCTGACACACCGGGCGTGACCAGGCGTCGGAATGGACTGGTACGGGTCTATCGTGGCAACCCTGGCTCGGGATTCTCATGCTGTCTGACATCGGGGTTCCCTTCCCTCGTGGGGACAGGCAGCTGTGGATGGAAGGCAGCCTGTTTCCTCCGGCACAGTGATGTTTTCAAGTCACAGCAAGATTTGCGAAGGCGATGTTGCTACCAGACTTCTGGCTAGAGGCCCAACCAGCAGGCTGCGTGGCCCCTCAGACACTTACTGCAGTCACTTATGTGGGGGGTGGTCAATGTGCTGAAGGCATTAGCTCCAAGAATGGAAGGACTATCCATTGAAATATCTCAACAGCCTGATGAACCACTGGAAGCTCTTAGCTCTTCTACGTCAAGAAATTGGGATTGCGACAAAGTCCCTGGAAAGGACACCATGCTTGGCAAAGTGGAGGGGCAGTGAGGCAGAGGAAGCCCCTCTGTGAGATGGATGGACACAGTGGCTGCAACAATAGGCTCCGACATAGCCACAACTGTTACAACAGCATTATTGTAGATGTATAAACAACAATACACGTACCACGTATTCTAACCTAACACGGCTGTGAGGACCACGATGGTGAGGATGGTGCCGGGCCAGGTGGTGTTCCGTTCTTTGGCACACGGGCCGCTATGCCTTGGAACGGACTCAAAGGTCCTAAAACAACAGCAGCCGCCTCGTCGCAGCGTCATCCTAGACAGGCGTTCCCTTTTCCTGTCCGCTGGCATCTTCAGGAGTCTGTAGGTGATGTC
>NW_022103898.1:17702649-17715733 GCF_000313985.2 Echinops telfairi
AGCCACTGAAAACCCTGTGGCCACTTACCAAGCCACACAGTAGCTCACTGACCACTGGTGCTAGAAGGAATGGCGTAGGTGGGGGTCTCAAGGGGACGGTCTGGGATGAGCATGAGCAGGTTCTGTTGAGCCTGGAGACCTGTGGTCGCGCCCCCATGGCCTGACCCATCATCTGTGGCCGCGGGGTTTTGTTTTTGATGTATGTCCTCAATTTTTAGCATTTCATGGTACCATTCACACTTTCAATTCTCAATGAAATAGAGAAACTATGCATTCCTATGCAGTCCTTAAACATGCCCGAGGCAGGGTGCTGCACTGTGGGTGGCAATGCTGTCCCTGAGCCCACCAGCCCCACCTTTGAATGAGGAGCACTTCTTACTGAGCCCCCATATGACCTCAGGAAGGTTACTCAACCTCTCTTAGCTTGTCTCGGAGCCCTGGTGGTGGAGTGCTTACAAGTTGGATGGCCAACCTGAAGGCCAGCAGTTTGAAACCACCAACTGCTCCTTGGGAGAAAGGCTTTCAACTCCTGTAAAGAGTTACCGCTTTGGAATCCCACAAGGGGCAGTTCTATCCTGTCTCCCAGGGTCCCTGTGAGTTGGAATCAACTCGACGGCACTGAGAACATGAGCGTGGGCTCATTGTCTGGGAAGTGGACGCGGAAATGGTGTGGGATTTGCGAAGCACCTCGCACAACGGATGCCTGCTACGTTCTTCATTCCATGAACGCAGCCAAGTGTCTGGGACAGTCTCAGTGGACAAAAGACACAGGTCCCTGCCCCCCACCCCCGGAGTTTACAGTCTGGTCACCGATGCTGGTACTGCGTGGGGTGGCTACCACTGTGGTTCTAATAACCGGTGGGGTGTGATGCAGAGATGAGAGGCCTTCGACTAGAAAGCCCATGGCTCAGTGTGGCAGGTCAAGGAAAGTCACTGGACACGGTCATGGTTAAGGTGAGAGCTGAAGGGTTACTACATACAAGCCTACTGCCATCCAATTGATTCTAACGCATGACGACCCAACAGTGGGTTTCTGAAGCTGTAAATCTTCACGGGAGCAAAGAGTCTCTTCTCTCGGCTGCAGACAGACTGGTGGTTTGAACCATCAACCTGGTGATTGGCAGCCCAACACATAACCTACTCTGAAGCAGAGCCCTGCCATATTTAAGGAGCTCAGAAGCAGGTGGATATTACAGATGGAATTAGACACCCCCCCCTCCAAATGTGTTGTAAGACCTTTAGTGCCGTAGTGAGTTACCCATTGAGCTGTTAACCACGATGGCACCAGTTTGAACCACTACACAGTCTCTGTGTTATTACCAGCACCATCATGGGAAAGGGGGGAGAGGGGAGAAGTCCAGGGCAAACCTAACCCGAAGCAGACACCTTGCGCCAGTCACCAGAGGGGGAAGGGGGCAAGGGATAGGCAGGCCTCCTATTAGCTGCCCACAAAGCCTTGGGAGACAGCGTGAGGCCCTCCTGGGGCTTTGGAGACAGACCTGTGCTCCAGAGAAAGTTTCTTTCCCTCCTCCCATCCACGTTCAATATAGCTCTTCTCTGAGTCCCTAGGAACTTGTTCAAGAACTGCTCGCATTCCCAAAGACTCGGTTTTGATTAAACAGCGGGCTCACTGACATCTGATGCTGTGGAATTGGGCTGTGGAAATCCAGGACTCAGAGAGCTGACAGGCCTGGCTCTCTCTTGCCATTCTGACAGCAGCCTAAGTCCCCCCAGCTCCCCGGCTCCCAGCAGTTTGTCACTTGTCAGCCTCAGCCTCAGCTACTCATTGCACTGTCACAGAGAAATCAGCCCCGGCATGTCTATTAGCAGAGCAGAGGCTCTCTTGGCCAGACAGGGAGTGTCGTCTCCCCTTTCCCCCCAGCTTAAGAGCGAGGGGCAGCAAGAGGTACTAGAATGATACCTCCTATGTCTGATGCTAGAGCAGTGACCCTCTAACATCCAGAGAGACCAAACCAGGCTGTTCAGCATTCTGTGAGAAGGTGCCCATACTCAGGGCAGAGAATCTCACAAAAGAGAGAGTGATGGTTGGAACCCCTGTCAAGAAAGATAAGGCGTCGACTAGAGTTGACCTGGATGGGGCCATGGCTGACCTTGGCCAGAGCTCAGGAGTCAAAGGCAGATCATAGTAGTTTGAGAAGATAGTGGGTGATAAGAAGTGTCCGTGACTCCATAAGCCAGCAGGTCACTACGTATGTCAGTAAGCATCCAGACTCTGTTTGGTTTCTGGCTCCTGCCCCAGTTAGCTCCTCCTCGGGTGTAGGGTCTGCCGTATGGATGATATTGCGGAGGATGTGTGCCGTCGAGGCTGCCTGCCATCTCCCCCAACTCCTTCCCTAACCAGGCCCCCACCTTGATCTGTGAGCCCTGAGACGTTGTCTCGGTGGCAAGGTTGGGAAGGTCATCACAGAGGCAAACATGACCCCAATGGCTGCCGCAACTGTTCATCTCTCTTGGTTACGTCTGCACAGCTGAGGCCTCCTCGTCACTACCATCCCGACCAGGATGGTGAGCGTGACAATTACAAGACATATTTCTTAGGCTTTAGTGTCTTCCCTGGAGAGGATAGTCCTTATGGAGTCTTGGTCATGAAGTGGGCTTACACATCGGGCTGCTAACTACAAGGTCAGTAGTTCCAACCCACCAGCCACTCTGTGGTACAAAGATGAGGCTTGCTGCCCCTGTCAAGATAGACAAACTCAGAATCCCACAGGGCAGTTCTACCCTGCCCCGTCGCGTCAAAATGGGTCAGACTGGACTCAATGGTGAGTTATTATTGCACATCTTCCAGGGGTGGTAGCTCCAGAAGTGACGCATACAAAGCATGTATCCAAACTCACAGCCACTGGGTCGATGGGGACCCTAGAGGGCAGGGTAGGGCTGCCTCTGGGGACCTGAGACTGCCACTTTTGATGAGAGTAGAAAGTCTCATCTTTCTCTCCAAAGCATTGAACACCGTGCTTGAAACGGAGTACATGCAAACATATGCATTCCATTATAACCCCTGCCTTTTGTGCAGTGCCCCGCGTCATGCCGATGGTTTATGTCCCAGCTGCTAACCAACGGTTGCAGGGTCAAGACTGCCCACCTCCGAAGAGAGCCCTGGTGGGCACCTTCTCGCAGAATCCTGAACAGCCTCGTTTGGTGTCTCTGGATATTGTAGGGTCCCAGCTCTAGCATCAGACGTAAGAGGTGGCCTGTGTCCTCTCTGACACTCCGGGGACCCCCTTGAGGAGGAGTCTGCTTGGTGACAGCTGGTTGGTTCGCCGCCGCCTTCAGTTCACTAGCGCTGCTGAAACTGACATGACTCAAGCGGGTGGTTTTCACAAACAAATTTATTTCCTCACCATTCAGGAGGCCAGAACCTGGAACTCAAGGCACGGGCTCTAGGGCAGGAAGGTTTCTGTCTGTGCTGCCTTGGGGCTGTCGAGGAAGGGCCTCCATCTTCAGGATCTTGCTTCCTCAGAGAGCTCCACAGAGCCTGGCATCTCTCCTGCCCCATGTCTGCTGCCTTAGTCGACTTCTTTTATAGATGGTAGAAGATCGCCTCAAAAGGATGCCGCAGACTAACCCTCCATTAACCTAACAGCCCGCTCGCCAATTGGGTTTCAGCCACACGGATAAGTTAGAATGGACCACACATATTTTTTCGGGACACAATTCAGAGCAGCCAACCTACCAGGCGCTCTCTAGGAAATTCAGTTCCCCCAAATCCTGTCTGCACCCTCCTCTGGGGTCAGAACACAGCTCAGTGATGCCCTCTGCTAGGCAGCTGTCCATCCCCCATGCACCCAGGAGCCCTGCAGGACACGTGTCTTTCCCCTTCGGACCCTTTCAGTTCTACAAGGACAGAGGTTACATCTGTTCCCACAGCTCTGGACCCCATCATGCATATTCATGAGCGAATGAATATAGTATCTCCGCTCCATCCATAGCCAACACTATGGAGAGTTTGTTGTTCTCGAGATACAGAAGCAGGAGCTCCGTGAGGCAAGCCCGCCGTTAGTGACGTGGTGAGCGGAGTCAGAATCCACAGCATCGGCTCTAAAAGAGCTGCTCTCTTGTCACCTCCCCGCCTCCCTGCCAGCTGGCTGCCCCTGGGAGCTAGCCAGGCCTCGCACGTGTGAAAAATCATTGTAGATGGTGTCTCTTGAAGCATCAGTGGATCTACCACGTTGATGCCACAGCTCCACGAGGCAGTTCTCGTGGGTCGTATTGTATCCCCCTGAGAAAACAGCCGTCTCTGGCCTCCTCTGGCTACACAGAGCCCATCTCCTCGCCTGCCCAAGACCACTGTCACAAGGTCCCACATGCCTCCTCCCCCTGTCTGTCTAACCTATTCTGACACCAGCCACGGCTCTCGCGCGCCACACAACCCACAGACAAAATTCACAGTGTGGAGGTGTGTTAGGCACTTAGCAGATGACCCCATGTCAGCATCAGTAACAGTCATGATCTAGCCACTGGTCCCCTTACCGGGCAGCTGAGTCAGTCAGCCTCTCAGCTTCCCAGTCGTGTGGTCCCTTGGCTTCTGCCCCATGGGCCAGGTAGCCTGTCTGCTGCTCCACCTACTGTCTCACAGGCTCAGATCCCAGGGGGACTCTGCTCTGCCCCAGGGTCTACATGCGCAAGCCTCCAGTGCCTCTGGTCTGAGTGCCTGCCTTCATATCCTGAGCTCAAACCTGCTTCACTGGTGGTGGCTCCCCTTTGATGGCCCTGGAATTCCGTCTTCCTGCTTCTTCAATGCCTCGTCTTTATGCCCCCTAAACCCTTCTATGAGCATTTCCCATGCACCGTTTCCATGGCCCCTCCCAATGATCTGGTGGGCGCTCCAGGGACATGGGTGGAAGGACTGTGTTCCCTTTACGACATCCCTAAATTACGGTGTGTCAGAAACCCTGTGCCTGTGAATGTAATCTGATTTAGGAATAAATAGGATCGTATGCGTTATATTAGTAGGGCCACCTCAGTATAGAATGCATCCTAAATCTAAACCCTTCAAAGTTTGAAGGAGAATAGATCAGACACAGAAGCTATCAGGTATAGGGGAGAGAGGCACTCCGTGAGGATGTCTGCAAGCCAAGGAGCCAGGGCCTGCCTGGGGCTTCCAGAAAGGGTCCCACGTGGCTGAGAGCCTGATTTGGACTTTCCGCCCCTGGACGTTCTGGTATACAACCACTAGGTCTCTAACCTCCAGCACCCGCTAAGGTGAATACTCTTCCGTTTCCATCTCATAGATCCGGAAACGAACAAAGAGGCGAAGTATTTATCAAGGGCTGAGCCCAGGCAGCCTGGCTCTGCAGACCCTGGATCCTCCCCACTGGGGGACTGAGGAGGCCAAACCACCAGAAGTGAGCATCTTTGTCCTCTTTCTGGACACTTTGCCATACATAATCTCTTCCTGCCGGGAAGGTGGGCTGTTTCCTTGGTTACAGAAACCTGACCCTAGGGCAAATGACTGTGTAAGAGAGAGAGGGGGAGAGAGAAATATGAACCTCCAGGGTCCATGCATCCTAGGCACTGTGACAGAGCGAATATGACTTGTATCTAAGAAGGACGTGCATCTTGGGGGACTAAAGAGTGGCTGGTTACACGTTATGCACAACATAACCTGTGCTGGAATCATTCTCCCTGTAAGGGTGGATGTAGCATAGTGTTAGGCATAGTGTTCTTTGTTACATTAAAGAGGTCACAGCCATGGGGGTGGGGGGTACACTGTAAGCCTCACAATCACTCTTGAGTTGGGAAACTGGCAGTGTGGGCTCAGACGCCAGTGCAGCCTAGGTGCCACCCCTCGTGAAGGTACCACAAGGGCCCAGGGATGCTGGGAGGCACACGGAGGCTTCCCAAGATCGGGCAGAGAAGAGTGCTTCTCTCTCAGAGCTGGAACCCTGACGTCACTTCTAGCCTCCTGCCCTGGGGGAAAACGTCAAAGCCATGTGAGTGTGTGTCGGGCCTGTGACAGCTGCACCAGAACCGGAGGCTGCCACCTGGGATCTGCTCTTCCAAGTCCCAGAGACACCCACCTCCCCAGCCGTTTCTCCTTTCCTTCTGGGTGCATCCTCCCCTTAATGCCCGGTGCCCTGAGAGCTGCCATCAGCCTCATCTTGGTTGGCACGTTGTTCGCGGTGGCAGCAGAAAGGTCTGTGGATCATTTGCATCCTCGCCCAAGGATGGTGACACTGCCAGGACGGGACAGTGTTTGGGTCCGTTGTTCACAGGTGAGCTGTGAGCTGTGAATTGGAGCCAACGTGACACCACCTGGCCACAGCAGCTGCCCCAGGAGTTAGGCAGAGGCGCTGAGAGAACAGACCCCTTCAAAGAGGAAGCTGAGAACTCTGAGGATCAGCCCTGCCCGGCTCTGGCGTCCCTCTGGCCAGCTCCTGCAGATGGAAGGAGGTGGATTTATTCTGTCAGAAACGCCTGGATTGCCTTTGACAAGAAGGACTCAGAGGGCAGCCTGGAGACTGAGATCTTGTCTGATCAGCTCTGCTTCCACGGACAGCCGGGCTGGCAAGCCCAAACCTGCCTGCTTTTGAAGCAGACCTCTGGCTGCTCTGAAAGCTCCTCGGCCCTCCCCTTGCTGCTCCGGAAAGAGGGTCCCAGCAGCCTATCCTCTCCAGTGGCCCGCATCTAATGTCTGAGCCAGGTTAGACTCCAGGATGTCTGTGTGGTTCAATCTCAAAGCAGCCCTGAGCCCTGCGCCGTATCTCGTCTCCCCACTCTACAGTGGAAGCCTGTACCTGGGAGATGGGGAGCCGAGGGCCCAAGGTCCTAGGTGGGACCGAGGGACAGAACTCAGTCTGGCTCCTAGGCACCTGTTTTTGGCATGTTTGCCAGGGTACCAGAGGGGTCCCCAGCAACCTGTGATTTCTTTCACGAGGTTTGGGGTGCCAGAAGGAATGAATGGTGTGTCGGCATGTTTTTGAAGGCGTTATGAACAAGGTCCAAAGGCAGCAATGTATCAGTCATTGTACACAGCATGCACTTTCTCACATGCGTGCGTTCACACACACACACACACTGTTTTACCTGCTCATAGTGTTTTATGAGCACATGAACTCTGAGGGGCGGGGAGGGTGGGGAGCGACTATGACTTACCTGGGGCAGCCGGAACTAGAAAGGAGGCTTATCTGGTTATCAAGATACCAAGCTGCTCATAAAAAAACCATTTTTACCTGTAGTCACTTCTATCTAGTAAGTAAGAGAGTCATGAAGTGAGCCAAATCCATTCAGCTCATCAGAGTCGGACCCAGGACTCAGGTCTTGTTCCCAGCCAGCATTGCCCACTTGTTCCTTCCCCAACTGCCCCTGTTCCCTGAAGTCCCTGTGGAACTAGCTGCCCTGAGAAATGGCAGCAACTCGTGCAACCCCAGGCAGTCGGCAAGCGGAGTCAGACAGACTAACAGACACAGGGAAGAGTCCAGGCTTGCTGTCCCATCCTGGTCACACACATGAGCTCGTCGCCTGCGTCCTGAGAGCCACTCTGTGGCTGAAGCAGTTTCAGACTGGGACCCCTTCAGGTCAGCGGGACCATAACTGCCTCAGGCAGAGGCTGGAAGCGTCGGTCTGGGGACAGCTGTCGTCATGGCAGCCTGCGTCTCCTTGAGGTTAGGAAGAAGTGGCGGGGAGTCCTCTCAGATCTGATGCTCCCCATTCCCAGGGGAATACAGCGAGGCCCCACTCTGCAAGGCATGCTGCTTCCTGAGAGTGAGTGAGTGAGTAAGAGAAGAGAGGGGCAGGGGCAGGGAGAGAGGGGGAGAAGTGTGCTTGTGTGTGTGTCTGTGTGTGTGTGTGTGTGTGTGTGTGTGTGTGTCTCTCAAGTCCCCTGGGTGGTACAAATGGGTAATTTGCTCCACTATTAATTGAGAGAGGGGGAGAAGGGTGTGGGTGTGGGTGTGTGCGTCTTTCTCTCTCTCTCTAGCCCCTTTGGTGGTACAAATGGGTAATTTGCTCCACTATTAATTGAAAGCTTGGTCATTCAAACCCACCCAGAGGCCCTTTGGAGGAAAAGCACGGTGATTTGTTTCTGAAATGTCACAACCATGACAGTTCTCTCTGAAACAAACGAGGTGGCCAAGAGTCAGAAGTGACTTGATGGTAACTAACAATGAGGGCTAGTTAGCTAGTTAGTTAGCTAGTTAGTTAGTTAGTTAGTTAGTTCGTTCGTTCAGCAGACACAGACGGATGTAGTTGTTCAGCACAGCCGGTCAGTTCTGACTCACGGAGACATGATGGACAACAGAACACAATATGGCCATGCCCTGTGCCACCCTTACCATCCTGGTTCTGTTGAAGCCCATGGGGGCAGCCCCTCTGTCGATCCATCTCCCTGACAGTCTCTCTTTTTTGCTGACTCTCTCCTTTACCAAGTAAGGGATCCATCTCCAGGGACTAGGCCCTCCTGATAAAACGTCCAAAGTCCATGAGATCAAGGCTCACCATGCTGACGTCTAAGGTATATTCTGACTGTGCCTCTCCCAAGCCTGTGTTCTTCTGACAGTCCACAGTGCTGCCAGTCATCTTTGCCACACTGTAATTCAAAGCCACCCACTCTTCTGCAATCTGCCTTATTCCTGTGCAGCTTCACATGCCTGTGATGCGATTGGAAAGCTGGTTCAGATGAGTGTGTCTGAGTTCCTTCATAGTGCCATCCTTGCTCTTCAAAGACTACGGTGCGTCTGATCCAAGCCGGGGCATCTGCAATTGCATCATGCTTGAAAGAGGTCTGGGGCAGCAGGTTTGCCCAGTGCACAGCGCCATTGGCTCTCCTGACTGCTGCTTCCATGAGCATCGGTTGTGGGTCCTAGCAAGATGAAATCCTTGACAGCTGCAATCTTTTCTCCATCAATCGTGATATTGTCTACTGAGAACATTTTGAGGATTGGGGTTTTCTTTACAGAGATGGATTTGTGTTGATGGGCACATGGGGGTCCATAAAATGTCCCTCTGCTGGGGTCATTGTGGTTGCACACAACAGAAACCCACACGAGGCAGCTCAATGAGAAAGAAATTAAAGAAAAACAAGCATCTGTTAGGAGATACATTGTATGGAATCAAAGAGAGAATTGAAAAACCAGCACCTGGGAGCATCATTAACCAGGCTACCTGAACCCCTCCACGGTCAATACTCAGACGCCCCCAGAGGACCACTTGCCAGTAACATCAGCACTATCGCTTCCTGGTCCAGAGTTCAAAGGGTGAGGAACTGACTGGCTCAGCTTGGAGCCAAGTACCCACTCTGTACACTCTGTCTCAAGCAGGCCTTGGTGTAGAGCAGTCTTGACCCCTGGGGGAGAGGGACTGTAGAGGTGGACACTCCTAAGGACTGGCTTTCATAGTCACTTGAGGCTCATGTAGCCACAGAGAGGCATCGGAGAGCTCTGGGGGCGTAGTGGTTACAGGTGAGACTGCTAATCACAGGGTCAGCAGTTTGAAACCACCAGCCGCTCTGGGAGAAAGATGGGGCTTTCTACTCCCATAAGCAGTTACAGTCTCAGAAACTCAAAGGGACAGTTCTGCCTTGTCTTGTGGGGCAGGTCACTGTGAGTCAGCATTGACTTGATGGCAGGGCGTGAGAGGGGCTGGTCCATGAGGTAGGTCTTGGGCTGGTAACCATGAGGCTGGCAGTTCAAACCCACTAGCAGCACAGAGGGAGAAAGACGAAGCTGCCTGCTCCTGTAAAGACTTAGATTCGCAGAAGGCCTCCGCAGGGTCACTGGGAATCAGAATCGACTAGGTGGCAGTGGGTCTTGTTCTGCCTGTGTTGTAAATGAAAACATAAGCACAAAGGATATTCAGGGGGAGTTAAAATGAACTCCTGGTGCAGCTCCTAATCACGCCCTCTGCACCGGGAATTGATAGACGCTGAACTAGCTGGGGCCTTATGGGTTGAGCACACCTGGAGTCAGCAGTCACCCTGCACTGCAGCGCTGCGGCCCCCTGGCTGGGGCTTGGAGCACCTCCTTGCTACTGTGGGGTCGATTCCAACTCATAGTGACCCTGTAGGACCGTGAAGCACGCCCCTGTGGGTTCCCAGGACTGGAGCCGTAACTGCACAGAAGGAGGAAGCCTCAGCTTTCTCCCACGGAGCGACTGCTGGTTTCCAACTGCTGACCTTGTGGCTAGCAGCCCAACTTGGAAACTACTCTGCCACCCGGGCTCCTGCTTAAGGCATCCCTACTAGGAAGTGGCTCTTTCTGCTACCGTTTTAGGGAGGAGGGACCCAAGACACTTAGCCGGAGTGACAAGACACAGAATGTGTCAGAGCCAGGATTCGCATCAACTCTGTCCATCAAAGGCAACATACTGCATGGCCCTTCCTGTGCCTGCCCGTCTTCCAGCCCCATTGCTAGCCACCCACGGAGTTCTCCTCTGTCCTATAGGCGCGCTGCGACTCCAAGGTAGAAAGGCAGACCAGTCTAGGCGGGCCAGTGCCACCCATCAGAGGAGCTGAGGCAGGAGGAGAGCTCTCCCACCAGTAGGCGTGGGTATCCGAGCTCCATCTTCCCAGGCCCTGGCTGCAAGATGAGGACTCTGTCCCTGCGTTGGGCCGGCCGAACCTGGCTGGCGGGGCTCAGAACCACCCCAGGGGGCTCACATTACACAAGGGCGGGGCTTTCCCTAGCCCCTCCTAGCAGTCTAGCCCTCTGCTCACTCTCTAGAAAGACTCTCAGCTTTATCCTGGTAATGCCTGCGGGTGTTGTGAGTTAGTTACCCGTGGGCTGCTAACCTCCAGGTCAGCACTTTGAAAGCACGAGCCACTCTTGGGGCGGCGGGGAGACGAGGCTTTCTACTCCCTGAAAGAATTAGTCTCAGAAACTCGGGGGAGGTGCGGGGGGGAGGGGGAGAGGAGGCTTTCTACTCCCGGAAAGAATTAGTCTCAGAAACTCACGGAGCAGTTCTCCCTACACTTCCTCCAGGGACAGTTGTTGCCTGGCCTCAGGGGGGCCCTGACTCCCCGTCTGCCCCTCTCTTTCCAGGAAGTCTGTCATCCAGCTGGACCTGGCCCACACCAAGAAAGCAATGATCGTCCCGGCATTCGAGACGCTGCGCTACCGGCTCTCCTTCCCCAAATCGAAAGCAGAGCTGCTGTCAATGCTGGACATGGGGACCCTCTTCACCTTCAGGTGAGTGCTCCTCGCTGCCGTCCCAGGGCCACCCAGAGACAGCCTCTCTCCCGGGACACTTAGTACAGGGACAGGGTCACAGTCCCTCAAATCCCCATGAGGTGCAAACAGTTGGCCCTAAACTACTAACTGAACCACTTGACTCCCCCGCACCCCCTGCTCCTGGGGAAGACAGGTCTGGCAGTCTACTTCTGCAAAGACTGCAGCCGCAGGCAAACCTTGCTAAGGAGCTTGGTTCTACCCTGTGACAGCCAGGGTCACTGAGTCAACAGGCTTGCTTTTTCTGGTTAATGACAACCGCCCTGCCTTCTGCGCTGGCCAGCAGGCCATCCTGAGGATCACTGTTTGGGGATGAGCCAAGGGAAGCCGCAGTTCACTCAGAAGACCAGAACTAGCCCTGCTGCCCCCCAACTGGACCGTGCAACCTTCCCCTCCACTTAGCAGCTCAGCAAGCTAAGTATAATTTATGCAAGAGCAAAAGGCAGCTGGGTTAACAGAAACACTTTGCTGTGCGAGATTGTCACAGCTCCTACGTGGCCAAGGTGGGATTTGAGCCTTGGTCTGAGGGTCCCACTCTGCCCCGCTTGACAGCTAATCTATGATAAAGCCATTGCTTGGGCTCTTCCCATCCCATCAAAGGCTGCAGATGGCAGGACTCTCTGCTCAGCCATTTACAGGTGGAAATGAACTCCTGTGGTCTGAGTTCTGGGTTAGACGAGAGAACAGCATCCTAGTGCCATCCTTCCTTTTCACGTCTTGTCAAAATGCCATTCCTGCATCTTTTGTTCTGCTTGCGTTTAATGACTGTGGTTTTGGTGGAAGCTGCTGAGGTTCAGGCTCTTGCTGAGCCATCTAGCCGAGCAATTCAACTTTCAAGTCTGCCTATTGGCCAGGGCACAGTCCACCCCTGAATCATCCTTGGAGCGTCAGTAGAATTGGATCCTCAGGGCGGAAAGAGCAAAATCTGGAAGCAGTCCTGCTCCCTGCCCGAAGAGCTTCCCTAACCACACCAAACACATCCCCTCACCGGAGCCCTCCCTTCTCCCTACAAAAGCCTCTGGGTGACTCATGGGCAAACATTCTGCTGCTAACCCAGAGGTTCACCAGTTCAAAGCCACCTTGAGATGCTTCAGAAGAGATCCCTGGACACCAGCTTCCAAACGGTCACAGCCTATGGAGACTCTCCGGGGTGCGTGCAGTTCTACCCGCAAACACCCGGGGTCACCATGAGTCGGCATTGACAGGTTTGGGTGGTCTCCCTACAGGAGGCTGTCGAGTTCCCCTTGTTTCTTTCCACTGAAGAGCCTTTGCTTTCTAGTTGTTCACATTATTGTCCCCCAGCTCCTTCCTCTCAGGCCCTGTTTGTGGCTTCCGACTCCCATCTTTTTGCCACTGCTTGGCAGCGTGCAGGGGCATATTCCTGGCCCACGGGCAGCATGCGCCTCTGGCAACTTTGAAGGGTTTGTTTTTAGTTTTTTGTTTTTAACTTTGAAGTTTTTAGATTCCTCCTTCATTTCATTCAGTTCAGAGTAGCATTCCCAGAGTACTTGGTCTGTAGGTTCTGGGAGACAGAAACATAGAAAGAGAGGTAGCCTGGTTGGTAAGGGTCCTGGCCCTTGATCCTCTAGAGCCAGGTTTGAATGCCAGCTCCACCACCTAACTATGTGTAGCTTGACAATGGGTACATTAGGAGAATTTTCCAAATAGGTTTAAGGAACATTTTGTTGTAGAACATGCATATAAAAACCCTATACCGATTCTGTCGTTTCTATACGGACCATTTCATGTTGACATTGACTTCATTCTAGACTCGTTCTTGCCCTTATTTTTCTGACATGTTCCTCCCTCATTAACATAAACCCACTGCCTGCAAGGCCCCCCAAGACTCCTTTGAGTTGCTGTTGTCAAGTTGACCCCAGCAAGATGGTTCTTTTTCT
>NW_022103898.1:17717084-17723098 GCF_000313985.2 Echinops telfairi
CACACACAGACACCGGCTCACTAGCCTAGGGGGGACTAATCTCCTCAGGTTCTTACCTTGTTGTGTCCTTCATGGCCATCACTGTCACGGGGATCACATAGCTATGAGTCATGCCCTGACTGCCTCGGGGTTGCCCCCAGACTCATTTTGTCAGCTCCTCTGCCTTGCATAAGGCACGTGTCCCAGTCATGGCCCTGACCTCAATCCATGCAGCCCACCAGTAGCTATGTGGTATTGATGTGCCCACAAGCACACTTATGTGACTGTTTTCCCTGCCCTCCCATGCCCTTTGGAAAGCTGGGGATTGCAGCAAACCCTTGGACACCATTATGTCCTCCTGCTAGTGGTCTTCCTTTTCTGGATGCTAAGCCTTGGAAGTTGTTCTGTCCTTGTCCCCCATGAGGAATGCACACACAAGGTGGGTCAGCACAGACTCAGCTCCTCCTTCGCCGCCTCCCAACGGCATGTCTCCGTGCGTCCTAGGTACCATGTCTGGACAAAAGGCCACGCACCTACAAACTTCGCCAAGTGGCGGACCGCCACTACGCCTTACCGGGTGGAATGGGAGGCCGACTTCGAGCCATACGTTGTCGTGAGACGGGACTGCCCAGAGTACGACCGGAGGTTCGTGGGCTTTGGCTGGAACAAGGTGGCCCACATCATGGAGCTGGACGCACAGGTGAGAAGAGTGGACTGGCCCACCGGTGCAGCGGGAGGGGAAGGGAGGCCTGGTTCTTGGCACAGAAAGGGGACGTTGGGGACAAGGAAGCAGAGACCTAGGCGGGAACAAGTCATGTTCAGAGACTTAGATTAAGAGCGTGCCAGTGTGTCCCCCATGCATGGGTGAGAGTGGGGTTCCGGGCCAAGTCCCAGCCAAGTCTGCATTTCCTGGGACAAAGCAACTGATGCTTTTGTTCTCACCCCACCCTGCACTGAAGGTGGTGAATTATGAATGACAGAAAGAGTACAGCTTAGACCCAGCTATCAGTTCACCCTAGAACTAGAAAGAGTGGTTTTTATGCTGTATCGACTCCTGAAACCCTTCCAGCCAGTCAACCAGTATTTACGGAGAACTACTTCAAATGAAATCTTAGGCTGAGTTCCAATATGTTAAGCCAGAGTTGAGCAGGCTGGACCTCGAAAAGATCAGGCGGTCACTGTTTGAGTCTTTGTGGTCCTGCGGGTCTCTGTCAGCATTACTCAACCCTCCGTTGTGGTGAGAAGGTTGCCCTTAGACAACCTGCGAACAGACAGATATGGCTGTGTCCCCATAAAACTTGATTTCCCACACCCTGGCTGTAGGGTTGCATGCTCAGGAGTTTGTCAAATTGTTGCAGTTCCGTTTAGAGAAGTTGCCCATGCCCCTGCCCCACCCCCAACTTATCCCTTGGTACAATCGACCCGCAAGGCCCCTCAAAGAGCCCAGTGTAAGTATTTCTCTGCAACAACGCTCCACATTTAGGAAAAGCCGAGGAAGCGAGCGGGTGGGGCTGGTCACCCAGGAGAAGTACTAATGCCGAGAGAAGGCTGTAGAATAGCGTCCACTGGTTAAAATAGAGAGCACAGCCTGGCCTGTCCAGATTCGTCTTCAGATGTGGAGAGAGCCCAGAGCTGCTCGCAGGCAGAAAGGTTTCATCTGCCTCAGCTTCCACCGGCTGGAAAAGAAATGGCCCAGTCATGCACCTAGCAGTGCGGTGAAGTGTAGACGGCTTCCAATGCAGTGGGGTTTTGCAGCCTGGGAACCTGGGCTCTGTTCGTTGTAGCCAACTCTGACAGCACCTTGACCACAGGTTGACTGCAGCCCACGCCAAGCGTATTTTACTCCTTCTGGGGAGTCGGGGAACTAATCGGCAAGCACCTGACAGGCATTCAGCCATACCCACAGCCTATAATGGGATCCCTCCCTTGCAGCCTCCTATGGACTGGGACCGATGGTGGCCCTAGAGTACCTTATGCTCGCCAGCACGGCCCCTGCCGGTTTCTGAGAGGATAGCTCTTGGCGGGAGCAGCAAGCTTCGCCATTCCCCAGAGTCGCTGCTGGTTTCCGTCTACTGGCCTTGCGGTTAGCGGGTCACCTCGTGACCACCATGCCAAGGGGGGTCCGGAAGGTGCCCTGCCCTGCTCCGCCTCTACACGAAAGGCTGCAGTCAGCTAAACTCCAGGAGTTCAAGCCTTTCCCCTTCCTCAACTAGCCTTTTCTCAGGACTCCCCTGTCTGGGACTGTTGCCGCACCCCCCCTTCCCAATTGCTCTCCTCTGACTGCCTTCCATCCAGCTCGGAGCCAGGAAACTAGATGGCCGAAGCACATCCGATGTTTGCCGAAGGCCCCCCAAAAAGGGGCTACAAAATGTTCGGGGGGCAGGGGGGACAGAATGGAAGGATAATGAAACGCTTCCCCAAACTTTTAGAAACACCCTCGTATTGTGGCCAAACTCAGAATCAGACCCACGGCTGTAGAGTGGATTCCAGCTCATCACGCCTACGGGACAGAGTAGAACCGACCCCCTGGGGTGGCCCAAGCTGTAGGCCTCTGCAGCCTACCCCATCTCTATCAGAGCAGCTGGTGGGTTCCAGTCGCCATCCTGTCATTCCCCACCGCGTGCTTTAACCCCTGTGCCACCAGGGCTCCTCTGGGGCCATACAAAAAAGCCTTTTATTTATTTTGTTATTAGTTAGTTTGATTTCAACCGTTTCAGTAACGCACAGCTCACCTATTATACATCTCAGTAGCTCATCGCTTCCAGAAGCCTTGCAGAACCAGTAGCCCCTTCCATTCCAGAACATTTCTTCTTCCTTGTGCTCCTTGTTGGTAGCTCCCCATTGCCCGCGCTCTGCCCCTCCCCCGCCAGGGCCCTTTGAAACTATTCATCCCCTTGTTGTCTCTCCTGGTTTACCTAGCCTGGGTTTCCTATGCAGCAAAACAGACAAAATCCAAACCAAACACCACCAACTAGCCCAACACCAATGGCAGCATGAAACGAAGAATTCCCTCAATCGTGAAACAAAGCAGAAAACGTGAAAAGCTAGAACTAGTATGTGTTAGGTCAAGAGGGTGGCCTGATGGCAAGGTACCACCACTTGACCCACTGTAACTGCAGTAACCCCCGCCCCTCCCCTCCCCCCGCCCCGCAGTGTACTCTGCCTGGCAACAAGGCCTTTCCCCCTCTGGTCCACAGTCAGGGGGGTTCACCGGAGGCTTCATCTGCATGGGGGGGCCACACAAATGGGTTTTGGGCTTTCACAGTCATCTGTAGCCTTCTGTAAACTGGGCGGGCAGAATTTAGGGTCCAATACCATCCCCTCCTCCAGATTTGGTCTTTGTGGTTTACAATTTGGGGACACACAGGCTGGTGTGCTGCTGCATGTGGGATGAGCTGACACCTCACCGAGCTGGCTGCTTGTTTCAAGGCAAGCCTTTGGGACCTCTTCTTTCCACACCGCAGGCTGCTATAGCACACACACCTGCAGTGATCACCTCATGGGGGCAGGCATCGAGCGGAAAGCCTCTTATTTATTTATTCCTTCATTTATTTATTTGATGGGGGAATTGTTCTTAGTGCGCTTCAGTCCAGTTCAATATTTGGGAGTTTGTGGAGAGAGATTTGTTGGCCTTATTATGGTAAATATATACAAAACCCAACACTCACCAAGTCAACAAATTGTCCATGTGCCATTACATGACTCCAGCACCCACAGCGTCCCATGCTTGCTAAGTTTTCCATCGAGATAAACAGATGTTTAGTGCTTCCTAAATAGTGACTCCTCTTCCATACCCCTCTCTCACCCCATCCAAATCAACGACCAAACGCAACGCCATCAGGTCGATTCTCATAGCGATCCTATAGGACGGAGTAGAGCCACCCCATACGTTTCCAAGGTTTTAACTGTTTATGGGAGTAGAAAGCCTCATTTTCCTAAAACAAAGCTGGTGGTGGATTTGAACTACTAACCTTGTGGTTCGCAACCCAATACACTACCTACCACACTACCTGGGTTCCTCCCCTCGCCCCTGGCAAACACCAATACACCCAGCCTCTGTGCCTTTGCCCAGTCGAGATGTTGTCAGTGAGATCATGACAATACTTGCCTCTTTGTCTTGCGTTACTTCACTCGCCATAACGTCGTCAAGGTCCGTGCACGTAGTAGATGTGTGTTTTTAATGACTGTGTGCGTACACCACATTGTGTCCATCTATCCTTCTATCCATCACCACCTTTCGACTCTTGTAGGAACGGGCCGCAGTGAATACCGGTGTATGTGGGAACCTGTGTTCTTGGCGCCTTGATTTCTTCATATTTCACTCTGTACTCTTCTCTTGAGGGTGTCACACCTCATTCAGGTCCTTTTAGCCACCACAGAGACCCATGTCAGTGAACTGAGCGAGAGACGCCCCATGGTTGGCACCATCCTAGAATGGCCATGTGCATGTGCACGTGCATGCACGCCATCAAGAACCTTCTTCTATGGCCCAGAAGCTGGGTGCCTCATCCCTACAGAAATGGCTCAAGGGCCATCGCTTTTAATCTATAGAGGAGGACACGGAAAGAATCGAGGAAGCTGAGCCATCCATCCAAGGTCACAGCAGTGGCCCCAGATGGTGGCATTCCAGCGCTGGCATGCTTCCCACGGTGCACCCTGGGTCTTGGTGCCGCTCACCGATTCACTAGCTGTCCCTTCCCTCTGGGTGTTCATGTGCCCATGAGGGCTCCTGTGGGTGCTCATGCTGCTCTTGTCTTCTTCTAGGAATATGAGTTCATCGTACTGCCCAACGCCTATATGATTCACATGCCCCACGCCCCCAGCTTCGACATCACCAAGTTCCGCTCCAACAAGCAATACCGCATCTGTCTCAAAACCCTGAAGGAGGAGTTTCAGCAGGACATGTCCCGGCGCTATGGCTTCGCCGCCCTCAAGTATCTCACGGCGGAGAACAACAGCTAGCATCACGACCGCCCACCACCAGGGGAGACACACTCGCTGTTGGGGGGCTCAGCCCTCCAACTCAAAACGGGGCGCGGCTCTTTGGTGTGTTTTCATTTGTCTCTTTGGCCCGAGATCGGAAGGAGGTTCCAACGAGCCCCTCTGCCCCACTACCAGGATTCCCAGAAGGTGGGATAGCAGCCTACCACTGTTGCCTCTTCAAGAATGGGACCTGGAGGCTTCAGAGGGAGTCAAGGGGTTGCCCCCAGACCGTAGAGCTGCACCACCCAGGCAGGTCTTTCGGATGAGCTCTTTGCTGGTTAATGACTGTGCTTCCCACCATTGCTGGGAGACAGGGACCCCAGGGTGGGGGTGGGGGTGGGGTGGCTGGGGGTGAGCCGTCCCAGGGCATAAAAGCAAAACGGTGTTTCCATGAAGACAGGGAGCCCTTTCTGCCCTGCAGGCCAGACGTGTAACCAAGAGGAGGGCCAGTCAGTGCTGTAAACCAGCCGTTGGGAAGATCCAATGGGGCTGTCCCATGTGGGGGGACCTGGAGGAGGTGGTGGTTGGCTCTATTATCCTCAAGGCCCCCCTGGCTTTGTTTTGAGTTGATTCTGTTTGGGGCATTTTGTTTCTTTCTTTCTTTCTTTCTTAATTTCTTTTGGGTCTGGGAATCCACCATAGAGAAGTTGGTCCTCCACGTCCCTCTGTCAGCCGTGGCCCAGCAAGAGGGAACAGAGGAGTCTTCAGCCAGTGGGTTACCTATGGGCAGCCTTCTTCAGGAGGGGCATCGAAGCACCCCTCATTAGAAACCCCCGGCGCTCCTGAATCCAGGAGAAGCGGAACTTCTCCGGCTGACTCTGTATGCCGGTCACCTTTCTCCTGGCATTTGAGGGGACGGTGGCCATGTCCCCAGAAAGGTACAACCCTCTCGGGCCTGGAGAAGAACTTACATAATTCCTGGGAGCCCAGGGCTGAAGAGTCACCTGCTGTTTGGAGGCCGAGGGAGGGACACGTGTGAGCCCCCGCTCTCTTCTGCCTGCTTCACTGTGGATGGGAAGAGGTCACCGCCTCTGTCTCCCTTTGGAACCCGC
>NW_022103898.1:17723289-17729099 GCF_000313985.2 Echinops telfairi
TGCCCCACCCTCTGCTGGGCTGTTGTATTGAGTTGGAATGTGACCAGTGCAAGCTGCATTCAATAAAGGAAAGTAAGACACTCCTGCCCAGGCCCTGGCACTGCTCGGGTCAGAGAGCAAAGGCCGCGGCGGCAGTTCATCCCTGTCACCATCTAAACGTATACCCTTCCCCGCGGCCCTGAAGTTAGACCGTACTGTATCCTCGGCTCCCCTCAAAGCGTTTACAAATCTGCCACCTGGCCCTGCGGCCGGGTGTTTTACAGCCCAGACACAGGCCACTAAGACCCCTCAGGTGAGTATTGGGAAAGCAGGCGCCCATTCTTTGTCCCGGTAGTTACATGGACCCCAAACAGTCAGGTCCGTGAGCAGCCCTTCGGCGTGTTACCTGCTCACGTGGATGCTTCACTCAGCTTTCTTTCTACAGAGGTGAGGCAAACGGCAATGAGGACTCGCCTTTATACAGATATACATACGTTTATATATTCATATATATACTCACATATGGAAGTCCATGCACACGAGCATTATGTCTATATGATGGATAGGTACCTGCATATGTAACTCAGAAACTCACTGCCGTCAAGTCTGTCCCAACTCAAAGGGACCCTGGGGGACCCGTAGAACTGCCCCTGTGGGTTTCCGAGCCTAACTCTTTACAGGAGTAGACACCCCTGTCATGTTCCTGCAGAGCGGCTAGTGGTTTCAAACTACCGACTTTGAGGTTGGCAGGCCAATGCATCACCACTACATCACCAGGAGTCCTACATGCGTCTATACAAATGTGTATAAGGATATATAGCCTTTAGTATGATAAAAGTAATCACATAACAGAAGTAAACCGGTTCCAAAGTATGCCATGCCCATGGGCTGTAGCCCCTTCCTCCAGTGGTCAACTGAAGCTGCTGCTGTCGGATGGGCTGTCAAGTTTTCTCCATCTCCTAGTGACCCCGCCCGACCCAGCCCTGTACCAGCCTCACAGTGCTGCTGCGTGAGCTCACCGCTGCCGCCACTTCCCGATCCATGCAGGTGAGGGACTTCCTCTTTTTCACTGGCCCTCTTCCACCAAGTGTGAGCTCCTCTCGCAGGGATTGGTCTTTCCGGATAACATGTCCAACGTATGAGATCTCATAGGCGAGATGAAAAGTTTCTCTGGAGCATTCTGCTTGTACTTCCCCCAAGACCGATTTGATTGTTCTCCTCGCAGCCCGAGGTACTGCCCTAATTCTTGGCCAACACCAACATAATCCAAGTGCATCCATTCTTCTGAGGCCTTCCTTCGTCATCGTCCACGTCCACCATGTACATGGACGTGAGGCAAGTGCCCAAGCCATGGCTTGGGTCAGGCTCACAAAGTGACATCTCTGCTCCTTAACACTTGAAGGAGGTCATCGTCCACCATGGACATGGACGTGAGGCAAGTGCCCAGGCCATGGCTTGGGTCAGGCTCACAAAGTGACATCTCTGCTCCTTAACACTTGAAGGAGAGCTCACGCAGCCGATTTGCCGAGTGCAATACATCCTTTGATCCCAACAGCTGCTTCCGTGAGTGTTGGTTATGCATCCACGTAAATAAGATCAAAGTTCAACTCGCTGCCATCAAGTTGATATAGGGACCTTAGAGGGCAGAGTCTAACTGCCCATGTGGTTTTCTGAAACTACCATTTACGGACGTAGAAAGCCTCATCTTTCTCCGGCAGAGGTCTCGAGCACCTGATTGTAGCCCAATGTGTAGCCCACTGTGCCACCAGGGTTCCTGTGATATGATGCCAGCTCCGGTCAATTCATGAAGGACCACGGAATGCGGCTCTTCCCAGCTCCATGGTCACTGGCATCATGTTTGTAGCTTGATGTCAACCCGAGTCTTTGTACCATGGGAATTGGCGAACACCATAAAACAGGGCAGTCCTTCCCCAGAGAGCTGAGTGGTAAGCATGTACCTGCACACACTCTCTGATTACACAGAGACACCCCAACTCCTCTTCCTTCCCTGGAAAAGTCTACTGTGAATGCGTGGGCCCATGGATGTTTTTTAATTAGCTGTTGCCAGCGACTGAAGCCAGATGAAAAGGTGCTGGTAACCCTAGTTCTATGGCGAGTCAATAGTTAACTCTCTGAAACCTTTACTTGGCATCTGAATCGTGCCCAACACCCTGACTTTCACGTGGACTTCTCTGAGCACAATCAAAGGCCACAAAACTTACTGAGAATAAAAGATGTGAATGCCTATAAGACGATAGGTATCAATGGGCGGAGGTATGCTGTGCCGTGTCCACTGCAGTTATGAAAGAAAGCCATAGAGGGACACCCCAGACCAGGGGGAGAAAATCCTGTTTCCTCAAGGGTGCTCGACACCTTGAAGCTGAGTGGCAGCCCATCCTTTCAAAGAATCTTATTTCCTTTAAATCTGTCCCCTGTAGTAAACCAAGCTTATAAATGGGTAGCACTGATGTTTTCACGCTTCAATAAGCCAATATCAACTTGGCTTTCAGTTGGGAAAAGGACAGGATTTCCCCATCTAGCCCTTATAGCATCCAGCCCAGTCATGGAATAACGCACAAAGGTGCATTGCACCTTTGCAGACAAACTGTTCAGTGGGTGTTACTATTTAGAGACAAACTGAGTTCTGTGAAAGTAAGTCACTTTCCTACGTTCACATATATGTGCCAATCTACGGCAGAATCATGCCAGAACTTAAACCCCAGTCCAGTTGTCTGAAGAGTTCATGGGTTAAGCTCCGAGCTCCCAATAACTGATTGGTTGGAAGGTCAAATCAACCCAGAGGTGCCTCCGTCAGAAGAAGAGGCTGATGACCTGCTTTGGGAAGGTCATCGCCCTTGAAAATCCTGTGGAGGACAGTTCTACTCTCCAAACACAGGGTCACCGTGAATTAGAATGAATTCGATGACCACTGGCTTGGTTTGGGCCTACATGTTTTCACCCCAGAGCCACATAACCTGCAATCCCGTGTCCCTCCTCATTAAGAAGCAGGCATTGCATTGGACAAGTGGATTTCAACCTGTAGAAAAAAACTATTAGGCTGGTCTTTCTCCTTCAACATCTTGCTAAGGGCACACAGTCTACCCAGCAACCTCTCTGACTTTGGTCATGCCCACAGACTTCCTGAAAATGGATTTGAAGTGGACCTGGGCAATTTGTCATCATCCTCAGGCAGCTGAGTTCAATTCCAGGGAATGTTAGGGATTCCCCAGATGCCTTTCCTGGGTTATTTCCCGGGCTTACAGGGCACCCACCGGTCGAGTCGCTGAAATATTAGCTCTGCCTTGGACCCCAAGTCAGTATGCTGCTTCAAAGTGCTCTCTCCGAGTCCGTTGAACTGATTTCCAGAGCACGTTTGCTGGGTTGACCATTGCCTTCTTTGTGCCCCATCATGAAAGGACAGACCCTGCTTTAATTCTGTGCCTTTCAAAGACCCTTCTGTCTAGAGGGGAAGGCCTCATTTGTGGTCGCCTGGTCTTTAGGGAGCTCTGTGCTAGTGGAAGGAATGGGGTTGAAATCACATCTCAGACCCAGCTTCTGCAAACCCTCGGTGAAGAGCCGAGCTGCCAGGAGTTCTGTGGTCATCCACACTGATGGATCCTCTCAACGACACTCTACTACAAAGAGGGTGTAATTAGCTCTGTTATTCAGCTCGTGGAGAGGAGATAGCCCTCAGAAAAATGGTATGATTTACCCCAAATCACACAGATTTTTAGTAGAGGGATTGGAATTTGAACCAAGCGCTGACTGGCATCCATGTCTCCCCCTTGATTGGCTGCCCCACCCCCCACCCCCATATGATAACGACATCAGCTAGATGAGTGTGCTTACAAAGTCACTTCTTCAGGTAGCTAGCTCCTAGCAATGTGCTGTCTTTCTTACCCTTTCTATCCTCAAACCTAGACCAAGCTCTCTGCCATCGAGTCAGTTCCCACTCAGTGACCCTCTAAGACAGGGTAGCCCTGCTCCCGGGAGTGTCGGACACTGGAACTTTCTCTCGTCAGGCTGCTGGCTGCTTCCAGCGGCTGACTTTGTGAATCTCAGCACGACCCATAACCAGCCCACCACCAGGGCCCCTGCCCAGGGCTTATCAAAGTCTGTGAAGCCTGAATGGCCTTACATGTGCATCCTATGATGCTTCAGACAGTAATGTTGGAGTTGCCATCATCTCTGTTTGTATCCTTTGAACAAAAAATGTTCCTGGTAAGTGTCTCTCGAGGGATGGATCCCTGCTGCCTGAAAGCAATAATAGCAGATACCGCAAAAATGGGAGGGTGATGGCTATGGCTGGTGGGCTTGGTCGCTGATCCCAACACCCTCAGATTGTCTTGAGAGACGAAATTTTCAGAAACGGAAGAAAGTCCGTGTTTCCCAGAGCCATCTGAACTTTGGGGCATGAGGGACAGAAACGACAGGTAAGGGTCCCTCAAATCCATACTCCAGCAGACTCCTGGTGAGTTATGCTGCCATGGCTACACCCTGCGATGGCATCCGGATCAGTCCATTGTGTTGTCTGTCATTTCTTTGTGTGTGCTACAGGTCTTTATGGAGCGCTGACTGTGAACCACAGAGTTAATGATGTGAACGGTAAGGTTTATCTTACAGCTTTGGGGTAAATCAGTTTCGTTTGGTTTCATTGAACTTCTTTTAAAACTCAGAGAAGTAAGCTTTCAAATTTACAGACAAATGGCAAGGCTCATACAATGAAGTTGGATGCACCTTCCAACCAAATTCATCGGTTAAAATGTTTTGCCATATACACTTCAGCTCTCAATATTTGTTTCTCTGTTTATGCTGAACCCTTTGAGGGTGTATTGTAGACATCATAACCTTTAAACTAAAATTTTTTGTATGCATTTCCTAAGAGCAAGGAAAAGGATCAAACGCAGGGCTTCCTTCTAGTACACCGCTCACATTCAAATCTGATTTTGCCCATTGTCCCAAGGATGTCACTGTAACAGTAGCTCTCCACCACGATAGCACCCCACCTCAGGTTCAAGAGTCAATCCAAGATCTCGTAAAACATTTGGTCATCTAGTTCCTAGCCTCTAGTCTCTGGCTTCTTGGAGTTTCGTGGCAATGGGATTGTTGAAGCGTACAGGCCACTTGATTTGTTAGTTTCGTGTTTGAGTGAGAAACTGCTCAGCATACAGGGCCATTCATAAAACAGGTTGAAGAAATGGCGTGGAAGCCACATCGACCTCTGCTGGCTGCACAGGGAAAAAAAGGAGACTAATGCCGCACCCATCCAAGACCTGTTGCCCCAAGGCAGAGGTCAGACGTGCCTCCACCGTCTTAACCTAGGCTGATACCATCTGTTTCTCTGACAGCACCTGCTCTCTGCTGGGTTCAGTGATCCGCTGCAATGGCCACGTAGAACTCCCAGACAATACTCACACTTATGAGTGTCTACTAGGGACATTAAGAGGATACCACAAGCTAAGATCAGAAAACATTCAGGATGTAGTCTTTGGTCCACACAGCGCCTCTTCTCAGCCAGCCGTCAGGTCCCTGTGGCCCCCAGGCTCTCAGCCACAAGATCCCTTGGACTCTGCCTTGTTCCAGGGGCCGCCAGGAAGCCCACCCCTCTGCCTCATCCCCTGGGTGCCCCTCTGTGCTCTGCCTCATCATCTCAGTGCTGCTGCCTCCCCCGTGTTAGACCAGGAGCTTGCACTCGCTCCACTGGTGGTCTCAGGACACTCTCTCACGCTGCTCTGAGATAGCTCTCTTATCCCCAGAGGAATCACCTAACTGACCAGTCCTCTCTACCAGGGTTTCACTGCATGGTTATGCCCATCATTTGGTAGGAGTTG
>NW_022103898.1:17730261-17734250 GCF_000313985.2 Echinops telfairi
TATCCAAACACCAATACCCACAGTCCTCGAGTTGATGCCAACCCTGCAAGACCCTATAGGGTCAAGTAGAACTGCCCCTTTGCGTTTCAAAGGCTGTAAGTCTTTACAGCTGCAGAAAGCCTCTGATGTATGGAGAGCCAATGGTTTCAAACGGATGGCCCTGAAGCTAGCAGATCCATATAGAAGCTGAAATGCCACCACGGCTCCTTTAGTGCATGTCAGGTGTGCCACGTTGGTTGTTTCCAGTTTCTATCTCACAGCTGGAGGAGCTGTTGTTTGAAGAGACCAGGGAACTGAGGCTCAGAAAGCTAAAACAATTGGGGGAAGCAACAACCAAACTCCCTTTTTCTGAATTCAAAAACCATTCTTGCCACTCTACGGCATCTCAGCGATAAAGAAGCATCAGCACAGGAGCCAAGCTCCAAAGGGCTGCACAATTTGGGTGGATGGAAGTGAAATGTGTCTGGGAGCCAGGCCATTGAGCACTGGTGAGATCAGAGAAGTCTTTGCTAAGGGAATCTGTCTACTGTGGTCTTGGAGGTTCCATAACCCATGGTGGGGCAGGCTGGGCCACTGGGGCGCTCTCTCTTAGAGTCTATACCCTTTCAGTCTGCTCCTTGGTAGTCACGAACCATTCCATAAAATCCAGAACAATAAGGTCAAGATGAGGAGTTGGGGGAAAGGAAAAACTCGCTGAAAATGATGCACGGTCTTATTTAATTAGTAATAGAAACATGGAGTGTAGCTCCCCCCCACCCCACACCCCATTGTAAAGACAAGGTAATGGAAGCTTCAGGTTTAAATGTTGGGAGGTATTGAGCTGGTCCTGACTCAGCAATCCCGCGTGACAGAGTAAAATTATCCCCATAGGGGTTTAGTTGGGGTTGGGGGTTGTACTCTTCATGAAAACAGATTGTCAGGTATGGGGGGTAGGTTCAAACTCCCATCCTTTCCGCTGGTAGCTGAGTACTCAACCTTTGTGCCAGCAGAGCTTCTGAGAAGTAGCCACCTTGAACCCGGAACCCGGCACTCTGTCACTCAAAAGCCCTCGTGTTTTCAGTGGTCTACACTGCTTCCTAGAGACCCAAATAGATGCCAGATGAAAGAACTTCTGCTGTTGAAAGGGCCCTAATAGGAAGCCTGGTCATTGTCTAATCTCTCTGACTTAGACCAGGGCTTCTAAAATTTTAATGTACATATATTATGGGAGGATCTCATTAGAATTTGATTCCGCAGGTCTGCGGTGTAGTGTGAGCTTCTGCGTGTCTAAAAAATCCTTTGGTGGTGTGCAGATGGCTGGTTCTCATCACCCCTTCAGGAACTGGCTAATGTCCGCATGTCTCGCAGTCTTCACTGGGTGGTACAAAGGTGTTGTAGGCAATGGATTGCTTCTTCTTTGTTGAAACAGTTACTGGCTTTTAGCCATACTGTCAGGCCATGATAATTCAAAGATGATTAAAACCCGGTCTTTGTCTTGATGGAACCCCAGTCCCGTGTGAGAGACAAGCACTTCTCTAATCGGGGGTCATACAGAGAGCAGGGCGGGAGCTTGTCAGAAGGGGGTTCACTTCAAGATGGGGATCAGGCAAGGCTTCCAAAACATTGGACACTTGAGGCCAGGTGGTGGTTGTCCTGAAGACAAGAAGGTCAGCCTGATTTGAGTAGTTCACTAGGTATGGAGAAAAATCGGAAACGAGAAGTTCTCATCCCCCCAAGGTGCTTCTGATGAAAGGTCTAGCAATCTTCTAATAAATCCATTGAAAGCTTTGTAGGGCACCAGTTCCCTCTGACACACATGGGGCCAACATGGGCCAACTGGATGGCAACTGGTACTGTTGCTGGTACTGGTGCTGGTACTGGTACTGGTGCTGGTGCTGGTACTGGTGCTGGTACTGGTACTGGTAGCCACTATGGGAGGCCTGAGGTGGCCTCAATCTCCCTGGCCCCAGCTTCAGCTTGATTTCCCCATAAATGAGTTTGGATGTGATTTTTGCCTGGTGGACTCTAGTTACCTTTCCTTCAGGATTAAATCTGGTTTGAGAATTCGGTCTACCCACGAGGCTGTGTGCCAGACATTGCCTCCGCTCGTGGTTTCCGTGTCTATAATACGAGGTGAAAGTTGGACATGGAATCAAGAAGACTGTAGTCGCATTACTGCCTTTGTACTGTGATGCTGGAGAAGAATACTGAAAGTACCAAGGACTGCTAAAACGACAAACCAATCTGTGTTGGAAGAAGTTTGGGCAGAGTGCTCCTTAGAGGCAAGGATGGAGAGACTTCGCTTTACATGCTTTGGACATGTTGTCAGGAGCGACCAGTCCCTGGAGAAGGACATCATGTTTGGTCAAGTGGAGGAGCAGCAAAAAAGAGGAAGGCCCGCAAGGAGGCGGGTGGACACAGTGGCTACAACTGTGGGCCCAGGCACTGGAACAATGGTGAGGATGATGCAGGACCGGGCAGTGTTTCAGTTCGTTGTGAATAATAAGTCACAATGGGTCAGAATCAACTCAATGACACCTAACAACAACAACAACAACAAATATGAGGTGATTGATCGCTTGGCAATTTCTAGAACCCTACCTGCTATAACTGTGCCTCTGTGGTCAACTGATAATAGCTCCCAAGCATGCATCCACATCCCAACTCCTGCAAACGGAATGTGGCCTGATTTGGGAAAAGAGCTGTTGCAGATATGATTAAGTTAAGGGTCTTGAGGTGAGATGACGACCCTGTGTGAGTTTGGTGGACCCCAAATGTCATCACAGTGCTCTTAGGAGAGGCAGGGGACTCTCTGGCACAAACAGAAGAGGAGAAAGAGATGAGGAGATGGAAGCCGAAAGGGGAGTTACAAGGCCGCTAGCAAGCACTGACAGCCACCTGTGTTAAGCAGGGTTCCCTAGAGAAACAAACCTAGGACACTTATGAATATATATATATAGCAAAAAGGAATATAATGGCAAACTAGTCCATACCACAGTACAGAGGGCTCAGTTCAATTCACTTTTGTTTTTTGTGGAAAAGTTAATACACCGAAGGTCCTTTAAGTCATGCAGACAGTGGAATCTGTCCTCAGGCAAAAACAAGCAGAGTTGACGTGCAGGCAGCAGACTGCAGGGCGGGGCAGCAACAGTAGTGGGAGCTTAGTGACGCAGGCCCCAGTGGAGCCTCAAGCTCTAGCTATGCACAGCAAGATGACATGGTCCACGGACGCCCACATGTAGTCAGCACACAGTTGAGGCAAAGGACTAGCTCAAGCAGCAGCGTCGTCGATCACTGGTTAATCACCTGGGAGAAAGAGGAAAGAGGCCGGCTTCTTGGTTGCTGCCTCCCGCCTCCCCCAACCAAGCTGTGACCTAATTAAACTCCACCCATACATTTCTATGGAAGCCTAGTTGGCACAATAAACTTAACTATCACACCACCCGAATTTGGAAGAGGCACAGAACTCATCTTTCTCTATAGACATCAGAGAAAGGGCAAATGTGCCACCATCTGGGTTTTGAACACCTGGCCTCCGGAACTGGAAGACAATATGGAGTCTTAGGAAGCGCATGCAACCTGTAGACACGTTGTGTTCTGTTTGGAGTCTTAACGCTAAGTGCTTAACATTTGATGGCTACTTAGGTGAGCAGTCCTAGTGGGGTAGTGGGTTACACATTGAGTTACTACTAACCATGGGTCAGCAGTTCAAACCCACCAGCCATTCTGTGGGAGAAAGATGGGGCTTTCTGCTCCCCTAAAGGTATACAGCCTCAAAAATCCCACAAGGGCAATTCTACTCTGTTGCTATGATTTGAATTAAACTTGAGTTTGATATTTTGTTTTTGGTCTTTTTGGTAGAGTCCGTTTGATCATCTAAAGTCAGTATAATTACTGGACCCTTACGTTTTACAGAGGAGCAAATCGATGCACAAAAAAAGGTTAAGTAATTTGTTCATGGTCCCACAGTTAGTAACTAACAGAGCTTGGATTTGAAATCCAGGCAGGTC
>NW_022103898.1:17735028-17741089 GCF_000313985.2 Echinops telfairi
AGGGCTCTGGCTCCAACAGCATAGCCCCATGTGGCTTGTCAACAGGAAAATGAAGCAGAGTGCGGGTCTGGCTTCCAGTGAACTACTTCTCTCTGTAGCACCTCCAAATGAGGTCATTAGCCTGATTGACAGGCTAAATTCCACCCCTCCACTCTTAATAGTCTCAAGTTGACACTAGATTATGTAACTACCACAAGACTTATCTTTCACCCGGTGCCTGGTGGGCTTGAACACTGACCCAACAGAGCCACCAGGGCTCCTTAACTCAACACAAAGAAAACAAACAAGCAAACAGGAATCCCCTAAATGGACCAATAAGCCACAGTATGATAAACGGAGCCAGAATCCATGCCCATGGAAGCAGCTCTCAAGAAACCAAATGACACATTGCATTGGGAAATCCGCTGCACAAGACACTTTAAAGTGCTAAAAGCAAAGCTATTGCTTTGAGGACTGAGGTGAGCTGCCCTCCGCCTTCGTACTCCATGACGTCATCTGCATGCGAAGGCTGGGCACTGAATAAGGAAGACCGGGGAATTCATGCCTTCGAATTATGGTGTTGGCAGAGAATGTTAAATATGGCATCGACTGCCAGAAGAAACCATCAAATATGTCGCGGAGGAAGTACAGCCAGACTGTGCCTTAGAAAGGAGGAACATGTACTTCGGACATGTTATCACAAGGGACCGGTCCCTGGGGAATGACATCATGTGTAAGGTCAAGGGTCAGTGAGAGAGAGGAAGACCATTGACACAGTGGCTGCAACTCTGGACTCGAGCGTAGCAGCAATTGTGAGGATGGGGCTGTGTTGTGCAGCATTTTGTTCTATTGTGTGTAGGCCCTCTGCATTGACAGGCCCTAACAACACCAACAACATCCTCTACGGCTTCTCTGATGGAGGACACAATCACTTGGTGGTCTGTTTCTTAAAAACAGCCCATGAAGACCCCATAGATCACCACCATCCATCCCACGCTGGGGATGACACAGGACGGGGCAGCATCGCATTCCGTTGTGCATGGGGCCAGCAGGAGCCAGGAGCCAGCTTGACATCAAGATACTCTTTCCTCTCTTTGGGGAAAAACTCTGGGTGGTGCCAACAGCTCGTGAACTTGCTGCTAATCACAAGGTTGCAGGTGTGAGTCAAACTAGAGGCACCTTGGAAGAAAGGCCTGGCGATCTTCTTCCAAAACATCGGCCCTACTGACAGCCTCATGGAGCCCGTTCTCTTTGGACACACATGGGGTGGCCAGGAGTCAGCATCAACCAGATGGTAACTCTGAAAGAGAAAAGAGTTTGACTCAGAGGTGGCCTACAGGCCAGTCAGCTGGGAGGCCCGTCCATGGGGAGGTTCGGTGAACAGAGGGGTTGTGGCTACAGCAGAACTGCTAGTGACCTCTCCTACCTGCCCATCCGAGTATTGGAAGGAGCAATCGTGGCCCGACCACCACAGCCGGGGCTTAGTAAACAAAAACCAGTAGACATTGAGTCAGTTCTGGCTCCCGGGACCCATGGGTGTCAGGATAGATCTGTGCTCCACCGGATTTTCCATGGCTGATGTTTCAAATAGAGATCGCCAGAGCTAGATCTCTGAGGTATCTCCGGGTAGACCTGAACCTTCAACCAGTGGTTCACTCTGAATGCTGACATAGACAAGGAGATGACTCTCCTGGTGTGTCCTTCTTCCCTTCTGGTGCGGGCTGTGAGTAGTGCCTGGGGTGGGCTCAAAAGACAAGGGGTATTCATACTGCATGAGAGGCCATGCCTTGGGCTGCGATCAGCAAGGTCAGCAGTTCAAAAGTACCAGCCTCCACAAGGGGGAGAGACAAAGCTTTCCACTCCTGCAAAGAGTGACCGTCTCAGAAACTCACAGGGGCAGTTGCACCCGCCCTGTGTGGTCGCTATGAGTCAGCAGTGAGTTTGTTTTGTTTTGATGCTTTGTTTTTTACAAAGTGTGGAGGGGACCTAGTGGCACCTTCAGCTACACATTGGACTGCTAACCCCAAAGTCAATGGTTCAACACCGCCAGTCACTCCACAGAGAAAGACCAAGCTGTCTGCTCCCATAAAGATGTCCAGGCTCAGAAGCCCTGTTTAGGGTCTCTGAGTTGCAACTGAGTCGATGGCAGTGGGTTTGGTTGGGGTCAGGAAACATGGGGTCCCAGGGCAGTTGGTGTCAATGCACTCGCCTGATCACCTCCAGGTCGGTGGTTCAAGCACACGCTGAGATACCTGAGAAAAAAAATGGCCAGGTGACCTTCTCCCAAAGGCCAGCCATTACCAAAAGCTCATGGCTCACAGCTCTGCCCCACACCCTAGGGGTCACCACCACTTGAAGTTACTGAGTCAGCACTTCGCTTTTAGAAAACATGGGTGTTTTTGAGATGGGAATCTCTCCATTCTATCCCAGACACCCTCCCTCCCTGGCTCTCCCTTCCTCTTCACGGTCTCTGTGGCCATTCTCTTCCCAGGGTGCAGTGGGGCGGGGTGAGGTGGCTCCGTTTGCCAACTTCCATGTGCCAAACATCCTGTGAGAACCTGATAGCGCAGCGCTGGCTGTGTTGTGTCTGAACCGACCTAGCATAATTGTGAGAGGGCTTGAGGGGTACACTGTTTCATGCAAAAGATGAACACAGAAGGCCCAGCCAACAGCATGGGTTGCAAAAGAGTCTATGACCCTCCTGTGAAGGGCTGGGTGCGGTCATTTATCATGGAAGGAAACTCTGGGATCGAACATTGTGCTCCGTCCGCAGAGAGTAAACACAAGCAGAGAGCCCTTTGCAGGAGGGCTGATTCTGAGCCCCCCGGGGACTCTCCCAGGTTTCCGAGCAGAATTGCACCCCACCAAGTTGTCCATAGCTGTGCTCTTGGGGAAGTGGACCTCCGGGCCTTTCTTCCGTGGATTTGCATGACTTATCTTTTGGTTAGTAGCCCAGAGCAAACCATGTGTGCCACTCAGGGACCTCGCAGCACACAGTAGCGTCTCCATAAATACATACTGTCTGGGAAGCAAGAACGGAGGAGGCCTGGTGGTGTAGTGGTTACTGGTTGGTCAGAGGTTCAAAACTATCCATGAGAAAGACAAAGTTACAGTCTCAGAAGTTCAGAGGGACAGTTCTACTCTGTTCTGTAGGGTCGCCATAAGTCGGCATCAGTGAGTTTGGTTTGAGATGCTTGGGGGGTAGACCAGCAGGCCCTTTGCAGCCAGCGGCTGAGCTTCCTCCATTTACACTGCTCAGGAATGCCATCTGGACAGCGTGTCCCCTTTCATCGTATGAGTACACATGAGAAGGTTCAAGGGTAGGGCGGTTCACCATGCGCCTAAGGAAGCAGAGCCCGAGCTCAGACTCAGGCCTGGGTCCAAGTTTTGTGCCCTCTGAGCCTCTGCTGGATGAGCCATCAGGATGAGAGCATGGTTGGAGTGAACTCTGGTCTAAGCAGTTCATCAAACGCACGCTCTCCAGAGCTGTCAGAGCCTGCGAAGGGCTGATGAAGGGGAAAATAAAAGGTTATGGTTGGCTGGAGGTTAACAAATAAAGGAAGCAAAGGTTGAGGAGCTGGCAATAAATCATCTGCGGATTTTCTTCAAGATGCCTGGACGACTGAGCCGTGAAACTGGCAAGTCGAGAGCAGGCAGGGAGGGAGGCGCAGGGGCTCTTGGAGGGAGTGGGAAGCAGAGAGCTCTGAGCTGCCACGGAGCTGAGGCTGAGGGTGATGTGTGTAACGGGCCCCCACTTTCTCATCGAACTCCTCCACCCACCACCCCCACTGGGTCCTCCTCTCCACAGATTGGGGAGCAGGGGCCAGAGTGGTGAAGCAGAGGGAGCCCAGCCTCCCAGGGCAGTGTGGTTGCTGTTACATGAATTCACAGCGACCCTACATATGCATAAAGGTGCAGGATGCTGTCTGGCCCTGGGTCTTCCTGACCATCCACTGCCCATCAGACCCATGTGGTCCAGGGGGCTTTCAGAAGCAGGATTGCCAGGCTTCTAACTGCGAGGTCAGCAGTTCAAAATCACCAGCTGACTCAGAAACCCACAAGTGCAGTTCTACCCTGCCCTATAAGGTCAGAATTGACTCAATGGTAGGATGTGAGAAACCCACTGCCACTGAGTTGATGCTGACTCATAGTGACCCTATAGAAGGGCGTCTATGACTATAAACCTTTACGGAAGCCAAGAGCCAGTAGCCTCATCTTTCTCCCACAGAGCACCAGAGGTTGAACTGCCAGCTCAACACTCAACCTACTGCACCACCAGAGATCCTGGCTAATGTATATAGCTTCTTACTGTAGACCCCTAAAACAAAGGAAATCACCCCCAAACCATGACCCGTAGCAGGTCAAGTTCTCACTGATCAGGACCACAGATGGAATATGCACACATGTGCAGATTAGAAAAGCATATAGGATCTGGGGCCCTTCAACCACCTAGCTACCGGATGGATGGATGGATGGATGGATGGATGGATGGATGGATGGATGGATGGATGGATATGACTCCTGAGCATGCAGCTTTGGCTCCCTAACTTCCTAGTGGCAGACATCTACCTAAGACTCTATAAGTGCATGCCCTGGAAAATCCTTGAGGACAAGACTGCCCTTCCCTGTGCTGGCCCCAAACCAAAACACCATGCCCACTGCATCAAGTCAATTCCAACTCATAGTGGAACAGGATGGAGCGGGTCCTTTGGATTTCCAAGGCTATCTATTATCTATCTATCTATCATCTATCTATCTATCATCTGTCTATCTATATCTGTTACATCTTTATTGTCAACTAATCCACATATCATACAATTCAATCGTTCAGTCATATCCAGAAGAATTGTACAATCATTACCCCAAGGCTATCAATCTGTAAGGGAATAGATGGTTTTATCTTTCTGGGAAGGGTTTGAATCTCTGACTTTGTAGTTTCACACCAATGCTTAACCCCCAAACACCACCAGGGCTCCTTCCCTGGGTCAAACTAAAAAAATTCACTACCGTTCAGTCAATGCCAACTCATAGAGACTCTACAGGACAGGGTGGAACTGCCCCTGTGGGTTTCTAAGACTGTGACTCTGTGTGGGAGTAGAAAGCCTCATCTTTTGCCTGCAGAGTGGCCATTGGTTTCAAACTGATAACGTTTTAGTTAACAGCCCAAGACGTAAGCCACCACAACTGGGCAAGGGAACTGATAACTGCTTTCGAAACAGGTTGATTAATGGCAAGAAAGAACTCTAGTGGAGGTAATGTTTCCAAGGAAAACAGCAGCCTCCTACCAGCAGAGTGTTTTACCATGTAAGCTCCAGCTTACGTAACATGAGGTGGGGGTAGGGGGGTGGGGGAAGCTCCAAAAAATCCATGGAAAAATTCCATCATCTTTTAATTCCATTTGCCCATAAATTTTTGAGGCCCCTCTTGTACAGTATCTATTATCCTACTTAAATATGAAGTGGTGTCAAAACGTTTCTGGACAAATGGTATTAAACGAAAACTTCCCACGAACTTTCTAAAGCACCCTGGTATACACTGCATGGAAAGCAAACCTAAAATCACTGCCATCAAGCCATCTTGACCCATCAAAAAAAACCAAAATCCTCACTGCCATCGAGTTGATTCTGATTGATATATAATGACCCTATAGAACAGGGTAGAACTGCCCCTGTGGGTTTTAGAGACCAACTCTTTACAGGAGTAGAAAGATGAGACTTTCTCCCAATGAGCGACTGGTGGTTTTCAACTGCTGACCTTGTGTTTAGCAGCACAACACGTCACTCACTGTGCCACCAGGGCTCCTTGGCCTGGCGCTAGGCTAGGTCAATGACATGCACAAGCGCTCCACCTAGCATAGAGCCAGGCACATGCTTGGCTGCTCAGTCGACGTCCGTGGCCACTCCTCACCTTCCTCCTGCATGGCTGGACAATTAGGAATATTAATGGAAGCTCAGGTTGGGGGAGCTTTACGGCAAGGATGATAACTTACCTCTGAGCAGAACTTAATCATGTTTCAAACCACTTTACCAGACAATGGTGTGAGCAATACAGAAGCGAGCTAACTGTGTGAAAAGCAAAGCCC
>NW_022103898.1:17741236-17744172 GCF_000313985.2 Echinops telfairi
CTGACTCATAGGGACCACAGGATAGAACTGCCCTAAGACTGTAACTTTGTAGTTAGCAGTCCAACGCTTGCTGGCAGCACCGCCGAGGTCCTTTCAATGGGAGAGTCGTGTGTTGTCCATTCCTTTATATTTTGCTCTCTTCTCCTCTCCCCTGTACGTCACACGATGCTTATTTGTTTTGTTTTGTTTTGATGTGAGAGGAATAGTGCATTTGGAGTTTGTCCCACCAGGGCAGACTGTAAATCAGGCTTCCTACTTAAAGGTTCTGAAAAGCTTGCATAACTGTGCGGTGACAACAACAAAGGGCCTGATTTGTGGCAGACGGAGGACTGGTTTTGCCACCACAACAATGCACCTGCTCCTACAGCCATAAAAATGCCCCCAGTTTGTGGCCCAAAGCAGCATGCTTCCCTTGCTCCATGCACCTGACTCACCTGACCTCGCTCTTTTTGTTTCCGTGAATGAAGACGGATATGAAAGGAAAGCATAGATGTAGTAGAAGAGGTGAATTAAAAAATGAAGGAGGTGCTGTCAGCCATCCAAAAAGATTAGTTTGAAAAATGTTTCCAAGAATGGATCACAGATTTGAAAAAATGTATTAAGTGTAATGGAGAATACTTTGAAGGTGATAAAGTTGCTTTGAAAAAATTTTAAATACATAGCTTTGAAAAATAATATGTTTTGGGTTTTTTTTGGGGGGTGCCTCCTCGTATTTCATGAAACCAAACTCAATGCCACTGAGCTGATTCTAACTCAATAGTCACCCTAGTGGACAGGGTAGAACTGCCCCTGTGGGTTTCCAACCCTGTAACCCTATTGTGGGAGTAGAAAGCCTCATCTTTCTGAAATAGAGTGGCTGGTGGTTTTAAACTGCTGACCTCAGGTTAAAGGACCAATGCATAATGCACTACACCACCTGCCCAAGGCCACAGGGAGCTTTAATGGTTCCCTGTCTTGAGTTTCTATATTCCAGCGGCTGTTTCTCTCCTTGTTCTGTCTAGCTGCTTCTCTCCAGCGCTTGGCTTCAATTTGAACAGACAGTTAAAAAACCGCCTAGGTGTCTGTGAACCCCCAAAAGAGCAGAGAGAGTCCCACTGGTGTCATCCAAACAATGCCCAAGAACCTTTCCTGGGGCCATGCCCAAAGGGTTGTGGAGCCGCAGATGGTGAGGCCGATGAACTCTGCTGTAGGGTGGTTGGTAGTAGTCTGTTGACACCACAGCAGCACCCTCGCCTCCACTGGCAGGCTTGTCAAGGCCCTGACTGGGAATTAAACCCGTGTCTTGCCGAGAAGGCGAGCATTCTGTCGTAGCAGCACCAGGTTCTATGTTTGTCTTGCTGACAGTTCCTTGCTTGAATGGTCGAGGAAGCAACTGAAGCTGCCACTGTGGACTTGCCTGAAATGAATATGGAACAACTGACCCGTTGTGTGGAAATGACCGGAATCCAGATGAAAGGAGCAGGTAGACATGGAGTCCGCCGGGGCATGAAGGGAGGAAGCCCACCCTGGGCTGAGCTAGGGGCTCTGGACTTTATCACACAGATGCCAACGGCGAAGGCAAAATAGACATGGTCTATTTTGGTCCCGGAACAGACTCTTCAGCAGAAAGGCAAACCTTTAAGTGAAATAGAAGGCTTTGGAAAATGGAATCTGACAATATGATTTAAAATATTCCTAGTCAGGAATGAAAATGCCATCTTAAAAATTAATGTGGCTGCTCTCCTCCCTTGGACGGGAGAATCGGGCTCCTGTTCTGTGACTCTTGAAGGCAAGGAGCCCCCAAGGGTGCCTCAGAGAAAACTCAAAGCCGCCCACATCTCCCGCCTGGAAAGGGGAGCCTTGGTGAAGGACTGGCTTACCAGGTACGATTGTGACTGTTGTTAAGTCAACCTCCAGCTTTCTTTAAAAACAAAACCACTGATGTGGCTGCGTAGGTACCGTCTCTGTGTTAAGTAGAGCCCCTTTGGCTATTGTGATACATTCTCCTTGGTCTCAAACAATGGAGAAAGAGTTACGAAGGATTCTGGGTACATGAGGAGATCCAGGGGCTGCTAAGCCCCTCTGTGGTTGTGGATTGTGGATCCATAGATTGTTAAGCCACAGTCTGTAGTTAAGCTTTTAACACAAACTCACATGAGCAGGAAATGCTATATTTCCTTGGTTTTCTTTAAACCACGTAAGAGCTATCTGATTTTGATTCTCCCATTTTACTAGGTTGGAAGGGAATTAAATCTCAGTCACGTGGGAATGTCTTCCTCCATCTCCTCCCAACAGGGCAGAAGTTGGCAAAGCACCAGGACCTTTCCATCACCTATCTGTCTGTTAGGCTGTCCGACCATAGCGGCTTGTGTATTGCCATGATGCTGGAAGCGATGTCCCTGGTATTTCAAATATGATCTGTGTCACCCATGGTGGACAGGCTTCAGCTGAGCTTCTAGACTAAGAGAGATGAGGAAGAAAGGCCTACAGATCTACTTCTGGAAATTAACCAAAGTAACCTTATGGATTGTGCTGGGTTCTCTTCAAAAGCAAAACCAGTGGTGGTGTGTGTGTGTGTGTGTGTGGCTTGTCTGTCAATTTGTTGTACTTGTGGCTTGCATGTTGCTGGAAGCTATGTCACTGATATTTCAAATACCAACAGGGTCATTCAACGTGAACAGGTCTCAGCAAGGCTTCCAGACAAAGAACACCGGTGAAGCAGGAGGAAGCGGTCCACTTCAGAGGAGATGGTCTCCCTGAGACCCTCGTGAATAGCAGCAGACCATTGTCAGGGTCGATCATCATGGCCCGGATGGAGCAAAGCCCGCAGGACCATCACTGTCTCTAACAATACCTGTGGGTGTAATCTTGCGTGGGAATAGAGTTTTCTTTGTTATGTTAATCAGGCCACATCAGTGTAGGGTGTGTCTTAAACCAAAAGGTGATTCCGAAAATTT
>NW_022103898.1:17744933-17747163 GCF_000313985.2 Echinops telfairi
TCATTGTCTCTGCTTCAGTCTAGTTTTAACCCATTGCACAGCGTCTGAGTTTATCATCTCTACCTTCAATTCTGGAAGACAGACATTGACTTCCCAGGTGTCGACACCCGGTCCAAACAACTGTCATCAATGAGCGTGATGATGTCGCACAAACATGGCAGGGAAAACCTCCAATCTGGTGGTGAGCTCAAGGGAAAGGAGGTGTCCCAAAGAAGGATCGAGAGGTCTCTGTATATGTACAAAAGTCAGAAGGAAAACCCTACCACCAAGAATGTGTGAACCCCAAAGAAAGCAGAGGCTGACAAAGTTATAAATCATTTCCAAAAGAAACAAAGAAAGACATGGAACGACACATTTGAACTGCTACTGGCGTGCCAACACATGAAACAGAAAAAACGTAAATGACTCCATTCCTGCTTTGCTGCCAAGGAGAATGATTTCTAAGCATAAAGGGTAGGAAAACTATGTTTAAGCGAACCCTTCCCTGAAGATAAAATATAACAATGAGAGAACAGTTAATATGCTTTAAATGAATTCAAATTCCCTGGACCAGTAGAATTACATCTCAGGGCACAGAACGTATTAATACAATGTATAATTGCTGCTCTTTAAGAAATGATGGATAATCTGAGCTAGCCTGGAAGGCAGGGAGAAGGTAAATTTGATCCATTTTATCAGAAGGTTAAAAGAAAGGAGTCTAGAAATATATATGAATGACTTTGCATTTGGAACGAGAAAACCTACTGCAGGGATTATCACGAAATAGGTATTTTCTGAGCATTTATAACAGATAATGACTAGGAGCCAGCAAAGGTTTTATTCTGTTAATTAATTTATTCATGCATCAACACATTTACTAAGCATGCCATATATGCCACAGAGGTGATAAAAATATATTAGACTTAACTTTGCCATCAATCTAGTTGCATTTATTAATAAGAACTCAGACCTAGTTAGTCTCATTTTTTCTTTTGACATTTCTCCACCAGCCACTTTATGGAAGAGAGTTAAAGCTACCTGCTCCCAGGAGGGTTTACAGCCTCGGAGATCTTATGCAGGGTTGTAGTGGGCTTAGGCGTGTTTGCTTGAAGCTTTGGTATGTTTTGGTAGAACATGGATGCATTAAGACTTCAGCAAGGCCTTTGAAAGGATCTTTAATGTTTTGTAGACGAGACGGAGAACAATGGACTAACTGATTACTGTTGAATATGTTCTCAACTGGTTAGAAGATTCTAGACAGATGCTGCCAACTAATCCTCAGTCTTTCCACAATTTGAGGTTCTTGAAGATCCAGGGATGTTGTTTCCCAGGCGGTGGGGAGAAGGAGCCGTTCATTTCACTTCGCCACAGGAAAATCACCAGGAGGGAAATGACCTGGTCGTAGAGGTTGGTATTGGGAATTGAAGAAAGTTAAAAACAAAAACAAACAAAAACACCTCTCCCCCACTTGATTGAAAAAGAGTTGAATAGTATGAACATGAGAGGAAGAATCAGAATATTACCATTATTACTAATATATGTTTGTATTGTCAAGTGGGACATAAGTACAGGCAGCTGAAACCCTGGGACTAGTATCCAGGGTCACACAGATCCACCAGGACACCATCAGTGCTGGACCATGGCCAGAGGGTCCATGCGAGAGCAGCCCGCTGAATATTTGACATGATACCAAGCAAAGGAAGAAGGCACATACCAAGTTTCTTCTTGAAAAATCATAAATAATGTAAAGGAAGGTAGAAAAGGCCAGGTATGCTAATGGCGAAAAATGTCGTTTTCTAATAGTTCATTCCACTTGGATCAACCAGCAACACCCATGAAAGCTGTGGTCAAGAATTCCAACAACATAGTGCTCTGGGGAAATCTGCAAGAAAGACCTCCTTCACATGCTGAGAAGCAAAGGTATCAGATTGTTATCAGAGTCCCCAATAAAAGGATCTTTAAAAAAAGAAAGAACGAAAGAAAAGTTGCAGAATAAAGGTTCATGGTCCCTTTAGTTAAAAAAAAAACAAAACAAAGCAAAGGTATCACTATGGTAACTAATAGATGCCTCCCAGCAAGCCATAGTCTTATCCACAGTCTCAGACGCGTGTGAACGTTGGCCAGTAAAAAAGGAAGATCACAGGAGAATCCATGCATTTGAATTGTAGTGCAATATTCCCACCTGGGGCTTGAATTTTTCTTCAGTTTTTTTCAGCTTGATCTATGTTGACCGCGTCCTTCCTTTTTTTTT
>NW_022103898.1:17747263-17751393 GCF_000313985.2 Echinops telfairi
AAAAAAATCACTCTTCTGATACCCACTTGGATATTTTCTGTCTAGTCTTTCTATAACCTGTTTCATTCTTCATGTATGAGGTTCTTGTCGTCCCACAGCCCCTAAGTTCTTCCATCGTTCATGTTGAGTGAATCAAATCTATTCTTGGGATGTTCTCCAAATGCAGGTGGAATATATTTAAGAGTGTATTTAAGATCCTATGGACATGTTTGTTTGTTTGAATCATTTTATTGGGGGCTCATACAACTCTCATCACAATTCCCCATGGACTTGTTTTAATTTTCTTCAGCTCCAACTTGAACTTGCATACGGTCCATTGCTGGTCTGTTCCACAGTCAGTGCCCAGCCTCATTTTGACGGCAACGTTGACTTTCGCCATCGTCTCTTCCCACAGATGTAGTCCATTTCATCCCTGTGTGCTCTAGCTAGAGAAGTCCCCGTGCAGCGTTGTCATTTATGTTTTTGAAAAATGTATTCGCAAAGAAGTAGTTGGTTTTGTTTTGTTTTGTTTTGTTTTGAATTGTTTTTTGGAGTAGTTGGTCTTGTTAGGTAGCCTGAGGCAGAAACCAGGGGTTGTCCCTCTATATGCCAAGGCCTTCCATTCCCCCCTTACTGGAAGTTGGAAGCCAATAAAGGCTAGCGGACATGCGCAAATTCAGGCCCCTGCACCAGGAGGCCAGTCCACCTGGGTGGGCCCCAATCTAGGCCCGGTGGCCTTAATTCAGACAATGGAGCCCACCAGTACTATTGACCACGCCTCCCAGCAGAGGGCTCTAAAAAGCCAAAATCAGGAGCCCACCGCCCTCTTTTCAGGGGCTCCTCGGCTGTGCTGCGGTTTCTCTGGCCTCAGATCCCCACACCCTGAGGGGGCCTGTGTCAAACCTGAAACTTCCTCTATCCTATATAAAAACTCACTTGGATCGCAAACCAGGCTTCGGGGTGAATTCTTTCTTGTGAGAAGCCAAGGACCAAGGTATTTCCCACCCGCAGAATCTAACGATTTTGCCAAATTCTATAAGGTGAGCTCCAGCTGTGTTTCTTTTGCGAATACCACATTTTCCAACCACGTTTCCTTCCTCCTTGTCTCCAGCTTTTGCATTTCAATCACCAATAATTATCAATGCAGCTTGACTGCATACTTGATCAATTTCAGACTGAAACTGTTGGTAGAATGATTCAGTTTCCTCATCACCAGCTTTTGTGGTTGGTGCATCCAGTTGAATAGTAATTGTGTTGATTGGACTTCCTTGAAGGCAGGTAGAAATTAAATAGATGGATCCAACCGCGAGAGAAAGAAATGGAAAAAATAAGGACGGAGGTTAACATAGTAAACAATCTATTATTCAATATATGTTTCTGGTCCAGTGGGGGTGGGGGTGGGGGGCTCTTAAGAGAAAAAAAAAATCCTAGTTGGGATTTCTAGCACAGAGGTTATAAAAATATTATAATATATTCTCAGTGTATTCATTTCCAAGGTAAGTCATTAACAAAGTATCCCACACATTGGGCTGCTTATAAGACTAGAAATGCATTGGTGTGTTTTTTTATATGGCCTCCTGGAAACTAAAGTCCAATATCAGGATGTTGCCCCTGTTGGTTCCTTCTAGGGGCTCCAAGGAGGGATCTGTGCCAGGCCTCCCGCCCAGCTCCCAGTGATCATCGGGGATTCCTGGTGCCCCTCAGCTTGGAGCTGCTTATTCTCAGCGTTATCTTCTCATGGAAATATTACCGCTGCATATAAGGAAGCACACATATTGGATTAAGATTGTATGACTTCATGCTAATTCATTACATCTTCAAAGATCCCATTTTCAAATTAGATCACAATCACTACTACTGCAACATACCTTTTTTGGAGAACACAATCTAATGCATAACACTTGGTTTCTCAACATCTGTAGATGACTGACAGAGAATTTACTGTCATCAAGAAATTCTGACTCATAGTGACCTAGAAATGACCTCATGGGCATTCATTTAAAATTTGCTGTATTGAACTTGATAATAAATGGCTTGAGATATATGGTTAGGTACCATAATCATTTAGTTTATTCCCTTAATCTTTATCCCTTCTAAATTGGAAGCTTTCATTGATAACTATACCTACCGCTTGCTTATTACTTATACCGCTACATTTTGCATTCATAACAATAATAAAAATTTACTGATTGTGCATTAACAACATATGTCTGGCAGTAACTAATGCCAAGATGCAAGACCAGAGTAATGATGGTTGTTATGGTGAAAGGTTTATGTCAACATGGCTGGGGTATGATTCCCACTGACTTGGCAGTTATGCAATGATGTAATTTGGTAGTTACATAATTATGCCCACTACTGTGAGGGGAGAGAGCCCCTAACAAATCATCATAGGTCTGGTAGGTGCAATTGTACGGTGATAATAAATAAAGATTATAGTAAAGTCATAGAGAGCATGAGAGATAGAAGAGAGATTGAAATAATAGAGTCAGACACATTTCATGGTAGCATGCTCACCTCAGCCTCACTTGATAGCCCACGTGGAGAGTTATTGCTAACCAAGAATTTTATAATCTCTGGGGACATGCAAGCCCCCTAATTACAGGTGAAGACATACGTCACAGGAAAGGGCTGTGCTATAGGTAATACAGTAATGGGAGGGGGTGATCTAGGGGAACATACGCTAAAGGAAGAAGAGGGAATAAGAGTATACCTCTGACAAGATGGGTGGACCCTAGATTCATGAAGGCGGCCTAACCTTGATCACCCTTGAGTGGTCTTGACCTCCCTGGGCTCTCCTTCAGGGAAACAATTTACTGCTACCCTTATCAGAAGAGAGTGGGCCCTACTTAGGGTAGGACAGACTATACAATCTGATTGCTCTAGATGGCTGATAACCCTAGGGAGAATAACCCCTGACCTACTTCTGTTGACTTCCAAGTGTATAGTCACTTGCCACGTGTATTAAGCAGCTGTTTGGCTTATATTTGAAGGAGACAACTTGGGAGAAATCTTTCTGTTTCCCACACACACTACTAGTCATTGATCATTTTGTGATCCGATCAAGTCATTTTCTCTCTTCCCATAATGCTGACTTTCACATCATGACATGGTTTTTGGAGCCTAGCTGTGTTGATAAGTGAGGAGTGGGAGTATAGTGATGTTCACATCATTCTGGAAAGTCAAATAGCACATGGTATAAGAAGGATAGAGATTTATCACTGAAATTAGTTTTCATGTGCTATTAGAAAAATACACAATATGCAAAGTTTTTAGGTTTCAATTTGAGAGATGAATACCAATACAGTGCTTGGTTGGATTTCTGAATTTCTTCATGATGTGTGGCAGCAGGTGGGTGTATTTTTTTCTAAACATTATCAACAATATACCCTCAGTTTCTCTGACAATTGAAGGAAATGATAACCTATAGTGATTGAACATATGGATGCACTTCTTTATGTTCTTAGGAAATTCTAATGTGTTCTCCTGACCATTAAAGTTGATAATCATTTACCTTTAAAGTGATAGGTTCAATATACTAAAAGCTCTGACTCCAATTTTTTAAACTATCAGTCCACTGTAAATAACTGAATCAATCAAATCAGTAAGGACATTTCTTTCTTCTAAGCTTTACCTTCAAATACCAGCATGAGAACTTTTGCCTTTATCAACCACTGTGCATTAGTAGGAGGGAAAGTAGAGTTTTGTACACTCTGGCCATTTCTTTACACATCACACTAGAAAAAAATTGGACAGAGAGAAGTTACTATCTGTGGGTAATCCATTGTAAGCATTTCCAGTTCCTTGCAATATTGGATCAGCATTAGGAGGCATATTATTGCCTTCTGATTATGAAACATTTGGGGACATCCTTGTATCCTGTTTGTGTAGATCACAGTGCATTGTGAACTGCTCTTTGATACAGTCCACTCATTGTTTCAATTCAGAGAGATAAGAGAATAAAGGTTTTTCTTGTGTCCTAGGCTTTTAGAGATAAAGTGTGTTGAGCACTTCAAGGTCAAATATCTATCCAGCTTCTCACAAGTGTATTCTGACTTGGGGCAATCCCATTTGAGTGGACCCCGGCTCCCAATAACTATGTACAACACAATGAAACACTATCTGATTCTGAGCCATCCTCGTTAACTGTT
>NW_022103898.1:17751493-17779187 GCF_000313985.2 Echinops telfairi
AAGTCACTGTTTCTACGTTAACTGTTATAAGAAGTCACTGTTTCTACGTTAACTGTTATAAGTCACTGTTTCTACCGCATTGAGGGCCTTCCTCACCTTTTGCCTCGATGTTACCAAGCAGAATGCTTTTCCCAGGGACCAGTCTCTTCTGATAGCATGGCCAAGGCACAGAAGACAAAGGCTCACCATCCTTGCTCCTAAGGAGCATTCTGGTTGTACTCTCTCCAAGACAGATCTGTTTCTTCTTTTGGCAGCCCATGGTACTTTCAATATTCTTCACCCACATCACAACTCTAATGCATCCATTCTCCTGTGGTCTTCCTTATGCATTGCCCCCCGTTCAGCCAGCTATAAGGTGACTGAAAATACCATGGCTGGGGTCAGGTGTGTCTTAGTCCTCAAAGTGACCTCTTTGCTCTGTTGGACTTTCTTCCTAGTCTGTCTTCATCTGGAAGCTCTGTTGAAACTCATCCACCCTGGGTGTCCATGCTGGTATTTGTAATGCTAGTGGTATAGCTTCCAGTATCACAACACACATGTCACCACTTATGACAGACTGACTGGTGGTGGTGAAAGCTTTTAGGGGATCACTAGAAGTGCCACCATTTGTCTGTCCTTTCTCTACTTATACTTCAGTGATTCAGACTTGATGGTTGAAGATATTAGTGAAGGGATCTCTACTATGGCAGGCCAAGGAGGACATCGTTTGCTTAGTTGATTTCTAATTGCCTAGAGAGATGAAAGTATCTTTCTTTTGAGACCTTTGAAAGGAACCCTGGTGATGTAGTGGTTCTGAATTGGGCTGTTAACCTCAAGGTGGGCAGTTTGAAACCATCAGCTACTCTGTGGAAGAAAGACAGGGCTTTTTACTCCCATGAAGAGTTAGGGTTTCAGAAACTCACAGAGCAGTTATACCCCAGCCTCGAGAGTTGTTGTGAGGCGGCATTGCCTCGACGGCACTGAACGAGTGAGAAAAGCAGATTTGGTGCCAAAGAGCCAAAGTGCCTACAAATAAGGCTCATAGATGAAGTTGAGGGAGCGGAGTGTGACCAATCAGAAGATTCAAGGTTAAGGTTTCGCTCTCACTTAGCCTCTTCGAGTCTCAGTTTCCTCATCTATAAAGTGGTCATCCCAGCCTTAGCTTTTTCCTAAAATTTGTGGCAAGAATTGAATGTCACAATGCGTGGAGAAGGGCTTGGAAAACTATAAATCCACCCATAGCCTTGAATCGATTCCGACTCATAGTGATCCTACAGGACAGAGTAGAACTGCCTTGTGGGGTTTCCAAGGCTGTGGTGTTTATAGAGGCAAACTGCCACATCATCTTTCTCCTAGGGAGCCACCTAGCGCTGGCACTGCTGACGCTTCGGTTAGCAGCCAAGTGGTTTAACCGCTGGGGCACCAGCTTGACCACCGAGGAAATAAAAATAGCTATCGGTGCTTACTAAGGGAATGGTGATACCTGAACTCTTGCCTGGAGTGGGTTTCAGAACCCTTGTCTGCAGTGGGCAAATCAAAATCCTCTGCGGGTATTGGCCAATTCCAGTGAAGTCCTTGGCTGATTTTGCTATTTGCAAACTTCAGAAAAGTGAGCCCCATACTTGTGTTGGATGACCCAAGACTTCAGTTCCTATGTAGTCAACCAAAGGAAATGAGAACATCGGTTTACACACGCCCAAACCTGCAGACCCCACCTGGAAACGCATCAACGCATCAACGGCTCATCAACAAAAGGAATTGTAGTAGGTTCATGAAACAACTCAGCCAAAAATGAGAGCTGATGCCAGGGGCTTCAGTGGAGAGCAAATGTTTTGGGAACGAGGAGGACAATGAATGTACAAGTATGCTTTACAGAATTGATGTATGCATGGATTGTGATAAGAGTTGTATGAGTCCCTAATAAAATGATTAAAAAAACAACAACTCAGCAATCAAAGAAATGACCCAAACTATATACACAATATGGGCTCATCTCACAGATACCAAGATGGGACTTAAAGCCCCACACTGAGGACTAGCCTGCTAAATGATCCAGTTTATGTTAGGCTTTTAAATAGGAAGACAAATCTCGGATGACAGAAATCAGCACAGTGGTTGTCAGAGCAGTGGTCGACGGGGAGATATTGACTAAAAAGGGAAGCAAGGGTATTGGTGGTGAGGGGGGCAATGTAAATTTTAACTATGGATACCATTGTGAAGGATGAGAATTTCAGAACACTTGATTATGTGTAAATTGTACATAGGCCAAGAGGCAGTCGTCTGAACAGAACAAGTGGGTGCTGCATGGTTTAAAATAAGCAAAGGTGTGTGTCAGGGTTTATCTTTTTGCCACACTTATTCATTCTGGATATTGAGCACATAATCTGAGAAATCTCCATGAAGAATAATGTGGGAAAAAAACCGGAGGACAGTTCCTTAACGCTGTCCTCTGCAGATGACATGACCGTGCTTGCTGTGGCCAAGAGGACTTGAAGCACTTACTGATGAAGACCACAGATTACAGTCTTCAGTATGGATTGCAACTCACTGTAAGGAAAACCAAAATCTTCACACTGGACCAACTGACACGATCTTGAGAAATGGAGAAAGATAAAAGTTGTCAAGGATTTCATTTTACTTGGATCCATAATCAGTGCTAATGAAACAACAGTTGAGAAATCAAACCATGTACTGCCTTGGGCAAATCTGCTGCACAAGACCTCTTTAAAGGATCCATGAGCCAGGATGTCACTTTGGGGACTAAGGGGAGCCTGAGCCAGGCCGTGGTGGTGTCAGTCACCTCACATGCATGTGAAAGCTGGACACGGAGTAAGGGAGACTGCAGAAGCTTTGAACCATTGAATATTGGTGTTGGTGGAGAAGGCTGAAAGTCTCATGGAACAAACAATTCTGTCTTCAGGAAGTGCAACCAGAATGCCCAGTAGAAGTGAGGATAGCAAGAATATGTCTCGTGTGTTTTGGACATGTTATCAGGAGGGACCAGTCTGGGGAAGGGCATTGTGCTTGAGAAAATTACAAGTCAGCGAAAAAAGGAAAGCGCCCAGTGAGATGTATCGCAACAGTGGGATCAGCTATAATAATTGTGAGGATAGTGGCGGACCAGAGAGTGTTCCATTTTGTTGTTTATGAGGCTGGAAATCACTCAAAGGTACCTAAGAACAACAATTTTCTACATCTCTTTAGGGTAGGGTGTTAGCTGCATAGATGTTTATACTTGTCAACACTTGATGAATTATACACTTAAAATGTATGTTAATCATATCTAACTATATAGCCTATTTAAAAAGTTGTATTTTGGTATATGGGTTCTTTGGAGGGCTTCAATAGTTAGTGTTAATTCTTTCCCTATGGGTTAGTTCTCAGCCTTGATAGTTGTTAAATTCAACATATATTTACTGAGCACCATTAAGGTATGCTATACTATTTTGGACCCTGTGGGAAAACCCCAAGAAATAGGAATTGCTCTATTTAGGGAATGTGTACATGAAAAGCAGAAAAATCAAACGAACCTTAGTTCTTTCACTCCCCAACAGGAGTTGTGAGATAGTATCCCTGTCAACCAAAATTAGACACCAGTGCTTTAAAACGTAGAAAGCCAGAATACTCATTTCCAGCTTGCAACCTATCTCCCAATGGACCGAGAATGTATCGGGCTAGTTAACACGTTTCTGTTCCAGTTCAAGAAATCTACTGGGAGGAGGGCATTAAGATAAGAAGATTGATGGGTACATAAACATGGAATTTGGTTAAGGGTTATTTTTAACAAGTGTTGGGAACAGAATGAGTCACTTGCCTCCGCCAGAGGCACTTAAATCTTTGGTGGGTCAAGGTCCCCGCCCCCCCCACCTAGGTGGGTGCTGTGGACATACTGACAGTGTCTACTGAATCTTTAGTCTGCCGTGTAGTCACCCAATCATTTATTGACTTAATACATACTGACATGAAGTACGTGCCAAGCACCGTGATCCTGCGTATTCAACAGTGAGAAAGACCCACTGAAATTACGGGGTACAGAAGAATTGTTATAAGAGCAGAGAAAAGGAGCCTCTAAACCAGACTGGGGTCATCAGGGGAGGTTTCAAAGTTAAGAGAACGGGGAGTGTGTATTTTTGGGGTAACCGTAAAAGCATGTACAAAGATCCAGGCGTGGCAATGAACATTCACATGATCTCGTTAGGGCTGAAGAGAGAATGCACCACAGAGAATCAAGTGAAGAGATTAAAGACAGATAGGACCTGATCAAGCAGAGGTTTGTGCGCTATTTGGGAAGTTGGCAAGTTGGTGATTTCCAGGAGTTATAAGCCACGTCTTCCAAGACATCCCATGGAAGCAGGACATGAGAGAGTTCCTTCATGCCTTGCCAGAGATCACACTGCTAACTAAGCAGCACTCACCAGGAGGCCAGCAAGCTATACACCTGGAGCGAGGTTGTGAATGGGTGATGAGAGGTACACTGAGGATACAGAGCATCAAACAAAAAGATGGCAAGGGAGCACACATGAGGTTAGTTGGATGACAATGTACTTTGTAGGAGGTTCAAACATAGAACCAGCAGATAGTAAGTGGTTCCTCACGGACATTGAGTCAACATTGACTCATAACAACCCCGTAGCACAGGATAGAGCCGCACCTCTGAGTTTCTGAGACTATAACTCTTAGCAGAGGTAGAAAGCCCCATCGTTCTCTCTGGGAGCGGCTGGTGGTTTCGAACTGCCAACCTTGTGGATCATAGCCCAACACATAACCACTTTGTCACCAGGGATGCCTAGATCTCAAAAAAAAATTAAAATATCAATATATGAAGCTATTGTTTCTAGGCATATCAGGTCTATACACTTCTGAAGGTGTGGTTTCCACCAAAAACGCTGGCCCAAAGAATTCTGCCCTCTACTATTTTTATTTATTTATTGCCCTCTACTATTTTTACCATCTCCAAACAGCAGTTGGGGCATCCTCCAAAGACTCAAAGGGTGTTCCTATTAAATGTCCATTGAGCTTGGGGAGCAAAAAGTCTGAAGAGTTTTAGGGTAGATGGTAAGCTTTCCCAACAAAATTCCGTATGACAGCTCATGACATAGTGGGTTACCAGTTAGCCATAAGATCAACAATTCAAAAACATCAGCCACTCCTCATGAGATAGGTGAGGCTTTCCACTCCCATAAAGAGTTACAGCCTTGGAAACTCACAGGGGCAGTTCTGCCCTGTCCAAAGGGTCGCTGTGACTTGGCACCGACTAAATGGCAGGGAGTTTGGTTTGGGATCCTTAAAGAATGAGCAGGTGTATTGTAATGAGGGGTGGGGGGAACTTGCTTGGTGCAACTTTTCTGGTCTTTTTCTCAGCATTACCTTCCTATTTTCCTTAAAGATTATTGATAATAAGCCCTTGTCTTTTGAGAAAATCTATCAAAATTATCCCTTTGGGGTCACCCCAGCAGTCACTATAACTTTCTGAGCTAATCCCTTTCACTGGTCCAGTAAATCCTCTTGGGGGCCTCTATTTGAATTGCACCTTGCTCTCTGGATTGGATCGGTGGACCCAAGAATCATCCCTGGTTATGATTTGTCACATAAAATCATCTTCATGAGCTTTCATCTCACCTAAAAGAATGATGGAAAGATAAGTTATTTCAATCAACTGATCTTTTGCATACATTTCATTTTGATTTGTCTTAGGCTGGGTTATCTAGAGAAGCAAAACAAGTAATATTATAGAAGCATATATTTACAGAGGTTTATATCAAAGAAATGCCTCACATATGTGACAAGTTTCAAGTTCATGGGCCAGATGTTAGGCTGAAGGCTTTGCCCTCTGCTGCAGAGCTGATGAACCTAAAAGATTGGCGGGAAGACAGGAAGATGATGGCTTGCTTTACAGAGCTGATTGGATCTAAATTTAGCAGGTAAGAGGGCAGGCCACAGACCAGTCCTCAGATCACAAGCAATATGGGCAGGCTGTTGGCTCAAGTTCAAAGAACCAGAACTCAAGGAGCCTGATTCTGAATATAGACCTAGCAAAATACAAACTAACTTTTCCACAGTATCCACTTATACTGGAAGCAGGCCAAGAAGATCTCATCATGGGGGATTGGTAGATCTAACTATCAAACTACGGAGAATCCTGGCCCAGCCAGCTTGATTTCCTTATCTGTATTAGGATCTTTTTTTTTTTTTTAAAGGTAACCTAATGAGGCTAACAGAAACCATGATGGAGCTGTTGGTTAAGTGGTGAACTGATAACTAGAAGTTCAGTGGTTGAAACCCACCAGCCGGTCCATGAGAGAAAGATAAAGCTGTCTAGTCCTGTGATAATTACAATTTCAAAAATCCTATAGAGCAGCGGTTCTCAACCTGTGGGTCAAGACCCCTTTGGGGGTCGAATGACCCTATCACAGGAGTCGCTCAGTTCATAACAGTATCAAAATGACAGTGATGAAGTAGCAATGAAAATAATGTTATGGTTGCGGGGTCCCCACCACATGAGGAACTGTATGAAAGAGTCATGACATTCGGAAGGTGAAGACCCTTGTTGGCAGTGAGTGTGGGAATGAGACCAAGGTAAGTGTATTTTTTAGGAGAATGCCTTCAGGCATCCGTCCATCCACTTTGTTGGAATAAACCTATGGATATATGAACTGGAACCCCAGTAGCAATACTTTCTGACTTACCCTTGCTATGCTTACATGATTTTGGCCAAGGCACCACCTCAATTCATTGGAGCAAAGGCAGTCTTTAACAAATGGTGCAGTAACAACTGAGTACTGGTTTGGGGGAAAATGAACTTTTTCCTCCATCTAATGCCAGTCACAAAAATGAATTGGAGATGAATCATAAGTCAACATGAAAAACTGTAAACCATGGTATTTTAGAAAAACATAGCAGAGTGTCTCTGTGTATTGGATTAGATCTTATAAAGGACACCGACAGCTTTAATCATAAAATAAAATAAAAATCGATATGCAAAACTTCAAATCTAAACACTTTTGCTCATCAAAAGACACCTGTGGATTGAGCTTCCAAAGGGGTCTCCTTGCCTGAGTGAAGAGAATAAAATGTTTGACTTTAAAAAAAAAGACATCTGTGATACTTACGTTTTGTGCCAACTTGGCTGGGCCAGGATTTTCAGTAATTCAACAGTTAACCCCTATTGATCCCCCGTGATGTGATGGAACAATTTAATCATCACCAAGCAGGTGTACAAAGATTAGGATGGGATGCTTTACTCAGGTCACAGGCCTGATGTGGACAATTGAAAGCAAGTTTCCTCCCGGATATGGCCTGCTTCCTATATAAGGGCACACTGTGGAGAAGCTTGTTTGCTTTTCGGCTGGGCCGGCTTGCTGCCCCTGGCTCATAGACCCCTGGTTCTTTGGACTTGAGCCAACAGCCTTTCGTATTGTCTGCCAATCCGAGGAGCCATCAGTGACCTGCCATCTGACCTGCTGACCTTGGACTCATTGCCTCTGCAGCTAGAAAGCTGACTCTGGGTTCATTCACCTTTGCAGTCAGCAGTTGATAGTCTTCCTGCTGATCGCCAGCCCCTGCAGCTACATGAGTCAGGAGAAGCCTTCAGCTTCTCACCCACAGACACAAAACCTACCTGAGCTTGGACTTGCCCATGTCTACAACCATGTTAGCCATTTTTAAAAAAACATAAATTTCTATATATATATATAAATGTCACTGGTTTCGCTTCTCTAGAGAACCTAGCCAAAGACAACATCATTAGGAAGATGATCAGTCCACAGACTAGAAAATATAGTTACAGTACCGATATCTGACCAAGGATTCCTATTCAGAATAGAAAGAGGTCCTTCAATTTGAAAAAGTCCAACACCTTCAAAAACATGGGCACATACTTGCGCAGACACTTAAAAAATACAAACATGGACACGATGAAATCAAGAGATGCTCCATAGTGTCCCTCTGCAGGAAGATTTAAACGAAGAGTGACTATTTCAGACTGACTCTTCTCGTTAGCTGCTACTGACTCCTGGTCCTGCACCATTCCCGTGATGGTTTATGGATCAGATCATTAGATCCTTAGGGTTTTCAATGGTGGATTTTTGGAAGTAGATCTCCAAGTGGTTCTCAACCTTCCTAATGCCATGATCCTTTCATACAGTTCCTCATGTGGTGACCCCCCAACCATAAAATTATTTTCGTTGCTACTTCATCACTGTCATTTTGATACTGTTATGAACCGGGCGACTCCTGTGAAAGGGTCGTTGGACCCCCAAAGGGGTCATGACCCACAGGTTGGGAACCGCTGCTCTATAGGATTTTTGAAACTGTAATCTTCACAGGACTAGACACCTCCATCTTCCTCTCATGTAGAACCCCTGGTCCAGATGCGCCTCTGAACCCCATGCAGCATCATGGCCTGAGGATGGGTAGGGAGCGGCTATTCATTAAGTGCACCAGTCAGGAATTGAACTTGGCTTTCTTGTGGAAATACATAGCAAAGCAAAAGGAAAACAGTGCGTGAATCCGGCTAAAGTTTAATTTATTTAGTCAAGAAAAATATGCAGATCAGAGAAGCAAACGAACTGTCATGAGAACCTGTGATAACAGGAGTATTATTCTCCCCCCTTGAGCTGGAAGTTTAATTACAAAAAATAATAGAGATTTAAAGATAGCTGTCTTAGAAACTTGATAGGTTGAGCTGGCTATCGTTAGTTGGATTTAGAATGTTTAAAGAATTGAATGAGAGACTTGAGTTCATAGGAAAATACAGATACATGACACCAAAGAAAATGCAGTTATGAGAACAAACCAACACTGGAGTACAAGAGTTAAAGCAACAGAAGTACTGTTATATATACAATCCTGCATTAACAGGGATCTATGATAGATACATGGATAGACACAAAGGCTGAACAGATGGCAGAGGGAGTATGAGAGTATATACCTAGGAATATATATATGTTTGACAGAGAATATTTGTACATAGATATATGTTCTACATCTTTATTTTGGTGAATATTGACTACAATTTTTACAGCTCAAGACTGACCATCTGAAATGTAACTATTATTGGTCTCTATCTGGAGGAAAGATGAGTGATGAAAATTGAAGACATTTGGAAACAATCAGTTCAGTGGACCAAAGGAGCACTCAGACAGGCAGTCTTCATGACCTTGAGACCAGAAGAATTAGAGGGTGGTGTGTTAGTCCAGCTTGACTAGAGAAACAAATCCAGAGATACTCATATGTGTATAAGAGAGAGCTTTATATCAAAGAGTAATTGTATGCAAGAACACTTTATTGTATTAAACTGGCATTCCATGATGCTCACCTTCCCACTATTGCTGAAGACCAATGGGTGCATAAAAAATGTGTTGAAGAAAGCTGATGGTGCCCGGCTATCAAAAGATATAGCATATGGAGTCTTAAAGGCTTGAAGGTAAACAAGCGGCCATCTAGCTCAGAAGCCACAAAGTCCACATGTTAGAAGCACACCAGCCTGTGTGACCATGAGGTGTTGAAGGGATCAGGTATCAGGCATCAAAGACCAAAAAATCATATCATCGTGAATGAGAGGGAGTGCAGAGTGGGGACCCAAAGCCCATCTGTAGGCAACTGGACATTCCCTTACAGAAGGGTCATGGGAAGGAGACGAGCCAGTCAGGTGGCAGTGTAGCAACAATGACACATTAAATACTTAAGTTCTTAAATACTGCTCACCCTCCCACCCTACTATCATGATCTCAATTCTACCTTACAAATCTGGCTAGACCAGAGGGTGTACACTGGTACAGATAGGAAATGGAAACACAGGGAATCCAGGACAGATGAACCCCTCAGGATCAGTGGTGAGAATGGCAATACCGGGAGGGTGAAGGGAATGTGGAGTAGAAAGGGAGAACCGATTACAAGGATCTACATATAACCCCCTCCCTGGGGAACAGACAACAGAAAAGTGGGTGAAGAGAGACATCGGATAGTGTAAGATATGACAAAATAATAACTTATAAATTATCAAGGGTTCAAGAGGGAGGGGGACAGGAAGGAGAGGGAAAATGAGGAGCTGATACCAAGGGCTCAAGTAGAAAGCAAATGTCTTGAGAATGATGAGGGCAACAAATGTACAAATGTGCTTGACAAATGGATGTATGTATGGATTGTGATAAGAGTTGTATGCGCCGCCAGTACAATGATTAAAAAAAAAGAGTAATTGTATATTAAGAAAACATCCTAGCCCAGTCTAGATCAAGTCCAATATTAGCCCATATGTCCAATACCAGTCTATAAATTCTTCTTTAGACTCATGCAGCACAAGCAATGCAGGAAGGCCAGTGGGTAGAAAGCCTTGTGGATCCAGTGGCAGTAGAAGCATCTCCATGCTGGCACAGGCTCCATGCTGGCACAGGTCTCCTCCAGCTCTCTGGGTATCTCAACAGCAGAAAAGGGAAGGCAGAGAGAGTATGTCTGGTATTCAGTGAACTATTTATCTCCGTCATGCCTCCAAATGAGGTCATCAAGCTGTGACCTGATTGACAGGCTAGACTCCACCCCTTTGCTCAAGTTGACAGGAGATTATATAACTGCCACACCCTGCTCCCACTACCAACTCCTTTGAAAGGGATTGCATGAGAAGGTTCTGGATAGAATGGGAGAAAGATACGGAACAAAACTCAAAATCATAAAAGAGGAAAAGAAAGACCAAGGTTACTGTCCGATAAAGACTGTGGAATGCTGAGACTACGGCCCTTCGTCACTGTCTAGGTTTGGAAATGAACTCACCCTCATGGCTCAATTTCAGCCCTAAAATAGACAGCTCTATAAGGGGAGTGGTGATATGATACTATGGAAGTACATATGTCTGAGAATAATCAAGCATTTGAAACCAAATGGACAGCATTTCCTCATGGACAGAGTTCAGAAAGGTGAGGAAAGAAGAATAAATGGAAATAGGAACCAGGGAGGGCATGGGATAAGTGATATTACACGGAGGGGATTACAAACAATGAGATGAAACACAATCTGTATGAATTGATGGAATGGAAAATTGCTCTTTCCTGTAAACTGTTACCAAATTCACAATGTAAAGCAATTTTTTTTAAGGGCACCCTCTTGTGGACCCTCTGAGGCAGCTAGACTCTGTCCTCTAGGGGCCACGGTGAGTGAGAATTGGCTCAGCAGCAATGACATTCACGTGACAGCGTAGGACCCTTACAAATCGGACTGCATGCTAGCCCTGAAACAAAATCTCAAATACCTAAAAATAATTTTTTACATTATCATAAAATTAGAAATCAATTACACAAGTGCAACTCCCTAAAGCCATACTCACTCGGTAATGGAAAACACCTTTACAATTCATAGTTTAAAGAAAAAATATCATGGAAATTAGAAAATATTTAGAATTACATAGCAATGAAAGCATCGCATTGTAAGAGCCTCCAATAAAATGATTTATTTTTAAAAAGAAAGAAAACATTACACACAGTGACTTTCATGGTAGCGGTAAAATAGTTCAGTATGTCATAGAAAGTCAGCCTTAAATTCATATAACGATAAACAAGAAAAAGAGAAAATAATTTAAGAAGTTCGTCAACTCAAGGAGATGAAAGAGAAAGTACAGAATTAACTCACAGGAGTAAGGAGGGTCAAAATAATAAGGGTAAGTGTTGAAATTCATAAACTGGAGAACCAAGAAACAGCAAACCCAATCTGATCAATAGTTGCTACCTATTTAGCAGAATTTGCTTCCTCGCTTTATCTGCCTGGGGATCAGAGAAGAAAGTCATGGTTCGTATCACCAAAGTCTTCCTTCAAGGTGGATTTACATTGATTTCTGCTTGAATTCTGAGATTTCAATCATCCTGGGCTAGTTTTATTTTTCGGATTCTTACTTGAGCGTTCCACTGTGCAGAGAGTATAAGCTTAATTTTTACTTACATTCCTGGTGAAGGCATGACATTTTGATTTTTCATAGATGACTTTCTCTGCACCTCTCGGGTTTGACACTAAGTTATCCGGAGAGAAGCAAGCTTTCTTACTGCCGACGACTGGATCCTTGACACGTCCCCCCAGTGGTGAAGTCCCTGACAGTGGAGGCATTCGGGGAGAGCAGCGTGAGGTGGGAGAAGGATTGTGAAGAGTTGGACAAGACCATTATTGCCCCAGGCTATCCTTCCACGATCATCTCAGTTGTCTTACATTTATTACAGTTTCCTAAGATTGTCCACATCCAGTATCTCTCCTGATAATGGGATGTAATTAATCTCCCCACCAGAAAGCTTCCGGCTTTACTTCTCAAATTCCCGTCAGACAGCTGAAGAACAATTTCCCGAGGCACGTCCAGAAGGCCCGGGAGACTTGTCTAAGCCTCCTTTCTAATGCTTGAGACAGGCTCCATCTTTCCAAATCCTTGGGTCGCTGTCACATCGACACCGTTCCTGCCGTCTCCCACTAGCTTTAAGGCTGGACTGGCTTGGCGCCTGGTGGGGGGAGTGTCAGCAGCGGCCACAAACGCCTTGATGATGAATTATGGTTCCTTGGTTTCGGTTACAGCTGGAGCCTAGAAATTGTCAGTGCGTTAGCTCAAGCTTTATATCCTGCTGAGAAGAAAAGGTGGGAATTCATTCCGGTAGAAAGAACAGCGTAACGTGCAGGTAGAGAGGTAAGCTGCTTCCTAAACCCACTGAGGGGAATGTTGAGTTTTCACGAAGAAGATCTTGGGAGGCGTACAGAAAGGAATACATCAGCACACACAGAAATGTACACATGCACACATACACCCACACACATGGTCATCATAAATAGAATGTGTAAATGTTTGAAGAAATGCCAGGTAGTAAGACTATCGATCTTCTTTCATATGAGCAGTTGCAGCCGATTGTGTTTTCCCAGCAGTAGCCCCTCTCCCACAGGCTCTTTCTGCAATGGGACTCCGACACTCTCCCGAGAGGGGGTGGGGTTGTTTTCGGCAGCATCTTGAATCTGAGCAGGCCCTGTGGTCATGTTGACCGGTAGCGTGCTTTGGAAGTGATTCTGTCCTCATTCAGACTGCTTTCTGCTTTATACCTTGTGGAAAGTTTGGACACCCCCTCTCAGAACTCTACTATCATGCTGTGAGAAGCCCGCATGCACCACATGAAGGCGTGTTATGTTGTTGCTTTGGTGCAATCCTGGTTGAGCCTGTAACTGACAGGCAGCTTCAGTTGCCAGTCATCTGAGTGAGCCACCTCACACAGCCAGGCGAATGGAACCTTCCTATGTCTGGAGCCCCAGCCACCATTTGACTGAAACTTCCAAGAGAGACCTTAAGTGAAAATGCTCAATGGAACCCAGTCAGTCCCGAGAGCATGAACGAGATGAAACTACTGGGTTCAATCAATTTGCCTGAAGTTGTTTGCATTGAGTAATGGGAACAATGACCAAGTCATTTGGAGAAACGTGATTTGTTGATGATTCTCCTTAACTAATGGCGGGTGACGCCGCGGCTGCAACAATGGGCTCAAGCAGAAGAACAATGATGTGGATGAAACAGGACTGGGCAGTGTTTCATTGTCTGGTACAAAGGGTCGCTGTAGTTGGAACCGACTAGAGGGCAGATAACAGCAAATCCACCAAAGTGCTCAAGCCACAAGTCACCTTGATTCCTCTTTCTTTCATTGCTCTTCCACTCAGTCAATAAGTCCTGTTGATCATGTGCTCAAAAACATCCCAAGTCCTTTTACTTTACACCCTCGGCTCTTCCTATGCACTGCTCTCACCCTGCGCTGGCTACACTCTCCTGGGTAAATGCAAAGATAAGGTGACCATGTGATACACATCGTGTGATAAACATCATGTGCTACACATCCGCCAATGAAACGTAAACAAAATTGATGCCTGTCCCTCCTGCTGGAAGCACTTGGGACCAGTGTTTGGTACGCCACAGTCTCTTTCTCCCTTGGTCATGGGTCATTCAAACTCACGCCCTGCCATTGAGTCAACGCTGACTCATAGTGACCCTAGAGGGCAGGATAGAACTGCCCCTGCGAGTTTCCAAGATGGCAACTCCCATTGAGAGCAGAAAGCCTCATCTTTCTCCTAAGGAGCAGCTGGTGGTTTTGAACTGCTGAGCTTGAGGTTAGCAGCCCAACACATAACCACTACGCCATCGAGGTTCCTGATAATTATGCAGGCACTCATTCAACGAGAGGCTTCGTCTGCTGGGTCTCTGAGAGACTGTGGTTAAAAGAGACCTCTGATGGCCTGTGCTGGCCATAATGATTGGCAAGACTTTGGTGAACTAGTCGCTGGATAGGGTGGTTGTTACTGCAGCCTGTCCTGGCTCCTGAAATGTGGACCCCAGTACTGATGGGGTCATGTGCACTATGAGATTATATAATACAGGGGTTAGGCATAAATAATGTTCAAAATATCATTTTGGTATAAGCACCCCTGAATAGTGGGATCTGTGGAGCTGGGACAGAGTTTGGGGGTAAACTCTTAACTCTCTGGATTCTCATCTAAGGGCTTCAAGGGCAGAGCCTTGGTGGACAGGGCAACAGGAAGGCATTCAGAAGACTTGAACCAGCAGTTAAATGCCAACAGGTATAGTAGTGTTATGGAATCTTTGCCATTTTAGTGTGGCTATAGTATTAGTAGGAGATTGGTCATTAACTCCGATTGAGAGATTGGCTTATGGTTTCAATCCCAGTTCTTCTCCTTACTAGTACTTGGCTTAATTTTCTTATCTATGAGAAATATCCATATTAGCTACTTTGGATTGGCTCATGGACTAATGAAATAATTTTGAACCAGTAACGAAGGTTGACCGTTTATGAGTGCTACATGTACTTTTTACAATAGTGGTTGTCAAGAGATGGAGGTGCTGGTGTCCCCTGATGTCTTTGTCCTCTACAATCTTAGGTAATGTGTCACCCTTTCACTTTTCCTTGGACCTGACTGCACCCCTTCCTTGGTTCTCCATCTATCCAAGCCAACTCTGATCTAGGTACGTCTCTGATCTGGGTACAAAGAGTCTGACCATTCTGGGTTTTGCACATTTTGTGAAGCACATTCCCGTTGACCTTATTGTACGGATGTGTACATACTGGAGGAAGGCTTATTAACCTGGGATGTGGAGGACACAACCTTGCTTGCTGAAAGTGAGGAGGAGTTGAAGCACTTGCTGGTGAAGGTCAAGGATCTGACAAATAGCTTTCTGCTCCTCAAACGTATTAGTGATTTCTAGAGTGCTCCTTCTCTCAGGGTGTCAAGCTCTGAGGGTCTCGTCCTGGGGACCCTCCTTAACATCGAAGATTCATGTCCCCGCTGATAGTCTTGTTTTACCCTGGTATGGAAAGGATTTCTCACCTGTCCATACCTACCTCTAGCTCAGTAAACCTGATGCTGAAATAAAAGGATGAGTTAGAGCCCCAAAGGGGAGGGCAGGGAACGGAAGAAAGCCTATGGGATCTGCACTCCCTGCCAGGATTTCGTGTGTTCTTTTTCCTTGGATCCACAGTCAACACGCAAGGAAGTGAAAAAACCAAGCTCACTGCCCTCGAGGCCATGCTGACTCAGTGACCCCTGTGGTTCCCAAGACGGTAACTGTTTACGGAGGAGAAAGCCCAGTCTCTCTGCAGAGGAGCTGCCGGTGGTTGCAGCTGCTGACCACTTGGGTCACAGCCCAACACTTAACCGCTGCACCACACTCCATACGGTGTATCGGTCGACATATGCTATAAATCACGTGTGGACATTCTCAGTCTAGGCTTGTTGAGGATAGGCACCGTCAAGTCAGGTTGGACTCACAGGGACCCTGGGGTTCAGCAGAATGAGATGCTGCCCAGCCCCGTGTCAGCTTCACAATTGGTGTGATGGCCGAATGCATCGCTCTAGCCACTGTGCCAAAAATCGCATCCAGGGTCTTCCTCTTTCTCTCGGGCCATCTCCTTTACCAAGCATGGCATCCCTTCCCAGACACTGGTCGCTCTTGAGAACATGCGCTAAATACATGAGACAAAAATCGCACCATCTTCCTTTGAAGGAGCATGCTGGTTGTATGTTTCAAGACAGAGCTGTTGGTCGTTCTGGTAGTCTATGGTACGTCCAATATTCTTGGACAACACCATAATTCCAATGCACCAACTTATCTATGGTCTTCCTTATTCAGTGTCCAACTTTCACATGCCTATGACGCCATGGAAGCTACCATGACTTGAGTCAGATGCACCTTAGTCCTCAAAGCGATGTCTTTGTCACATGAAACCCTTTAACCCAGTGGTTCTCAATCTTCTGCTGCCACAACCCTTTAACACAGTTCCTCATGTGGTGGTGACTCCAACCATAACATTATTTTCATTGCTACTTCGTCACTGTCATTTGCTACTGTTATGAATTGGGTGACCTCTGAGAAAGGGTTGTTCAGACCCCAAAGGGATCGTGACCCACAGGTTGAGAACTGCTGCTTCAACCCATTAAAGAGGTCTTGTGCAGCAGATTTGAAAGAGTTGTTTGACCCCCCAAAGGGGTCACGACCCACAGGTTGAGAACCACTGCTTTAACCCGTTAAAGCGGTCTTGTGCAGCAGCTTTGTCCAATGAAACACATTGCTTCGTTCCTTGACTGCTGCCTCCGTGAGCATTGGCCGTGGAGCTGAGTAACATGAAATGCCAAACAACAATGCAATGAGAATGGGGTGTGTGCGGGGATCGAACACCAACTCCATTTCAGAGCTTGGCTGAGGGCTCACTTCTTGGTCCTGCTACTCATCTAGCACTGCCCTCGGCGTGGCATGGACAAATTCTCCTGTAAGCGGCAGCCTCTATCGTGTTCTCATTCTCTACTTTGTCCTCATGCCCACTGCTGCCAGCTTCAACATCACTGCCTGGGCTACCAGTAACAGCTTCAACAGCTTCCTGGGCCTGGCCGGTTTCCCCTCCTGTGCCTTTGTTCTGTTTCTGAGCCCTCTACAGCATGGTTTCTCAACCTGTGGGTCGTGCGACCCCTTTGGGGGTTGAGCAACCCTTTCACAGGGGTCGCCCGATTTATCACAGTAGCAAAATGACAGTGATGAAGTAGCAATGAAAATAATGTGATGGTTGGGGGCGGTCACCACCTCATGAGGAACTGTTTGAAAGGGTGGCGGCATGAGGAAGGTTGGGAACTGCTGCTTTAGAACCCACTCAGAATTTCTCCGGCGTCGGTGTGTGCTCCAGATGTTGGGGGCCGCCTCAAGAAACAAGCCCCCGATGATGGTTAACAGCCCTCAGGAAAGCGAGGACTCAGATGAGTTGTCAGAACCTGGGATCCCATGCGCCTTCTACCGTCAAAGCTCTGCAGAGGTTTCTGAGACCTGCGACCCCCGGCCCGGCTGATGAATGGGGCACAGGCATGCCCCACGAGACAGAAGCACAAGCTCCCGGGGAAGGTGCGTGACATTGAGTGCACGATCACTTTCTCATTTCTCTGCATCGCTTTGAGGCACGCTTGCCAAATTCTAAAAGACCGACAAGCCCATAAGTCAAGTGCCTTGCCAAGTGGAGGCCATTACTCTCCTGTTTTTCACCCTCCCTTGCGAGGAGGCTCCATTTATCTGAGGCTTCTCCGCTGCCCAGTTTTCTTCTCTTCGCTCCTGTTCCACATACCTGTCCATTAGACTCGAGTAAAGTCATCATGTAGCGATGCAGTTCATCATAATCCTCCTGCCAGCAGTGTCCACGGAGAGAAAGCGGAAGTGTCAGGCTTCCCAAAGACCAGCAGGAAGATGGGAGCTGTCTTCGCCTATCAGCAGCTCACCCACCGGCAGGCCCTCAGCCCCAAGGTAGTCTGATCTTGGTCATTTGTCTTTGTTATTGTTGTTGTTGTTGCTCCCTTTGTCCCAGCAGATGAGCATGACGGAGCTCATCTGGCCCTTACTGATGTCCCCTGACTTGTCATTGGTGGGACACATTGCATGTCAGTGGGTGCTCTCTGCTTTGAGGCTCATATAGTTCTTGGAACAGAGGCATCTGCTGGGTGTCGAAAAAAGCCCATGTTCTTTCTAAACCATTAAATCACGATTGGCATTTTGACAAACAGTCCCCAATCTTCAGGCTTGCAGCTGGGAACAATCTGTTTGGTGGGCTGAGAGAAGCACCTGTAAAGCTCTGGTCAAACTTGTTCCACTGTGTTCAAATGAGTTTCAGGCCACGGCAGATGGGGGAGGGGGACAAAGCCGGGTCTTGGGAGTCAGATGAATCTAGGTTTGTGTCCTGAAACTTCCGCTTACCAGCTGTGCGTGGGGAGCGATTTTCTTCGCACGGTTGAGCTTCCATTGCTGAATCTGAAAAATGGGGGCAGGACCCCAATTCTGCCAAATTATTGTCATGTGGAGAGAGAATGCCTTTGAAGTGTGTGGCACACGATCGGTGCACTGTGAATGGCTTCTAGTAGGGAGGATAGCACCGTAGCAGTATTCCTTGGACTCGAACTAACAGCAGCAGCTACAGTAATGGCTGTACTATCAATATTAACAGGAGTAGTCCGAGGGTTCTTAGTGAGGTGCTGACAGTGCTGTCCAGGAATGCTGGACTGGACAAGTCCCTTTGAGAGTGAGGCATCTTAGAAACACTGATGGCTGTGTATCTTCTTCAGCTTTGGTAAAATATGCTCGATTTCAACCTTGGGCATCAACATTGGGACCTGCATCCGCTCTAAGACAGAACTGGGTGTCTTGACAGGCAGCTTGGGGCCCAGCGACTGACTGCACCCCGGAGACGTGGTCTTGAGGCTCCAATGAGAAAGGATGGGAGCCCAGCCAGGAGCTGCCCAGAGGGAGGTGACACGCAGCCTTGAATGGCTTTCAGAACAGAAAGCCCTCTGTGGGGATTCCCAGAAATGCCTGGGGAGCGTACTGGCCTTCCAGAAGGCTGCGTGCTTGCGTTATTTGGTTACGCGCCCTGAATTGTGTAGGAGCGCAGGATTTCTGTTGATCAAGCAGCACCCAGAGTGTGCCTGGTGCACCGCTGAGGCTCAGTAATTGGCCCTTCCCTTTCTCTTATTCTTGATATATTGTGAAGCAAGGGCTTCTTGAAAAACATGACCAAAAGTAAAATCCATCAATGCGTTGCTGTCAAGTCAAGTTCAACTGGTGGCAAAGCCGTGGTTACAGAGCAGAACCCCCTAGGGTTTTTTCAGCGGTAGTCCTTACAGAACGCCACCAAGCCTTTCTCCCACAGCACTGGCGGTGGGCTACAGCAGCTAGGTAGCCAGAATAGGGACTGAGGGGAGGTGTTGTCACCCCAATGCCTGCCTAGGCCAGGGCCACAACAAAGGGGTTGGGAAGAAATCAGGCACACTGATTAATTAGATTCCGATGGAAAGATCCAAACTGAGCATGTGCAGACTAGGACCACCTACGCGCAGGTGAAACCAAACCTAGCCTTAACCTAGGCCCATGACATCACACAGTTGTGTCCAATCCCAGCCAATACCCTCAACCATGCTTCCCAAGCAATGGGGATACAAGCAGTCCACAGGCAGGCTGCCCCTCTCTTTCAGGGTGCTTGCAGGCGGGTGGGACTCTCTCCCCCGTGCGGGTGCACACATGCCTCTAGGCCCTAGGGTCCGAGCTCCCACTCAATCCTCTCTCTTGGCCCCTGGGATTTCCTGGTTCCTCAGCGTGGTTTTGTGTACCTATATTCTTTCCACCTGTTTTTTGCGTTCAGACGTGAACTCCTGCGTGGTTCCCCTGCAGGCTTGTACGCGTTCCTGAAAGAGCGTGTACTTTTACAGAATGTCACACCTGAAAACTTCCCTTTTCCTCAAAAAAGTCACTTGGATTACAAACATACTTCTGCTGTGTGCATTCTTTCAGCACCGGGAAGCAAGAACCAAGGTATCCCAAGCCCCAAATCTAACCCAACCACCAACCTTTAGGTTAGTAATTGAGTGCAAGCCCATCTGCACCATTCAAGACCCTCAGGTACCCTTGGTCCTCATATTAGGACCGAAAGGGTAGGGTCTGGCTTCAGCTCTGCTCCCAGCCCCAGAGCAGCCTGATGGCTTTACCAAGTGTGTCACCATCTGCCGCACCCCAGGCTGGTGTCTATCACATCCAGGGCTGCCCCACCCACAGACACCGACTCCTGACAAACAAGTGGAGATGGGCAAGCAGGGTCTCCTGCTGGGATGCTGAGCAGAAGCTTTCTCAGTGAGCCGTGTGACAGTCCTGACAGCTGATGCTGCTGGGAGGCCTTCACCAGAAAATGGGGAGTACGGGTTGACCTGGGTTTCCAGTTGGTGACCGGGCAGCTGCTCACCCACCCAGTAGGGTCTGTGCTCACCTCAGCATTGCTTGCATGCCAAAGAAGGAAGACAATTTTCTTTCCCCTCCTCTCCCAGACAAATGCCTCTGACTCACTATTGTGTTTCATCCCCGTCAGCAGTCAGATCTGGCTGTGGCTCCTTTGATGAGGGCTGGCAGCCGTGAGCCGGTGAGCCACCACTACTGGGCCTTCTACACACCACCTCCTCTCCTGTGTCTGTTGCTAGCAAGGGTCACCTCCAGGCGGACTGTGGAAAGGCCTGCAGATTGGGATCGGATGCATTATCCTGCAGACACCCAGGAACTTGTTGGGTCTTAGTTCAGGTCATGGTGGACCCCTGGGCACAGGGTGATGCTGCATGACGTGTGAAATATGCACAGAGGAAACACTCAGCCTGTGTTTTTAGTGGTACGGGGACTTAGCATTTCACTGGAGTAGAGAGGTACAAGGCAGGCATCAAAAGTTTGAGGAGCAATTCCAGTATCTTTTAAGTACCCTTTTTCCCCCTTTGAGCTGTTGGAGGCCCCCTTGTATTTGTTTTCTCTTCGAAAATAAAGCTTCCCCTTCAAATAGATTTTGTTTGTTTGTTTTGACTCAGCAAATGGGGTGCTTAGATTTTATGTCAACTTGAACCTGTGTGAAAGTGTCAGGGTGGGGTCCAACCTATCAAACAGGTCACTGCCTGATGATGCCTCCTTGGGAAGGTGTCCTTTTTATAACGGAGACATTAGGAACCTTTCCCCTTCTCTCTGGTACCGCACCTTCCTCCTTGCTAGGATTCTGTGTCTGCCTCCAGCGGCAGACCCATGTGGGCTACCGACCCTGAGAGCTGCCAGCACCCAACTACCATGTTCCCACCAACCTTGGATCCACGTGACTGCATCCACAAGCCTGGGACCACCCTGCTTCCCGCCTCGCCCTTCTGAGCCATTGATCTGCATCTATGTGAGGCTGAGGAGGGCCCAGCTGGCATCGGACTGATGGATTTGAGTTGCACTGGGCTGGGATGCCTTCTGGATATAAAGCCATTTCTTAGACATATATGAATGTCAGTGGTTTTATTTTTCGAGACAGCCCACAAAACATTTAAGGAAAAGAGGGAGTCCATGTAAAGACTATCGAGAACAAAATAGTACTGGCTGTTGCCATCAGTGTGCATGGCCCCTGACTATGCTGGGCAATGGCTACTCAAGACCAAAGCATTGCTGTATTTGAATGTGGGTGTCGAAGATGAAGATCGACTATCCTGTGGGCTATTAGAACTAACAAATCTGTGTTGGAAGAAGTACAGCCAGAGTATTCCTTAGAAACAAGGCTGGTAAGATTTCTTCTTAAGGACTTTGGACAGGAGGGTCCAGTCCCTGGAGAAAGACATGATGCTTGGCAAAGTAGACGTTCAGCAAACAAGAGGATGTCCTTCCACAAGGTGGATTGACACAATGGCTGCCTCAATGGATTCAAGTATAACAGGGATTGTAAGGACAGTGCAAAGCCAGGCAAGGTCTGTTCTGTTAGGTATTGGGTCTCAGTCAGCACTGTCTTGACAGCACCTATTAACAATTGGAATTAAGTGCTCCAAATCTGCTTCACTTTCAGCAAGTAAGATTGTGCCATCTGCATCCTGTACGTTTTAAGGAAACTTTCTCCAATGCTTTTGTTTTGTTTTATTGTCATATAATTCACAGAGCATAACATTCAATAGTTGAATCATATCAAGAAGAGTTGTGCAATTATCCCCACCATCCATTTTGAAGCATTTTCTTCTTTCTTATGGTCATTGTTGTTAGCTTTCCCCGCCCCCCCTTTCCCAACTTGCCTATCTTTCCCTAGGTAATTATCAACCCAGTTAGTGGCTCTGTAGATTTACCTCTGCTGGATTTCATATACAGTAGGACCCCGGTACTCGACTGCATCAGTACTCGGATTTCAACTTGAAATGTCAAGAACATTTTGCATCAGGGCTCAACCAAAACATCAGAATGTGACCCTACGGCACGTGTGTTTTGTGAACAAAAGCAGTTTGTGTTGCGGTCACTTAGCGTTAGTTGGTGTTGTTAGTACACATGGTTTAAACCTTTTGCGGCTGTGTTCCAAGTGCTTTGCTATAATTTTCTTAGTTTTTGTGGCTTTTTGTACTGTTTTTAGATTAAAAAAAAAAGGGTCCTAAGAAAGTTTTTTTTTTTAAAGAATTATGATATTGAACTGGTTAACCATACTATCGATATTGTTGATGATAATTTAGTAAACCCTTTTAGAAAACAGTTAAGGAAACGCCAAAAGCAGACCACATTAGACAGATTTTTTTTTAAGAGAAAGTCAGCTAAGTCCTAGTGAAAAAGGCAAAGAAGAGGAAAAACAAAAGCAAAAAAACTCCTGAAAAGCAGCTACCAGTTAATTTTATAGAAGGGGATTCTCCTTCCAAACAATGACTCTCTCGCTCCATCTGTCTTCCCCACATCTGTGTCCACAGATCCAGATCCTCATCAATCTCAAGGGATGAGCCATACTGTAGTTGTTAAAAACCTTTTTTAATGTTGTGTTTCTTATTTAAATTATATTACTTAACTCTGAACGTCTTCACTTTGAAATTTCTGTGTAATGTTTTGTATAAAAAGGCAAGGTTAGGGTAAAAACTTGGTTGTTGAGAACGGATTCATCCATTTTCAGTTATTTCTTATGGGAAAAATTGATTCGGAACTCGACTGCATCGCATCTCGACAGGCCTTCTAAACAGATTAGCATCGAGGTCCAGCGTTCTACTGTACAGAAAATCATGCAAAACAAAAACAAGAAAGAAATAAACAAAAAAGAAAAAAAATCTCAACTGAAAAGAGGACAAATTTAAAATGGGTCAAAAGATCAAATGATAAGGTGTTACATTTTAACCTAACGACATCTGCCATAATCAACTTGATAATGCTCTCTGTCTGACAGTAAGGCTCTTCACACCCCTGGATGGCGTCAGATGGGATTCACTGGAGGCTTGATCTATGTGGGGGCCCTGCAAATGGATTATGGGCTTCCACTGTCATTCATAGCTTTCTGCAAACCAGGTGTTCAAAATTTAAGTTCTGATACTATTCCATCTTCTGGATTTGGAGATATATATTTCTAAATTAAAAGATCATTTTATTGGGGTCTCTTACAGCTCTATAACAACCCAGACATCAATTGTATCGAGCGTATTTGTACATACGCTGTCATCATTATTTCCTAAACATTTACTTTCTTTTTGAGCCCTTGGTATCAGCTCCTCTTTTTTCCTTCACTCTCCCCTCCTACCCTCAGGAGCCCTTGATAAATTATAAATTAGTATTATTTTCATATCTTACACCAACCATAGTTTCCCTTCCCCCAACTTCTGTTGTTCGTCCCCCTGTGTGGGGGTGGTGGTGTTATGTGTCGCTTATTGAAATTGGTTCCCCTCTTCCACCCCTTCTCTCCCCACCTTCCCCCTACCCTCCCGGTATTGCTGCTCCCATTCCTGTTACTGGATTCCACGTGTTGTGAGATCTTATCTCTTATCTGTACCTGTGTACATGCTCCGGTCTAGTCCGAAGTGAAAGATAGGACTGGGGTCATGATAGTGGGGGGGTGATGAAGCTTCAAGGAACCAGAGGAATATCGTGTGTTTCATCGATGCTATACTGCTCCCTGGTTGACTCATCCATTCCTTGTGACCCTTCTGTGAGGGGATGTCCCATTGTCTACAGGTGGGTTTTGGGTCTCTGCTCTGACCCCCTCATTCTCAACAATATGGTTTTGTTTGTTTGTTTGTTTGTTTGTTTGTTTCGGGGCCTTTTGATACCTGTTACCTGATCCTGCCTAAACCTCATGATCCCACAGGCTGATGTGCTTCTTCCACATGGGCTTGTTGCTTCTGTGCTACATGGCCTCTTGTTTAACTTCAAGCCATTAAGACCACAGATACTATATCTTTTGATAGCCAGGCACCATCCACTTTCTTCACCACATTTGCTTATGCATCCATTTTATCTTCACCGATTGTGCCAGGAGGGTGAACCTCACAGAATGCCAGTTGTTAGAAAAAAATGGTCTTGCATTGAGGCAGGGCTTGAGCAGAGGCCCAAACTCCATCCACTACCTCAGTGTATTGCCATATAAATATATGCATCTAGGCCAATACCTCTATTATGAATTAATGTATTTACATATGTACACACATATGTTTATACCTCTATCCATAGCTTTGCTTCCTAGATCTTTCCCCTGTTTCCTTTTACCTTCCTCCTGCCCCACCATCATGCTTGCCCTTCTTCTGCCTCTTAGTAATTCCTCTGGATTTGGATTTTATTATTTATATTCCTTGGACCACAAAGACTAGCGTCCTTCTGTGTAGATAAAGTTGACACCTCACTTAGATGATTTCTTTTAAGATAAGTCTTTAAGACCCAAGGTGCTATTTTTTCTGATAGCCGGGGACCATCTGATTTCTTCACAAGACTTTGCTACAGCACCCATATCTTCAGTGATCTCTTTATGAAGGTGAGTATCAAGCAGGGCCATGTCATAAGAACTAATAGCTCTTAAATTAGGACTATGATTAAGTTCTAGCCCAAATTCATTCGTATATGTATGGTTTTACTGGTATATATGTCCCTGGTTCACTTTAGAGACATCATTATCATTGTATTGGAGAACATTCAGAATCATCCCTATGAGGCATACGGTACTTTTAATGACAATATCGTTAATTTAACCAATAGCATAGAATTTAAAACACTATTGAGCAAAGGAAATTATATATGTATAGGCCAGCTTTTTAGACCATAATCCATTAATTATGGATTTGTACAGAGATTAGACATTTAAGTGACTGGACACTACTGTTGACACAGTAATTGAGGATGAGGCAAACTTTCAATGATAGTCGTTCACAAAGGCAGAACCATGCCTGCTAGACTAACACATGCCATTAAAAAAAGCCAAGCGTGTTTGAAGATAGTAAATATACCTATGTTAGTCTGGGGCCACCATTCATCGGGCATCCTCAAAGTAAGAGACTTGAAACAAAGGCTAACGTCCCAGTTGTGTCAACCAAGGCCACCAAAGCTGGATAAGAAACGAGGTCGAAAGTGTCCATCTGGGAGCATAACCCTGGGCATATCCCCCTCTGAGGTCGGCATAAGTAACGTTAGGCCACAGCCTCTTCTGCTGTCAGCTGGTAGATAAATGTCTATCCATAGCAGTTGCAGGAGCCTGAATGATCCGGGTAGTTTCCAACTAGCTTCTAAGTTAAAGGTTGCTGGTTCTTACCCCCTTAGTGGTTCCGCAGAAGAAAGTCCTGGTGACCTCTTCTCATAAAGATGGCAGTCGGAAAAGCCCTAGGGGTTCTCCTCTGTAATACATGGTTTCGACTCCCAACAGGGCAGACCGATAGTCTCTGGGGGTTGTAGAGCCACGACCTTTCGGAAGCAGATCACCATCCCTGTCTTCTGAGGCACCTCTGGGTGAGTTTCAGCCCTCATCCTATTGGCTCGTAGTTGAATGTTTAACCACATGTGCACCCCAGGGACTCCTTTTGACCACGGAAGGACCGGGGGTCCTGGTCCCAGGTGTATGAGTTAGGGAAAGGTGAAGGGGAGAAACGACCGGGGCTCACACAGGAAGCACTCCCTCCCCTCCCCCCTCCCTATGTCCTTAGGAGTGAACCAAGTGAGAGAGAAGAATGGGGAGGGGGCCACCCAGAGCCCAGGGCTCAGGATCCTTGCTCTCACCCAGCAAGACCACATCCTGTTCCCTGCATTGCAAGGGATTACACTCAGCTGTCCTAACCCAATGCCTTTGCAGGAGAAGCTGGGAGCAAGGGGGCTGGGCAGCTGGCGTGGGTTTGAAAAGTCCAAGACGCAGAGGCAATCATGCTGGTCCTGGGCTGAACAGCGCCAGACTCAGGGCCAGCCAGGTCTCGGGGCGCACGCGGGCAATTTACAGCTCTCCATGGTGACCGGTGCAGACCGGCTCCAGGCTGGGAGGAAAGAGACAAGCAGGTCACTGACAGTTTTTATGGGTCAGGGAAGTGAAAAGCTGATGCCGTGTGCTCTTGAGAGAGAGAGAGGATGGCCCTGCCTAAGGGTTTTGTTCTTTATTCTTTGACCTCGTTTCTCTCTGTGCAGTTCTTTTATTGACACGCATCCTCTCCGCCCTTAATCGGACGCTAACCCTCCCTTTGCTGTGGTTGGGACTTGGTTTTAATTGGGGGTGTGTCTTCTTCTTCTTTTCCTGCCTTGATTTTACCCCCTTTTAAAACCACTATTAAAACAGACAAGCGAATCAGCAAAGGCCCTCCCGTTGGGGAGACAGCCAATATGGTTTTAGAACCGAACCTCTGAGCTCCTAATAATATTAGCACGCTCTCCGCCCGCTAGGGAGGAGGTCGTTTTGAGCAAATGGCTTTGAGCTGGCAGCGAAAGAACGAACGCAGTCCGTTCCATGCCGCTGGAGATATGTGCGACCCCACAATTGCAGGTGGCCTTTCTTGGTCCCTGTCCCATTAAGGCAGGTTAGTGCTGCCCCAGAGCCCCTGACAGTGGCATTCAGGGCTGAATCAAATTCGTCACTGCTTGTATCACCCGGTGTTATCATGGCTTGTGGACTGCAATGACAGAAATCAAGGATACAGCGGACTCTTATAAGAAAGTCATTTCTAGGGGGGTTTGTTGTTGTTCTTTGGTTGGTTTCCCCCCTTGCTTCTCAGGACTAAGGCTGTCTGAGGTGGAGATTCCCACACCTTTATAAGACATCTTGCTGGGAACAAACTGTCCCTTGTGACAGAGGGGAGTCTTGACCTTCCTGGCTCCTCTGGGCTTCTGACTAATTGCCTGTTCCATGGGCTGGCTGGACAATAAATCCACCAGGAAGGGGGCCTGTGTGGTGGCAGCCTGAGACTCCCCTCTGGAATTAACAAAGGTAGAGGGTCCTTCTTCTTTTATCCTGGTGAAAAGATCCCTAACAACACACATGGCACCTCCACAGATTCTGCACATCTTCCTGAGCAGTCATCACGGCCCTGGTTCTCACTATCCCAGTCTAAACCCTCCCACCACCATGCTCAAACACCAACTGGGGGCTCATTTTAACAGATAACAGATAAAGGACGCCCAAGGGCCATTGCCTAGGGGAGTTTGCTATGGATTTGGGATCTTAAAGATGCAGAAAGCCAGGGGCTCCTTCCCAGATACATGCCTCCTTCGAGGCTCTTTGCATGCATCCGGCTTTCAACCGTTCCTTCCTTCGATGTGGATAGCGCACTTCGTCCTTGTCTGTTCTCAGGCTGGAAGCTCTGCGGACGCCCGTTCCCTGTGGGTGACCCTGCTGGCATTTGAAATACCAGGGACACAGCTTCCAGCAGCGCAGCCACACACAAGCCACCACTATCCGACCAACTGACAGACAAGTGGGCGCAGGCATAGGGACTATTGGGAGGA
>NW_022103898.1:17781554-17785423 GCF_000313985.2 Echinops telfairi
CTCATGAGCCCTTGATAATTCATAAATTATTATTATTTTTTCCTCCATTGCACAATTCATGCACCTTTTATTTCATGACTTCCATCTCCATATGTGATATCTCTTATCTCACTCTGTTCCTCTGCTTCCCAATTCCATTCTTCCTCCTTTTCAATTTTTAAAAATCATTTTTGGGGAGCTCATACAGCTCTTATCACAAAGGATGGATGGATGGATTATGGTAAGAGCTGTATTAGTCTTCCCCCTTTCTAGCCCTCCTTGCCCTCTGCCTTGTCCCGGAACAAATGCTGCTCTTTTGATCTCCCATGGTTGGCTATTGCATAGCGTGCACACCTGCCTGGTGTAATTGATCACTTCAGACACCCGGCTGCAAGTTGAGCCTTGGAGGTGAGTTCAGTGCTGGGTTTGAAGGGTGATGAAGAACCATTGCCTCAGGGGTTCCCCCAGTCTCTATCTGACCAGTAAGCCTGGTTTTTTGTTTGCTTGTAATGATTTTGAGTTTTATTCCACATTGTTCTCCCACTCTATCCAGAACCTTCTAATGTGATCCTGTTCAGAGTAGAAGGAAGAGGTTGTCTAATACAACCTTGGTCTGCTCTCAGGATTGTAGAGTCTGGGGATTGCAGGCTTCGTCCAGGGGACCCATTGTTTCTATGCAGCTTTGATTTTCTTCATTCTTCTCTGCTTCAGTTGGGAAGAGAAAAACAGTTGTATCTTAGTTGGCCGCTCATAAGCTTTTAAGATCCCACATGCTACTCACTAAATTCACCAAACTCTCATGGCATCCGGTTGGTGCCAATTCACAGTGACCCTATAGGACAGGGTAGAACTGCCCCTGTGAGTTTCTGAGACTGCCTCTTTTCCTTGTCTTTCTCCCATGGAGCAGCTAGTATATTTGAACCACTGACCTTGCAGTTGGCAGCCCAAGGTGCAACCACTACGCCACCAGGGCTCCTGGCTACTCACTAAAGCAAGATGTAGTCCTTGACTTTGTATTCTTCTAAGACTATATTTCCAAGCCTCCAGGGCCAGTGACTTACCTCCTCACGATGTTTGGTTACATCTGAGAAATTTTCATAACTTTGTCTTCGCAGAGCAGAAAACCTCATCTTTCCCCCAAGGAGAGGCTGGTGGGCTCAAGCTGCTGACTTTTGGTTAGCAGCCCTGTGTGTCACCAGGATGTGTTTTCAGTAAAGATAAGTACTTATGTAGAAATATCCTCTCTCAAGGCCTTAGACCAGGTGCTTTAGAGAAGCAATATGGGTGAAGCTTGTGTGTGTGTGTGTGTATTGTTTGTTGGTAGGTGCTGTTGACCAATTCTGACTCACAGTGACATTATGTACAACAGAACAAAGCACTGCTCTGGCCCTGTACCATCCTCACAATTGTTTTTGAGCCCATTGTTACAGACCCTGTATCACTCCGTCTCATCAAGGGTCTTCTTCTTTTTTGCTGTACAATTGTGCTTTATACCATTGATGTTTGCAGGGATTGTGATAAGAGTTGTATGAGCCCCCAATAAAATGGTTAAAAAAAAAAAAAAAGAACTACCCACGTGGAACCACCATATGAGTGAGCAATACATTTTCCTGTTTGGAGTTTTGTGACGCTACAGATAAGACTATAGAATAATTTCATGTTGCGTTGAAACCAAGTTTTTATGTCTGCTCCTTCTAATAGTGTGAGCCCTGGTAGCACAGTAGTTAAAGTGCTAGACTGCTAACTGAGCTGTCAGTGGTTTGAGAGTGGGGGAGAGTTTGGGCTTCTGGGAAGATTTACAGCCTGGGACACTCTGGGAAGATTTACAGCCTGGGAAACCCATGGGAACGTTCTACTCTGCTCTGTAGGGTTGCTATGAATTGAGTCATCTCAACAGTAGTGGTGTTGCAATTTGGGTTTGGGGTCGTTGTTTCTTCCAGTTAGATTTGTGTTATCTCGTACAAGTGCCATGTCCATTTGTTCTTGCCATTCTACATGGCCTTGATTCTACAACCCTAATAAGGCCCATTGCTAGCAAACTGTGCCAACTCAGCCACCCGCTAATAAGCGTTAAACTGCCCCATTGGGCTTTCAATGTTGTCGTCTGCAGGAAAGCAGACTGCTGCGTCTTTTTTCTGCGGAGAGCTGCTGGGTTTGAACTGCTGACTCTTCAGCTGGGCACTTTAACCACGAAGTCACCAGGACTCCCTTTATTGCATGCTAAGACATCCAGAAGGCTTGGCGCATTCTCCAGGCTTCTGGGAAGTCGTTGCATTATAACTCTTGGCTCAACAGAAAACGGAGCCCCAAGAAAATCTTGGTTGTAAACACTTCCCTGGGAAAACTGTCTCATGGAGGCGGGAATGACATACAAGGCGGTGGGGGCATCATGATGGAGAAAGGTTTGACGTTCGTCTTGCTTGGATCCACAATCGATCATTATTTGCAGGGAGAACAAATAAGACGGAGCGCAGTCGTGGGCTGCCCTCCTCTGCAGGAAGCGGAGACCTCCAAGGTCATTCTCCCAGAGGCCACACAAAAGAGAGGTGTCTCCAAAGGAGGAAAGGAGAATATAGCTACTGAACTCCCTCATGTCAGTCCATGGGGAACCCTGGGAGCATCCAAGAGCATCTGCTCATCTGCCTGCAGGGGGCAGCAGAGGGCAGGCCAGGTGAGCCATGAGCCTGCAAACTGTTTCTGGCACTAGCAAAGGTGTGAAGGGTATGTAGCGTGGGGTGCTGTCTGCTGTCTGCTCATGCCTGTGAGTCACAGGAGGGCCTGGGAACAGCCACCGCGAGTGTTCAGTCTACAGGGCAGGCAGAGCACCATGAAGGGTGCAACAGAGCTCCCTCAAGGCTGACACCACCCTGGGAGGTGTCCAGAAAAGGAGTTCTGCCTGGTGATCTTTCTGGAACCCCATTAGTTAATCGTGCACAGGAATCTGGGCACGCTCCAGGAGGGAACTTCACCTTGTAATTTTCCAGCGACTGAGACAATTGAAGGTCCCAGGCTGGCGCAGAAGGTTGGCAATTTACTGTTAACCTGCAGAAGGAATTCCTGGCGATCTTCTCCCGACAAGGTTACAGCCAAGAAAGGCCTAGGAAGTAGTCTGACGCTGTAAATCGTCAGGTTTTCAGGGTAGGAATCAACTCCAAGGTTCAGTTTTGGTTTGGAAGACAATTGAAAAATAAGTTCAGTTTTTACCCACTAGATGTCAGCCTGGCGCCAGCTCGTCTTCCATTTTCACCAATATGTGTGGCGCCAGAGAGGACCAGGGCACTATTCCTGCAAGGCTCTGTGTGTGTGCTTTGGGACAGGGTGATCCCAGCCCCGGCATCTGAGATTCAGGTTGGATGGAAAGCGAAAGTGACAGACCCTGGATCCAGACTGTGGATACCTGAAACATCTGGAAAGTTAAACAAAACAGGTCTGTCTAAATAAGACAGGCTGGACGAACAATTTGGAGGAGAAAACAACGGGACCGACAGTTCTGGGGGGACATGGGAGAGAGGGAGGTGGGGGGAAAGGTAGTGGTGTTAACAAACCCAGAGACAAGGGAATAACAAGTGATCCAAATTGGTGGTGAGGTGGGTGTGGGAGGCCTGGTAGAGCATGATCAAGGGGAATGTAACCAAGAGGAATTGCTGAAACCCTGGTGAACATGATAGTGGGACAGGAGGAAAGTCAAGGGAAATATAGGAAAGAGCTGGGAGGCCAAGGGCATTTATAGAGGTCTAGATTAAGACATGTACATATGCAAATATATTTATATATGAGGATGGGGCAATAGATCTATCTGCATATATTTATAGGTTTAGTATTAAGGTAGCAGAAGGACATTGGGCCTCCACTCAAGTACTCCCTCAATGCAAGAATACTTTCTTCTATTA
>NW_022103898.1:17786418-17798499 GCF_000313985.2 Echinops telfairi
ATGCCAGGGGCTTAAGTGGAGAGCAAATGTTTTGAGAATGATGAGGGCAATGAATGTACAAATGTACTTTACACAATGGATGTGTGTATGGATTGTGATAAGAGTCGTATGAGCCCCTAATAAAATGATTTTTTTTAAGATGCTAGAAATCATAAAATAGCTCCTGATACGGATACATGTGGAGGTCATTGTGCTGAGTGAAACTAGTCAATCACAAAAGGACACATATTGCATGAGATCATAGCTATAAAGGAAAAATCAGAAAGAGGTCTTTTGTACCAAAAATAACTAGACTTTGATGGTTATGAGGACGGTCAAAGGAAGAAAGCGGGAGCAAAGGGCTAGAACAGCAGTTCTCAACCTGTGGGTCGTGATCCCTTTGGGGCTCGAATGACCCTTTTACAGGGGTCGCCGAATTCATCACAGTAGCAAAATGACAGTGATGAAGTAGCAATGAAAATAATGTGATGGTTGGGGGGTCACCACCAATGAGGAACTGTATGAAAGGGTCGCGGCCTGAGGAAGGCTGAGAACCACTGGACTAGAAGGTTATTGTTGCTGCTGTTATTACTAGTAGGTGCCCTGGGGTTGGTTCTGAATGAAATATTGCCCTGTCATGGGTCACCCTACAATGGTCCTTAGGTACTAGTCCATTATTCAAGCCACTGTGTCCATTCATCTTGTTAATGGCCTTTCTCTTCTTCACTGCCCCTCTTCTTTGCTAAGCCTGGTGTCCTTCTCCAGGGACTGGCTTCTGCTGACAACATGTCCAAAGTATGTGAGCCCAGCTCTTGCCATCCTTGCCTCTAAGGGGCATTCTGGCTGTACGTCTTCTGAGACGGGTCTCGGATGGTTCTTTTGGCGGTCTGCGGTACTTTCACCATGCTTCCCCAGCACCACAATTCAAGTGCAGTGAACTGTCTTCGCTCTTCCTTATTCAATGTCCAGTATGCATATGAGGCCGTCGAAAATACCATGGCTTGGGTCAGACACACCTTAGAACTTAAAGGAACATCCTTGCTTTTCAATACTTGAAAGAGGTCTTGTGCAGCTGATTTACCCAATGTGATGAATCCTTTGATCTCTTGACTGCTGCTTCCATGAGCATTGATTGTGGATCCAAGCAAGACAACATCTTTGGCAACGGTGACCTTTTCGGTATTATGACATTACAGACTGGTCTCGTTGTGAGGGGTTCTGTTTTCTTTACGTGGAGCTGTGATCCAGACTGAAGGCTGCACTGGTGACCTTCATCAGCAAGTGCTTCCAGCCCTTCTCCCTTTCAACAAGGAAGGTTGTATCATCTGCATATTGCAGGTAGCTAATAAGCCTTTCTCCGTCTTAATGAATATGTAGAATGGAAAAAAACAAGGAAGGGTTGATGGTGTATATGTGTGTGTTAGGGGTGGGGGGTCACCAGTAGATACAACTGTGGGATATAAAATACTTTTCCCCAGCTTTGTCTCCCCCCGAGATATGCCAAACATCAGAGGCTATTTGCCAGCACGTGGTGGGATGCCAGATGCTAATAGGTATTCTCCCTGAAGGCATCTGGTCCACTGTAGGTGGGGCTCACACCCTACTCATAAGGATAGTAATTGTTTCAGTGGAGAGCCAGAGGAGTGGTTAAACCTGCTCGGTAACATCCACAGTTAGGATGCCATCCTGAATCTAGGATCCACCCATTTTGTCACATGTGTGTCCCCAATCCCTCCCCTTCATATTGTGTGTATACCCTTCCCCCTCTCATTACTGTATTACCTATAGTACAACCCCTTCCTGTGATATATGTCCTTACCTGTAATTAAGGGGCTTGCACACCCCAAAGGTATATAAGCCTTGGTTAGAAATAAAGAGCTCTCTCCCCTGATCCTTGCTCCCCTGTTCCCTCTCCTCTTGTCCTCCTTCCCATCCCTCTCCTGTCCTCACACGTCGCATCTCCACGTGAACCACCAAGTGGGACTGAGGTGAGCATGCTACCATGAAATGTGTCTGACTCCATTATTTAAATCTCTCTTCTACCTCTCTTTATTCTCGATGACTTTACTATAATCTTTACGTATTATTTCTGTACAATTGCACCTGCTGGGCCTGTGATGATTTGTTAGGGACTAGCTCCCCTGTTATACAACTATGACCATGAGCTACGGAGACTCATAAGCATACTTTCTTCTAATATTTCCTACATAGTTGCTCATTCATTCATTTCTAATCATTTATTCATCTACCTGAGGGGCATGTTTTCAGCATTTTTTATATTTAATCTCTGTGCTAGAAAGGAAGACTTTATTTTATATTTAAATCATTTTATCGTGTGCTCATACAACCCTTATCACAATCCATATATACATCCATTGTGTAGAGCACATTTGTACATTTGTTGCCCTCATCATTCTCAAAACATCTGCTTTCTACTTGAGTCCTTGGTATCAGCTCCTCATTTTTTCCCCTCCCTCCCTGCTGCCCCTCCCTCATGAACCCTTGAAAATTTATAAATTATTATTATTTTGTTATGTCTTGCCCTGCCCGACGTCTTCCTTCACCCACTTTTCTGTTGTCCATCCCCCAGAGAGGAGGTCACATGTAGATCCTTGTAATCAGTTCCCCCTTTCTAACATACCCTCCCTCCACCCTCCCAGTATCGCCACTCACGCCACTAGTCCTGAAGGGATCATCCGCCCTGGATTCCCTGTGTTTCCAGTTCCTATCTGTACCAGTGTACATCCTCTGGTTTAGCCGGCTTTCTAAGGTAGAATTGGGATCCTGATTATGGGGTAGGGGAGAAAGCATTTAAGAACCAGAGGAAAGTTGCATGTTTCATCATTGCTACACTGAACCCTGACTGGCTCATCTCCTCCCCAAGACCCTTCTGTAAGGGGATGTCCAGTTGCCTACTGATGGGCTTTGGGTCCCCACTCCACACTCCCCCTCATTCACAATGATATGATTTTTTGTTCTTTGTTGCCTGATACCTGATCCCTTCCACACCTCATGATCACACAGGCTGGTGTGCTTCTTCTATGTGGGCTTTGTGGCTTCTGAGCTAGTTGGCCGCTTGTTTACCTTCAAGCCTTTACGACCCCAGGTGCTAGATCTTTTGATAGCCGGGCACCTTGATTTCAGCCAGTATGAAGCAGAGGCTGGAAACGGGGGCTGGGATAATGGAGAAAGCATAGTTGGTAGGAGCACCGTGGCGGAGTGGCTGGCCACCTCTGATGGTGAAGTTGGGAAAGCCTTCCCAGAGCTGGATCTCCAGGAAAAGACTCCTGTCTTATTTAAAAGGGATTCAGCCCCTTGGGCCATAGCCCAGGGAAGGGAATAGCTTTGTTTTTTGTTTGTTTGTTTGTTTTTGAGGGCATAGATTCCTTATTGATATAAAATTCATTTTAACATATGAACAAACACAATGTAAGGCACTGCCATATATTGTTTAGACCTTGCTAGTTGGAACTATAGAGACATAAAAGAAATTCAAATGTATTGAAAATGACATGGTGTGTGGATCTTTTTTGTTTTTTAAACATTTTATTAGGGGCTCATACAACTCCTATCACAATCCATACACACATCAATTGTGTAAAGCGCATTTGTACTTCATTCTCAAAACATTTTCTCTCCACTTAAACCCCCGACATTAGGTCCTCATTTTCCCCTCCCTCCCTGCTCCCTCCTCCCTCATGAGCCCTTGATAGTTTATATTTGTTATTTTGTCATATCTTGCCCTGTCTGACGTCTCCCTTCACCCACTTTTCAGTTGCTTTGTTATCAGACAGAGAACATGTTACCTTGATATTGGCAGATGTAGTTAGGTTAAAATGTAACACTTGATCATTTGATCTCCCTTTTGATAAACATTAAAGTTGATTCCTATTTTAAAAAAGAGAGAAGGGACAATGCACATGATTAAGACTCTGGTGAATCCCCTCTGACCATGGACCAGGGATGTGAAGAGCCTTGTTAACATGCAGAGTGCAATGGAGAGTGGATGGTTGCAGAAACTGTTAGGTTAAAATCTAGTACCTTATCACTTGATCTCCCTTTCGACCCATTTTAAATTGTTCTAGTTTTTTTTAATGTCCTTCAATTGAGGATTTCCTCTGGTTTGTTTTTAATTTTTTGCTTTAAAAAAAAAAAACGTTTTCCAGATCCAGAATAGGTAAATCTATAGAAACAGTAATTAGATTAATGGCGTCTTGGAGGTATGGGAGGAGAAGTTGGAGGGAAATAGGAGCTTATATAAATGAGTATAAGAAGGAAGACAATGTTCTGGAACTGAATGTAGTGATGGTTGTACAACTGTTTTTAATATGGATGAACTATTGAACTGTATAATATGTGAATTATATGTCAATAAAACTTTTAAAAGTGGGGTGGGGGGAATTTAGGAGTATTGTCACCAGAGGGACCCCAACCCCCACTCTCTGCCCCCCTTCCCCCAAAAAGACCCACTGTCATTGAGTCAATTCTAACTCATAGGGACCTTGTGTCATGCCTTGGATGCTGAAAATCTTTATGGGAGCCGACAACCTCATCTTTTTCCTGTGGAGTTGCTGGTGACTTTGAACCACTGACCTCGCAGCAGAGGAAGCACCATCATTAAAAGCATAGAGAAATGAGCCTCTTTGGAGGTTAGAGAGGGCATGCTTTGTTCCGGGGTCCCTCGACTTGAGCATCAAACCTAGCATTGCAGAATATGATGGGGGCTGAGGCCAGACATCTGGGGAAAAGAGGAAATCAAAGGCAAAGGGGATTTGGGTTTTATCCTATAGACAACTGAGAATATTCACGTGGAGCATATTGTGATGAGACTTGCATTTTGCAAACAGAGCTGCGGGTCATTGGGGAAATGCCTCGGTTCCATGAGAATGACAAAGGAAAAAAAGAAAAAGAAAGAAAGAAAAACAGCAGATATTGTTCAAAACAAAAGCTAAAGACCCTGTGATTAGCAGCTCAATGCTTGGTGCATTACACCACCAGGGCTCCTGAGATGCCTGTCAAGATGTGGAAAGACCAGAACCCTCATGCATTTTCATGGGAGAATCTAAAATAATACAGCCCCTGTGGAGATGTGCCTAAGAAAGGAACCTACAATTACAAAAAAGCCCAAACAAACAAACCCCGAAACAGAGTCTGTTCTGAATCACAGTGATCTCATAGGACAGTGTACTTCTGCCCCATTGAGTTTCTGAAGCTGTAAATCTCACGGGAGCAGAAAACCTCACCTTTCTCCCTCAGAATGGCTAGGGGCTCAAACTATTGACTTTATGATTTGGAGCCTGTGGTAGTTACATAATCTGGTGTCAACTTGAGACTACTCAGCGTGAAGGGGTGGAGTTTAGTCTGTCAATCAGGTCGCAGCACTACGGAGATAAATAGCTCACTGGAGGCCAGACCCACACACTGCCTGCAAGACATTCCTTTTGGCAGTCCACATGGAGCTACACTGATAGAGCCAGAGCCCCAGAGCTGGAGGAGCCATGTGGAGGCCCACGCCAGTGCTGAGATACTTCCACTGCCACTGGATCCACAACACTTTCCACCCACTGGCCTGTGATCTTCCTACACTTGATTGTATGTATTGCATGAATCTGAAGAGGAATTCATAGACTGGTATCGGACATATGGGCAAATATTGGACTTATGGACTTGATCTGGACTGGGCTGGGATGTATTCCTAATGTACAATTGCTCTTTGATATAAAGTTCCTTCCTATACATAGGTGAGGCTCCCTGGACTTGTTTCTCTAGTCTACCCGGACCAACACAGAGCCCAACTAGTAGCCCACTCCACCATCGCAGCTCCTTTTAGAACGATGATACAACCCCGAAATCACAATCCTGGGTGGAGTGAAAGCGGGGACTCAGTCAATGGCCTGGATACCAATGTTCACTTTTCACAACAGCCCCAAAGATGGAAACAATCTCATGCCCATCCTCAGATGAATGGACAAACCTCATGGATCCCTCGGCTGTCAGGAGAAGCCACGCCTGATACACACCACATCATGGGTGAATCTAGCAACCACAGTGCCGAGGGAACTATCAGTCACCAAAGAATAGCCATTGCATGATCTCACTATATTGTCAAGAAAATCCTAATGGAGGATTTTTAACCATCGGAAAAGAAACCTGGCACGTGGACTTCTCCATTCCCAGAACACACTCATCCCCTGACCTCCCTTCCTTCTTTACTAAGGACCATGTCTGCACTAGAAACCCCTGCCTATCCCTCTTCTGTGACCTTGAGCCTGTAAAGTAGAAGAGCCATGCTCCTCCCAACAGTGAGGGCCCCATCTTCCCGAACACTAGTTCCTTTAGGTCGCTGGCTCATAAGTGTTCCCTCTTTCAAGTTCTCCAAGAGGGCCCGCCTGGTCATTCCTGAGTCAGGGTTTTGCGCTCACAGTATGAGATAAGCAAACATGCAGACACCAAAGACTATGAGTGGTCGTCAGTGGTGGGGGAGGGAGTCTTTGTGGAGGGGGCACGGAGGTTGTGTTCGTTGTGGTTAGGAGTGAAAGAGTGCACACCCCGTGACACCACCGACTTGCCAATGTGGAAATCCTCGAAAAGGCAGAGGCTTGTGATGTTTATTTTCACAACCAGAGAAAAGAGAGAGAGAGTAGAGCTGGAGTGGGAGGAGTGAGAGCCAGACAGGAAGAAAGCACCGGAGAGCCGGCTCCACTCCGCACACGTGGCTCCTACAGGAGCCAGAAGCAACTCCACAGCGTGTGTGTGTGTGTGTGTGTGTGTGTGTGTGTGTGTGTATGTGTGTGTCTGTGAAAGTAAAAGACATTTGCATTTCAGGAAGAAAGATTACTCTGGCAGAAAGTGTGGATAATGGATAGAAAAAGGACAGAGGGGACTGTCCAAGTCCTCTAGGTAAGTCATGATGAGTCCCTCAACCAGCACGCCTGGCCCGAGCAGCTCCCGTTGAAGACCACTCTGGGCGCACAGCAGTTGAGTTTAACGACGAGTTGGATGTTGGGATTTCTAGCTTGGGAGGCTGACGACTCTGTTAAATGAAGAGACGTTTTCAAGCCAGAAGCTGCATGTTAGTGAAATGCAGAGATAGAATCCTCTCTCTGATGGTTTTATTGATCTTCTAAATTGCAGCCTTCTCATCCCAGCAAAACCCATTCTCTAAGTGTCTGATGCTTCTGAGAGAATGAGGGTAATGATCATTATTATATTAATTTTAGGATTACACAAATAGCTCTTTCTTTGACACAAAACGAGTCACTCTCCCACCACTCCGCTGTGTTTGCTGCTAGCTTTCAGATCCTGCCTGTGTGGTGTCTTCCTTACCTAAAGAGAGAGTTGGGGCGGGGTTGGGGGGGGGGCTGGGGATTTTTTCCCCCCTAAGGGCTTTTAATCTAACCCTTCCTAAGGATCTGTGCCTACACTTCCCTTTGTGCATGTATGTTTCATCTTTTTTTTTTTTGTATAACGGATTAGTGCCCTGCTCCCTCTGTTACCAATTCACTTTCAAACTGCCCCCCCCTTTTCTTCCTCCCCTCTCTGTCCTTTTCTCATTGGTGGTTGGTGTTGGACCAACATGTACCTCCTTGGGTTTGGTCCAACCTTCTCCCACTTCCTTGTATCTCAACCCAATTGTTATTCTTTTAGCCATCCATGCACCCGACAATATTCGTGATACGATTCCTCACTAAGCTGTGAGGACATGTCAACTAATTGGAAACATCCCCCATACTCCAGAGCCTGCTTTCTACAGGAAAGACAAACATGCACACACGGATACGACCATCTAAAGCAGTGGTTCTCAGCCTTCCTCATGCCACGGCCCTTTCATACAGCTCTTCATGTTGTGGTGACCCCCCACCCATAAAATCTTTTTCATTGCTACTTCATCACTGTAATTTTGCTACTGTTATGTATGGGCATGTAAATATCTGATACGCAGGATGTATTTTCATTGTGTTACAAATTGAACATAATTAAAGCATAGTGATGAATCACAAAACAATATGTCATTATATATTGTGAAATATTTCTTTCTAATGACAGATAAATGAAATCTTGTCTTGAAGCATGGTGTACCATGGGTAACAGTCTTAATATAACAACAGTAAACTACATCGCTACGTTTTACGACAGTATGTATAAAACGCCAGCGTCAGTGGGAAGGTTGAGATAGCTTCTTTCTCACCAGATCAGCATATCTGCCTGTGGGTGGACGCGCCCAGAGACAGATAGAGGGGCGGTGTCTCAGCTCCTAAGACAGGAAATATGTGTTTTCCCATGGTCTTAGGTGACCCTTGTGAAAAGGTCGTTCGACACCTACAGGGGTCGTGACCCACAGGTTGAGAACTGCTGATCTAAATGGTCCAGGGTAGAGGGCACGAAGGAGGCAATGTGAAAAGAGCTGGTCTTCCAGGAAAAGGGCCAGAGAATTGCTGATCCGCCAGGGCTCCGTCATGAAGGGGTCAAGGCACACGGCGGAGTGGCTAGGAGAGCAGAATGAACCAAGGAGTAGAACTCCCAACTGCTTGAGGTGCTGAAGGAACGATGGGTTGTCAGCCGCCAGCAAGTTACCTCCATGCACTGGGTCAGGTGCTTGGGATGCACAGGTTTTTCATTGGCTGCCTTTCAGCAGTAGATCACCAGCGCTTTCCTCCCCATCCCTCTTAGTCTGGAAGCCCCACTGCCACTTGTCCAACACCCTGCTGCTGTTAGATGCTGTCAACATCTAACGACCCATGTGCGACAGAGCAAAACACTGTCTCCACCCTCCACCCTCCATCTTCACACTTGTTCTCTGACATTATTTCAGTGCGATCCGTAAGGTTTTCTGTGGCGAATTCCTCTGAAATGGACAGCTTCCTCCTCTGCAGTCTGTTTTTCGTCTGGAAGCTCTGCTGAACCTGTTCCCATTGAGTTGCCCTACTGGTATTTGAAATATCAGAGTTAGAGTTCCAGCATCACAGCAACGCACCAGACAGCAAACGGACCAACACGTGATGGGCTTAGCACCATAGCAACATGCAAGTCCCCACCGACAGGTGAATGGTGCCTACACACCAATGGTGCAGCAGGCCTCGCCTGAGCTTCCATTTTACTGCCTTTGCCTGCGCCCCCAGTTTCATTTTATGCTATAGCCCTCTGATATACACACCCTCTACCTCCATGCTCCAAGGCACGGGCAGCCACGGAAGCCTTCGCAGTATGTCAGTAAGTACAGATATTGCCTGTGCAGCAGGATAGCCAGGAGCCAAAATAGCTCTTTACATAGTGCTTTCTCACAGCTGAACACTTGGGGGCACTGTCCCCGCGCGGAAGGGAAGGTTAATGCTGACCTTGGCAATCATTCTAGTAGATTTGACTTTCATGATCCCAGGGCCCGAGGAAGAGTTTACACAGCGTGCAGTTTGCTCTGCCTCGCAAACAATATTTCATTAAAGTTTAGGTGAAATTTATACAGCTAGTTAGATTCTCCTTTAATATTTTCTGTACAGATAGTTCTGAGCCATGGGATACAATTTTTTACAAGGTACCCCGGTGACCACAGGGTCAGCAGTTTGAAACCACCAGCTGCTCTATGGGAGAAAGAGGAGGCTTTCTATTCCCATAGAGAGTTGCAGTCTTGGAATCTCACAGGGGAAGTTTTATGTTTTCCCTTAGGGTCTCTATGAATCAAAATCGACTTAATGGCCATCAGTTTGAGTTTGGTCAATATTAATCCAAAAGGAAGAGAAAAAGGTAGCAGGGGAAGTGGGTGGGAAAAGGACGACAATGATGATGAAGAAGACCCCCTACACGAGAGACTTACTGGGATATTGTAGTGATTCCGATTCGAGGTGGGTTGTACAACTACGTATATGAAGTTTATCTTTGTATGTGTTCTAGTTCACATGTAAAAGGAACAACTAAACTCAATAAATTGGAAATAAAAGAGTAAAGGAGAAGGTTCACAGCCTCAAACTCGCTTGGCCGAGCATAGCACCCCGCAGTTTCGTCCATGTCAGGAGGTGTTGGACGTTGCTTCCTGAAGGATGCATAACCTGCTATTGAACAATCATAGCAGAAGGCCCGATGAGCTGCAGGGGGACAGCAAGACCACCATTCGTGAAGAAAGCAACAGGTCATTGGAAAGACAGGAAAGAAAGGAAAGAGGACATGACCAGAGACGCTGGATTGGATGAGAAAGAGATCAGGATTGGAGGAAGGCTTATTAATAACCTGAGATTTTCAGAGGACGCCTTGCTTGCTGGAAGGGAAGAGGACTTGAAGCACCAGCTCAAGATCATGGCCTTCAGGATGGATTACAACTCGATGTACAGGAGACCAAACCCCTTCCTCTTCCCGACGGGTCTGGGTAAGATGGGGTGGGAAGATACTGATTGAATGAATATGATTTAGCTGTGAGTGATTGTTAACAGGATTAATTGTGCTTGCCACCCTGCTGGGTATAAAATCCAGCATCTCCGAACAAGTGGGGGTGGGCTGGAGGTGTGGATTTTACTATCATCTGAAGAGAAACGCCGGAGCGGAGCACATCCATTGGACCCTGAGATCCCTTCATATCGAGTCCTCTTGATCTAGGAGACAACTGGGACCCTGGAGGTGCAGCTGCAGAACCACCAGGAATCAGGATATGAGACGGAGTGGTGGATTTGCCAGCCCAGAGCAAGTAAAATTGGATGCTTCTGAGCACGAGACTGGCTTGTGGAGTGGGGTGGATGCCAGAGGAGACTCTGAAACTTGCTATTCATCACGGAGCAGCTAAAGCAAATGGAAGACAGGATAAGCCAAGGAGCGGAATAGAAAAACTCAAGGGGCAACTCGAGAAGACAAAGTCAAACATTATAACAAAATGTGCAAGGACCCAGAATTAGAAAACCCAAAGGGAAGAGCAGGCTCAGCCTATCTGAGACGGAAAGAAGTGAAGAAAAACTCAAACCCAGAATTGCAATTGTGAAAGATTTTAGGCAAACTATTGAACGATGCAGGAAGGATCAAAAGATGATGGAAAGAATACACGAGTCACGGTACCAAAAAGAACTAGTCGTCAGTCCACCATGTCAGGAGGCAGCATCTGAGCAAGAAGCAACAATATCATTTGTGTCCCATGCAAGTACACTTGTGCTAAGATACCCAACAGCGATTGCAGCTGCACGTTGACAGGGAACTCCCAGGAGTGCAAGCCAGGTGCTTTCCTTGACAGATGGAAACCCACAGGAGCGCTTCTGCCTGGCATGTTTTTAACTCATTTGATGGATATAACCAAGGCCATGGCTAAAAGAACTGTGTTAAGGAGCTTACTGACAGGTGGTCACTTGCCTACGGTCATAACGATTGCCTAGGGTCTTGGTGCTATGTAAAACCTAAGGACATTTTTACAACTCTGGGTGATGGCTGGCAAGATGGAATCACTTGCCTTTCTTCAAGTTTGGGGATACAGAGGTGAAATTTAATTGACTAAGTAAAGGAAGAAAGTGTAATCTTATGCCTTAAAAGTCACGAATAGTATATGCTCATCTAGTTCTCTTGGTTTAGAATCCAGCTGCACTGTATATCAAGACAAAAGCTTCAAGTCAATAAAAAGCCGCCACCACCCTAAGAATTTTAGGGCCCACATGTGAAGATAATTAAATATTTCTTCCCTCTATTATATATAATGTCTACCTTAACCCTTATTTAGTGAAGGAAATTTAACATGACAGGATACATTATATCCATAGTATTTTTTTAAATCATTTTATTGGGGGCTAGTACAGCTCTTATTACAATCTGTACATAGATCCATTGTGTCAAGCACATTTGTACATATGTTGCCATCATCATTTTCAAAACATTTTCTTTCTACTTGAGCCCTTGATATCAGCTCCTCATTTTCTCCTCCCTGCCCAATCCTCCCTCCTTCATAAATCCTTGATAATTTATAAATTATTATTATTTTTTCATGTCTCCCTTCACCCATTTTCTGTTGTTGATCCCCCTGGGAGGGGGTTATATATAGATCAGTGTGATCGGTTCCCCTTTTATCCCCCCACCTTCCTCTTCCTCTTTTGGTATTGCTATTCTCATTATTGGTCCTGAGGGGTTTATCTGTCCTGGATTCCC
>NW_022103898.1:17802284-17803358 GCF_000313985.2 Echinops telfairi
TCATCTTGGCTTTGATCCCGGCTCTCTCTGATGTCAGCGATCCTCGTGCATGTCTTCCTCCGAATCCAGTTTGAATCTCTGGCAGCGCCCTCCTGGTGTATCGCTGCAGGAGTTTTTGAGTTCGTTTTAGCAAAATGTTACTTTCATTTGATATTACTGGTATCAATGGATATGTCTTCATTCTGTTGGTCACCTGGCCTTGGCAGAGCACAAATAGGGATCTCTTTCAGTCATTTGGCCAGCTAGATGTTTTCCAGGTTTTTAATTTTTTTAACATAAGTCAGTGAGGGTTTCCAGTGTTACACCAACTTGTTGAAACATTTCAGGAGGTATTCCATCCATTCTCAGAACCTTGCTTTTAGCTGACGCCAATGGTTGCAATGGCTGAAGGTCTACCCATTCTTTCTGGCGCAGTGACTCACTCTATATTCCTTCCGTCTTCTTTCAAAAGAGATGATGGGCACGCAAAAGAAAGAACTAATGTTCATGGAGTAGTACATGCATTACATTCATTAGCCCATTTAAGAGTGTGCCACGTATTGCCACTGAGTTAACTGTTTCCTCTCGGGCATCACTCCCACTGGAAATAGCCTTCGATTCTAGGCCTTTGCTTTGTGTTTCTTTGTCTTCATGTTCAATAAACTTCTTGCAGGAACTTCTAATTTATAGTTAAACTCAAAGAATGAGGGTTTAGAAATCAGTCAGAAAGGGAGGCAAGACGGCTTCTTTCCTCTTCCTTGGATTTCATCTGTGTTATTAGTTACCATCAAGTCAATTAACTGATATGCAAAAATCTCCTTCCATGATGTGCCTCCTGGAAAGGAAATAGAAAAATGACCCAGGTCTGTGGTCCGTAATCCAATTTGCCAAAAGACTCCGAGCCAGTCAGCATGGGTACCCCAATCCACCTGGTAGTTAAATATTAACCCTCTGTTGTCTCAGGTTGAAGCAAGGGTAAACACTGGGAAAGGCAATTTAGTGTCATTGAACAAAGTCTTGCTCCGATGAAACAGTGTCAAGGACCCAAGCCTTAGGCTGCACACGGAAGGCATTTGAGGAGTTAAGTCTGAGAAG
>NW_022103898.1:17804791-17820311 GCF_000313985.2 Echinops telfairi
TACATGACAGCAAAAGAAAAAAAATCGCCCCTTTGTTCTCTTATATTAGGTACCTGGACATTGGCTAGCATTATCTTAATAGCAACTGTTTTCTGTGAAAATGGAGGGTGTTCCGAACCTCCACCACCTCCAGGACCCCCTGGACCTCCAGCACCTCCAGGACCCCCGGGACCCCCAGGACCTATAGGACCTCCAGGACCTCCCGGACCTGCTGGACTTTCCGGACTTCCAGGACCTCGGGGTTGGTTGAGGCCTCCTGGGCCAAGAGGTAGAAGAAATCTATTTCTTGGTAGATTTCTTCTATCAAGATATAGATTTCTTCTCTAACTTGTTTTTTTGTTTGAACAATTGTGAAATGCTTTACTTTTCTCCTAAATCTCCTTTGTGTCCAGCACATCATTAAGAATGGCAGCATTCGGGTATTTGTTGACTCCTTTCTCCCATTTCTTCTGGGATTTTTTTTTTCAGGTGCTTGTTAAAGAAGAAAAAGGTTTTGTTCCAAGAAGAGCAATCGGTTATTATGGGGGAGTGTCTCCTTCCCCTGTTCCATCCACTGCAATGCAGTGAGGGGTGCACTCTATTGAGGGTTAGCAAAGGACCCAGGTTCAGCCAAATCTTCTTCCCTGGGACTTTTCCACCAGAGCTGGATCGCTATCCCACCCCTCATCTCTGCTGCTAACAATTCTGAATGTGCATGAGTTTAGAAACTGCCAGTAGTGGTGTCTCGAGCCACCTGGGGCAGCTGGGTGGAGAGTCTGAAGGCACCAGGCAATAAGAGTAGGAAGAGAAGACATGAGACACACAGCACTTTCCTGGCTCCAGCCCCCAGGGTCCTCATCATTGTCTGATGGCCTGTTTATCCAAAACTTCGCTTCCCTCTCTTTTGCCACACCTCCTTCACTGGCTAAGAGTTCTTTAGCTAACCAACCACAAGGCGAGTGGTTCCAACCCAGCAGCCTTCCCAAACTTCCCAAACACAGACTTCCCAAACGAAACCTCGTCTCATAATGACCCCATCGGACAGAGTAGAACTGCTCCTTGGGGTGTCTGAGACTGTCCATCTTTACAGGAACACAGTCTCACCTTCTCCTGCAAGGCAGCTGGTGAATCTCGCCGTTAACACCCCAACACTTAACTACGACACCACTAAGGCTCTCAGCCCTGAGAAAATGTTGAGGGGAAGTTCTACTCCTTTTCATGGGGTCCCTCACTGTGAATCAGGTTGGATTCAACAGCCACGGCTTGGGGTTTGGTTTGGTTTGGTATCCGTTTCCATAAATCCCACATACTTCTTCAGCTAGTTCCATTTGATTCCCTGTAATCAAGAAACCTTGTATGTATGGGAAGGCATGCACAAAAAGGATGCGTGGCTATTGTGAGACACTACTAGAGAAAGAGCTATGTAAGGCACAAGACGTGTGGCCTGAACCTCCGAAAAGGGACATTTAAAGTTGGTTTTGATTTACAGCATCATAGGAAAGTATGGGTTAAATGCTTTTACCCATTGACATCAAATCAAAGGCAATTCCAAGTGACCCTGTAGGGTGTCCATGTTCATGAATGTTTACAGTAATGCGGCCACATCTTTCTGCTGGAGGGCAGCTGATGGGCAGAAGCCATCATCCTTAGAGATGCCAGAGCAGGAAGCGTTATGGATGGAAAGAATCGGGGGAGGAATGAGCAGCGATAGGATGGGGTCCCAAAACAGAGGGGCAAGAAACCGAAATCCACTCAAGAAGGGTCAGAAGAAAGTGACCTCCTCTAGTTCCATGGACTCACAATGCAAATATGAGAGTCGTGGCGGAAGCAGGCCCCTGACATAGATTGTGTGTCATGAGTCTAGGTAGACAATCTGGCCATCAAGACCCAACCATGCTGTTCTATTAAGTGAGCATCTGGATAAGGCAGCAGAAGTTTCCCCAGACCCTGTCCTGGTCATCCAGGGCTTCCTTCTAGGTAAGTGAGAACTCTCAGGGAAACTCACGTTTCAGTCCCGTGTGCTCTCTTCTGGGGTCATGATCAGTGGCCATGGGGCATTACAGCTGATGACCCAGACATTTTCTGGTCCTCAGGATTAGACACCCAGGTCTTTTCATTTCTTATCTTTGGGGAAAGCAGACTCATTCGTAGAACTTGCTGATGGTGTTGCTGTTTATTCTGACCCATGGAGACACTGTGCGCCGAGTGGAACTTCTCAGTCGGCTCTTTCCGACTCCCACCTTTCCGAGGCGATCCCCAGGCCTGCCTTTTGAAGTGCCTTTAAGTGGCTTGGAACTGCTCCTTTCTTCTGCCTACTCACACCGCACTTACCGCTTCCTACCCCCAGGGACTCTTTGACAAAAATCGCGGTTGTTGTTAGGTGCCTTCCAGTCCGTTCCAGGCCGTCGCCACCTGACATGTACGATGAGACACTGATGAGTCCAGCGCCGTCCTCACAATTGTGCCTGTGCTTGATGCCACTCGTGCAGCCACTGATTCCACCCATCTCCTTGAGGGCCGTCCTCTTTTGCACTGCCCCTCGACTTTACCAAGCACGCTGTCCTTCTCCAAGGACTGGTCTCTCCTGACAACTTGTCCAAAGTCTGTGAGGCGAAGATCGTCGTCCTCGCCTCGAAGGAGCACTCGGGTGTGCTTCTTCGGAGACAGAGTTGTCTTCCACGGCACTTTCGTCTCTTTTACCAGCCTCATAATTCAAGGGCATCAGTTCTTCCTCAGTCTTCCTTATTCAAGGTCTACCTTTCACATGCATCTGAGACGATTAAAAATACCATGGCTTGGGTCAGGCACACTTTAGTCCTCAAAGTAACATCCCTTCGCTTCAGCACTCGAACGAAGTCTTGTTCAGCCCATTTAGCCAATGTAACATGACATTTGATCTCTTGACCGCTGCTTCCAGGAACATTGATTGTGGATCCAAGGAAGGTGAAATCCTGGATAACTTCCAACTTTTCTCCATTTATCAGAAAGTTACCTATCGGTCTAGTTGCAGGGACTTTTGTTTTGTTTGCATTGAGTTATCATCCGTACTGAAGGCTACAATCCTTGGTCTTCATCAGCAAGCGCTTCCCGTCCTCCTCACTTCTAGCAAGCAAGGTTGTGTCATCTGCCTATCGCAGGTTGTTCATAAGCCTCCCTCCAATCCTAATGCGGCATTCTTCTTCATATGATCCAGCTTCTCTGATTCTTGCCTCAGCATACAGATTGAATAAGTATGGTGAGAGGCTACAACCCTGACACACACCTGTCCTGATTGTAAGCCATGCAGTATTCCCTTGCTCTGTTGCACAACTGCCTCTTGATCCATGCAGACGTTCCCCGTGAGCACAATGAAGTGTCCTGAAATTCCCATTCTTCCTCAAGACGAGCCATAGTTTTTTAGGATCTACGCAGTCCAATGCCTTAGCATAGTCACTAACACACAAGTAAACATCTTTTTGGTAGTCATCTGCCATCAGCAATGTTCCTTGTCCTTGTTCCATGTCCCCTTCTGAATCTGGCCTGGACTTCTGGTGGCTCTCTGTTAAGGTACTGTTACAACCATGGTTGGATGATCTTCAGTAATATTTTACTTGGATGTGACATGAATGATATTGCTCTATGATTTGAGTATTCTGTGGAGTTACCTTTCTTTGGAATGGGTACACATATGAATCTATTCTCGCCAGTTGTTCAAATAGCTCTCTTCCAAATTTCCTGGCATAAATGAGTAAATGCTTCCAATGCTTTCAGTGCTCGCATGCTTGTTGAAACATTTCCATTGATATTTCTTCAATTCCTGGACCCTTGTTTATAGCTGATGCTTTCAGTGTAGCTTGAACTTCTTTCCGTTCAATTCCTTCATGCTCATATGCTACCTCTTGTAAGGGCTGAATGCCAACTACATCTTTTGAGTACAGCAACTTTGTATATTTCTTCCATCTTCTTTTGCTGCTTTTTGCATCGTTCAATATTTTGCCTATAGAATCTTTCAATCTGGCAACTGGAGGCTTAAATGTTTTCTTGAATATTGTCAGTTTAAGATATGCGGACCTCTTCTTCCCTTCGGTGTTCTAGCTCCAGGTCTTTGCACATTTCACTATAGTCCATGACTTCGTCTTCTCGAGTTGTCGTTTGGAATGCTCAGTTCAGCTCTTTGACTTCCACCTTGCTTCCCTGTGCCTGATCCACTCTGTAATTAAGAGCAAGTTTCTGACATCTACTTGATATTTCCTTTCTTTCCTGTCTCTCTGATGAGCTTTTGTTTTCTTCATGAGTGATACTCTTATTGTCCTCTCATAGCTCATCAATTCTCTGTCATTAGGGTTCCATGAGGCATATCTGCTTTTGAAAGGTTCTTAAAGCGCAGGTGAGATAGATTCAAGGTGATATTTTGGCTCTCGTGGCCTTCTTTAATTTTTTTTTCAGCTTCAACTTGAACTTACATACAAGCAATTGATAATCCATTCCACAGTCAGCCTCAGGCCTGGTTTTAGCTGTTGATATTGAGCTTCTTCATTGTTTCTTCCCACAGATGTAGTTGCATTGATTTCTCTCAGTTCCACCTGGGGAAATCCATATGTGCATTCACCATTGTGTTGTTGAAAAAAGGTATTTGGCATGAACAAGTTGTTGATCTTGCAAAATTCTGTCATGATCTCTCCAGCTTCATTTCTATCACCAAGACCCTATTTTCCAACTATTGTTCATGCCTCTTTGTTTCCAACTTTTGTATTCCAATCACTAAGAATTATCAATGCATCTTGATTGCATGCATGCTCAATTTTGGACTGAATACATTGGTAGAATTTCTCAGTTTCCGCATCACTAGATTTTGTGGTTGGCACATAAATTTGAATAATAGTTGTATTGATTGGATTTTCTTGAAGGAAGATAGATGGAATCTTATACCAACATTATGCTTCAAGATATATCTTGACATGTCCTTTTTTTGACAACGAATACAGTGCCATTCCTTTGGATTATGTCATTCTTGGCAGTGTAAACCATGATTTTCTAATTCAAAATGGCCAATCCCAGTTCATGTCAGCTCCTTATTGCCTAGGACAGCAGTTCTCAACCTTCCTCAGGCCACAACCCTTTCATACAGCTCCTCATGTGGTGACCCCCAACCATAACATTATTTTCATTGTTACTTCATCACTGTCATTTTGCTACTGTTATGAGTTGTCATGTAAATATCTGATATTCAGGATGTATTTTCATTGTTACAAGTTGAACATAATTTAAGCATAGTGATGAATTAAAAAACAATATGTAATTATATATTGTGAAATATTTATCTCTAGTCACAAATAGATGACATTTTGTCTTGAAGCATGGTGCAGCATGGATCACAGTCTTCAAGCCTGGTACTCATATATGGGTGTATCTGCATGTGGGCGGACCCGCCTGGAGCCGGATAGAGGAGTGGTGTCTCAGTTCCTAAGACCATCGGACATATGTGTTTTCTGATGGTTAGGCGACCCCTGTGAAAGGGTCGTTCGGCCCCCAAAGGGGTCACAACCCACAGGTTGAGAACTGCTGGCCTAGGACATAAATATACATTCCATTTCATTTTTGGCCACTTTCCATTTTTCCCAGATTCGTACTTCATATTTTACAAGTTCTGATTATTTGTGGATTTTTGCAGCTCTTTCTTCTCGTTTTGTGTTTGGCCCCATCAGCAAATGAAGATCCTGAAGGCTTTACTCCCACAGGATTTATTCCATTCACGTCACCAATTGTCGACTCTATTTTGACAAAGCCACACTTCCTTAGTCACATTTTCAGTGCCTGCTGACCAGAAGGGCCCATCTCCTGGTGGCTGCTTGGATGACGTTCTTCCATGCGTTAGGTTTTCAGTATCTGACAATGTTCCAATGCTACGCCCCAAGTTTTCAGCAACTTCTTCCTCTGACATAGGCGCCCAATTTGTTCTTCATCATCTGTACTTAGTCTGGAAGCTCTGCCGAAACCCAGTCACCTTCGGTGATCCTGTTGGCACTGGAAATACCAGTGGCACCACTCCCGGCTTCACAGCATCGCACAGCACGACACACTGACAGAGGTCAGCCACATCTGCCGGGGGAAATAGTGATGGCATCACTGTCATCCTTTTCAAGTGCCCCTCCATTTTGACCAACCAGGATGTCCTTCTCCACCGACTATCGTCTCTCCTGATCACATGTCCAAAGTACGGATGCCAAGCCTCCCTCTTCTGCCCTCTAAAGGGGCGCTCGGGCTGTGCTTCTTCCAAGACAGATCTCTTTGTTCTTTTGCCAGAACAGTGCCATCAGTATGAATATTTTAAAAAACACTACTCCAAACTGAGCCAAACCCATTGCCATCAAGTTGATTCTGATTCACAGCAACCGCAGAGCCGAGAATAGAGCTGATCCTCAGGGTTTCTGAGACGAAATCTTTATGGCAGCAGACAGACTTATCTTTCTCCTAGGAGAAGCTGGTGGGCTTGAACAGGGAGCCTTGTGATTAGCTCACACGCAAGCTTCGTGATTAGCTCACCCAATTTGTACCGCGTCGGGTGTGGGTGCAGCGATGGGCTGCGAGGGGAGGGACTTGTCGCAGGAATTTGAGGCTGTCTGCTCAGGTAAAGAGTTCCAGTCTCAGAAACCAGTGATCGGGCCACCACGAGTCAGCGTATACTTGATGGCAGTGGGTTGGGTTTAAAGCAGCGGTTTTCAACCTGTGGGTCACGACCCCTTTCACAGGGGTCACCTGATTCATGACAGTAGCAAAATGACAGTGATGAAGTGGCAATGAAAATAATTTTATTATTGGGGGTCACCACCACATGAGGAACTGTATGAAAGGGTTGCAGCAGTAGGAAGGTTGAGAACCACTGGTTTAAAATATCGCAGGGAGTATGGAGGATTATCAAGGAACCAGAAGTCAAGAGAAATTACAATAATAGGCAACATGTGTTAAGAACAGAGCTTCACATGTGATAGACACCACATAACATATTTATATGAAGGGCCCCACTAAAACTCCAAATATTCCAATGTGAAGTCACGATTTATTATCACCTTTTTAAAAAAAGGAAGACTTGGAGCCTTAGAATGGTTCATTGGCTTTCGGACACAGCTGGTCATTTCAGAGATGTGACATTAGCCATTTAAAGCATATGCCTAATAGCAATCTCTATGCAACAAGTGGGCGGTCTCATAGGTTTCTGAGAGAATCACCTTCTTCTCATTTTCAGGTAGATCAGGAGGTCCTGGACCTGACTTCCAATGTCCGTGCAACACAAAGCCAGCCTTCACCGCTAAGCTCAAGGACAAGCTGCCTTCACCTACCACGCCTGTCGGTTTCACAGAGGTGTTGTACAACAGTGGGGAAGACCTGCAGGGAGATATGGGAGTCTTCACCTGCTCGGTAGCTGGCCTCTACCATTTCCACTTTGATGTAGAGCTCCAACACTGTACGATGACGGTTTGGCTGGTGAAGAATCAGGCTCACATCCTGGAAAAGCATCAGGCCTCTGCAGAGGAGTACAGGGACGTGTCAGGCAGATTGGTCCTCCCGCTGAGCCAAGGGGACAAGGTGTGGCTGGAAGCACAAGTAGAACCTGAGCAATCAGAACAAGCCTCTGTGACCATCTATTTCTCCGGTTTCCTGGCATAGGTTTGGCCTCTTTGAAACAGAGACTAGCCCCTGGATGTTTCTGTGGCCTTGAAGGAAGGAATGAACGAAAGAGCAAATAAAACATCCAACAAGTAACGCTATCTCGATGTCTCGGGTTTTCTTTCCCTCCGCCTTGCAAAATTCCGGGAGAAAGACTGCATTTATATAAGGGAACAAGTAGATTTCACCACAGTGGAATCGGGCCTTAGAATTTTATTCCACAATGCAAAATATTATTTCAGTTAGAAATCACTCTTCTTCTACCTCTCAATCAAACTATTCTTTCCTAGTCACCAGGGCTGAATCCACATGCATTTCCATTTCACTTAAAAAAAAATTGAAACAACTTTAAAATAGGTCAACAGGGAGATCAAATGATAAGATATTAAGTGTTAATCTAACCATGTCTGCCATAATCGACTGTATAATGCTCTCTGTCTGATAACACGGCTATTCATATCCCTAAGCTATAATCAGAGGGGAATCATTGGAGGCTTCATCCAGGTGTGGACCCTGCAAATGGGTTTTGCGCTTCCACTGTCATCCATAGCCTTCTACAAATCATCTTTAAGGGAGTAGACAGCCTCATCTTTCTCCCACAGAGTAGCTGGTGGGCTTGAACCACCAACCTTGTGGTCAGCAGTTCCTCCTGTAGCCAACAGGGTCAACCAAAGTCCCTGTCATCCAGTCAATTCTGATTTAAATCTCGCTCCCATGGAATGGCTGGTAGTTTCAAACTCTGACCTTGAAGCTCCTAGCCCAGCATGACAAACATTACAGTGCAAGTCCTTGCTCGTGGGAGAGCATAGTTCTGTCAACAGCCTGAGCCAAGACACCGACAAGTCATGGTTGTCCAGAAACCCTTGTAAGCTCAGATGGATACATTCTTAGCCACAGAACAAATAGGAACAACACCACTTCACTTACAATGGGGCTGCTTGGTACAACCAGGAGCTGGAGAGAGAGGGGGGCCCTGTCGACGTTGTGGGGGAAAGCATGGTTCTGCCAACAGTCTGAATTCAGGCTGCTAGACTCCAGCACTGGGAGAGAATACACTTGTGCAATTTAATGAGTATGTGACATGGATTCTTGACTTGGTGTAAATGGATTAGAAAGAAATCATTTTTTTTAAACATTGCAGAAATACTAACGGCCAGCCAAGGTTGGCTGTGGTGAGCTGCTCTCGAGTCAGCCCGGACTCATGGAAGCCCCATGCGCAATAGAACAATGACTGCTTGGTCCCACAGTCAATTACGCATCAAGTCCCTGTCATCAGTAGGACCTCCATGGCTGATGTGCGGGAGGAGATCTCTGGGTATTGCTTCCTTTTCTATCTCGGTCTGGAAGTTCTCTGTCACACGGCCTCACTGACACATGGGTGGTGACTGCACGTGAGGTGCATTGCCCAGGACGCAAACCTGGGTCTCCCATATGATGTTGTCAGGTGCCATTCAGTCAACTCCAAACCACAGTGGCCCTGTGTACTGCAGAATGAAACACCCCACGGACCTGCGCCAGCCTCACAATTGTTCTTTGCTTGAGTCCCTTGATGCAGACACTGTGTCAATCCATCTCCTCGGAAGTCTTCCTCTTTTTGGCCTCTCTTCCACTTGACCAAGCATGATGTCCTTCTCCAGGGATTGGTCCCTCCTGGCAACATGTCTGAAGTCTGTAAGACGAAGCCTTGCCATCCTTGCCTCTAACGAGCCCTCCGGCCTTACTTCTTCCAATACAAATCAGTTTGTCCATTTAGCAGTCCATGGTACTTTCAGTATTCTTCTCCAGCACCACAGTTCAAAAGCATTGATTCTTCTACAATCCCCCTGATGCAATGTTCAGCTTTCACATGTCTATGATGTAATGAAGACTACCATGGCTTGGGTCATGTGCACTTAGTCCTCAAAGTTATATCCTTGCTCTTCAATGCTTTACAGAAGTCTTGCACAGTAGATTTACCTAATGCAATACTTCTCCCACATGGGAGACAAAAATTCTACACGGACCACCCAGGACCTCTGTGGGTACTGGTACACACACTAAGTTGGTTTTTTTGCCCGAGCATTGCCTTTGTAAACCAGGAAATCTCACACAGTGAACTAAGGTCAACAAAGTTCCACATTGGGACCTGGAAGAAATCGATTGCAAGTCTCTATAGGCACAGACTCAAGCAATAATTACAAGCCGCTTCCAGACATAACGAACCTCCTGCAGGATTGGTTTATCAGGTTTGGGGTCTTGCCAGCAAATGGTCCACAATAGAACAAACAACAAAAAAACACTGACCAGCAGAAAAATGAATCATGAACACAATCTTCCTGAAAACACAGACAGGGTAATTCGACTCATCTCATCACCACCCTGTAAGACAGAGTAGAACTGCCCCTGTGGGTTTCTGCGGTTGAAAATCTTTCTGGGAGTAGAAAGCCTCGTCTTTTTTCTGGAGGAGAAGCTGGTGAGTTCGAACTGCTGACTTTGCAGTTAGCAACAAAAATGTGGAGCCCACCACACCAATCGACTCAGCAGTGAGTTTCATTTGATACCTAGCCTCAAACAGAACTGTCTTGGACTTCCATCTGCTGTTGGGATATAAAAGAATGACAAACACTCCCCTGTACCCATGCTTGACACTAGAAAATAAATCTTAGGAATAAAATTAGTTGTACTGTAGATGGTCAGTTATGTAATTTTAATTCCCCAGGCACTTACCAAACTTGGACGTATCGATCATAAGCTTTATAGATTGTGCTGTGCCAGTTGACAGAGATGTCCCCTGAGACTATACGCAAACCCAGTAAACCGATCCTGCCAGATGCTTGGTTATGTCTGAGAGGGATCTGTGACGTACCGCTATGTACTTTAGTGTATGTACATGTTCAGCCCACATCAACGGGTATATAGTTATACCTATAGATGCTCATATGTAAACACACATATATCTTCCTATCGACATGTATGTTAAAGCATTTACCAATGGCGTCCCCTATTCCTGTGTATTTCTTCTGGGTTTTTTTTGTAATACTTTATTGTTCTTGAGGTGAAAGCTTACACAGCAAATGTCCAATCACAACTTATACACAATAGCTTTGTGATGTGAGTTGCGATTCCCACAATGTGCCAGCAGTCTCACCTGGTCCCCATTTCCATTCTTCGGTTCCCCTGTCCCTCCCTCCTTCTTATCTTTGGTTTGGGGCAAAGGCTCCCCTTTGGCCTTGTATAGCTGCTTGTTCTAGGGAGCATATTCTTGGCCTGTGTTTATTTTATGGCACCCTGTATTATTTAGCTGGAAGGTGACCCCCAAGAATGCCTTGAGTTTCAAGTTAGAAGACTGTAGTTGGGGGACCGTTTCAGGGGTTCTTCTGGTCTCTTTTAGATAAGTAAGACAGATGTTTTTCAAATTTTAAATTTATTTTGTATCTTTTACCCATTCTTACAAGGACTTTCTATTGGGGACTTAGAGAGACTGGTAATGGTACTGAGCACCATCTAGGTCTGGCTTTAGAGGAGGCTCTGGTTCATGTGGGCTATGGGTCTTTGGGACTAGTTGCTTCCTTGAATCTTTGGTTTTCTTCATTCAACATTTCTCCATGTGGGAAGAAACCAAACGCTGGTTCTTAGGTGGTTTCGCCCAAGCTTTTAAGATCCCAGACTCTACTCACGTTTTCTTTATGAACTGTTTGGTCCTCTGACCCTGATGACCCTCGGAGACTATGGTGCTAAGCCTTCCGATCTGGTAGTTCAGCCCAGTATCTGAAGTAGTTTTGACCCCTGTGCCTTCTTTGTGTTTTCTTAATATATGATTATATTTGCAGTATTTACAAATTTGATCTAGCGGTAAGGATTTTTATTGCTTCACGTTGAGTTGTAATCCATACTGAAGGCCGCAGATCATGCATCAGCAAACTTTAAATGTTCCTTGCTTTCAGCAAAGGAAGGTTGTATTGTTTGTCTGTCAAAGGTTGTCAATAAGCCTTTGTCCAATCCTGATGCTGTGTTCTTCCTAAAGGCCAGCTTCTTGGAGCATTTGCTTATCAGACAGATTGTGTAAATATGGTGAGAGCCTGCAACCCTGCTGCCTCCTGTTCCTGATAATAAACCACAGTGTTCCCTTGTTCGGTCTGAACAACTGCACTGACCCATTGCCTCATAGTCCTGTGTATCTCTCGGGATCGTCCTTCCTCTGGGTTATGTAGTGCCAGCGTCCTTCAGACGCTGTACTGCCTTTTCCTGCAGGACAGTCGGGGCCTCTGCATTCTCTAATTTGTGATTCTCCTTTCTTTCCCCTCCCATTCCTGGTATCCATCAAAGAAAGTTTCTCTCTGTGTATAAAGCTATTCTTGGCCTTTTACAATCGTTGTTGTTAGGTGCCGTCGAGTTGGTGCCAACCCGTAGCAACCCTATGAACAATAACACGAACCGCTGCCTGGCCCTGCAGCAACCTCGCAGCTATTCCTAGCTTTGAGCCCATCATCACAACCACTGTGTAATCCATCTCCTTGAGAACTTCCTTCTTCTTCGATGTTCCTCTGATTGACCAAGCCTGACACCATCTTTATAGCATGTGTCCTTTTAGGGTTGACTTATTTCACTCAGCATCATAGACTCCAAATTAACTCGGGGTGCGGGATGTTTCACAGATTCATCATTATTCTTTATCATTTTATAGTGTGGTATTGTATGCACGGACCACAGTGTGTGTATTCGTGTATCTGCTGATGAGCTCATAAGCTGTTTTTATCTTTTAGCTTTTATGAACAGTGTTGCAATGAACAGGGGAGGACAGATGTCTATTCACGTCACGGGTCGACTTTGCAATACATTCTGTCTGATAACAGAGCTATTCACATCTCTCGACTCTTATCGGCATATAATTCACACAGTATACAATTTAATAGCTCAATCATATTCAAAAGAGCTATACATTTATCACCACAATTAATTTTAGAACATTTTCTTTTTTCTCATAGTCATTGTTGTTAGCTCCCTGTTACTCCCCAACCTCCACTGCCATGTCTCTCGGTAATTATTAACCTACTTATTGTCTCTGATGTGATATCCTATCCTGGATTTCATACACAGAAAATCACACCAAACAAAAATAAGAAAGAAACAAACCCCTCCAATGACATGAACCCCTCAAACTGAAGAAAGCAGAACATATTAAAAACTGAAAGAAAACTTTAAAATGGGTCAAAAGGAAAGAAATAAGGTGTTACATTTTAACCTAACTACAGCTTTTATAATTAACTTTTCAATGCTCTCTGTCTTAAATTCACCTCTAGAAGATTTCACCTTTCTCTGCTATCAAGGCATTTCAATTTCCTGGACAATGATCAGAGGGGATTCCCAGAAGCTTAATCCAGTGGGGACCCCGTAAGTGGATTTTGGTCTGCCACTATCATCCATAGCCTTCTGCAAACCGGGCATTTAGAATATAAACTCTGATAGCATTCCCTCCTTCAGTTATGGATTTCATTTTTTAAGTTTTTAAAAAAATCATTTGATTGGGGCTCATACAACTCTTATCACAATCCACACATACATCAATTGTGTAAAGCACACTTATACATTCGTTACTCTCATCATTCTCAAAATTCGCTTTCTGCTTGGGTTCCTGGAATCAGCACCTCATTTTCCTTTTCCTCTCCTCCTCCTCCCCGTTTCCCCCTCCCTCATGAACCCTTAATAATTTATAAATTATTATTTTATCTTATCTTACACTGCCCGGCATCTCCCTTCACCCACCCTGCTGTTGCCCATCCCCCAGGGAGGAGGTTATATGTAGATCCTTGTGATTGGCTCCCCCTTTCCACCCTCCCTTCCCTCCCGGTATCACCATGCTTATGCTGGTCCTGAGGGGATCATCTGTCCTGGATTCCCTGTGTTTCCAGTTCCCATCTGTACCACTGTGCATCCTATGGTCTAACCAGGTTTGCAAGGTAGAATTGGGATCGTGATAGTTGGGGGGAGGAAGCGTTTAAGCACTAGAGAAAGGTTGTGAGTTTCATTATTGCTACACTGAACCCTGAGTGACTCAGCTCCTCCCCACTACCCCTCTGCAAGGGATGTCCGTTGTCTATAGATGGGCATTGGGTTCCCATCATGCGCTCCCCTCATTCACAATTATATGATTCCCCCCACTCCTGCCTTTGGTGCTTGAAACCTCAGCCCTTCATGATCACACATGTTGGTGTTCTGCTTCCATGTGGGCTTTGCTGCTTCTGGGCTAGATGGCCACTTGTTTACTTTCAAGCCTTTAAGACCCCAGATACTATATCTCTCGATAGCGGTGCACCATCAGCCTTCTTCACCACACTTACTTATGCACACATTCCTCTTCAGCATTTGTGTGGGGAATGTGGTCACACAAAGATGGTTTTTGTTCTTTGATGTCTGCTACCTGATCCCTTCAATACCTCGTGCTCACTCAGGCGTGTGTGCTTCTTCTCTGTGGGCTTTGTTGCTTCCTAGCTAGATGGCCGCTTGTTTGCCTTCAAGCCTTTAAGACCGCAAATGCTATATCTTTTGATAGCCGGGCACCATCAGCTTTCTTCACCACGTTTGCGTATGCACACGTCTGTCTTCAGCAATCATGTCGGGAAGGTGGGTATCTTGGATCACCTAGGCTAGTGTGTTTCTTCCATGTGGACTTAGTTGATGCCTCATTTAGAAAGCTGCTTGTTTTAAGAAAAGCCTTTAAGACCCCAGACACATTCTTTCTGATAACTGGGCACTCTCTGAGTTCTTCTTCATACTTTGCTATAGCACTCGTATGTTCAGTGATCTCTTCATGAGGGCGAGTACTGAGTAAGGCCATGTCATATAAACAAATTGTTCTTCATCAGTTAGTTGAAGCATTTCAATAGGTATTCCACCAATTCCTGAAGCCTTGATTTTGGCTAATGATTTCAGTGCAGCTTGAACTTCTTCCTTCAGCACCATTGGTTCTTGCTCATATGCTCTCTCCTGAAATGGTAGAGTATAGACTAGTTCTTTTCAGTACAGTGACTTTGTATATTCTTTCCCTCTTCCCTCTATACTTCCTGCATCAGTCAATATTTCACCCATAGAATCTTTCAAGAGTTCTACCAGAAGCTTGGAATTTTTCTTCAGTTCTTTCAGTTTAAAATGTACTGAATACATTCTTCCATTTTGTTTTTCTAATTCTAGGTCTTTACATATTTCATTATAATTTTCGACTTTGTCTTCTTGATCTGTCCTTTAAAACTTCCTATTCAGTCTTTGAATATTTCTTTCTCCCCTTTACGTTAGCTACTCTATGATTAAGAGCAAGTTTCAGAATCTCTTTTGACATCCATGTTGATCCTTTCTTTTTTCCCTGTCTTTTAAATTATCCTTTGCTTTCTACATGAATGAGGGTCTTGAGGGCCTCCTACAGCTCAACAGGTCTTCTGTCCTTGGTGTTCAATGCATCATATCTGTTTTTGAGGTGTTCTTGAAATTCAGGGGGATAGACCCACGGCAATATTTTGGCTCTTGTGGCTTTGTCTTAATTTTTTTTAAAGCTTCATCCCAAACGCACATATGAGCAATTTATGGTCTGTTCTACAGTCAGCCCCTGGCCTGATTTTAGCTGATGGTGTTGAGCTTCTCCATTATCTCTTCCCACAGATGTAGTTAATTTGATTTCTTTGTATTCCAGCTGGAGAAATCCACTTGTGTAGTAGCTCATTGTGTTGCTGAAAAAAGGTATTTGCGATGAACAAGTTGTTGTTCTTGCAAACTTCTATCATGCTGTCTCCAGCATTGTTTCTTACACCATCATCCTATTTTTTTCTCCAGGTTGTCATTTTTTAAAAATCATTTTATTAGGGGCTCATACAACTCTTATCACAATCCATACATACATCAATTGTGTAAAGCGCATTTGTACATTCAT
>NW_022103898.1:17821729-17822957 GCF_000313985.2 Echinops telfairi
TAAGAGTTGCATAATGGTGTATTGGGAGCTCCTATTTAGGACATTCCCTTAGCCCTGCGTTGATTCTTTAACCAGAAAATCTTTGCACTTCCTAGTGTAATAGACTCTGGTGCCCTCATAAAGAGTGCTGGTGGTACAACCAGTTACGTGCTGTGCTGCTAGTCAAAAGATTGGGAGATTGAATTCATCCAGTGGCCCTGTGGGAGAAAGACCTGTCCACCTACTCTTGTAAAATGTTTGGCCTAGGAAATCCTGTGGATGTTCTACTCTGTCGCAAGGGGACACGATGAGTCAAAATGGACTTTTGGCACCTAACGGACAATAACAATGATGCACTCAGACTTCTTCTGAATAGTCCTACTGATTACAAAATATTTGAACTCCATTGATCTAAAGGGCAATGATTAGAAGTAGGTAAACAGAGATGCCCCTGTTTGTGGGTCAGTCATTGAATTACTTATATTCCTAGACTATTACCAAATATTTGCAGCACATCATGAAATCAGCTGAAGTGAGTCCTTGGAAGATCATGGCAGTAAGAGAGCCTCTATCAATTGTAGAAATTATGATACACACAGCTTCCATGAACATTCTGGAAGCTCCGGAAGGAAGACAGTTCTTCCTGCCATCAACAGGCACATTTTCATGATTATGAATGTTGCTTGACATGTATCTAGGTCCTCACCTTCTGTGAGATGGATGGACACAGTGGCTACAGCAAGGAACTCAAACATGGCAAAGACTGTGATGGGGGTGCAGGACCAGGCAGTGTTTCATTCTGTCCTTTCAGTCTTGACTCACTGGCCCTTGACAAGAACATGTCCTCACAGGTTCTCCCCAAATTCTTTCTTACTTATTTTTGACTGTACATGAACAGTGAAAGAGAAAGAAAGAAAGAAAGAAGACAAGAGGACTTTATACCATCAGCTAAGTATTCATGTGTAATACCAAAACAGCCGTAGAAGCAAGGGTGGTGAGATTTCATCTCATGTCCTCTGGACATGTTGACAGGAGAGACCAGTCCCTGGAGAAGGACATCATGCTTGGTAAAATAGAGGGGAAATGAACACACTAAGGAAGGTCCTCCTTAAACTGGGTTGACATGGTGACTGAAACAAGGGGCTCAAGTATAGGAACTACAGTAAGGATGACGCAAGACTGGGCATTGTTTCATTCTTCATTCATTGTTTCATTCATTCATACAACAGGGTCTCTATGGGTCAGAACC
>NW_022103898.1:17825640-17827555 GCF_000313985.2 Echinops telfairi
GGATTTGAGGCCAAGATGTGGGCTATCTTGTACATTTACATGCTGTCAAATCCATCAGGAATGGACCACTATCATGCTTTGAACACACCTATGTAGAGTCATTCATAATACGAACTTAGAAACAGAAACACGCACCGCATCGCTGTTGTTGTTATTGTTAGGCGCTATCAAGCAGGGTCAACTCGTAATGACCCTTTGTACAAGAGAATGAAGCAACAATGGTTCTTATGCATCAGTCCGTGGTGGCAACCGCTGGGGAATGAGCGAAGCAGATGGGGAAGTAGCCGGGAGAACAGAGGAAGCAATGGGTGAGGGGTCACGAGGAGTCAGTTTTCCTTAAGTAAGTTGAGAGTTTCGAGGGGAAACTTAAGGGGCCTACAGGACTGAGCATGTATCACTAGCTTGAGCATAAAGAGCCCTGGGGGGGGGGGCTGTCAGGCAAGCACTGGATTGTTAACTGCAAGGCCAGTGGTTCAAGGTCACCAGCCACTCCTCTGGAGAAAGGAGACCATTGGCTGGAGTAAAGATCGGCAGTCTTGGAAATCTTGCATAGGGTCCTTGTGAGTTTGAATCGACTTGATGGCAGTGGCTTTTTTTATTGGGTTCCACAGGGGAGAGTCAAGGACAGGGACCATATGTTTGGCCAGTCCAGGCCATGGCCTGGTCCTCAGCTCTGGGCTCAGTGCCACAGGTTCAAGGACACGTGCCTTGAAACAGAACTCAGTTCTCACTCCCTGTATTTCCTGGTAACTCTGGTTAAGGATTAATCAGGCCAATGGATTTAATAAATCCTGTCAACCCAACACCCATTCCTGGATCTATGGGGAGGGGGGTTGTTGTTGTTGTTCAGATTTATTATTACTTGGGCATTAACAAACGTCATGTCATTGCATCATTTAATCATGTCGAGCAGAATTGTACCATCGTTTCCATCATCCATTTCCAAACATACCATTTATTCCTGGATTTTATGACATGGTCTCCTTTTTATCTCCTCCCTCCCCTGCACCACCCTGTCCCCTTAAAATCCTTGTTCTACTTGTTGAGTTTCACTTACTGAAAAAAACCCTAAAAACATGTATCACAACTTCAAGACGGTAACCCCCAATGACAGCACCTCTGAGATACACCCTAATGTGAGCCCCCCAAAATGCAAATAAAAACAGAATGACCGTCACAGGTTTGCTAGAATAACACACATCTTAGTACAACATAGAGGGCATTGATGTAGTGAGACCTTATCTGTCCGTCTCCCAACAGCTCACCAATCATGGTACAGCTTTCTTCTCCTTCCTCAGACACCGTGTAGTTTCCAACTGAAGTCCTTAAGTGCTAGGAAAGTCCTTAAGTTCGGGGCTCACACTAAATCCTAGCTCCAACTTAAGAACAATTAGTTCTTACATCAAGGCCCTGCTCGATACTCGCCCTCAGGAAGGTAACACGGAGAGAGATGCTATAGTAAAATCTGGTGAAGAAATTAGATGGTGTCCGGCTATCAGATAAAATAATGTTAGGGGGTCTTAAAGACTTCTCTCCAAACAAGCAGCCAACTGAGTGAGATGTCAACTACGTCCACAGGGAAGAAACACACCGTCATCAGTCAATGAAGGATTGTAAAGCATGTCATCCGAAGTTGAAGGAGGGATTAGAGCCTGAAGTGTGAGAATCTGGTTTTCAGAATGCTATGGATGACCGTGGGAGCCCAAGATCCATTTGTGGGACCTACATAGGAAATACGCCTCTGGCGATCTCCCTCTATCCACAGTGGAGGGATGGGAGGAGAGTGGATAGAAGATCAAAGGCATAAACTTGACTTGAACAGGTAAACCTTTGTCAGCAGATCCCCCTTATGCATGCTGACCTGATCTTTCCAAAATTGTCTGTATTTTTGCTTTGTATTGTTTCGCCTTTGTTC
>NW_022103898.1:17828909-17830168 GCF_000313985.2 Echinops telfairi
ATTGTACATGTGAGGATTGCTGCACTGGCGGATGTTTTGTTACCTGCAGATTTTACACACACACACACACACACACACACACACACACACACACACGATTAGTAAGACCACATCTCCTGGAGCCTTTGCAAAGCAAAGCAACCAGGAGAGCTACTGGTCAGGCTCCCCACTTTCTTCCACAATCAGGGTGGCTGGAAACAGGAGATGTGCAGTCCCTCTAGTCCCTGATGAGGCAATGGCCATGCGCTTCACCGCTAACCCAAAGGCTGATGTTTGAACCTCTCCATGGCTCTGAGGGAGAGAAGATTGCAGCCTAGGGCACCTGTGGGAATGGACTCAATGGCATAGAACAGAGCAGTCTCCACGACTCCCACAGCCCCGTAACACTCTCCAGATAGGATCTTCGAGTGTATATAGCTTCTTAAATCCTGGTCAGCAGGTCTGATCCTCAACTGCAATGACTTTAACTTGAAAGTGTCATTCAAATGTTGACCATTGGTTAAAACATGAACATTCTCTTTGTAAGACCTAAGAGTAGACCTTCTGTGAAAGATGTCTGTTGAAAGATCACTGATCTTCAAAATCGTAGCTTATCACAGTTTGTGGGCCAGCCTTCTCATAAATGCCCCATACATTGTTATGAATCGAACGGGGGCAGCATTCGGTATGGGCCAGTGGGCTGGCTGCCATAACAGATACTTAAAACCTGAAAATGGTTGGAGGGTTGGGCCATGAATAGAATCGAGGGGATTTTGGCATGCCTAATTAGCCTGGAAGAGCCTCTTAGCAGATATGAGGACATTCAGGGCAATTCTGATGACGGCTCAGAAAGAAATGAGAGCGGGCATGAGAACGTCTCTTGTCAGGACCAGAAAGCTGATAGAAATGTGGACATGAAATGCTCTCTCTGCTGGTGTCTTCCGTAGATGAATATAGTTCAACTGAGGAATTGGGTTTTCTTTGTTAGATGTTTGGGGGCCTACCAGTGTAGGGTATATCTTAAGCCAATCACTGTTGAGCTAAGAAGGGAGCAGATTAGGCACAGAAGCAAAACCAGAAAAGCCAAACTCACCCCCATCAAGTCGATGCCGACTTGTAGCCACGCTATAGGACAGGGTAGACGTGCCCCTGTGACTTTCTGAGACTCCCTCTCCCAGGGAGAAAGACTGGGCTTTCTGCTCCTGCAAAGAGTTAGTCTCAGAAACTCGCAGGGGTAATTCTACTCTGTCCAAGAGGGTCGCTATGATTCAGCATCAACT
>NW_022103898.1:17831035-17836882 GCF_000313985.2 Echinops telfairi
AAAAAAAAAAACAAAACAAATGGTCAACGTGAAGTGATGCTGGTGGCTACCGTCACAGCCTATTCCCCCCGCCTCGCAGGTGGCCTTTCAGACATGGTGAAGAAAGGAATGAGGTCTCCCGACCCCGGCCCTGTCTCAAATAGTAGGCAGCCTGCTGTTGACTGACATAGCTGCTGACCCCTCCTCTCAGCTCCTGCCCCAAACTCCACACTCACTGCCCATTGAGGCAATTCTGACTCCTAGCGACCCCCCTGAAGGTTTCCGAGACTAACTGTTCACAGGAGTAGAAAGCCCAGTGTCTCCCTAGGAGCTGCTGGTGGTTTCAAACTCCTGACCATGTGGATCACAGCCCAACACAACCACGACTTCATTGGAGCTCCTATATCTCAGTTCCTAGAAGATGGGAAAACACTGGAAATGTGATTGCTTTCAAGAAGGAATTGCTGACCAATTCACAACATTTTTATCTTTATTATTTTGGGTGTTACATTCACATGGCTTAACTGGGCTAGTCTTAATAGTTCTCATTTACGGGTCCTGAGGGAAAATACACAGGAGATAGGGGGGCATTATTTCTCTTTGATTGCTAAACTCTCCCGAGAAACTTACATGTAGTATGTTTTCTAGCTATTTTAATGTCCTTAGAGCAAATATCCAAAGAACACACTTTGGATCAATCCTTTCCCAGGCTCTACTGTGTCTAGCTTGGATTCCAACCAGACCCTGTCCCCTGTTGTCAGCTCCAGGATGGCAGTTTCCGAAATGTGCCGGAAACTGTTCTTGGCCTTGGCTTCCTTCTCCAGGACTTGGGCGTTATTCTTCATGAGCCTTAACTTCACAGGGTGCTGGAACAGTTCAATGTCAAAGCCAAAGACGTAGACACCAGAGTTTTGGCAGGAGAACAGCCCTGTAGTGATGTTGAAGAGGTTCTGATGGTTATGAATGATGTCCTTAAAGACAATGGGTTGAAGAGGTTCTGGGAGCGGATCACTCAGCTTCACTGCAAAGGCAGGCTTTGGGTGGACAGAGCACTTCTCAGCGTCTCCAGGAGGCCCTGCTGGCCCTGGTCTTCCTGGAATACCTGTGAATCCTAAACACCAAGTTAAGGAAAGGAATGAAGAGATGATATGGAATGGAAATATTGTAAAGCTCGTACAAACGTTTCACTTTACCCCTTTCTACCAACTTTCACTCGAGCTTCCATGATTATCTTAAAGCAGCACCATTCCCAGGAAGTCTTCCTTGCCTTGCCCAGTCTTAGTAAATGTCTCTCATCTGTATCATGGTGAGAGGAGAGCCCTGGCGACATAGTGGTTGTGATCGGCTGCTAACGGCAAGATTCAAAACCACCAGCTTCTCTAAGGGAGAAAGACGGGGCTTCCACTCCTGTAAAGAGTTAGTCTCAGAAACTCACAGGGGCAGTTCTACCCTGTCCTAGAGGGTCACTACTCAATGACAGTGGGTTTGGTTTTCCCTCTTTTTCTTTTTTGGTATCCTGGTAATAACAGAATCTACTATTAACTTCCGTGATAACATTTTCCACAATGAATAGTTATGTCGCCTGTAAGTAATTGTTTCTAGTTTTTTGCTTTTAACCAGAGTGCATACTGGTGTCTCACATGACTTCGTTTCTAAAGTACCACGGCAGTGTCCAGCCTGAAACTGGCTTTGCATCTAAAATACTCCTCAGATATTTTCTGAAGCAGTAACAGGGGGGATAATTGCCTGAATGGCTCATTTAATCTTATTCAATAAGTAGGGTCATTTATTTTGTTTTTATTATCATAAACATAGTGATTAAAGACTGCTCTTGGGAAGCACTCTTGCAGGGAAATCCAGGAATTATAGCCTATCCAAGACAAGAGCTTTGTAGCAATGTTTCTCTAACTGGACTGTGTATGGGATATAAAAAAGTGTGTCATACACGCACTTTGAGTACCAAGGTGCACCTTAAAAGCAAGGATGTTGAGGCTTGGCCTCACCTACTTCAGACATGTTATCAGCAGGGACCAGTCCCTGGAGAAGGACATCATGCTTGGTCAAGTAGCGGGGGCAGTGAAAAAGAGGAAGACCCTCCGTGAGATGGATGGACACAGTGGCTGCAACGATGGGCTCAAGATGCAGTCATTGTGAGGCTGGTGGGCGACTAGTTGTGTTCGACTGTCCACAGGGTCATGAGTTGACCCAACAGCCCCTAACAAACCACCACAAGTCGGCTTGGAAAGCAACAATGCAGAAGACGTCTGAATCAGAATTTCTGGAGGATGACTTCAGGAAGCAGAGGAACACATTCCACGGACCATTTGGATGCCTCAATAGTTTAGGACTCTCAGGGCGAGTCAACCTGGTGATTTGTTTTCTCCTGTGTCGAAAATAAAATGTCGATCAAGTCAATTCGCATGAAGAGGGTTTATTGTGTGGGAAACTCTTCACGAATAGGGAGTGACCCAAACCAGGGACGCTCCAGTCCACACAGTGCAATGCCCTTTTAAGGCCTGATGAGTGAATGGCTTGCTCTTTCCTTTCATAGGTTCATCACACCTATCTAAAGATCCTTTTGTTGGAGAAAGTTGGGTCTCTGAATGCTAAGCAGGTTTAGCTTGATTGACTAAGTCTTGCTCAAGTTCGCTGGTAAGTGCTGCTAACTCACGTTAATTTATACTGATACGAAGTAATTTGCTGAATTTTTCATTCTAGCTCTTGTACATGACGTTATGGTTAATGTCTCTAAGGCTCTTGGCCAGGGAAGTCATTTCCACTCTCACCTCTATTAAAAACAAAATTCGGAGACCAGAGCAAGTTCTCTGAGCCCAGGTGAGATCCCCGAATGCTTTGCTCTCAGTTGTCTTCAGGATGGTACTACTCTGCTCCTGCTTTGCAGGAGATGCCCTGCTGTCCATGGCTCACTGTCGACTCCCTGCAGGGACCACGCACATTCCAGCGTGGTCTTGGCTCACTGGGCAAGTGGATAGCAATGAAGTGACTGTTCGGACTGTGCCACTTGAAATGCTATCCAAATGACCACTCACATTTTAAATTAGGCACGTGAGCATCCAGGGGGAGCTTCTTTGGGCCCCATCCCTGACATTTTTAAAAATTATTTTTATAAATCATTTATTAGGGGTTCTTATAGCTCTTATAACAATCCATCCATCAATTGTATTAAGCACGTTTGTACATATGTTGTCATCATCATTTTCAAAGAATTTTCTTTCTACTTGAGCCCTTGGTCTCAGCTCCTCATTTTTCCCCTCCTTCCCTCACCCTCTCTCCCTTATGAAACCTTGATAAATTATTATTTTAATATCTTACACCTTCCACTGTCTCCCTTCACCCATGTTTCTGTTGTTCCTCCCCCTTGTGTGTGTGTGTGTGTGTAGGGTTATAGGTTGATCATTGTGATCAGTTCCCCCTTTCTTCCCCTATTCTCCCTCCACTTTCCCCCTACTCTCATGGTATCACTACTCCCATTATTGTTCCTGAGGGGTTTATCTGTCCTAGATTCCATGTGTTGAGAGCTCCTATCTGTACCAGTGTACACACTCCAGTCTAGCTGGCTTTGTAACGTAGAACTGGGGTCATGATAGTGGTGGTGGGGAAGCATTAAACAACTAGAGGAAAGTTGTGCATTTCATGGGTGCTATACTGCACCCTGGCTGGCTCGTCCCTTCCATGAGGGGGTGTCCCATTGTCTACAGATGGGCTTTGGTTCTCCCTCCTGCCTGACATTCTTTTAGGGTATAACCCCTGCAACTTTCTTAAGATCTTTGATACTTTGCTGTGGTTGGGAATGGAAATCCATGGTCAGTTTTCCCCCCAAATGTCTTGTGTCATAATTACTGACTCAGAAACACTTGGGTGTTTCTACTGAACTGACAGTATTCAAATAAAAGAGAAACAAAAGTGCTTCACACAAGTCAGAGAAAAACTTTTCCTCACCTTTTAAGCCCCTAGGCCCTGGTGCACCTGGGGCCCCCGTTTCTCCTGGTCTTCCTCTAGAATTACAGGCTCTGTTTTCTTCAGGCATGACAGTAGCCATGGCAGATACCACAGACAACACTAAAATCAAGACATCTAAAGCAAGAGATCAAAGGATAAAAAGGGCCATTAGCTACAAGATGGGGCTGATCCGTTTGAAGGACTATGTCCCCAGTACCGTCCGAGGGAAATAATTCTCCCAATCCCAAGAAATAAGCAGGAAGTTGGTTGTATCAGCAAGGAGGTACAGCAAGCTCTGGAGAAAGTAGCTGTTAGTTACACTGCACTAGTTCCCCACTATCAGTCGCCCTTCACTAACAGTGAAGGGAGTCAGAGAACCTTCAGGAGAACATGTGGAAACTGACTGAAAGGGAGTCAACGTGGAGGAAGCGACAGGAGAAAACATAGCAGCGTTTCAGGGGGGCTGGAGATAAATGAGAAGTGAGTGGCCAGTGCAGAGACAGACACATAGACAGGCTCAGAGGTTCTCTGCAGGTATTGGTATGTCGGTGCGATTATAGCAATCAGATAGTCATGTCAGATTATGTATATCAGAGTAATAACATACACATTCCATAGTCAAATACATGCAGTTCTGCAATATCTGACGTTCTGCTCTATGTATGTCATGATATTGACAATAGAGACTTTTGCTCACATTTGAAGCCCGTATCCATGTATTCGTCTCCCGTATTTGACTAGAAAGGCTAAAACATAATCTATCATTTTTGTCTAGTATTGTGGGGAAATTGCCTCTCAGTATTAAGGCAATGATAAAATGAGTTGTAACAGCAAGCGGCAACCCTTTGGAAAGTTCTCTGTCACGAGGATATTTGTACATGGATATTTATCTTTGCTACAAATAAATCTATGAATGGGGTGGGGGCAGACGGGGGTAAAGTTATGAAAAGTTCTCAGTTATAACCAACCCCCTTGAGGGATTGAGCCACTAAGCCTGAGGGACCAGGAACATTTTTCCTCGGGGGACACCACCATCAATTGCCATCACCTGGTCTACAATGACTATGTTCTACATCCTACTTTGATGAGTATTGCCTGGGATCTTTAAAGCTTTCGTGTAGCCAGCTAAGCTACATCTATTGGTCCCTTCCCTTCTGGAAAAAAGAAATTGAAAGTTGAAAACAGAAGATGGATATTAGCAGTTAGGAGCCCTCATGGTGTAGTGGTCCTGTGTTGGGCTGCTGACTGCAAGGTCAACAGTTTGAAACTACCAGTCGCTCCTTGGGAGAAAGACAAGCTTCCTACTCCCTTAAAGAGTTACAGTCTCGAAATCCACAGCGGCAGTTCTACCCTGTCCTATAGGGTCGCTATGAGTCGGTGTCGATGGCAGTGAGATTGTTATGTTAACATTTAGTCCAGTAGACTAACGAACCATGCAAACATTTGTCTCCACAATCCTGAGATCAGAACCAGATGGTGCCCTGCCACCACTAACTGCTCTGGAAGGGTCACATTAGAAGGTTCTCAGTAGAGGGGTGGGCAGGGGGTGGGGGGCGGGTAATGAAAGGAAACTTGAAAAAAAGATCAGACTCACCGGTCAGATAGAGATTGGTGAACACCCCGGAGACTCAGGATACCCCTTCATTACTCTTCAAGTCTGGAAATAAACTCCCCCTCATAACTCAATTTCCAGCCCCCAAATGGACAAGTTGATAAGGGGACTGCAGTTCTACCCAGCCCTGTGGCATCAGTGTGCGTGAGATGAGCAAACAACTACCTTAGTGAGGTGTGACAACTTAGAATAACCCACCAGCGGAGACTACAGGTGCACTATTCGCTCCGGGACAATGTGGAGCAGAGTGAGGAAGGACGGAGGAACGGAAACGGGAGGAAACAGGAGAAGGGACA